>NC_136243.1:25352500-26015000 GCF_053564925.1 Oryzias latipes | reverse complement strand
TGCACTTGTGACGGGATGGAACAGTTGACCTCTGAGTTTTCTGTGGTCATAATCCCACCTCACCAATTATTTTGTGTGACTGGCACTGTTAAAGCACTGCTTTTAGCAGTTTTTAATATGGCACCTACATAAAGTCTGGGGACCTCCAAGCAACAGATAAAAAAAGAATCAATGCTGCAGGCGTGAAGGCATCCGGACCACACTGCAGGATCCGTGCTAACTTTTGTTTTTAGATCCAAAAAATAAATCAAGATTGGCCTCTGAGTGCCAAACATGAAAAATATAAGCAAACTAAGAAACAATTATGGCTAATCTCATAACACACATGCACACGCTGCCTGTTGTTGCCATGGTGACTTATGAAGTTAGTGGTGTTGATTGCAGGAGTAACAGAGAATGAGCTTCGGGATAAGCTTTCGGTTAAACTGTTCTCTTGATTATTTAAGGGTGACTCCTGCAGCATTTCAGCTTGGCTGTGGCTTCTGAGGGCGGCGCACGTATTCTAAAACTGCTAAATGTACTTTTCTGTTCCAAAGTTTTAAAGTTCCCGACACCAACACCTTAGATAAGAGTTAGCTTAATTAATATTTGCAAAGTGAGTTTCTAAAAAAAAAAGCCTAGAAGCAGATGGCAACTGACAAATTACCCCGATGGCTGACTATCTTAAGACAAAAACATATGTATTTTACATGAGCAGATTCTCCAATAACCTGAAACACATAGCAATATGAGTCAAATTATTACTTTATAATTTAGTCAAAGATGCATCAAACCACTTCGGCTCCAAAATTCCCTCAATTTAGCATCTATACGAATGCAAAAACATTAGTGATTTTTTTTAATTGTTGCTGGAAATGAATTGAGGAATCAATGGGGTTAAACTTTGTTGAGACAGTGCCTTTACAGTCCCACGGATCATCTTTGCCACCCACCCTCTGCACACGACCATCAGTAGCCAGAGAAGCACCTTCAGCAAAAGGCTGCTCCTCCCAAGGTGCAGGACTAATAGACTGAGGAACTCCTTTGTCCCCCGGGCCATCAAACTCTTCAACCACCACTTAGGAGGGGGGAGTGGGACAGAAAGGAAAGGGCCTTGATTGACTTTCTTAAATGCTGTTTTGCAGAAATGTAAACTGTCTTTACTGTTTTTACTTTTCTGATTATGTCTAATAGTGCTGTATGCGATGGAGATGTCAATTTCCATGCGGGAACCTCCCAAATGGATAAATAAAGTTGTCTGTCTATCTATCTATCTATCTATCTATCTATCTATCTATCTATCTATCTATCTATCTATCTATCTATCTATCTATCTATCTATCTATCTATCTATCTATCTATCTATCTATCTATCTATCTATCTATCTATCTATCTATCTTTTGATCTATTGTAAAAGCATTCCCAGTGGTCTTTTAATTATGATTATGCTGTTTTTTTAAGCCAAAAACGTTTTAAAGTGTCAGGTATTCGTTCAAAATTTACCTCTGAGATGTAGGTGGGACCAATGGCACAGAGCAACCCCGCCTTCCCTACCCACCCCGTTACAGTATTTTTTCATCTGCTACTAATTTCCAATTTAAGTAATGAAACCCAAAATACTCAAAAATGCAGTTTTGAGCTTAATTTTCTTAATGTATGTCCTCCATCATGAGAGAAATACCACAAGAACATGTTAAAACACCAAAAAACACAATTTTTACCAGAGTGGGTCTTTAAGAGTCTGGTTGTGTTTGATTTGTTCCACTAAAAACAAAACAAAAGGAGTAAAAGTTCAAGATTTTTATTCTACAAATGATTTTGCGTTTTTTTCTGTTTCAGAAATGTGTAACATAATTTTTTTAAAGTATTTGTATACATTGCCTTAATTTTCACTTGTTAGCTGTTTAACCAAAAAAAATGTGAGCAAAATTTAACAGGCAAATGTTAGAATGCATTGTTTATTCCAAAGAGTGCCTTTAAAACCCCATAAAGCTTTTCTAATCATGTTTCTCCTTAGTTTTTTGCATTTCTCCAGTTTCTTAATCTTGTGTTTGCAAATCTTCTCTGCAGACTGCAGGAATAGTCTAAAAAGCAGAGCTCCGGGGCTAAATTTTCATTGGTTTGATGCAAACCCCAAACAGCTTCGTCCGCAAAAGAAATAGTTTAAGGTGCACAAACAATAATCTCACACATCCTGCTCTTCCGTACCACTTACTTTTTCTTTGGTTAATATGGGGTTTTGAAAGATCTGGTTTTTGCCTGTTTTTTGTTGTCCTCTGCCAACATTTCTAACAATAAATATGCCAGAAGTTGGGCCTAAATCCTTTCTTATAAGCTTCTTCAGTGCAGTCTGAACCAAGACTGCGCTGATGCAACTTGAACAGCCATATAATGGATTTTTGTAAACTGGCATGTGCATTAAAGCAAACATCAATCTGCTGAAGTGCCTCACACAAAAGAAAAATTATATATCTTTATAGGAAAATGCTTCTCTAAAGTTTGAACTGCTAAAGAGGTTAGATGGGTCTAAAAAGTTCTGATGTTAGAGTTTTCTGCAGGGTTGAGCTGAAAAGACTGTCTACAACTCCACATTTCTGCAGGAGACAAAACAAAACATGCCTCCCATCCAATCCCTCCTCTCACTTTCATCTGGATCTGTACCCCAATCTCTCATTTTCATTTCCCTCTCCCTTGCTCTCCTTTCATCATGTGAAGAGGGAGGGAAAGCCCTCTTGGCCATTTTTACAATCCTGCCATCCCTCCACTTCCACCCCCAACATCAGACTTTCCCCTCCACTCCTCTCCCAACTCATCTTTTGCCCATCAGGTTGACAGAGAGCCTCTCAAACAACACCTTGCACCTACACATTTCCAAACACACACACACAGGGATCTCTTCACCCCTGTCTCTTTCACGCGCACACACTTTCATTTTCTGTGCCCTGCACTTCAAACACATGAAAGGATGCTCTGCAGGGACCAGGGCTAAAGGGAGAGTTGGCGGTGAGGAAAAGAGGGATGAGGGGAAGTGGGGGTGCAGGAGCAAGCTTGAGAGGGAGATGTATAGGAGAGATGATGGGGCCCAAGGGGGGGAGAAAGGAGGGGTCACAGGAGCCCCATTGGGGACTCGGCCCATGTCAAGGGGTTCTTGCTGAAGTGATTCATGTCAGCCTCTCAAGAGACAAAACAGCCATTCCCCTTGTCCTTCCACCTTTATTGTCTTTGCCTGAGAGTGTCACTTTCTTAGCAAGCTCCACCTGTTAATTGGAGAATGGGTGGGGGTGGAGCTGCAGGCTCTCATATAAATAAACCTCTGAACAGTCTGTATGTGGGTGAAGCTTCTGCCATCTAAATCCTCCACAACATATACAAGATGAAGTTTTATATATAAAACTATAAACCACTGAGTGTGGATTTTTCTTTTTTTAATCGAAGGACCGAAAGTGATATTTGTGTTCTTATATTTTAAAATAGTTGTTAGTTCTTATCGCAGAAACAATTTCCCATTGCTGTAAGTACTTCATGTGAGCCTTAACCTCATCCAGCAACACAAATTATAGAACGACATCAAAACAAAGAGGAGTTTTGCCTCTCAAAGAGGAAAAACATGAAGTGAAAGAGGGAGCAAGAGTGTCTTTTACATTTTTCAGGCAGAGAACCAAACCTAAAAGAAAACTAACAGGACTTCTGAGAAAAAAAGTAAGCGATCAGGTTGAGCCTCTAGATTTGCAACGATAAAATAACATTGTTACTAGTAAAAAACAAAAAAAAACTGGTCAACTACAAGATAAAATGAAAAATGTATTCTTAAACACAGTGAAACACGACCAGGTTTTAATCCTCATACATATTCATACAGATATAAGATTCTCATACCAAAACCAGTGATGCGATGTCAGGAAAAAAATGCATAAATGTGTAACATGTTCCCTGTTTCCAAGGTGAAGGCGGATTGCGAGTGTCGGAAGGCAGCCAATGAGAGCCCCCGTATCAATCACAGAGTTGATGCCTGTGAAGGTTTGTGGGTGTGGAAAATCAGGGTGGCCAGAAATCACCCCGAGTAACACTTGACACCAGGTGCTCTAAATAGAAATGTCAGCTGTCTACACGGCTGGGGCTTTGCCGTGGCGGCAGCGTGGCACACCTAAACACACCACTCTGAGAACAGTGCTACACTCCGGGGTTACAAAGCAGCAACACACCTTCGTGACTTGGTGACAGGTGAAAGAAAGGACTCATTCTTGATTTCTTTTTGAAATAGGGAATTCAAAAGTTCCAATTGGAAACAATTATAAATCCAAGTATGTATTTTCAAAATCTATAAATATATTTTTAATGCAAATAGATATGCTTCAATCACATTGTACCAAAGAAACAATATAAAGTAAAGACCATTGCATTGCAACAAAAGAACAACTTAAGCAGAGCTTTACTGACCGTGGCCATGCAGACCCATGCTGCTTGCTAACTGGTAGAGGCGCTGCTGCTGTTCCTCGTAGGACCCAGGCTCGCTTAGTGCAGACATCATCCGCCTATAATGCTCCTCAGGGCTCATGAGGCTGTGGGTCCCACCTGCCTCCCCCACCGGGCTCTCAGAGTTTTCTGAAAAATTCCAATTAAAAAATGTTATCGTCTCTTCTACTAAAAATACAGATTTTTTTTGTTCCTTTTAGTAACTTAATGAAACAAAACACATATACATTCACACAGTCATTTTAGATATTATTAAATTACACAATATGCATAGAAAGTAAGTAAAAAGCAAAAACTGAAAACATAACAAAATCTGTTTTGAGGTTTTTAAACCAGTTATTGGAGATGGGATGAAGCATTTCTTGTAAGGGGTTTGGAAGGGTCTAAGAAGAAGGGTAGCACTTTTCTAAAGCATTACAAACATCACAAAACACTAATCAAACACAGACAGCAAGCCCAGACTTAATGGGAACTGACTACTACTGGGTTGTTGTTGTTTTGTTTTATTTGCAATAATTATATTTTTACCAAATAAATTAAGTATCTGCTTTTTTAGTTCAGAACTTTACGGCTTTGCAATTATCCCTGTCCCTTGCTGGTAGTCCAAGAACTAAGTTCATTCTAAGATTCAAGGTTTTAAGATCATCCTGCACCTTGGTTGTGAAAAACCACATTAGACAAGGGCTTGAAGCATGCAGCTAAAAGCAACATGTCTACACACATGTGATTTCTGAGCATGCAATGTAAAAAGGTGTTTTGCTGCCATGTTCTCATTATCTTCAAAGGAGAGCTCTTTCAGTCCCTCAGCTGGTCACTTCTGCTGCGGGAGACCAGGGCTAAAAATGCAGCAAGACACATTTTCCTACCTAAATGATCCTTATATGGTGGTCTGTAATTTTGAGCGTCTCTGCGATTTTGGGTTGGAGTTTGCGGCTGTAAATATTTCTGGTTTTTCAATCATTCGTTTTGAAATAAAGGTTAAAAAAATGAGTAATTCTTAATGCCGAAATGGATCCTAAAGGTGCAATCATGATGATTAATGAGGCTGGCTAAGTTAGGGAGCTTTTCACTTAAGTTCCATTTTCACACAATCACTTCAAAATTAATTACACAGTACAATGATATTATTAAAAAGCATTATTTTTAAAAAGCAACAAAAAAAAGTCTGGAATATTTTTCTTTCCTATTTATTCTGGTAAAGTTAACCTGTTTTATGTTGGGAAAAAAGCACCATTGAGCAAACTGATTACTAAAGGACATTCATCTTAACAAAAAAAATAAATAAATAAAAAAGACTACGAAGTCTTTGACAGAAGAGGCTGCTGAAAAATGCTGCTATGTGCAGCTTTTTGTAGTTTCGCCATTATTTTGTTTATTTTGATGGAATGGATCTGTTTCATGAGAACAGAGGAGTCTATCATTACCAAACAGTGAGGGGTGGGTGATGAACAAGCACTTTTACATTCACTTTTATTTTCTGGACTAATGGCTGTTTACAGAAAACCAAAGTCTAGTCTGTTGGCCTCAGAGATAACCAGCTGTTAGGGTAAGTCCAACAGGTTTGTGCCTTTAAGACTTGGCTTGAAAAAAACATAAAGTATTATTAGTAAAGCTGCCATGTAAAGTCCAGCTCTGAGACGTGTATTCCTTCTTTGCCTCTCAGACTCCACAGGTACATAAATTAAAAAAGAATAAAAAAAAAACACATCAGTGAATGTGGTTCAGTGTTGTGAATTTAACCACAGATTTTCTGACTGGCAAGTGATTCCTCTGTCTCCAAAGATCAGCCTTTCCTACCCCCCCAATTTTAATTATCAGGCGCTCTGCATGTTTGCAACTCAACGCCAGTCTTTGCTGCCTCCGACCAACCGGTGAGTTGTGATTGAAATGAGGTGCTTTTGCCTTTGCTTAGTTCAGCATGGCTGCAGAGGCTTACCTGCTGTACTGAGCACACCCACTGGTCCTTTTAATTATATTCATCTATGTGTTAATTTCATCTTTAACACATCCTTTCTCTTCTTTTCTCTCTCGGTTTAATCAGCCATCTTCCACCTTTTAGCACGAATGCATCTGACATTTCATTTATAGCCTAATATTCTAGTATGAAACAAATAGGAGATTACAAATTTTGCTCTTTTTTTTTACCTTTTGGTTTGAAGAGTATTTTTTACAAAAAAACAGCATATTTTTAGGAGGGGTGCTTGAGATTACATCAAGTATGCAATCTCACGCTAATGTGAACGTTCTCTTTGATCTGAAGTCTTTCTAACATTTGAACCAAAAGTGTTTGGATTAAGAGTTTGTTCGAAAAAGTTCTGGATAAATAGAAAAATCCTAATGAGAAGCTGCATACTTAAAGGTGCAGCCGTGCAGTGATAGTTTTCTGAGCTGGACCCAACTACAGCATCACGATTTTTCTAACACTGTGTGAAAAACCGCCATGATTTGACTAAATATAAAAAGTGAACAAAATCCAAAAGTTCCCCACGCTGTGTGAATGATGAGGCGTATGATATCTATCTAGCTGTCGGTTCTCATGCCTAATCTCTCTCTGACCTCCCTCCTCCCCTTTCTGTCAATAGTAACATGATCTAAGGCAAGGGTGGCGGGGGATAGACGGGGAGGTGATTCAGGAGTTAGAAGAAAGAGACAGAGGATGAGGTGGAGGAGGGAGAAGCGGAGGAAAGCAAGGGTTATTTTAACCACCCTCCTTCTTTTTGAAACCTGAGTCTGGCCCCGGGCAGGCGAGCAGAAGTGGCGCTGAGCAGCGAAGGTGGGGTGGAGGTGGTGAGGGAAGAAGCAAACACATATCCCTGTCTCCGCTGCCGAGCTCCTTCTAATCCACCCAGGGTTTCCAAAGTGTTTGTTTGTATGCGTCTGTGCCTGTCGAAAGTTTCCCGCTCTCTAAACACAGCAGCCAGTGCAGTCTTAGCAGCTAAAAGTAAAACAGACGTCATTTGCACGGCAGCATCCAATCTACCTGGCTCCATCCATGCACCACTCTTTCCAGGCTGTGTTCAGTCTGCTTCTCTACCTGCATCAGTCATTAAAGGATAGTTGCTGTCGCCAGCCTTGAGGCAGGGAGATGTAAGCAGCGTAGATGACACAAATTCAAGCAGACATACAGGTGCAAAGTCAGGCTCTAGGTGTGGACAGAGCTCAAGGTTAAGACAAAGGATCAGCAATGTTTTGAAATGGCTTAAATGTATTTCTGTCAGGAGCAGCCTTTGTGCACACGGACACCCACGCAACCCTCTCTGTAGATATGCAAATAAAATATAGTTAGAGCTTTTCTGATTAGAAAACAAGGAACCAAACTACACTCGAGTATGAGAGGAACAAAACCTCCAAAATAAAATCACTTATCCCCTTAAGAAGAAAGCTCATGCAGAGTGGGCAAGCAGCAGCAACAACTTGTAAACACAAACACTTTTTCTCTCTCGACCAAAACAAATTTGTGCATCTTTCAGAGGCTGAGTTTTCTTAAAATACAAAAAAGCAAAGAATCCAGGGACGAGGGTTTCTTGGACAGAGAAAGAGGAAAAAGCCCCCCTTGCAGGACTGCAGCCGGTCATAGTTTGAGCGGTGGGTAAAGGTCAAACACAGGCCTAAAACTCCACAATTAAACACAAGCATGGCTCGCCATAGATGTGTCAAATTACTGGAGGTGTGTGTCTAGCAGAGAGGCTGGGCACAGGTAGGGCTGGATGTGTGGTGAGCTGCTGTGGGTTCAGAGTCCTGCAATGTAACAGTCAAAAGGCCTCCTTCAGGAGTCCACAAGGACGAAGTCTGCTGCCCCAAGCTGGGCGCCTGTTTCACACCACACCACGAAGACATGAATAATACACGCCGGCATCATGATTGCACATAAGAGACACTTTGTTTTGACAGCTTGTGTTCCTAATTTTTTTCCTTTTGGATGGGAAGGTCACTTTATTCAATTAAAGAAATATATGAAGTAATTTACACAATAAAATTAAAAACGTACACATTTTTTCCACCTCACTGCGCACCTTAAATTTAGCTTTAAACTACACCTTTGTGTAGCATCTACTCTTTGACAACCGTAAAAGATAAAAAAAATAACGTGGAAACTAAAGCGTCTTGGTGATCCTGCATGTCCTCCTACATGTTCTTCCAAGCACGGGGGCTGAACCAGTCAGCATGTTCCTTTTAGCTTCAAATATTCTTCTGTTGCTCATCAACCTTTTTCACGAACAGGTTTGTGCAGATGTATTTGAGGATCTTACTTTTGTCCTTCCAGTTGATTAACTACTATTTTCCACCATTTAATTTCAGTGATGTAGCATACGAACATGCAGACAAGATCTGAGCCCTACCTTTTGGAGATGCACTGCGTGGTTTCTTGCTGTCAGTGGGACACTCGCTGCTGGTGTTTGGAGAGAAACTCCTCCTTTTGCCTAGAAGGTCATCTGTAATGCACACACAAAGAAGAGGGAGTCAGAAAAAACAACAACAAAGGGATGACACTGAGTTGGCATCTCTGGTCTGAGTGACCTGCATACATGGCAGCTTCTTTGGAAATGCAAAGGAGAAAGTGATAGGCAGAGAGAAAAAACAAACAAAGCAGATGAAGCAAGCTACAGGCATCTGGAGATGTGCCTGTTCTGTCAGTGATGAGGAGGAAGCCTATATCGGTGCGGATGACAGATCTGCCCAAATAATTCACACGTCTTAGCCTGTTTGGGGCACGGAGACGAGACTTTGTTGCCTGTTACGTCTCTATCTCAGCAGTCTGTCGTCAAATGTTATCATTTTTTCCTTGTGCTAAACTAAAGTGCATCTCTGAATCTCTCTTTTCTGCACAAGAAGTTTTTTTTTTTATCAGCTGACATTTGGCGTCACTGGTGGGGTTTTTTTTTTTAAACGTTTTTGTAAACACCAATTCCTCCATCTGTTTCTCCTCCCTCCGTTCATCTAAATTTGTCTGTGCTCTTCTCCCGTCTGCAGGTTTCCTACTCTCCTCCCAAAAACACATTCTTTTTCCTCCCTGTTGTCCCCAGGCCTCCAACTCTGCTACCAAAGAGGGGCATCTAGTGTACAATTACAGAACCCCCTGCTGGGATCTCCTCCTCTCCTCTCCTCTCATCTCTCTCTTCCTTCCCACCCCATCACCTCACCCCCACCCCTTCAAACACGCCTCGAATCAATACAGGCCTAATCAGTGGCGGGTGGGGATGCAGAGTGCACCACGCAGCAGCCGTGGCAGGAAGGAAAAAGCAGTTTGTCACTGCTCCGTTTGCCTCACCTTATTTCTGTGTCACGCACCTCTGTTTTTCTCCAACCTTTCTGTCTCTAACTGCACACAAACAGCCACGCCGCAAGAGCAACTGCTCCTCTTCCTCCTTACCTCTCGTTGCTTATTTTTAGGAAAAAGGGTGTTCAAGGAGGGGTGTTGTTCCACCCCCAAGGTTCTATTCTCCCTTTCTCAACAAGGCAATTTTTCATCATTTTCACAGTGTGTGTAAACGGCAAAACAAAATAAAATCAAAAGGGATAAATAAATAAATAAAAAAACACAGTTTGGTCAAAACCTCAAAAAATTCTTGGTGCTCAAATGTTTTTGGTGCCCAGCTTGGGTATCTGCAGTTTAAAGTTTAATCTGTCCCTGACTGACATTCCCTTTTTGCATTGAAACTTTCTTTTATCCAATGAAATGTACAGACTATGTCCGTGTTTTTTTTTGTAGGAATACTTTAATAAAATGAGGGTATATCAGTGATGTTTAAAACAGACAAAATTTTAATTATGATAATATTGTGTCTCTCTTTCTTTTTTCTAGGAGGAAGTAAACAATTAGCTTGATTGAAGCCCAAGATAAAGTCTGTTCAGTGTGCTTTGCAAAAAACGTTTTTATAGCAAGAAGATTGCTAAACTTTTTCTTTAGGTCTTTGTTAGGTCTTATAATTAATATATATTTCTATATGTTAATATATGTTAATTTTTTTATTTTTAAGTTTTGTCTCATGGCAAATCTGGGGGTTTGTCCGGGATCCTTTCTGACGCTTTAAAGGCCAAAACTGAACGTAGCAATAAAGCTTTGGACTGCTTACCTTTAGCTGGCTTCAGTACATCTTTTCGCACTGGAAGTTTGGACTGCTTTAGTGTAGGACTTCATAACTGATATCACAAAATTACAGAATACTTATATATAGCACAGGAAGCCTTAAAGCTCTTTTGCAGTCATTGAGCTTTGTCAGTAGTTTAGAGTATGTTAGTTCACATCTCACACTAAGAATGCAAAATGACAAAGTTGGTAATATCCATGTATAAGGATGTAGCAGAGGCATAATAAGAACTCTAGGGACTTTGACTGAAGGTAGTTATGCAAGGTCAGCACTCCAATTTTTTGCATTCAGATGGTATGGTTCAGTGTTTGTAATAGATGGCAATTTATCTAAATAATGATCCCTGACATCCTCGTTGAGGTTGGCTAAGCATAATATCATTTCCGCTTGCTTCTGTTTCTGGAGCTGGAGGATTTAAGAGTTTGAATGACTTACTTAAAGCCATTTTACTATACATTTGCTTAGCAACATTTTCTCTGAGATGAATCTTTGGTGAGAGCTCAAACAAAAAATTCCTACCAATTAACCTTGTTTGTAAAAAAAAGAAGGGGAAAAACAGCGATTTTTAGATAGGATGATGAAGATTTTTGTTGTGGTCCTAAAAAAGTCCAGGTTTTTGTAAGAGGATGACTGCACAAGCAAGAAAAGGGACAAAGGAAGGAGGTTCACTAATAATAGAGGTGTTTGATGTTGCCTTTCAGGTCCTGAGGAGATCCACTTCCTATACAATTCACAAGGTACAGAGGTGGGTGTAAAAGGGACTTCTAATGGACACGTGTGTGCACGCGCACACTAAATGGTTTTCACAAACTCTACTTTCATGGCCTCTTATTCTGTTTTCCTTCTCATTTCAAACTACGTCCAATATGTTGTCACACAAAAAATTCATAGATGGTCTCAGCCTATCCTATTAGCGAACCCCCCCATTAGTTAACCCTCTTTTCTACCAAACACGCATAAACCCAGAGCCTCTCATGATCAAACACACACACTCAAGCTGTCTCTTGAGCCGACCTCGCTCAAGACACCGCGTCTCCTGAGCGAGTGCCTGAGGGCCCGAGATTTGAGGGCGGAAAGCTTTTAAAGCCAATTAAATAGGGTTTCTTAAAGGACGGGCACTCCCTTTTAATGCCTAACTGTGAGCTATGCCAGCGTCTTTTAAAAACCCTTTACCCCCACTAACACTGCTGTCAACCCCAGGCCTTTTCCTATCACCTGCTTGTTAATTTTTCTGGGAAAAAATTATTTGGAAAGCCGGTTTTGTTTAAGATTAAAGCTTGCCTTTTTTTCTTTTTTTTTGAAGTGTCAGAAGAGTAGTTTATTAGGAGCAAATACTCTTATTGCTATGATATATTCAAATATGTGCGCTGTTCTTAGCAGGTTTTTTCCCTGCTGGTAAACCTGGATGAGAAGAGAGGAAGCGTAAGGTTGAACCCCTCATCTTTTAAGTGATGCCACCGAGCCAAATTATAAGCACTGTTGTATTATTCTTTTTCTATTTGTTTTACTTTTTTAATGTCCTCAAACTTCCTTTTTTCTTCCCATCCCATAGAATGTGTCGACATCTTAGACAGCCAGTTCTCCTAATTCCACTCCTACTCCGTTAATCTGTCATCTTTATCAGGCCGGCAGAGTGGGGGGGGGGGGGGGTGCATGGAGAGAGGGGCTGAGGGGCGGATGCGTGACAGGTGGGGACGTGGGGGGCGCCGGCAGCCGCAGCCCCCCGATCAATCTCCACATTACAGCTGACAGAATGGTGCTAATAACTTATTGATCCCCCCCTCCGTGCGCCGGGGCCTCCGCCGGCCCTGAAAGCCCTGCCATTGATTGGCTTACGGGCCGATGCAGCTGGGAAAAGGAAGGGGAGGGTGGAGGAGGAAGGGATGGATGGATGGGGATGCATGCTGGAGTTTGGGCAAGAAGCGCTTCTGATAATGCTAAGAGGAGGATGCACCAAAACTGGCAAATGAAAAGGTGACTCCATGCACCTCTGCCTGTTTCATTCTCTCTGAAAACATCTAAGAACTCATTGGAGACAAATATTGAGAAGAAAGGGAAAGACGTGACGCTTCTACCAAACATCTTAATTCCGGTACTTCCTTGGTTCTGACAATGTTCACCTTGAACACAGTTTCGGCAGCATCTGTCCCACAAAAGTCAATCATCATTCAAAGTTTTTTATAAAGAGAGTCAAAGCATAAGAACCTGCTGTTGAAAAGCAGAGCTGTTGATTTCTATTCAGTGGTGCTGCCCTGAAGTCCTTCTGGTATAAACTATTTCATTGGATTTTAAAGTTAATGAATATGAATCTTCCTCTGTCCAGATAAGGGCTCTTTTGCCAGAGAAACTGCACAACCGTCCCAGTGTAACAGCAGTCTCATCCATCCAAGACACCAAGATGACAATTCTGCAATTTTGTAAAAGTTAAAAATGTGTCCCATTCAAGAATTTAAGACAATAGATATAACTATCATTTGCTTTGTTGTAAACTTTGTATTATATTTTATTTCATATTCTGTTAGAATTACATAAACTACTTAGAATTAAATAATTGAAATAAATTGTTTTAATATGTCTAGTGTTTATTGTTTGAGGTCAAATGTGACTTTTAAATAGGTTTTTGACAAAAAATATCCTTCATAAATATGTATTTGATGGGATTAGTTAGAAATGGGGATACGTCAAGCGTATTCAAGATTTGCACTCTATTGTAACAATTTGGTGAGAGAGAAAAAGCATTTTGATGACATTTTATATTTGACATGATGGTAAACTGAAAGTGAAAATGTGTGAACTCTGGATCTTTGAAATGCATGAATTTTCAACTCTTAAAAGAAAAAAGAGATTTAACT
Source organism: Oryzias latipes (assembly GCF_053564925.1). Classification (NCBI taxonomy): domain Eukaryota; kingdom Metazoa; phylum Chordata; class Actinopteri; order Beloniformes; family Adrianichthyidae; genus Oryzias; species Oryzias latipes. The sequence goes on along the minus strand of NC_136243.1, from coordinate 26,001,606 downwards.
TTCCGATGTCTTGCACAAACTTGATGAAAATTGTGTTTTTGATGTTTTTAACATGTTCTTGTGGCCATTTTCTGATGATAGCGGACATATATTAAGACAGTCTGGCTCAAAATTGCTCCAGTCTGATGCATTCATTTGCAGACGATTAGATCCATCTACATTTTTGTTTTCCTCATCAAAGCTGGCATCCGGCTTTAAAACTGTACGGCTGGATCTTTCCGATATTGCTTCCATTTTTGTTACATCAGTAATGTTTGGTTGGGGGTATGAGGGGTTGTAAAATAGTGGGAGAGGGTATAAACAAATGGATGATGGGAAGTAAGGAGGGGGTTGATCCATGCCAACAGTCTTGCCCACAACCTGGAGGCATATTTCTAATCAACTCCTGCTGCTCTGCAAAAAACATAAGTCCAAGAAAAACTAAATGGATTTTTTTTATTTTGGATTATAACAGCATAATTAAAGTCAAAAGGTTACTGGGAATGCTTTTACAATAGGTCAAAAGATGATTGGAGTGGGGATTTAAGTAACAGATTTAAATCCAGTGTTTGTTTCATCACCTAAAATTCTCCTTATTCAATAAATTCACAAATTTTGGTCAACGATATCTGTGTTTGTTCCTGTTTGCTTCAGAGAGCTAATATCAGATGTCTTTTCTTTGGTGAAGAATTTCTTTTCTATGCTAATAAACTGCTGCTAGAACGTGTGGAGCTCTTCATATATACAGAAAGCTTGGGAGGAAAAGGTTTACTGAGCTGCATGTTCACATATAGCAAGCTTCTAAAACCAAACATAAAAAAAAACAAAAAAACACACACACACACATACGGAAAGGTGTGCACGCACAAAACACACACACACCCAAAAAAGACCCATACCGCTTCTGCAAACCCCAACCACACACACGCCGGCAGCCTGTAACTGCCTCTGGGAGTCAGCATAAGGAGCAAAGCAGAGAGAGAGAGCTGCAACCCAAAAACACCTTATCTGCCTTTTTGAGTCTCCGGTCTGACCGCAGAGCCACAGTTTACAGACTCCACAGGCAGCCAGACTCTGAGCGCCGGCGCCCGGCGCCCCCCTCCCCCCTCCCGCTCTTCCACCTCCTTCCCACTTCTCACAGGAGGGAGGGAGGGCAGGGATGGAGCAAGAAAGAAACAGAGGGAGGGAGCCCTCCTGTCTGTCCCTCTGATTTAATTAACGGCCCACTACCGCTCAGAGACAACCGGGCAAGCTTGCTTCCCTTTGCTGCTGACCCCTGCCACACACACACCAACATCACCGAATCTATTTGACAACCTTATCTTTTTGACTTTTGTAAATTAAAAATATTTACATAATTGTTTCTTCCTCTAAGTGCCTTTTTGTTTCACTACCACCAGTCCTACCCTCATCTCTACAATGAATTGCCAAATTACGAAATTTAGGGGAAAGAACACAAACACAGGATAAAAATGACCAGAATCCAATGAATTAAACTTCCTGCTGGAAATGTGAACGTGCACGTTTTTGCACCTGCAGGTAGGGAGTGGCACACAGTTGATTGTGTGTGTTTGAGAATGAGTTTGTGCCTAATTTCACTGGCAGACAGAGTTAGAGCCAGTTGCTGATCGGATTGGACTTGTTTACAGACACGAAATGAGCCGCTTAGGCAGCCTGTTAAATCTCCCTTTAATGCCCAAACGGCCAGATTTGGGGGTCTCGGACCTCTACGATGTGGGCCGCACTCAACTCAGCCCCCCCCCCCCCCCCCCCCCCCCCCCAAATCACCCCACACCCACCTTGATCCGCTTTTGTCCTCAAGCATTAAGAAAGCCATTCAGGGCCCTGACTTTTGCATCAAGTTCAGTCGCTGATTAGGATCAAATATTTGTGGAAATCAGTCTCAAACGGGGGTCTAAGACCCTGACTGAGCCCATGCTACTCTACTTCTACTCACCCTGCACCGTATGGACAATTAATCTGTTAGACAAAGGAGGTAAGCACACAGGCAGAGGGTATGGATGTGTTGGGTCTGGACTGATTATGCCACTTACTGTACCTCTGACTAATAGGATAATAATGGACAGGGTCGAACTCAGGCCAGGAGCTGAACAAAGTTATGGTTCTTGCTGATAAAAGGCACTTTAGTAATTAATCAAAGGCAGACGGATCTGCCAGACTGATGAGAATTTTGAGACTTTACCAGTAGAGAAAACCCAGCATTGGTACAATCATATGCTAATTCTACCCAAATATCTCCTATGTCGTAACAACGCTGGAATGTTGCGACTTCAGAGCCAAAACCAAAGTTGCACAGTTCATAGCCTCCAGTTTTATGATGCTTTGCCCCTGTGTTTGCCATTCAAATACAATGTTTGTCATGAAAACACGTACATTGAATTCAGTGTGCCAGCAACATCCAGGAAAGTTAGTTTGATTGCTGAAGAATGACATCCAGATGGCCGCAGACTATCATCAAACAGCTTCCTTAACAAATAGCAGTGATTAAATGCGGTCTGTGTTCGAAGTGTAAGCTGCAGGAAAAGCTCTTAGCTTAGCACATGCACTCTATGGTTCCTCGGCTCACGTGAAACTGGATTAAAGTCAAACAAAGCTATTTATTCAGAGGTAATTTAAAACAAGGGGTTTAGCAGGAATCCTGGAGCGCAGCAGAGAATGTAGGAAGAACATTAGGTAATCAACTTGGGAGCGACCTGTAGAAATGTGTAATAGGCTTAAGTTAAACTCCCCAAATCACTCAAATTAGAGTTAATTACAGGTAATGGACAATTTGCATGTGCTACCGGAGATCTGAATGTGGCATATATCATCTGGCTAAATGAAGATGAGGAATGCCAGAAAGGCTGGAGCGAGGAGCTACAAAGGTCTAACTGTGACAAACCTTCAAACACGACAGGGATCCTACCTGTGCGTGCTGTACTGGTGCTGTGGTCCGAAGCTGACTCACCCTCGGGCATGCCGGGCTGTCTGCTGTGGTGAAGGCTGGAGATGATTGAAGACAGGTCACTGTCACGACTGTAACAGAGACAAAAAAAAAGAGAGGATGCTTAAAGATAAACAAGTCACTTAAACTGAAATTCTAAACAAGAATAGAAGAAAAAAGCATCAGAGCATTAATTCCATGTTTTTTTCCTTACTACTTACCACAGAGATCCTCTATTCAAGCTCCATTCAGCTCTATAAAACACACTCCTCCACAAAGACTCGGTGGTTACAACTGGCTTCTGTCAACTAGCTCTTAGTGCCAGTGTGTGTGTAATAGACTTTGACAGACTACTGTATCCAGCACTTTCAGGTCTCATCCCGTCTCATCTTCCACACTAAGATATATTAATGAACAAATTCTCATCTCATAAGTAGTTTAGCAGCTTAAAACCATGTTGTGCCTGCTCGCATCTGCTTGAGAGAAATGTGGAAACCAAAAATGTGGGGGGAAAAAGCCAAGAAATATTTAGCAAAGCCAAAATTTCCTTTGAATAAAAAGCCATATTTACAATGAATTCAATTTCCAGATTTCCTTCAAATTTACAACACTTTAGAACAAAGTCCTGTACAAACACCCTGTATTGGCTTTGAACAATAGAAAAAAAATTCAGGTTTAGAAGAAGAGGGTTTACAAATAAGTCCAAGTGTCCTTCTAAATTCTCCATCCACTGTCTTTCTAAACTCCCAGCCCCAATGGACCTATACAACTATGTCATGGAGGTATTTTGTTTGCAATCTGATTACCCTCCTGATCGCATTAAAATGGAATCGTGATGGGGAATACGCGCTTAGTGTTTGAGGGGAGTATGGTACCCATGCACTATAAGTAAAGTCAACATGTTGACCAGTAGCTTTAATAAAAGTTGGTTTTGCTTCATCAATGTGACATTCGTGCTAAGCAGGAGATTGTTGTAAAGAGTTCACAAAGGTTCTTCAGCCCATCAGTTTTTTCAGATGAGTAGAAAGCCTTCGATCAGTTCTTGGTACCAGTGTCCTCCTCACTTATGAGTTTAACTGGAAATTTCTCTGAAAGCACAATCATCTATGAAGGGGGTCTGGTATGCCACTGCCAGCACAGTGCATGGACCAGATGCGGTGAACAGTTCTTAACTGCCACCACCGTGACGAGGCCACACTGTTTGCGGCTGCTGGATTTTGGTTTTTACAGTCCCATGATTACAGGCTCCTGCTGTAATGTCAGGCTGCCGGTCGCCAAGCTGTTTTCCACATGCTAACAGAGAAGATGAAGGAGTGGTGCAAAGGGCTTCATGCTGGTCTCGCCAGTCACCCCTCAGTTGCCGAGCCACCGTGAGTCAGAAAACAGTCCCAGTCAAAACAGTCCTCATCGGTTGTTAGGGACAAAAAACTTGATTGGACTAAAACTCGGAACTTTTTCCACCAAATACAGACTTGTGTTCTAGGGTGCAACTTTGCAACACTGTATCTGGTTCCAATGAGGAGCCTCTAAAAAAAGTTTTATTTAAGCAAGGTTGTTTAAAGTTGACTGCAGAGAAAAGACCTGAGGAGACATGTGTCTTTCCTGCAGCCAAATCCATTGGTTAGCTCGCTGCATTAATACACCACCCTCTGCCTATCATTTAAAATGATCATGATAATGCCATCATGAACTTCTCAGAGAGGTGACGGGGTTATTATCCTATGGCAAAGTGGCGGCACTAAGCCATCAACGGCAAGGACATTGTTAGTTGGGTAATTAGCGCACTTCTCCTGAGCTGTCCCGCCTCAGCTTGGGCTAATGAAGGCTTATCCCTATCCCCACCCACTCCTTCCCTCCATCAAGCCCTCCTCCTCCCTTCCTGTAGGTGTAACCAAGGTCAAACTCAAGCCATGGAAGATGGAGCGGAGGCTGCGGAAGTGTTTAAAACCCAGTCACCTGAGTCAGCGCTCCCTGAGGAGCTGCTAAGGAAGGAGTTTGCTGGAAAGGACGGGGGGCCTCCAAGTATGTGAAGGCGGGGGATCGTGGCTGTTGGTCCTGATAACTAAGAAGGATATGAGTGGCCATCTTATCACCCAGGTGACGGTCCCCTCATCCTCAGTTCACCCATAAACCGATAGATGCCACCCCTTCATCACCATAGGACAGACACAATAACTGACTGGACTGACAACTGGGGACCAATATTATTTATTCAGTCTAACATTTTAGTTTATGTTATGTTATCCTGTATGACAGTGGAGCTCACAGATTTAACAGTTTAAGATTGCAACATGAAATCAATTTGTCTCCTTAAAAATCAGATTCAAACTCAAGGCTGCTTAATCCCTGACCTATTTATACATATTTGATTCACAGTGTATTTCAGGCCTGTCTTTCGAAAAGTTGGTGAGAACCTATCTGCATCATTTTTCTAACAGCTCAAACAATATAATGCAGCTCTTTTTCTAGCTTTAGGGCCTGACTCAGTATGAATGCTCAGTAGTGTCCCGCTGTGGCTCTGGCACATGACGCTGAGGCAGAGGAGCTGGAGGTCACAGTGTGAGCTGGCAGCACCCTGACGCCATGTCTCACACCACCAGAGGGAAAGCATAGGTAGCACATATGTCAGGAAGGGGAGGAGGAGGAAGGCTGTGTAACATCTGGCATGCAGGTACGCTGCCCTCATCTGCTCAAACAATGGCTTGAACACAGCCTGCACAGGTGGCCTATAGCAACAATCCCATACTGCCATGTCAAATGTAAAATTCAACAGTAAAGTCAGGATATTTTCCCAGTGCAAGACACCTAATCTAAAGCAGGAATGTATACGTGTTTCCTTTTTCCATCATTTGTTATCATCTTTTGAATAAAATGCAGACAATTGTCGAGTCTCCCACTAATGTATTGAATCTACAACAAGTAAGCCTTCAAAAGGGAGAGGGTGATAAATAAATACAAAAATAGATACATCAAATACTTAAGGGAAGCCTGTCTTCTCCTCTCCCTTTGGTGCTTCTGCTTGATGGGCAGACAAGATTTCGATATAGCAATGCCGCCATGAAGCACTGAGCTTCCCTGATACAGATGAATAATACCTGATACAGAAGGAGGGTCTAGGGCAGGGATGCCCAGTTTAGTTTAGTCTGTTTGGTTAGTTTAGCAAGCAGCTATAGTATTTGATAACTAATTTTACGTTTTGCACAATTGGTAAAGCCCGATGAGACAGCTGTGTTGTAATATTGGACAATATAAATGAATTGAATTCATTTCACTTCTGACCTTTTATAAGACTTCTTCTGAAGTAACTGTTTCTCTGAGATCAAATTAGCCTGTTTTACCATTTTGGGGTTTTTTGACAACAACAAAAAAACAGTTTAATGCTAGGTTACTGTTAGCAAACAAAAAAGTACACTCGCTGGCCACTTTATTAGGCACACCTGTCCAACAGCTCATTAATGCAGATTTCTTTAATGAGCCAATCACATGGCAGCAACTCAGTGCATTAAGGCATGTCGACATGGTCAAGACGATCTGCTGCAGTTCAAATCAAGCATCAGAATGAGGAAGAAAGGTGATTGAAGTGACTTTGAATGTGGCATGGCTATTGGTGGTCTGAGTTTTTCAGAAACTGCTGACCCACTGGGATTTTCACCCACAACCATCTCTAGGGTTTACAGAGAATGGCACGAAAAATGTGTGCATTCCATGTGTCATGACCCTATTTATGATCTCTGTTTTAAACCTGTTTTCCTTAACAGCTTCTTTTGAAAACAAAAAAGTTCCTATAAATTCAGAAAAAACAAATATAAAACTATAATTCATCCTCTTCTGGTTCTATTTATTGAATTATAAGATTATTTTAATTACACATTTTTACTACTATATTTGCCACTGATTACCTGGATCAGGTGCATTCAGTCAGTCAGAATCTGATTCAGATAATCAGTAACGAATAAGACTGGGAACAAGGAGGGGACCAAGGCTTATTAGCCCTGCCTAAGTTCCTTTACAAGAAATAAAAAAACTAAAGTTTAACATGCATTTCAACTAAATTTGGCAAACTTTGGTTTATTAACTAACTCACCAGTGTTGACTACAAAATGGTGTTTGAGTATACAAAAAAACTATTTTTGAAGGATAAGTTGCTGCCCAAACTTCTGAGGAAACTGGCCCATCAAACATCGGGCGTATTTACATGGATGAAAATGCAGTTGCAGCAGGGAGGTTCGTACAGCCCACTGAGTGTTACATGGTTTGCCATCAGCCTTGATGATGTGAGGATGAGACAGCACAGATACACTCACATGTATACAGAGGCCCCGTATTTTTCACATCCATTCGCCAAATCCAATTTGTTAAGGCCCTTCTACGACTCACTTACTAAGCTGTGGTCAATGGAAATCACATTTCCATGATTGGACATCCCATTATCCCGTTCGTCCAGACCCACATGGGGGCATAAAGCGAAGCCGAGACGGATGCCCACGACAGACCGGAGCTGCGGCTCCAGCGAGTCCGCCGCCTTTCAAAGGGTAAAAGCCTGACATATTAGTCATAAGTGTTCTTTAAATTCATTATCATTTTAACACGCCAGCGGCACAAGTGTCAGGGGGAGGAGAGGCCCTCTTAAACAAGGTTAGGGGATCCATTTAAAGCTTCACAGTTGCTGTGCTGTCCACTGTGTCACACGCAAGTCTCAAGACTCGAAAAACATCTCATCCTGTAATGAGGCAGCACAGGCTGCTTATGATGCAGATGGGGACTTTTGGAGCCTAATCAATGAACAGATTCTGCATCATATCTGTCAATAATCTGCCAGGTCTCTAAATTATATAAAAAGATCATTTGCATCCTAATTAGTCACAAAATTTCAGAGATAATTGGTCCTCATAATGTCCAAAAAAGGGATAAAGTCAATTAAGTTACAAGTAAGACAAGATGCGTGTCTACAACTAGAAGTGGTCATGTGGCTGATCCTGATGAGGTGACCTCTGTCTAACCCTGCATGTGTGAGTTTTCATGTAAGAACACATAAACATGAGCAACTTCCTCTTGTCTTCCCTTCACCAAAATGGTCTATCCACTGCAAGGACAGCTTTTCTATCATTGCTCTTCCTTCAAAACCTTTTTACTTTACAATCCAGACTCATCCAATCATGAAGCACTGTCATTAATCTGCTCAGGTTTCATCTTTCAAGCCTACAAAATTATACTTTTTTTTTCCTAATTCAATCACTTTTTTCCACACTTTTTTCCACGCTGGTCCCGACGTCACCAAAGACGTCGGGACCAGCTTATGTCCCTATACATCCTAAGCTACAACCAAAACTGAATCACAATTTCTACAACAAATAATACAAATACAGACTAGAAAGAGCAGCAAAATTCCAACTAATGGACCAAATTTAACATTTTTAAAGCTCAAAAGGCCCCATTAAACATCCCAAGGCAACATATTTTTGATACATGACTTCAATGCTGAAAATAAACCTTCGACACCTCAAGTTTATCTTAAAATTGCCTCTGGAAAAAAAAAACTGCACACATATAAGGCAACACCGTTTCCCTGCAGCTCCATGCAGGATTGTAAAAAAAAAAAGAGAAAACAGCTTCGGGTTTCATAACAGTTGTGCATTTTTAGGAAGTTTTTACCATTTGGAAAAAGAACATCAGAGAGCCTCACCTTTTTCTCATGATACTGTAATGCAAGTCGTCCTCCTGCTTGATGTGGGCATGGTCCCCACTGGCCCGCTCGCTGCCTTCGCTGTCGTCACTGCTGAAGATGGAGGCCAGCTCCTTCTTGGGCACCCGGTTAGGAGGAAGAGGAATGGTGCGCTTCTCTGCCAAGCGCCCACGGTTCTGCAAAGCATGTCACACACAGAACAGAGGACATTTCAGCAACAAAATTTGCAAACCTGGACTCTGAGAGGGCAGATCTCTTTGAAAAAACAACGCTAAAAATATACAAAGAAAATGAAATAAAAATGTTTATTCTCTAATAATCTATTTTTAAAAGCAAAACCATGTTCTTGGTAATGGAAAATGACACATTGGGATTACTGAAATACAAGAGACATAACTAAATAAACAAAATGACTATTTTTAAGGGGTAGAACTGCCTAAGTGAATTTAATTAATTCAAAAATATTTTCCATTACAAGTTAGCTTATGTTTTTTTGGTAAAAATTCCTTTTACCAAATCAGAAATCTATTTGCATTTGTAACTCCAGATTAAACTAAGAAAGAGGATGTGCTTTGACTGAGCGTTTCTTTAGTTTTAAAGCTGCCAAGAGTAAGCAGAGATTATGGGAGCAGCTATAGCAGAGCCAGGAAGTGAAGCTGGGTGACCTTTAATGGGACCTGAAGGGGTCACAGCAGATTACCGCAGTCGTGTAACAGAGAAATCGGTGAAGGTAAAATAGGGAGCAAAGGAAAACCTTCGCTGGGAGGAGTGGAGAAGAACAGGTTGGAAACTGGAGAGGAGCGTGGCAACAATAGGCTGAGGGGAAGAGCTAACAAAGACGCAGGGAGAGTAGGTGTGGGTTTGTGCAAAGAGAAGATACTGAAACAAAAAAGAACGTGGTGGTTCTAATCATCAAAGAGATAGAGGTCTGTCCACAGTGGATGAGTGGACTTGTACTTGAAACCTTATTCTATTTTGCTCTCTGTGCATGCATCTCTGCTCTTCCTCCCGGACGGACGCCTCCAAGCCCTCCAGCTATCCTTCCAACCGCACGCAACCCCATCCCCTCCTTCCCTCGCTCCATCCATCCCAGGAGGTGCGGCAGCTTGAGTGGCAGGCGGGGGCAGGAGGAGGGATTTGGGGCTCCTAGCCAAGAGGCAAACAGGTGCAGCCTCTCTGGAGTCTCTCAAATGGCAGACATTAAAACGAGCTGCGAGCGCAGAGCAAGATGAAAACATCCCTCAGGACGAACGGGTCACAGAGTTCTGCACATTTATCCTTTTCCTTTTTCTCTATTTCACCAGAGAAGAAGTTCTGTTTCCTTTCCTGTTTTCTGCTTAAGGTTTGCACAAGTTGTACGCAAACATCTGAGAAGAGTGGCTTCTTTTTGCCACATGAGGTTCTCATCCCATTCAGAGGGGAAAAACAAAGTCCGGACAACAAAAATGAAAGCTGCCATCAAAGCAGGCAAAAAGCCTTCCAATCCCACCACCAAAGTTAGCCAAAACTCGTCCTAGATAATGCTGCTGCCACCACGGTCTCAAGGAAAACTTCAGTGCACACGTGAACTAATCTCCCCTTCGACACGCACTTACACAAACTCACACACCTGTTCAAGTTTCTTAGAATTCCCCTCCAAAGATGGGGATTATACTTGGACCAAGCCAGCAATGTAGTGTGTACAGGAATAGCTCGTCTAAGAGCAGACGTGACTGCGCCTGTGTGTGCGCGTGCAGACAGCCACCCACATGGCCGTGACATACCCAGCCTGACAGCCCCCATCCCTTCCTCCCTCCCCTCTCTCCTCCCGGAAAGCCCCAATCCTTTCTTTAGTGCCACTGACGCAGAACTGGGGGTGAGCTCCCACTGCTTCCGGCAACACTTCCGCAGCACGGGGGAGGGCTCTCTGAAACAAAACATGAAGCGGATCGCACCCCTGGCAGCCCACGTAGGAGTGCTCAAAGGAAGGGCGCCGTACATGCACGCATAAACACGCGGTTCGTGCCGAGCCGAGGCAACCTTACTGTGTGTGGTCAACCTCTTTTTCAGCCGTGGAAAAAAGTCTCTCATAAAAGTCCCACTGAAAGCACCTCTATGAATATCGCCTCCCACGCTTTCTGTCTGACAGTCAGGCAGCCAAGAAATATATCTGGGCTTCACATCTACACGTTCAAACCAAAGGCACATACAGTACATACAGGCACATGCACAGAGGTCTACTGATCACACCAGGAGGGATTATATCAGGACAGGATTTAAATATTCATTTACATTCTCATAACGCATCAGCCCTCCAATAAATGCACCGAGACTCTCACAAAGGTGAGAATGACTCATACAGACAATTGCAAGCTAATGTTTTTTTAGGAATAACAATGCTGTATACATCTCTACAGCAAATGTGCAGCTGAAGGCAGGTCAGCCCAGGCCAGAGACCTCATGCCAATAACCCAGAGTGTCTACATCAACTTGTTAATACATTATTGGCTTATGTTAGACAGCCTTGTACAACAGCATTCACTACTGCTGATGCTAAAAATGTTGAATAAAATCATTTTGGGGAACAAATGAGGCTCCTCTTTTAAGGTATTTTTGTTCATTTAAATTCAAAGTTTTAAGGTTTTGTAACCTAGAGGTGTAACGATTATTCGACTTCATCGATTAATTGGTTTATATTCCTACCAGCCAATCAGATCTATCTGTCTGAGGCTAGTTTTTCTGCGAATTGACCTTTGCCATTATGAAATCATTTCATAATGAAATAAATTGATTTCTTTCAATATTGGAAAATACCATTTGGATTGAGGTCTGGTAGGTTTATTTACTAAAATGTAAAAACAACCAAGTGCCATCACAGCAGACAAAAGACGTAATGGCAGCAAAAAATGATCAAGCCATCATTACAGTCCAATGTGTGGAAACACTGTGAATTTTGCAAAGACATGTGACCGTACAGTGTGGTAGAATGTTCTAATAATGTTCCCTTTGGATTACTTTGATGTGCAAAAACAACACTGATTAAGAAAACTAAAATGTGAATGGATTTGCCATTAATTCTTGTTTACTTGTTTGTTTGTACACATATTTAATTTATACTTGACTATCTTGCAGGAAATACAAGAAATCTGGAAAACTTCACCTGCACTGTTCAGTACTCAGGTATTTATCTTTGAGTCCCACCGGTTGAATTTTTGTCTAAAGATGTCCCGGATCGATTTTAGGTCAGTGAACCAGATGAACCAATGTAAACTGTGATCAGCAACCGCAAATTATGATATTAATTGAAACGTTGTTAAAATGAATCGTTACACCCCTACTGTCAGTTACCATGAAATGATCTGAAGGACAAACTAAAGTAACGCATTTAAAACGGGTTTTTATCTGTGGATGGTTTGTTATACTTAACAAGTTAGGTCCAGGAAGCAAGTAAAGGTACAAACAAGAAGACCTGCCAGTCATCCTTTTTCTCTGAGTGCTGTAAGTGGAATATTACACTACCCTACCTAAAACAAGGCATTTTCCAGCCTTTTATTTAAACCTTTATCCGATTTCCAGTGTGGGTCATTTTTTTCGTCGTGGTACAAAATCGCTTTCGTTATTTACCCTCTTTAGTCTAGCCTCCCTTCATTCTCCCCTTTGGTCTGTCGGATAGTTTTTTCCATTTACATCCGCACACAAACATGTAGGGGAAATTTGACATTTTGCAAATGAACTGGACCATATTAGAAAACCAACTGGTGCGGACCAAAAAACCTAGTGTGAATGATCAACTGCTAATAATCAAACCAGGCTTTGATTATTCTACATCAAAGCCTGGTTTCCACTGAGCGGTACAGTATGGTTTAGAATGGTCCAGGCAATTCAGGCGAGTGTTTCCACTCAAAGCTGTACTTTGTATATGCAAGTCATTTATTGTTGTTTGTGAGAAGATTGCTGGCGGTGAAGAAGAATAAGCTGACCATAGATGCATAAAGCCCAGGGCTTAGATGATGATGATGGTGGCTAGAGACCAGACCTTTCCAGTGCATTGCTCCAGGTGTAGAATGGGGTGCAGTCACTACATCTACAGGACTGCATCGGAACAGTAGTACACAAAAGTATATTGGTGTGTCCAGGATTTCATCACTGCTGAGGAGATGCCTCACCAGCAGCTGAATATTCTCCCAGAGGTCTGCAGTCTCTCAAGGTCAATATTTTATGTCAGCACAGAGAATTTCTGCTCAGAGAAATTTAGGAAAACTTAATAGGCCAAAAAACAAATAGTTCTGCGTCACAACAAAAACCAAAAGACAAAAAAAAACACCCTGAGAAATGATTGACGCTGAATGTGGGGAATCGAGATTTACAGAAGATGTAGAAGTGAGAAATGGACCATCAAAAACCACTAACCAGCCTCTGCTTACAACCTGGTTCGAAAGCAAGAAAAGTAGAGATTTTTCACTGAGGGATGTTCTTCTTGTTGTACACTCTGGTAACTAGTCTGGGTGATGACATGAGTTTGCAGTCAGGGCAAAGTTTCACTGGAACAAAATGCGGGTATGTCAGAAAAGAACTTGCTCATAATTGGACCAAATATTATCCAGATCAATTAGAAAACGTTACATTGTTTCATGTTTTTTCTTAAAAAGTCCCTCTCCGATGATCTTTTGATCTATTTCCAAAGCTTTCCCTGTGGTCTTTTATTTATAATTATGCTGATTTCAGCAAAAAATCAAAAAATCTGTGTCGCTTTCTAAAACGTGGACTCTGCAGAGAAGCAGTGCTGTACTGGAAATTCGCCTGTAAGTTGTAGGCGAAGCTGTTGGTGCGGAATAAGCCTACCCCCATTTCCCATCATCCATCTGTTAACAAGCTCTTCTGCTAGCTTATAGCCTGTTACAACACCAACTTAACATTAGCAGTGCAATAGAAATGGCGAGCAATATGGCTATCCAGCCGTACAGTTTTGCTTTAGATGCCAGCTCAGACGAGGAAAACAAAGACATACATGGATCTAGTCGTCTGCAAGTGAATGCAACAGAATGGAGCGAAGCAGGGAACTTGTGGCCCACAGATTGTAGCGTCTACATCACTGCTGCAGGCTTTTTCCAACGACATTTTTTTCGTCGGTTCCTGATTCATAACGATTTGAATAAAGAAATACTCAGAAACACAATTTCAAGATTAATTTTCTCTGCACATGCCCCCCATCATGAGAAAAATGCCACAAAAACATGGTAAAGACACCCAAACCATGATTTTTGTTGGAGTAGGTCTTTAAATGCGCTTAAAACATCTAAATGAGATATTGCTGACAAAGCGTACTGAGTTTTATCTTTCTAAGTGCATTATTTCCTGAAAGGTGCAGTGCCCTGCCGCCAGTTTCAACAAGCAAAAGCAAGACACACACACACACACACAAACACACGGCAGTAGCTGCCCGTGACATTCCTGCAGCTGTGGCGCTCTCTCCCCCTCACACTCACCCCCCCCCCCCCTACCAGAGATCTCCCTGGGGGACGAATGCCTAATGAGTCACGCGCCTGTCTGCCGTTACCTCGCGGCCTGTGTGTGTGTGTGGGGGGGGGGGGGGGGGGGTGCGTGTGTGTAGCCAGGATGGCGGGCTGACTTAGCGGGGAAGAGAGGAGGGGGGGTGGGAGTGGATGCTGGAAAAGAAGAGAGGAAAAAAAAGTGTGAGGAAGCTTAGAGATGTGGGGGGTGAAGCGGTCATAAGGGCGATAAGAGATTTGAAATGAGGCCAAGACAGCAAGATAGACTGCATGTTTGTTTGAAACGCGCAACTAAATAACTTAAAAATTCACATTTTGCATTTTCTTTCGTCTCAGACTCAAACAAAAAGGAGACAACTTCACAGAAGCATCTATGAAAAAAGATTTGATGCCAGTTTGGCAGCTTTGGCCAAATTGCCAGTCAGCATAAGAGCATGGGACATCACAAAGTTCATTTACTGCTGCTTTTAAAGACTCACTCCATGTTTTTAACACGTTCTAGTGGCATTTTACTGATAATGAAGGACATACATTTAGACAATTAAGCTTTAAATTGCATTTTTTAATATTTATTTTTTCAAATCGTTGTGAGTCAGGAGCAGACGATCCATGTATGTCCTCATTTTCCTCGTCTGAGCTGGCATCTGGCTCAAAATTGTATAGTTGGATAGCTCCAGTTTTGATGCCATTTTTGTTGCACCGCTAATGTTAGGTTGTGGTTGTAAAGGCTTGTAGGCTGGCGGGCGAAAATGTAAACAACTGGATGATGGGAAGTGGGGCCAGGCTTACTCCACAATAACAGTTGTGCCCACAACTCGGAGGTGAATTTCTGATCAACTCCTGCCGTTCTGCATAGACGACTACAGTTTTCTATATTTTGGTTAAAAATGGCACAATCATAATTATTAGACCAGTAGGAACGCTTTTACAGTAGTTGATCGGAGTGGGACCTTAAGCATTTTTTGCTTCACAGACATGACGTGTGTTAATAACAAAATTCACATGAGTTGTTTGAGTTTGGACAGTGATGCTATTAGCTCATGTTATTTCATTAACTCCTAAAAAGGCCTTAATCATTAAGCCTTAAATCCTTATTAAACACACTTAACACTGGTGAACTCTCAGTATACAGCACAAACATTCTCAGTTTATTGTTCAAAGTTTGCTCATTAGTTACACTTCCTGGATTACTTCTTTGCTAAAACAAAAATTTGTTCTGCTGTCTTAAAGTCAAAAATTTTTGCAATGGCATGTGTACCACAACAAATGTTTCACCCTTTAACAGATTTATATCGCCCCAAATTTAAGTGATTAAGATGATAACAGCCTATTGTTTTTGTGACTCCTTTACTGCTGAAATCCTAAAACAATCTATGGATACTATTTAACTCTTGTGTTCTACAACTGAGAAATGAATCCCTGATCAAAAAGGTGACTTCACTGGAGGGCCCCCAGAAATGCTCAACAGCTGTAAACTGGACAAATGCTAAAAATGAAGGAGTTACTCTTTAGACACCAGAACTTGGACCGGTGCACAAACTTTAGCAAATGAAAATGAACTTGGCAAATGTAAATGGAGTCCAGGCAGCATTGTGTGTGGTGAATGCAGACTTCAGACAGCCCCTGGTTGTTGATGCCCATGTGAGAGGAAAAAAAAGGTGAGAAAGCGCTGTAGGGCAGTAAGGCATGCGACCAAGACTCACGCCTCCCCAGTACACACACACACACACACACACAAAAGTGCATGCTCTCCTGCACACTCGGCCCCCACGCGCTGAGCCAGGCGGGCAGTCGCAGCCCAGTGGAGCGGCACAAGTGGGGGCTGGACGGCGGGGGGGAGGGGGGGGCACTGAGGGCGAGAAGCGGCGAGATGGAGGGGAGGCTGCAGGCTCGGCACTGGGAGGTCAGTGCCGGTGCAGTGAGGCGTGCGAGCGCGTCTCTCCCCTCTCCCACTTGTTTCTTCCATCCATTCTCTCCCATTCTTTCTCTATGTGTGTGTGTACATTTGTGTGTGGACATACGTGTGTATGTGGTGCGTGAATTTTCTAAGGGAGTGTTTGTTAAGGCCCATGGCGGTTGCCACAGATAAGCTTCACAGGTAACGACTGTGGCTTTTACCTCCCCTTAAAAACAAGGAAAGGGGATGTGAGAGTTTCATCTCTGGTTGGTGAAATGAACAAAAATCCTTAACTGCTAATAGTCTAAGACTTTATTGAAATCTTGTCATGAAGTAGAACCTCATTTAAAGTCCCACTCAAATCATCTTTTGATTAGTTGTAAAGGCGTTCCCAGTGATCTTTTCTTAATAATTTTGTCATTTTTAGCCAGAATCAAAAAAACTGTCCTTTTCTAGGACACAGTTTCTGCAGAGTGGCATCAGTTCTTTAGAAATTGACGGAACTGACGCGGGGTAAGCCTTCCTCCACTTCCCATCATCCATCTGTTTACACGCTCTCCCACTAGCTTACAGTCCCTCACAACCCCAACATCACCAGTGCAACAAAAGTGGTGAGCATTATTAGAGCTGTCCAGTCGTACAGTTTTGAGCCAGATTTAAACTCAGACGAGGAAAACAAAGACCTAAATGAATCTACTCAACTATAAGTAAATGCATCTCAATGGAGCAGAGCATAGAAATTGTGGCCCTCCAATTGTAGCTTCTGCTATGCATCACTGCTACAAGCTTTTCCAATAGCATTTTATAGCAGAAACATCATTTTAAGCCTAATTTTATTTATATATTTCCTTCATCAGGAGAAAAATGCCACAAGAAGATGGTAAAAACACCCAAAACACAGTTTTCATTGTAGTGGTTCTTTAATCGTCCAGTAAAGTCAAAATCGGTCCATGGACTGTTCCACTGTGCTTCAGGAAGAAAACCTGAATGAAGCGTTGGTTCAATCTGCTTCAGCGTCGCCTTTGTGTGAAAGTATGGAAGTAAAACAGACATGGAGGCTCTCCAAGACTATCATGGAAAAACCAAAGAGCTACAAGCAAACAGGGAGTTTTTCCACTGTGAACATGTGCACAGGTGTTGGGAGGAGGGCTTCTGAGGAACACTGCCATGAGCACATTTGTGATTAACCACCTATGGCTAATAGATGCAACATATTTCAGCTCTATCCCAAGAGGATCTCCACCCAAATGTTCGAACACATCCACAAATTTTCAGCTGTCTGAATCTTTAAAATGGCTAATGGCTACTCTGCATAATTTGCAGTCCAAAAATTTAAGTCACAACAAAGCATAGTACCAGGCTGGTGTTGTAAAAAACAACCTACTCTTACTACCTTACTTAAAAAAATTAGGTTATAATTCTTAATGTTACGTTATCATATTACAGTGCCTTAGTATTATACATGTTGATTAATGCTCCTAATAAGACACTGCCTTCTGACAGAAACTAACTTGTCTGACATCCAGCTGACTTCATTTTTAGCAAGGGAGGCACAGAAAATTGCGCAATACACTTTATAAAACCACAGTTTTGCACGCTTCAACCTCAGTGACCAGTCCCATGGTAACCATAGTTACGTGGCATCAGCACAATGTACACAGCATTAGTTCTACTTTGGAAACAGTCATATGTGCAGAATTCTAGTGAAGCTCTGGCACAAGAAGAAAGACTTCACTTTTAGGTAAATTGGGTTGTTGCATCACTACACACCATTATCAGTTAGCCCTTCACTTCATACCAATAGTTATATGACCCGCCTTTTTTCTCAGCCAATCACAATCATATGAATGAAAATGGTGTTTTTGGTGTTTTCAACATGTCTTCATCATGTTTGATGGTGAAAGACATAAAAAATGAAGCTCAAAATTGCATTTTTAAGTGTTTCTTTTTTTTTAAATCATTGTGAGTTGGAAAAAGCTTGTAGGTGTGACATACAAGCCATTAGTGCCATGCCCCACTCCATTCTGATGCATCTGCTTGTAAACAAATAGATCCATGTAAATCTTCTTTTTCCTATTCCAAGCTGGCATCTGGGTCAGAACTGTACGGCTGGATCGCTCCGATATTGCTCGCCATTTTTGTTGCATCGTAATGTGAGGTTGGGGTTGTGAGGGGCTATAAGCTAGCGGAGATCATGTAAAAAGATGGATGATGGGAAAGGGGCAGATTTACTCTGCACTAATAGTCCTACCCACAACTCAGTGGTGAATTTCTAATGAACTCCTGCCGCTCTGCAGAAACAATGTCCTAGAAAACAACACAGGCTTTTTCTATTGTGCCTAAAACAGCACAATCATAAGTAAAAGACCACTGGGAACGTTTTAAAAATGGTTCGAAAGAGGATCAAAGTGAGTCTTTGAATTCTTAAATGATTGTCTGGTCTGTAGCCACCATCATCATCATCATCATCATCTAAGCCCTGGGCTTTATGCATCCCAAGCATGCAAGACGTCATCAGTCCAGAACTTAACCGCCAATGATCATGGACTTCTTATGCACTTTATTCTGTGCATTCTGTGCAAATAATGCATTCCTAATATGGCTCCTCGTTGAAATACAACAGATCAGTGTTTGCATTGAACACATGACACATTCTGAACATAACAATGTATGGTGGTGGACCTTAAGCGATGAGTGTAGACAGTGCACCTCCTGTCTGCGTGTTAGCACAGAAGAGTGTGCCTGCAAGTTTAATTCCACTTTGCCAAGAGGAGCCCTTGATTGGTGGAGGTCGTTATGAGCCGGAGGAGGGGAGTGCAATTTCCTCCCGGCCTCCGCCAGTTCCGCTGAAATAACAGCGGAAAGGAAGCTCGGCTCTCTCCGGGGGGGAGAGCACACATACACCAACTCCCAGACACACACACACACTTTAGCCAGACAAAAAGTCAGCCAGCATCAGGCCTCCAAACAATCAGGCACATATGCACTAAGGTGAAAAAATGAAGCCCAACATGTTTACAGACAAAAGTAGATCCACAGCAGAGACGGCTTTGCATGACACCTGGGAACGCTTTAAGCTGCAGCCAAAACGATGAAGCAAAGAAATACCAGATACTTACATAACTGCACAAACTGTCTGATTTTTATAAAACAGTGATAATTAACATTTTAAATACTTCTAAGCTCCACAGCAGTCAGTGTTGTGTCGTAATAAGCAGCTTGTGCAGAGGCACACTCACAGCAAATGATTTCTGAGCAGGCAGGTGAAACGCCTCCCCACAGCTGCTGCGCTTTATGATTGCTTGCCTCATGCCTATGAGCGAAACAAGATCACTCAAAGTTCAGCCGTCAAACTTTCAGAATAAATGACGGCATGAGGTAATTTGTGTCAGTAGGCAGGCCTGTGTCTGTCCATGTGTGCGCGGGAGCTCATCGCTGAGGGAATGCTGGCTGTCATCCCTGGGGGGAGTCAATGAGAAGCGATGAAGACGCTAGTTTCAGGCCGTACAGGTCCCTCCGCCTTCCTTCCTATACTTAACCTTCAGCTGGAAACTCACAACGTTCTCAGCTTGTGTGTTGATGAGTATGTTATGGTCATATTGGTGGGCTAGGCTGTAAGTCCTCCCCACCACACAAGGAAAAGGAGAGGAGGCAACAATAACAACCTTAAGGCTCTCATAACTCTGCTTACGTCAGTAGCAAAGTTTTCTCCGTCACCGCTGTAATTGAAGTGGAGCTGCACAAGCCGTGGCAAGCCAAAACCCAATCACTGTGATAACTGAAATGAGGCTGAGCGAAAGCAAACAAGCTCACATTCTCAAAAAGTCTACCGTGAAAAGACAAGACGTGAACATTTCCCCTGACTGCTTCCTTCCATGACCTCCCCATGTGTGACTTCTTTTGGCCGAAACCTCTGTGTTTGCTTGCATTTTTGATTGTTTTAAATGTCACCAGTTTATGGGCATCGCTCAGACACCTCTGGCTTATCCAAACCTCCTATGCTTTGCGTGCCTCGCACACAATAATCAGCAGTAGCCACGCTCAGTAGCTTGCTAAGCCTCTTACACCCTTCCCTTAAGATTAGTGCTTAGAAGCGACGACAGATGCGCGCCGTGGTGATAAACACACACACACACACACACACACACAGAATGACACACACTCACAACTCGCTACACCTGTGTGAACAGATTTGCTCAAAGCTGACACATGAACACGCTGAAAAACGCAGCGTGGCGATGCCATAATTGTGGCACACCTGCAAGGCCTCCAGGTTTGGCAACGTGCCGCCGGTTGGAGCCCTGAGCAAAACAATAGGCAAGCAGCAGTTCAACAGCCAGGTGAGAAAGCTGCTGCAGTGAGACAGCCCAACCAACCGTACCCCTAATGTCAGCCGACCAAGCACCCTCACAAAGCCTCCTAATAAAAACTGACTGATGCTCAGCATCTGTGAAAGGCTCAAAGTGGACTCATGACCATCAAAGTTGACATCTGTGCCTGTGGGGTCCAAATTCTGAAGGTTACAAGTACAAATGCAGCAAATATAGCTTGAACCCACCAATGAAATATCTCAAATATGATATTGAGGAGACTTGTGTGACATAATTACATGAATTTGGCAGTAATGAGTGTCAAATTAGTGTCTATATTGATAGATTCCTCTAAATTCCATAGGGAAGGTGTAAATTGCAGGAGAAGGCATTGCAGCACAAACACCAGCATGAAGGATGAAGGATTCTTACCACCGGAGATGAAATTCGACAACCAGGGCAATCACAGATGGGAGGATGCACCTGCAAGATTCCTTTGGACATGAGAGTCTTGAGACTTTTTCCTAACGAAAGAAAAGAAAACGTAATAAAATCCTTGAGTGGAAATATCTCACACAGCTGGTAGAATCAAAAATGTCAGACTTTGAGTTTTCCATTGACTGAGGATGTCTCTGCATATTTACCATGCATCTCCAATACACCCAAATTAAGCTGGCTGACTGGTGAAGGACCTGCTTGACTTACCTCTGAGGCTTGTTCTCGTTAATTGTGCTTGCTGGTTAACGTCTTGGGGGGAAAAAAACAATTTCAAAAACCCTTTTTTCCCCTAACCTAACCGGAGAGAATCCCCCTCCCTTTCAACACAGGCGCGCGCACCTAAACAAAGTTACGCGTCAATTCTGAGGGAGCAAACATAACAGCGCGCGGGGTTTTGGCCGTGTGTGTGAACAGGTGACAAATGTAAACAAAAAAATGCCAATAAACACCTCCAAATATAAAAATCGAACGAATAGAGCTGCTAACACTAACAGGATGCATTTACAGAAAAACAAACCTAAGAACCTGCAAGAAGCTCAAGTGCAGCTGACGAGAGATCATCCAGACCAGTCGTTTATGGCAGAATGGCACTGGAAGTGACCAAATCTTCTGTTAATTTAATAATCTTAAGTGTCTGTGGAGCCAGCATGCAATGCGTAAAAGTGTAAACAACCGTGCACGAGCGCCAGTGCTCCTTGCGATTCATCCCAGCATATCAAGGGATATTAAAGCCGCCTCACATTTTGCTATCCATGCTGAAGTTCCCCCCTTGGTCCCCCGCAGACAGCTTCAGGTGTCCTGCTTTGGCGCACCATCTCAGACGCGAACGGTTCGCGCCTGAACTCTCCTGACGCACTGACGGCTGTAACCCTTTCACTCCACTCAGTACCGAAACACCAGACCAGAGTTGGCAGCCACAGAAAGTTGTCTATAAATCTTTTAGGTGTGTTCAAGTGTTCCTCCCCAACAACAGCCAGGAGGAAAGCGGAGATTGCTTACCTTTGTGTCGAATACTCCTTTTCCAATCTTTGGCAGTCTCACGTCCGCTCACAAACTGGAACTCGTTGGGAGTGAGCCACTCACCCCTGTATTTAATTGAGGGTCCCTTACTACCTTGGCACAGTTTATTGATATAAAGCAGAGCTTTGTTTTCGCCGCACTCCACCTCGATGCACGGCTCCCCGTTGTCGAAGAAAGGCTGAAAGTCGGGGATGGAGGAGAACCTCTCCAGCATTAAGTCGTCCGTGTGATGGTGGAGGTGCTGGTGATGCAGCGCCGAGTCGTGGAGCCCCAAGTACGCGCGGTGATGGGTGAAGATGTGCTCGTAGGGCGGCGGATGCGGGGTCACCACGGGGATGGCAGTGGCATTTAAAGGGGCCAGGTATTCGGACTGGTTGAACGCGGTCAATGCCATGTCGTCTCCATCCAGCCGCTCCTTCTTGATGGCAGGCATGTTTGTGGGAAGCGCGCGCCGGTAACAATTGAAAAGCTGCTTCCTCGATCCAACTTGACCGTCCCCTTCGTGCGTGCGCAGGGCTGAGCCGGACTCCGAGACGCGCCTCTCCGGTTTAGACACAATCTCCGCGTCGCCGTCAGACAGCGGTGTGGTGAGGTTGCCGGATAGATTCCCATTCAGTAGTTTCCAGCTCGCGGCGGCGGCAGTGCTCTCCGACAGCCTCACAGCTCCTACCTCCCACATTTAATCTCTCTCGCTCTGTTAATACCTGACATGCTGCAAGCCCTCAGCCACTTACAGTCTGTTACTTTTTGCGATCACCGCTGGTCGGAGCATCACTTCCCGTCTCTCATTTGATGATTAAAGGAGTTTGTTTGTTTTTTTAGATTTTATGATTATTATTTTTCAAACAAAAAAAGAATCAAAATATTATATTTTTCCCTGAAAAGTCTCAAACAAGTCTTAAAATGAAGCCAATTTAGCTGGAAAACTGTTTTATGTTAAAAAATAAAAAAGAACTCCAATGTTACTGAATTCCTGAAAGTGAGACCGCCTAAACTGTATGACTCGTCATATTCCAGTAATTGTGATGGCGTTTGGAAAGAGTTGTAAGGTTTGAACGCGTGTGTGTTGCTGCAGTCACGCTGAAGTTCACAGACCCAGACCAAACAAGATTTGCACTCTGCGCCGATTCTCAACTTGGCCCATTTAAACGGCGGAGGCTTGGCGGGGGCCGCGCGCCACAGGGGGATGCTGCGAGGGACGACAAAGGAGCGCACACAATGATGGCACCACAAGACGGGAGCATCAGGATGGGACATGCATCTGTTTTTTTCTTCAAGTTTACTGCAAAAAAATAAAAGCAGGAACACAAATCTATATAGTTATGTAGAAAATTCACCCAAACCTGTCCCCGTATTTAACATATTAATATAACATATTCATGATTACATATGATCAAAAAGAACATTAAAGTTATGAAGAGGCTCTGTGGGCTTTGCAGGCCACCAGAGACATGCTGGAGAGGCCACACAGGTCCAGATGTGGCCCTGTGTGGCCACTCTTAGCGTGTCTGAATTCAACCATCTATTAGTTATCCTTCACCTGCAATGACCCCACCTTTTGCCCTCTGTTGCTGAAATAAAAACAGCCCAAAGGTTTGATTTACAGTTTGTGCTGGAAAAGTGGTTTCTTTTAGGAAAATAATATCAAAAGAACCATTGTTGTATTTTCTAACATAAACATTTTAAGACATGAGCAGGCTCAAACTGTGTTGGTTAGATCTTTACATCAACTCTGCACTACCAAAACTGTCTCACAAAAGTGTGCCAATGTTTATAATGAACCATTTCAGGCTCTATAAAACTTTTTGAGTGAGTAAAACTACTGGAGCTTCTCCGGCTTCAAGCAGATTTCAGAACATTTCAGAAGAACCATTCATGTTGGTAACATCTGCAAACCTGTGGCTTTGACTGGAGTTAAACTAAAGTCTCCGAAAGCACTTTTCTCTCCTCACTGCCTGCAGGGCCGGCTCCCCTGAGCTCCTGGAGCTTGTGAGCAAAAATCACATCTGACCCCCATCAGTGGAGAACCACCCAGGTAGATCTACCACCAACACATGGAATAGCCATTCCAGCAGTCAGGGAGGGGTGCAAAAGCGCCGTGTGTCAAGAGCTTATAAATCAGGCCAAAGCCGATTCTGACACACACAGGAAGGAGGTCGCCACACCACAGGCGGAAGAGGCGCGTGATGTGGCCGGAGTCCAAAGCTTGGCCAGAAATGGTTGACTGGGAGCAGACAGGGCGGGCCAGCACACATGTGCAGAAAAACATGCCAACAGCTATCTGGCCAAAGATGACGGAGCAGACTGATGGGACAGATGGATCTGAGAAACAATGGGAGAACTTGACAGAGTTAAGGGGTCTGTGATAAAAAATGAAGGCAAAGAGGATTTTATACCAATCAGAAAAGAGAGACTTGACATCCAAAAGGTACAAGAAGTGAACAGGGATATGAAATCGAAAGGCACTGCTTTTGGTCTTCACAATAATGTGAGTTTCCATGCGCGGTGTGCACCGTACAGAGACAATGACATAAATCAGGAACTGCTGAAACATTTACAGCATATGTTTACAAAGCTGCTTCAAGGAAGTGGAACTGTGGATCAGATGAGAAGCTCTCTGATTGTCTTCATCAAACCAGACTTCTACCATACCGAAATGTCTCAGTGAAAACCTTACTGATCTGTGCGTTGGCGCCGGAGGTTTCACCATCAGGACAGCCCTGATGAAACTAGTCAAAGGGGACACCGTGCTAACACCCACTCCTATCTCTGATTATGACTCACCCTCTGCATGTGGCTCATCAGTGAGGGGTTCCCCAAACTCAGTGACGACACCCAGGCTTTCGTCTAGAGTCTGGTTTGGGGTTGAATGAGAACATGTTTCCATCAATATTCTTGTGAAAAAGGCCTGTGATCTTACACATATTAACCTTTCATACGGTCTTCAAGCAGGGATGCTAGAAAACACCAGAGAACCCCTCAGCTATGACTCCAAAAAACCCACACGTTTATTATCAAAGTCTCAGAAGTAACGAGAAAATCAGTTTGTCCACACATCTAAAATAAAGTTTCTTCAAATTTAACCATCACAAATCGTTACACTCCCTGTCAGTTGTTTAATCTTAACTTGGTTGATATTTAGAGAAAAAAAATTCACCTTTATTTCTTTCTCATTTTGACATTTATTGTACCGGCACAATTTTTATTTCTCAAAAACCTCTGCATTCCCCTTCTGTGAACTGGATGAGGCATCACCACTGAAGTCTCACTTTCTGTCATAGTTTACTAAGGAAGGAACTGAGACTTTGTGAACAGGGTTTGAGTCATTTATGGCCCTTGGAGCAATAACAGTTCCAAGAGCAGGTACAAAGATTTATTTTTATTCTTTTTAAAACAACTACTTTTTTGGAGCCCACAGGCCATGTTAGTAAATACTAATGTAAAAGAATAGGTTTAAAATGACAAGTTACAGTTGACCCATGGTTTCTATCAGATTTTTGTTCAAATGACCAAACCATATTAACTTTTTTTGTAACAATTTTCAAAACTTTTAGTAACTTTGGCAAAAGTTTACTTTATAGCTCTAAAATCTGCTCCATGAAGAGATAAAACACGGAAAAAAATAAAACAAAAAAATGTCGGCACAAACCTTTTTTTTTCCAGCACAAAACTTTAACTACAAACATTATAAGCTATATTACTTGATGTCAAAATCCACAGAACTAGCTCAATAAACACACCAAGACCTTGATAGCTTTTTAAATGTTTTTTTTTCAATCTTGAAAAAATAACATTTATAATTCGCAACATTAATAATAGGTTTTGGATTTTACAAAAAAGTCCACAATCACTTTTTTTTGTTTTTCTTGCGTAATTTTATGTCACAATCAATGAAATGTTTTACTATCAAACTTTTTTTTACATTTGGCATCCCTTTGATTTTCCTATATTCATGTTTTTTTATGAACATTTCATACTAGAAACATGATTAAAGAAATAAAAAGGTCACTGTGGTTTTTTATGAGACTGAAAACAGTTAATCAAGTAAACTCTAATGGTAAAAGTTAAGGCAAATTTTTAACAAGAGAAAATGTCACAATTTTTTTCAAATGGTGTACAATTTAAAAACGAAGCTTTAAGAGTATTTTTTTTTTAGTTTGATATTGTGATATCGAAAAGTCATTTTTTAAAATATGGTTTCACTTGACGTTGAAAATGGGTACAACAACAAAAAGGTCATAGTACATATTTTGCGCTGAGGAACATGTTTTTGTTCACTCATACCATTTAAGCAAGCAAAGTTCTAAGCAATACAACAGAAGTGATTTGAATAGAATTCATCCTGAAAGTTTCCCATTTCATTTTCAATCTCCTCATCATCGACCAACTGGAACCCCCTTCGTGGGGCCCTCGCCTCGGCGCCGTTGTTGGCAGCGGCCCCGGAGCCGCAGCGCTGCCGACGGGGGAGAGAGGTAATAAATAACCCGGGGAGAGAAGCAGGAGACCGCCGGGCGGTGCACAGTCTGACCTGACAAATACTCACTGGAAAACCATCAGAGAGCGAGAGCCCACCCCTAGAGCTTGGAGCCAGCCTTTCAGACATGAGCTGCAAAATATATAGGCCTGCCCCTGCTGGAAAAAAAGGAAGGCAGAAGCGCCTCTGCCCCCCCCCCCCCCCCCCCGCCAGTCATCCAAACCCAGACGCCGCTGGAGACACGGCGAGAGTCATTAACTATTTAAAGCACAGTATGAATTTCTATTGAAAGGTTATGCAGTAGCCTGCACCAGGTCCAGAATCCCATAGAAACACAAGAAATGATGAGCATTTGAAGGAAGAAAACAGGAAAAGGGGGAAAACTCATCTTTGGATTAAATATCAAGAAGTTTTCAAGGCTTCTTTAAAGATCCACTCCAACAAAAAAATCATGTTCTTAACACGATTTTGGGGCATGTTTCTCATGATGGAGGACTCACTGGCCACTCCATTAGTCCTGTCCAACTGCTCTATAACACAAATTTCTAATCATAGCCAATCAGACGGCAGCAACTCAATACATATAGGCATGTCGACGTGGTCAAAACGATCGGCTGCAGTTCAAACAGATCATCAGAATGGGGAAGAAAGGTGTTTTAATGACTTTGAACATGACATGGTTATTGGTGCCAGGCGGGCTGGTCTAAGTATTTCAGAAACTGCTGACCCGCAGGGAGTTTCACGCACAACCACCTCTGCGGTTTACCGAGACTGGTCCGAAAAATAGAAAATATCCAGTGAGTGGCAATTCTGTGGGCAGAAATGTCTTGTTGGTGCCAGAAGGAAATGTGGAATGGCCAGACTAATTCCAGAAAGGCAACAATAACTCAAATAACCACTGATCACAACTGAGGTATGCAGAAGAGCATCTCTGAATGCGCAACATGTCCTACCTTGAGGCAGGTCTACAGCAGCTGAAGACCACTGGGTCCTACTCCTGTCAGCCAAGAACAGGAAACTGAGGCCACAATACACACAGACCCACACAAACTAGACAACAGAAGATTGGAAAAATAACACCTGGTCTGATGAGTCTCCAATTTTGCATGGACTTTCGGAAGGTAGGACCAGAATTTGGCGTCAACAACATGAAGGCATGGATCCTACCTTGTATCAACGGTTCAGGCTGCTGGTTGGTGGTGTGATGGTGTAGGGGACATTTTCTTGGCTCACTTTGGGCCCCTCAGTACCAACTGAGCATTGTTACAACTCCACAACCTACCTGAATGTTGTTGTTGACCATCTCCATCCCTTTATGACTACAGTGTACCCAACTTCTGATGGGATACTTCTAGCAGGATAGGGGAAACCATGTCATAAAGCTGGAATCATCTGACTGGTTCCTTGAACATGACAAACTCACTGGACTTCAATTGGCCTCCACAGTCACCAACCTCTCTGGAATGCTGTGGAACAGGAGATTAGCATGATGAATGCACAGCCGACAAATCTGCAGCAATTGTGCTATGCTATTATGTCAATATGGACCAGACTATGAGAAATGTTTTCAGTACCTTGTTGAATTTACACCACCAAGGATTAAGGCAGTTCTAAAGGCAAAAGGAGGTCCAACCCAGTACTAGCAAGGTGTATAAAAAAGTGCCTGGTGAGTATATATAAAATAATTAAGCCCAAAATTGCATTTCTGAGTAATTCTGTATTCAAATCAATGTTAACCAGAAGCTTAATAAAAGGCCACAAGCTCCCTGCTCTGCTCCATTCTCATGCATCCACTTGCAGACAAACAGATCCACATCCGTCTTTGTTTTCCTCGTTCAAGCTGGTATGGGCTCAAAACTGTACGACTGGATGGCTTCAATACAGCTTGCCATTAATGTTGCACCAGTTGTGTTAGGGTGGGGTGTGAGAGGCTGTAAGCTGGCAGGAGAACCTGTAAACAGATGAATGATTGGAAGGGGGCGGGGTTACAGTCCTGCCCACAACTCAGAGGCAAATTCTAATGAACTACAGTTGCCGTCCGTATTTTGCTTAAATACAGCGTAATCATAAATAAAAGACCACTGGGAACGCTTTCATAATAGATCAAAAGATGATCGGAGTGGGACTTTAAAATCCATTTAGGAAGATTTGATCCTCTTTCATTAAATGGTTTTTGAGCCTTTATTTTCGTAGTGATTGTTTTTCTTCCAGACTTTTCCTGCACCCCAGAGAAGTGTAAAATAAATGGTGCTTAATCCCTGCATAAATGACACCCAATGATGTTGCATTTTTTCCATTTCTTCATTCTAAGCAACAAAAAAAAGCATTTTGATACTTCAGAAATTAGTGTTTCCTTCTAAATATCTGCTGACATCATCAAGAAATGACATAAGGAGGTGCAGACTGACTCCACTTAGGGAACTTGGAATATCTGACAGACACCACTCACTGCTTTTCACACTAAGCAGACCAAACCACCTAAATATCCCGCAGGGACATCAGCTGCAAGCATGGGATCCAAACTGATATGAGCTAATTTTCTCAAAAACCTCCATCATATATTGATACTTACAGAAATATCTTGCAGCCCTTTCCTGATTTCTTCTTTAATTTGAAACAAACAGCTTACAACAACTGCTCTTTTTTGCTTGTTTTTGCTTCTTGGTCTTGTGCACAGTCTGATTTAGGTATTTTCAGAAGGACTAAAGTTCATTTAATTGGAATAACCCAAAGACAAGGTGAGCTTACATACCTCCAAAGCAACATCTGGCATTTGACACGCATGGAGCCGATGGTGTTCACACCGGATAAGCAGGAAAGGGAATCTACTCCCAGCACATGTTTGCCACCTGCAGTTGGAAGAGGTTTGGTGCAATTTGACAACACAGTGCAAATCTCGCAAATCTTGTTCCAGGCTTTTTCTTGCACAGCTCTATTCCGATATACAAAAGATTTGGGGTCACAAACTGCAATTGATTTTTCCTCTATGATCAATTTTCAAATGCCTGGCACATCTGTGAATGCAAAAGGGCGTCATCAAAACGTCACTACAAAATTCAAGTCCTTGATTGGTCAAAGTTCTACCTGATCTAACTTTCAACACATGTTCATTTTTTTGTCCGTAGAGTCCAAAAACAGAAATAGAAACTTTAACAAAAGCCTGAATGCAAAATCCCAAAACATGTATTAACATAGACTTTTCATTGAAAGTGGCTACTTGAGCCACTTTTGCAGAGGGGGGTGTGAACATAGCTTAAAAAAAAATGTCCATGGACACAAACTCAGCCATGGATCAAACAGAATCATGTGAGAGTGGCTTTAAACTTGAACACATCACAACGCCTCATTCACACTGATAGATTTCATGTGCATCAATGTTCCTCTTCTTGTGGTTAGCACCATTTGTTTGAAGTGCAAAGAAAAGTCCAAATCAGAATTGTAACAGGGATTTTAACAGGCTACACACAATGTCAGGAGGTACAGGCACTTTTTTTGTTTTTGTTTTTTACATTTTTCCAAGACATCAGGTTTTTGAAGAGTGAGTCCAAAAGACAGCTCTGGAAGTGGTACCTCCAACAAAGTGAGAGAGGCTTTATCAAGTGTCTGTAGAAATTGATCAAATTCTAAAGGTCTGAGCAGACACCTTGTAAAGTCAAGAAGAATTCTGTAAGTTCCAAATAAACTGTATGTGATCAGATTTAAAATATCTATCAATACGAAACTAGGAAACCAAGAAGAGAAGCAGCAGAAAGAGGGTGAATCTGAGATGCCATAAATTTACATGATTGTAGACATTAACATGAGTGCATGACAAGCTATCAGTTAGCCACACGCAGATGGCAAGTTACTCAGCTGGTTCTTTTCCAGACTGCATCGTGGTGTACATCTTGAAGAGAAATGAACCCGTTTTGCTTTGCAGCTCATGGAGTTAATTTCGGCTCATCTGGAAATAGAAGAGAGCAGAATCTTTTTTTTTTTAGTTCCATGATATATAGCACCTGACTGCATTCCTGTTGTTCAAAATGCACCAAAAAGAGTCATATCTGTAATATCAACCACATACCTACAAGTGTAGATAATGTCAGTTTTGTTGTTTGAGTATGTGTTGTTGTGTCCGGACCAAACTGCAAAAGAATTATATGAGAGTCCAAATGTTTTATGTGTTAAAAAGTTTTGTTTAATAGCAGGAGCTAGGCAAACCTTTCAGGCACTGAAGGAGTGCAGTCTAGTAAACTCCTCCTGCTAACATTTGAATACACAAAAAGCTGTAACATTTGCGGTTCAAAATGTTGTGTTGAAGTGAATGTAATTGTGTGTTTTTTTGTTGTTTCAGTTAAAAATTCATCATTTCTTTTGTGTTCATAGCAAATACATAAGATGTAAATTTTGTATACCATGATGAATGACATCATCCAATATCATTATAAGGCATTCTTATAACTGGGATTTGTCAAAAAAAAAAAGTAAAAAAATAAATAAATAAACGTTTATAACTTCAACACATGAAAGAAAAGAACTTAAGATGTTAATGGGTCAATTTTTTTTTTGTCAGACAACGAAAGTGTAGCTAAATCTAAACTATTTGTGCTTGTGACACAAAGATGGGAGGATTGCACACAGGTACATGGTTCCAAATATTGACTTGATTTACATGTATCTGAGAGGGGACGCTGAAAAATTGAAGTGGAAGGTCAAGAACTGCATGGTGTTGGTCTGAAGGCAGAAATTACACCACACTGGAGCCCCAGTGGAACCCTAACAGGCAATTTTTGGAAACATTTTGATATTTGTATCTATTTTCTTTTTTGTTTGTATGCGTCTGTTTTTTTTTTTTTTTTTAGCTTTAAGCTGCATTGCTTGAGAAGCCCTTTTTATAAATAAAACTTGATTGATTAATATTTGAAATGACATTGACTGAGACTGCCCCTTTCTAAAGTTCATGTTATTTAAACTAATCCCAGTGACATAAGCCCAGCATTTTGTGGTTGTCTCTGCGTAATCACTTATGTGTTTTTTTTAAAAGTTAGTGTGGATAGTTTTAGCTCTACAGTGCGGTTTTATCATTCTTAATAACTGATTTTTAAAGACCCGCTCTGATGAAAATGGTGTTTCTGGCGTTTTTAACACGTTCTTGTGACATTTTTCTATTGACGGAGGATATAAATTAAGGAAATGAAGTTCAGAAGTGCATTTCAGAGTATTTCTCTATTCAAATCACCGTGAATCACGAGCAGATGGAAAAAATGCTGTTTGATAAAGAACTTATTTGTAAAGTTGAAATTACACAAGCTCCTTGCTCCGAGCTCTTAGCAACGGGAAGGGAAAGAGGTTTGCACTGCGCCAACGGTCCCGCCCAAAACTCACAGGCAAATTTCTAATGAACTACTGCCGCTCCGCAGAAACTATGTCCCAGAAAACGGCGCAGGTTTTTTTTATTTGCATAAAAACTACATAAATATGATTAAAAGACCACTAGAAATGCTTTAACAAAAGATCAAATGATGATCCAAGTCACCTAGTAACTAAATTTCAAAACTCAAAAACGATTGTGCATTATGTCCCTGTGCTTTCATTTTTTGTTAACTGTGGAAAAAGATTAGTCACTTAGATCACACAACTTTGATTGGAGTTTATGTGTCCAGTATTGGCCGATTTGAGATTTGGAATAAACATTTTGAAAAATTTAACACAAGCTGAGTGTTGATAAACGTATATTTCTGTTTGACTTATTAGGGTGAGATACTAAACTGTGTGCAACAGATCAGTCCATGATTTTCTGCTTATATGTTTGTTTCCTCCTTTAAAATGACTTTTTCTGACTCGTTTCATTTGATCAAGATATTAAACTTCTTGTGGAACCTGCAGGGAGTTCAACTCTGCAATGCTGGAATTTGTGGAATTTAATATTAGAACATATTGAAGAGTCTATAGTCTTTGGGCTAACAATAACGGGGGAAGACACTGCAAAGAATTAGAGATGTTTTTAAAGAAATTTTGGTCTGAAATGTGCATATTGCAAATAGATCTTTGGCAATAACATACATTTTTATGTATATTTTGAGTCAAACAGTACTTAAATTATATAATTACTAAAAGACTTTTAGGTATAAAATCCTCAAACCTTCAAAATCTCAGAGTTAGCAAGACAGCTATGTAACATTAAACCAGAGGGGAGGAAGAGGGTGGAAGGGGGGGTCATGCTATCGCACCGGCGCCCTTGGCCTCCCCCAATGGATCTGGGGGGTCAGGCGGCTGTCTCTGATCCCACACAGCAACTCTTCCACATGGGATTTATTTTCTTGCTGGATGGGCAGGCAGGCGACCCAAGAGGATTCTCATTTTAGACCAGCGTCTGTAGCTGTCAACGCCAGCCGACAGAGGCGAGCGGACACCCGACCCCAAGTATCCTCCTTCAACACTCCCCTTTGGACCTCTCTCCCCTTTTCCAATCTTTGGCTCTTCACACACAAATACAGAGAAGGGGAAAACTCACACACTCACAAAAAACTGTGACTCCATAGTCATTCTGCCCAAACAAAGCTTTTACTTAATATGAGGAAGGTACAACTATTTTTTTATTCAAAAGTCCACGTAATTTGAACCCATTTTGCACCTAACCCCGTTCTGAAGTTCAGGACTTCTTATCTTTGACTGAAAAGCTCTGCGGCGAACTCCAAGCTTCAACGAGCAATGAGCCAGGTCTATCTAGCAAAAAATGCACAGCGTCTCCCCTTCCTCCCAAGCGCCGTTAATAATTTGTGCAGTAAAAGATAGCGTGCCTCTCTGAGTTTGTGGGAGTTATTGGCACAGTATTCCCCACCATATTTGTGCGAGGCAGTGATAGGAACATAAATTATTTCTTATCTCTTCCGCAATCCATTTTTCAAAGGGCTCACTCTGTGTTCGACGGGCAGCAGCACCAGCAGCCAAAGCCCAGATAGAAGGCCTTTAGGAGATCCAGCTCAGTGATCTGAAACAATGCAGAATGCACAGAACCTCTTTATATCAGCTCTGACATATATGATCATTATTTAGGAGAAAGTAGAACTTTCTAACTACTCTGACTACTGTCACAACAAAGAGGACAGAATCATAATACTGGTATAATGTGAGGAATATACATTGAAATTCTACATGACCAAATGTATTTTTGTTTTTTAAATGAAAAAAAACTTGACATTTCTACCCCTTTAACCTTTGTTCTTCTTGTCTCAGACCTAAGATATGCCCTGTACTTCAGACAGATCTGCACCGACAAAAGGAAAAATGATAAATATCACACCCTCCTCTACAAAGCATTAATGTCTTATTGCAAGGAACGGACCCAGGCGCTTCCAGCTACTATTGATTTTTTTTTGTCCCTGTGTGATGTGAAACCAGCAATCAGCACTGTGGATTGAAATAGCCCTGAAACTGGAGCCGAGACCTCAACGAGTCGCCAACACATTTCAATTAGCGAGTCGCCTGGGCCGATCTCTCCCCTGGGGCACAAGGCACAAAGGGTCGTATACACCTAACCCAAGGCCACACACGGTCCTGAAGGTTCGAATGAAACCGATAAGACAGAAGTTATGCATGTCACAGGAAGCATTCTGAACTGAAAACCTAGCAACCAAACAGAGAGAAGGCCTTTAAAGATGTTGAGGGGGAAAAAAAGCCTAAATTTGACATTTTTTGTTTAGTATTTATGGTGGTATAGAAACTATTTAAAACTTCATTTTTGAGTAATTTAATAATTTTTTTGACACGTTTGTGTAAAAAATACATTTACTTTTGGGACAGTCTGTACCAGACCTCAGAGAAAGAAAAAAAACATGACCTACATTTTCTACGTTTTATTTCTAATGTAATTCTAAAGGAAGCTTTGTTTTGGAAACCTACTGGATTCTCCCCACCACATCTGAGTCATTTTTGACGCATATCAAGTCACTCTGTCTCATGTCATAAATACATCCACTACTTTCTTAATTTAGCTGCGCCAACAGCTAAATTGAAACCCCCAAACTAGCAAAATTTACAATAAAAAGGTATTTGCAAAGTTTTGTTGTCATAGAAAAGAGCCAGTGAGGAAAAAGAGGAACCATTAATTATAAAGAAAAAAGAAAGCTATACAGACAAATAACAGGAGTCTTTACTCAAAATATGCATTTATTGCTCCAGTTGTTCCCACAAACTATAATAATAATGCATATTATTCAGCAACCGGCTGTCCAATGTTCTGAGGATGCTGCTAAGAAAGTTGCTCAAGCCCTTTTAACATTAAATTTAGAAAATAGTAGTTCTTTAACCCTTTTTTCCGTCGCACCTTTAAAGTCGGAGGAGCCCTGAAGGCCGTTGTGTCACATTGCCCTTAAAAGTTAAGGGAAACAGGAAGCTAAACATAAAAAAAAAATAGATGCACACTTCTGCCTTGTACAGGACGGTCCATTAAATATCATCTGACAATCAACCCGTACGTGGCCCGAATAATGTTGGGGACTTAGGGAACTGACTGCTGGGTAAAAGGATGTGTCACTAAAGAGGCAAGGCCAGAACAACTATTCATGTTTTTTGTTTTTTTTGTGTGTGAACTGCACTGTGAGGAGTCTGTCTATGAAATGAAGATCACAAAAATAATGAATGACATGACACAACGTGAGTAAAATAAAACAAAAAGTAAAATCTGCGTTCAGGTGGTACTTCATAGCAAACACAGGCACCTAATGCATTTATCACATTGACATGTTCAACAACCACAATGGATCCTTCAACCACTCAGTGAGAATGCCTTTTTCTCCTTTGGCATGTGAGCTCCTGAAAAATGCTTGCTCAGGGCATAGAACAGTGCAAATTCTGCCCTGTCACCATAAACACACATTCTTTTTTTTTTTTAATCAAATCAACAACAATATGTGATTATTTCAAAGAGATTCACAGTGACAAACATTACATTTTTATTAAAAAAAGTACTGGAAGTGTGCTTAAGGTACTAATGATAGTAAAACAACAACATTGGGATAATCGCTGGATTAAAACAGCTGTGGAAAGTTGATTGTGCCAACACCAATAATAAAAACTTTAAAAAGAATTGGCTCAGGTTTATGGTAATGCAAAGACAGCTCAGCATTTTAACTATTTGCATAATTTTAAACTATTGCAGTTCTGCAAATGTACTTAAAACCTCCAAACAAAACACTTTCTCAAGGAATTGGCCTAAAAGGTGTTTTATTTTTTTTTCATAATTCTCTGCAGCTATCGATGTTAGAAAAGATAAGTGGATGTTGTTGGGGTTTTTTTTGTGAGCGTTTGTCAGTTGGCTCTTCCGTGCTCGCAGCCATGTTGCTTCATCCTCTGACAGCTATCATCAACAGCAGCAGACTGGGGCTGGATGTTTTTGTGCACACAAGCATTTTGGTGTGCGTGCGTGCGGGTGTGTGCACGTGCTGTACATTGTACACTGAGAGGCCAGGGGGTTACGGTGAAAACCACAGGGCCGCTGCGACAACCCGCCGCCCTCCCCTCAAAGCCCCCCCTCCCACACACAAACACACACACACACCCCACATACCCTCCCTCTGGCCTTTTGCTCCTTGACTGGCTGGCAGCCCTGCATCAGACACACAAGCTAGCTCTGCTCCCCCACCAACCACCATGCTACCAGAACACACATACGCACACACAGGGTTGGCTGCACTACCCCCCTGCTCTGGGCCGATCGATGCAACTCTTTGCCTTTCATCTGACCAGAGCTTTGAAGGAGCTGCACTTCCTAAAGAAAACCCAATACAGCACTCCCTCTCAGGGTAGCTTATTCTATGTGTTGTTGTGCATGTGTGTGTGTGGTTGATGCCCATATTCATGTTTGTCCATGTGATTGCATTGGGAAGGGCAGCATAGGAAGGAATGTTTTTCATTTACTGACAAAAAGATATGACAGGGTTGATCATTCATTTTTATTAGTATTTTTCATATCATATTGAGATGTAAACCCAGATTAGTGAGAACAACATTCAGCCCCCATCAGACATTGTCTAAAATCTCATCATGTACAGATAACTTCAGTGAATCCATCTGTTGTACCAGAGCTGAAAGAGAAAAGTTCAGTCTTAGTGGAAAGGACCTCATGAATTCTTAAAGGGAAAGAGAGGCAACACTTGTTTCCTCCAATCTCTCCTGTGCTTATCTATCACCTTCCTGTGTTGTTTGAGGGTTGAGAGTTTTAGCCACAGTCTCTTTCCTGCTTATCCTGCAGATTCCTTTGCTGTTTGTTGAATGCGAAAGCTTGCTTCCTGTGTGGAGGAGCATGAGACTGATCCTCCTCACTCAGTGTCAGGGGGTTAAAGAGGGAAGGGGGCTGCCAACAACTCATGGAGTTCAGGTGAAGGAATCAAGAAATCTCTTTCTACATGAAAACAACATTTTTGGAGAGGGGATTTCTATCCAGGGACCAGCCTGGAACTGTTTTTATGACTTGAATTTATCATTGATACAATATTTTAAGTAAATCAGTAGAAACAACTGCATAAAAGCTAAATGTATTTTTTTCTTGCTTGCTGCAGGATTATAATGTTGTATTTGCAACTGCTGGAAAAAAAATGTCACAAAAATTAGCAAAGGGATATGAATCAATTTAGCCAGACGTGGATGTGAAAACAAAACAAAACAAAAAAATCAGCAGGACCATGTAACTGATAATTATTGCAGTGAAAAGGACCAACTGCAGGTTTGAACTTGTGAAAAATACTCTTACATAACAGCGGTGCTACATTCACTCTGCACCCTGGTAACGCACATTCAAGCGGCCACTTTTAATGAAAAGTCTATTTAAACGCACGTAACTGAGACTTAGATTTGGTAGTGACGCGTAGATGGCGTCCCCTTTTTAAATAACGGAAGATCTAGCCACTTGAAAACTGATCGTGGAGGAGAAATGATTAATTGTGGTTTGTGCCCAGATGGAAGACGCCTATAATGGGATAGAGCTGTAAAAGAAAAAGCCTTTCACACCAAACTTCTTTCAACTACATGCGCTTGTACCAGGTAGCATCAGACAAGGGTGAATACTGTTTGCTAAAAGCTTGTTCAAGAACCCGTATTCAGCACTTTCTTGAACACAAGACACATGCCTGATGTGAATGTAGCACTACGTGAGAAAACAGGGCTAAAAATGTTTTGTTCATAATTTTTAACAATCTCAGATATTTAGAGAACTTCCATCAAATCTAATAAGCATCAAGTTCAAAGTTACCAACTAAAAAATGTTGGAACATACCAAATATTGATCAAATATACATGTATTTTTATGTGTTTTAAAACAAATTACCGTATTTGAAGATTGTGCAGTTTAGTTTGGTTTTTCATTCATATTTTTGGTCATATTTTGCTTTGCTTTCTCTCCCTGTCAGTCACACCAGGTTGGTGTTGATGAACCTCCACAGCTGTTTGCATTTCTGTTAATTACCCTCAGTGCATTTAGGGTTCTGTCCAAATTCCCACCCTAATCCCTAACTACTAAAAAACTATATAGTGCGGGGACTATGTAGTGCCCTGGATTTCAAAAGCAATTCGGACACCACTTCAGTGCCTGCGTTTCAGTTCTTCATTGTCAGGTCATCTCCTTTGTCACCCTTTTGTTTCTCCTTGAGCTTGTGAGTTTATTAAATGTTTAAGTTTCTGCCACCATGCCTGGTCTCCTGCATATCCCCACACAACCAGTTCCTGACACTTTGGTGTGGGTCCATGGGCACCATTTTCTTGAGGAAACCCAGACTTCCCTTCTTCAAGCCACGTCTTCCAGCTCCAACCCAAATGACCACAAAGACATACATAAAGGACAGCAAAGAAATAAAATCTCTTCAGTGTTCTGATCAGTTGTTCAAGCTTCCATCACCTCACCTGAAGGCATCAGTCATTCTCTTCCGATGTTCTGACCCCTTCCACTGGCTCTCCTTAGTGTTGAGGAGTACCAGCTCTGCTGCAAGTTCCTCCTGGATGGCTGAGCTTCTCACCTTGTCTTGCACCCCACAGAGGAATCTCATTTCTGCTGCTTGTAATTGTGATCTTATCTGTTTGTTCACAACCCCACAGCTCACGGCCATAAATGAAGTTAGGAAGATAAACTGCACAGTAAATTGAGAGCTTTTACATCTGACCCTGCCCTCCTTTTACCTCAACAGGCCAGTAAAAAGTCCACATTACTGCAGTCGCAGCACCAATTTGTCGTCTGATCTCATGATTCATCCTTTCCTCCCTTTGAACTGACTGTCCAGATCTTTAAACTCTTTCACCTGGAGAAAGGACTTGCTCTTAACCTGAACTGTGCACTTTCTTTTTCTGATTGAACCGTTGTCTTAAACTTGATTTGTCCCAAATATAGAAGCTCACAACCATCTGCTTGGTAGAGCCACTAAAAGAAAAGCCCCAGAATTTCTAAATCAAGAATAATTTATTAATGCTTATTAACATTCACAACATGGTTGCGGGATGGGTTGTTGCAAAGTGGGAAACCCCATTAAATATTAATTACTCATTTCCACTTGACATGAAGTCCTCTAGAGCATCCGCTCACGTGAGTTTGTCGTTAATAAGCAAAGTCTGGAGGCTCTGCGGTCGTCTTTCAGGAGGGATGGAGGTCAGAGGCACGGAAAGTTAAACCCTGCCATAATGATGTTAGGTTGTTGAGAGGTTTGTATGCTAGAATTAGTTATTCGCTTAAATACCTGACAAATTATTCTATTGTAGATGGTTTATGATGCCCACAGTTTAAAATAATTAGCTTCAGGATTACTTTGCCAAAAGACATTTCAGTCATTTTTGAGCTTTCTGTGTACTTATGCATTCCTGAATACTGAACATTTGTACCGGTGAGAATTGTGCCCTTCCCTTAATTAGCAACAAGTTGCCTACTTTAATTAAGTGTAATACAAGTATATGTTCATCCCCACTAAAAGTGAGGCAGTGTACTTGAAATGTACTTTTTATATACAGTAATCTTAAAATATTAAAATTGAGTCTAAAGTAGTAATGAGTGCCAGCAAATCATCAAATTCACTATAAAGTATGTCACTTAGATGACATCCAGAGCAAACAATCAAAACTCCCGATACATTTGCCACTGCAGATGTGTTTTCAACAACACTAAGCACAGATGTTGAGTTTTTCTACTTCATAAATTTCAGAAAGGTGTGAGCGTTCAGCGTCAGACTCCTAACCGTAGATGTAGCTGCTAATGTGCCGGATTGTTTCTCGACTGGGCCGAGGTCAATCACTCAAAAAGAACCTAAAACAGAACGCACACAGAACGTTGTTGTCAGCACACCATGCACTCTGGAGCCATTGACATAACTTTGAACACACCAACAAGCTGCAGAAAGAAAAATGATAGGAATTGTTTTTTCATGTAATCTCACATTTCTAAATTTATAACATTAATTCAAAATAATAGTTTCACTTTCAAATCTGCTTTTCATAACAAGTCTGAAAAAATAAAGATGAACATTTCAAACGATAATTCTAGAATTTATGATTTTTTTCCTATATATTTTGAGATTCCCCTTGTCAAACCAGGTTAAAGCTGTTAATTATCCACAGCTGTCTTCATTTAAGTTAATGATCCTTAGGTTGTTTTTTTTTTAAATATCTGGTTTACAGTTCATCTGTGTCTCACATTGTCCCATGGTTTTTTCATGCTTTAAGTTTCATTATTAAAACATTAATTCTGGTCTTTTGCATTTTGAGTCTTTCACTACTAGTTTGACAGAATCGTGACTCTTACCCACTCGCTTTGCCCAGAGGTTTTACATGGAAGGTTAAAAAGCTGCACTGAAATAATACGATCATGACTTGTTAAAGTTTGAAAAAATGTTCCTGTTGTGCTTTTTAAATTGCATTCTTTCATATGTTTTGAAAATATTCTATAACACTTGTAATTTATAGAAAAAAATCAAACAATCAGATCAATGGAAAATATATAGGTTGATAGGAATGTAATTTGACAAAGACTCCAAATTTGCCTCATGTCCATCTACCAGGGCACAGCACAACCTCAGTTTAAACAGAAGCACTGTATTTACTGTATTATGGGGGGCACTGGATTATCAGGTGCACCATCAAGAAATGATCAATTTTCTAACTTTTGT
The DNA here is from genome assembly GCF_053564925.1 of Oryzias latipes. Classification (NCBI taxonomy): domain Eukaryota; kingdom Metazoa; phylum Chordata; class Actinopteri; order Beloniformes; family Adrianichthyidae; genus Oryzias; species Oryzias latipes. Next base: position 25,961,195 of record NC_136243.1, on the reverse strand, counting down.
CTTGTATAGGGCACACCGAACTAAAAGGCAAATCAAGTGAATTAAGAGTCAGAGATAAGTCAGTCAGTCAGACTTTATTTTCACAATAACTCTAGTATTAGCTTGTGTAACGCTATAAGTTAGTCACATCTTGTTCTAAATGCCTGTAACTCCCAGCCTTGTTAGTAACACACAAAAAACAGATAGATACCGCTAAAACCAGTTATTTTGACAGCACAAATTCCCAGCCTTGTTTGTAAAAATACAGTCCGACACAGCCACATGTTAGCCTCGTTAGCGTTTTTACAATAATACCAATCTTGTTTGCAAATTGTAGAAAATACAGAATGACATTTTTGACAGAGCGTCTGGACCTCTCAAAAATTGCTATGACATCAGTAGGCACAACCAGAAACAATCCACATTATTACAGATTATGAAGCATACCGGTTTTTTTTTTTAAAAACTCGGAATTTTAAATGCACCTTATATTGCCAAAAATATGGTACTTGCAAATGCAAACATTTGCAGGTCACAGAAACTCCAGTCAGGAAGATGTTAAATGTTATGTCTGTCCAGATTAGCACACCATCATTTGTTTTAATTGGCACTCTTGCCTGACTGGCTTTCCTTATAGGTACCAATTGCATTGGTCAATACCACCTTCCCGACCGATCCCACACAAACACACTGAGCCCTTGACGTAGGATGTCAGAGAATGAAGGAGCAGAGACTGATTCTTCCATTGGAGGAAAGTCAGCTGCTGCTTCATTCACAAGGCTGTGGTGGAAGCAGTATAAACACAAGTGAATATGGCCACCAGAGATTGGGACATTATCCCAGTTGAAACGCCTGGCTGCAGATGACTCATCCTCCAACGCCGCACGAAAAGACTGGAGAGACTTTAGTCTGTCTCAAAGTGTTTCCAGACAAACCAAAATAGCTCCGTTAATCCCAGGCGGATGGTAACCAAATGTCAGGTGAAGGACGCGGGTGTTACTTGATCGTAACACAGAACACGATCCTGCAATACCTGTGTTGGGGTCTGCGGCTCTTGCCCAGGAGCAAAAACATTTTTTGTGCAGGCCCTTTCTGCAGGTATAGTATGGCTTCAGTCAGGAGGTACTGGTGATAAAGGTTCGTCTATACTGCATTTCTGATTTCAAAGATTTCCATATTTTCTATTCCATGGAGACATGTTCGGGAACATCTAATCTCCCACAGCGACATCAAACTAACTCCTCATAAATGTTTCCCTGGGGACTTCTTCTATTACCAAATGAACAACTGCCCAGTCGGACAAACCAACCCCAACTCAGGTACAGGAACTGACTCGTAGAGGTAAGGACCGTCCAACCAGTTAACAGTTTGCAGCAGTCAGAGAAAGGACACATGATAAGGCAGCTGCCTTGGCAGGTGGATGAACCGAGGATCAAACAGGCTGAGAAAGAGGTGATTAATGTGTTGGGAACACACAGGAAAGAAAATATGGCCACAAATCTGCCACATGGCCCCCTTTACTGATCAAAATAGAAAAATAGTCTGATCTATTATGTTGGAAGTTGCATTTTCTGTTGACCAACAATCTCCTAATGTTTGAGCAGAAATAAACTTATGAGGGTGTGGTGTAAGGTTCAGCGAGTATGAACTGCAGAGCTAGTTACATGGTCAAAAGGATAACTACTGTAGTAATGTTGTGCAGTGAAGAACACACAATTCAGAAACAAAAAAAACAAAGAGTTCCTTGATTCAGGGAAATTTAGTTATAAAGTTCATCATTTACGTAATATAGAACAGGTTTTAGGAAATTAAAGTAATTGTATTCAAATCAAAATTTGGAATACAAAAAAAACATGGCAACTATGTCACTTTCCTCAGGACAGTCTGGTGGATCGTTTTGATTTGGCCACAAGTACTAAAGAAATGCAACACTGTCATCTGGTTTGATCTCTCATTGCCCTTTTGAGATTTGTGGCCTTTCCCAACCGTTTTTGATTCGAGTGTATCTCTTGAGCTCCGTTTCGGTTTTTTAAACCCTTTGAATGATATAAATCCACAGACACAAACAACCTGCAGTTGCAGTGTGTAGCAAGCACTGTCCATTAGGGAAAACGCAAGATCAATAGTCGATCCAAAAGGAGTCTATGGGGTTTTGTTTCAAAGTTCAAGCAAATTCTCTCTGTATTAGTGCCTTCATCTGCTCTGTCATATCACCAAAATAAACCTATGTGTCTATCCTTAACAAGCATCACCACCTTTTTTATTACCTTAGACTTATGGTGATACACGAGATTGTTACCACACTTATTAACTAGAATAGGTCTTAATTACAGCACCCTACTTTAGGCCTCAGGCCCACACAGCACCAGTGTTCAGTGTGCATGGGACGTTACTCTGTTTCCTTTTATTTGTCGTCCTCTCTTTGGCTTGCAGGTCAGTGTTCATGTAGAACCGGATGATGATCTCTGTGTCATCATACAAATAAATTCTGTGGGGAATTTCTTTTTGCCTGAAGTAGGAAGGACAAATTGACCAGAGTTTACTGCTCCAACCTTGACCATGTTCTGAAAACTGCAGTTAGATGGGACAAAGTCAAGTTTAAAGGGTTGTTGGATCTCTGGTTTAGTAAGCACCATAGTTCAATTAGACTCTCACCTACTCAAACAACTACCAAAAGAGACCAACTCTGACCCAAACCAACCAGTCCTGCTCTGATAGGAATGCACTCTTAGTTCAGGGGCTGCAACCTGAGACTCCGGAGCCACACCTGGCTTTTTTCATCCTTCTATTGAGGCTCTTTTGTTGAAAAAAAATAAAAAGGTTTTAATTTTTCAAAAGTAACTAAAATAAAATGTACGCAAGTAGTAAATTAACAAAGTGAAGTAACCTAACTCAAACTTTATTCAACTCATTCACAAACAGTTGAAGAACAGTATGTTTCACAAGTCAAACTAAAATATTTCTACAGATTTTTGTGCACTGTGCACCACAGAAAATCAATTGGAGGTCAGTGACCACAAGCAGAATTAAGGTGCATTAAGGGGCAGAATTAAGGTAGAGTGTCCATCGTTGAACAAAAATAAGGACTTTAATAGCACCCTATGGTTAAAAAAATAAGGTGGGCTTCACCTAATTAGCATTGATTTAATTTTGGTTAGCACGATTTACAGATTTCTGGCTGAAATGCACCACATATGATTAAAGAAAAAAAAACCTTTTCTGTTTTTTTAATCACCATCATTTCACCATCTAATCCTATATTTGCTGAATTGAGATGCAGCACACTGAACAGTTCGTTCAAATGTATGTATTGTTATGATGACAAATTTAAACGTTGCAAATCTGTGTCTTAGTTTTCTAAAGGGTTAAGTTAGACTTTATGGCTCCTTCTAGGTTGTGGTCTATAATAAATTGACTTGAGTGGCTCTTTAAGTGTTGAAGGTTGCAGACCCCTGCCTTAGCCTAACTTGATTGGGTTTAGCAAACCATAAACAAATGACATCTCAAAATCCTCTCTTTGATAGGACCAAAATTAGAGTTTTTTGGGGTTTGTTTAGTGAAGGACTGGTACATCTTCAGTGCTAACAGCATGTCTTGTGGACTCAGGGAGGGAGTGCATCTTAAGTTGACAAAAATAAAAAGTTGACAGTTTTACTCTTCACTTGGTGATTCATTCCACTAAAGCCAGCAAGAAGCTCAGCGTGTGTCACACTTGATCTGGGACATGTGGCAGGTATTTCCCATTTTAAAAAACTGTACACCCACAAGTCTTCTTTACTGTGTTTGAACGTTAAAACTTAAAACAGGACAGTGAGAATGTCTCAACATGCAATTTAATATTTGAATTGAATTATTTTGCTTAGTTAAGCCCCATTTCTATGGCTACTGTAAACAGAAAGGACCATGAGCCTTCAGCTTTCCTATTAAATCCTATCTGTACTTAAAGAGTTGGACTATTTCAATTAAGAATGAATTAAAAAAAATGTTCAGTAAAATACACTGCTGCTGATGAGAGGATTAGGATGTTTTTGTTGAGTTGTTCATTTCTGCTGGAGGAGACCTTTGTTTTTCTTCTGATGAGACTAAATCTGCTCTAAAGACATTAGACGAGCTGTGAAATTAAACTAAAAATAAAAAATAAATAACCCAGCCTTGCTGAAAGCTCACGCATACGTAACCTTGGTGAGAATGAAGTCCTGAAAACCCAGCAGTGTTGCTCGTTTCTTCCTCTCTGGCGATTTAGCCTTCCTCTTGGGATCCAATGATGTTAAATGACTGCAGCTTGCTTCCAAACAAGCAGTATTTTTCATTCAACAGAAATGACCCTTTTTTGAATGCACCAACTTTGTACTCTATTTGCTCAAACTCTGTTCAGTATTCTTTGTTGATATAATACTAAAATAATTAACTATAAACATGATGTTTGTTTGAAATCTGTTCAGATTTGACCATATCTGACATCAACTGCAATCACCTTTACATTTCATTCTCTTTGAAACCAGAGGGTAAAATGAACAATAGGAACAAAGCATTATCTTTCAATTGTCTGAGGCAGTGTGGGCTGCTCGGCGCAGGGCAGCGTTTGCTAAATGAGCCAGAGCAACACTGCGGAGCCCACAAAGCTCCACAATCACTGATAGGACCAGGGGCTTTTTTCTGCCTGCATACTCCCTCCACCACCTTGCCTCCTCCGGCCCCAACCTTCCCCTCCGTCAGGAATCTATATTTCATAAGCGAGCTGTGGAGCTCCAGTGCCCAATTATCAGCAGATAAGGCACAGGAAGCCCTGGAGCGCCGGCACGGCTATTTAGACAGGGAGGGGGGGAAGGAGCTGGAGAAACGAAAGGCAGGCAGGCAGGCAAGCAGGCAGGGACCCAACCCCCCAGGGGCACTTCGCCCTCGCTACGTTATTTTTTTTTCTTCCCTCTCTTTTTTCCTTTTCTCTCTCTTTCTCACTGACAGCCAGCTCCTCCCCTCCTCCCTTACATTTGCGGCAGAGTTCAATTAGTGCCGCCGGCTGCTCGCACCCGTAGCCCTGCTTAGGCCGGGAACTGGAGCCTCTATCAGCACCCAGCAACACGCAAGGCTGAGTGCAACTAGCTAACTGACGTCAAGGCGAGTTGTGTGCTGGTCTCACACACACAAACAAACAAACACACACACACACACACACACACACACAGGAGTGGCTCACTGTTTCTCAGCCATAAGCACAACAGAGCTAGGCCGAAAATTCTAACAAAAACAAAGTTTTGCCTTTGCGTTCGCCTCAAAAGGTATGGATTATTGTCCCATAGGTTTGTGCCGATACCAGACCTTGTATGTAAATATCAGCAAAGGATCATAATGAACAGGAAAAAAGACTACTTTTAACGTTAAAGTAGTCATCTCCACCAAGAAGTTATTCCTCCACTTCTGCAGACTCTGCAGATCTGTAGCTTGAACTGTCGTCTGTAAGTCAAGACTTTGCTCCTCCATTAGTGGCGAGGTAAAACTCAGTGTGCCTCTCACGTTTTCACATCCCAACAAAAAACCAAACTCCAACTGCCAACGCTAAGCAAGGTCGGCCAGGGGTCAGACACAGCTCACGGATACGAGACGGATATCGATTCACTGGGACAGGCCACGAACACACACACACACACACACGTTTGTTCCCCTCCTCCTTTTCTCTCACTCTGCAGACACAGGGCAGGCATCAGCCAATACATCAGCCAGGGGCAGGAAAGGCCGGGGTCAGAGGGGATAGAGTTTGTGTGTGCGCGCGTGTGCACGTGCCTGCGATGGGACTAACTGCCTGCTGAAAGCTGCTCTTCGACACAGCTATGCAGAACCTTCAGGCTGCGTCGATTCCCCTCCAAGCTGCCAAGAAAACAGCTCTGCCCAGCCACTGAGAGGATTTGTCTTTCCGCCACTCACAGACTTGCATCTCTGCACTCAAATGTTTGTTTTTATGCAACTCAGGGCTTGACATTTAGCTTTTGCAGTCAGCTGCCCTTTGGGCAAAGTGCCCGAGGTGTGTTTCCTGCTCAAGAACCAAACTCACTGGGCTGAAATGAAAAGTAAAACTAAAGTCTTTTCTTTAGAAAAGTCATTGTTCATTAGATTTCCAATATGTTTTTCTAATCCCTGTCATTATTGATACAAATTCAGACAACAAAAAGCAAATCCATGAAAAGAAAAAATCTAAATAAACTGCTATAAGAATAACAACAACTTTACATTTACAGCAGAATTGTAGTAGGTTTAGGGGATGTCATCTAGACTTGGTTTTAAAGTTAGAAGACGTTTCACCTCTTATCCAAGAGGCTTTGTCAATTCTGAATTAGATTGTCGAAGAGCTGGTATATATGCGCTCATGGGGGAGGAGTCAGACCTGAAACTGGATGGTATTGTCAACTTAGCCTACATGGTTTCGGGTCGTTAAGAGTCCTTTGTCCTCAGCTGGGGGTTGGGGAGCCAGTGACTCCCTCCCCAACTGGTCATCTCTTTCAGCTATTAACAACCCAGGTGGAACTGGTTTGGTTTGTTTAGGTTTCAAAACACTGCCATAGATGGATGGAAGAATAAACCTGAGACCACCATTCTTATTAAGAGAAGGTTTATCCTTCTTGACAGAGATGGCTACTTTCACTCCTCGCTCAAACCATCCTCTCTCTCTGGCTAGAATTCGGACTTCACTGTCCTTGAACGAGTGGTTTGTGGCCTTCAGGTGGAGATGCACTGCAGACTCAGGTCCACTTGGGTTGGCTCTGCGATGTTGGTAAAGCCGCGTGTGTAGATGTTGTGTACTCTATCCACTGCAAAGAGAACTGCTATGAACAGTAAATGGGAGAAACCAAACAACCTCTACACAAGCAGTGATCAAACATGTCACATGTGCATATATGACCCATGCACTGCTGACGCCATGACTGTAGCTGACCTCCACTATGGGGTATGGAAATCTAGTTCTATTAAAGCCACCAGGATTAATTTATGTAAGCCATTGTCATTGTCACAGGACAGATCCTTTGAGTTCTGGTGGAGATGTCTTCCTGTTGGAGATTACTTAGACTTACTTTCCAAATGCAATATTACAGCAATATTATCTTAACAGTTAATTTTAACTAAATTTTTAACTAAATAAAAAGTTTTTTTAAAAATTTTCAAAACTGAACCAACATCAGAAGGTTTTACATTTTGTGTGTTTTTATTGTATTTTATCAAAAACAATCACAAATTGGGCCATATAAAAACTGAGTGTCACTTATAAACAAAACATGTCATGCTTAAGAAATAACAGATACTAAATCAGTTAAAAAATCTAAATAAATCTAAATAAATAACAGTTAAAATTAATTGTTAAGATAATATTGCTGTAATGAGCCTACATTTGGAAACAAGTAATCTCCAACAGGAAGACATCTCCAGCAGAACTCAAAGGATCTGTCCTGACCTCACCTGTGACAATGGCTTACATAAATTAATGCTGGTGGCTTTAATAGAACTAGATTTCCATACCCCATAGTGGAAGTCAGCTACAGTCATAGCCTCAGCAGTGCATGGGTCATATATGCACATGTGACATGTATGATCGCCGTGCCTGTGTGAACAAGTGTGCGTCTCTGCGTATGTGTGCTCAAATGTGTGTGCACTGCATGTGTGAGAAAAAGTCAGAGGCAGTGAAGCGGATGAGGGCAGGCAATGCTCCCAGGCACAGAAAGGAGGCCAACTCCATCTCCTACGACGAGGACAGAGGCCAACGAGAGACGGTGAAGACGGAGTTTTCTCTGTATAGGAGGCTGGGAACTGCCTTCATGGGACTTTTCACGAAGCCTTATAATTACTGCCTCTACTTATCTGCACATATATGACTATGTTCTTAGTGTTTCAGGGCCATGCAGGATGTTCAGAGTGATCAGTAAAGATAATTTCTTCATACCAATGTCATTTATCCTCAGTGAAGCGCTTTGACTGAGAGAGATAAGTAAACAGCCGAACCCAAAGATACAGAGATAACGGCAACACAGTGAGGGGAAGTGAACTTCCCCCGCTGACGTTCTTGTTCCACAGCGAGAATCCCCCGGTCGGTAGCCTCAGACATCTGGTTCCATTTAGCTCTCAGCGCTTTGACGCGTTTCCTGTACTGCTGCTGCTGCTGCTCCATGCAACCACGGCCACGACACAGCCCTCCCAAGGCCACGACAGCCCAACTCTCTGGAGATGTACTGTACCTAACATTCAAACCAAAAACCCAAGCATGCATCCACTGTCAAAACTGAAAATACAGACGTGTCATTCTGATTCTCAGTCAAATTGCAATGTTGTCACATTTTGCTAAAAAGGCTTTTGATAAGCTTTCTTGAAGAATAACAGGCAGGGTTTATAGCAAGTGCTGCAAGTAACACTTGAATAGCAATAAAGTGCTGCAGCTTGATAGATGGCAACAGGAATTCAGTGACACACAAGCTATATTTTGACTGGTAAGTTTTGGTAGCTAACAGCATGACATGTCGCGTCATTCGTTCGGTTTCAGCACCACTAAACCAAAACGCCTTTCACAGGTGATACCCTGTGTGTGGGGGCTGGAAAAGGGTGACCCCAGGATGGAAAACACGCGCAAGAAGCATCAAGAAATTAAAAATAAAACAAGCGCCCACGCAGCCCCGCGACTTAGAAGAACTTCATATAACCAGGTTGGCGACACCGGGGCTTGCAGGTTTTGAAAGTGAGAATGAGGGGGTGAGAGGACAGGAAGAAGCAAAAGTGCAACGAAGGAGGTAAAGATGCAGGAAGGAGCTTCTTAAAGGCTTTCCTACGTGGGAGGGACTCCCCACCCCACTCTTAAGTTCTCTATAGCACTGAAAGAGTTCTCTGAAATCAGAGTGTCTGGAAATTTACTAAACTGACGCAGTTTTTAAACGTCAAAAGCCAGTTCCCCGATGTGAAAAATGCTGTATATAAACAGTCAAATAGATTCCCTAATAATGATGCAAAAACTACTTGAAACAGCTTTGAATAAACAAATTCTAGTTGGGTTTGAGCTGCTGATGTGTTTTTCAAAAGCTGCAATTTAACCAAGCTCAGTGGGGCTGAGAGTGGGCAAAACGAGGACAAATGAAAGTTTAAGGAGACAGCATCGATCTGTGTGGAGGTCAGAGGTAGGCCGCCTCTATCAGAGAATCAACAAACAGCCTGCAGCACTCTTCTCAGCGAAGCCAATCACCTCCTGACCTGGTCCTACGTTACCATGGTAAAATGACCCCAAACCAGACATGCTCCTTTCTGACTGTAAACAGCGATGTGAGTCCACAAACAGTGATTCAACACAATTTTCCTCACAATTAGTTTAGTTCTTACACTTTTTTACAACAACTCAACAGATTAACAATTTTAATGGAGTTAATTTGACGGCTGAATTTGTTCATTTACAACATGTCACTAAACACACACATTTTTCTCACTATATAAAGGTAAAAGACTTAATATAGGTATCTAGGAAAATCACTTGTTCCCTTCCCATAATTCCCATTTTCCCCCCAAAAAAATCTCAGATTATTGTCTTTAGCAACTGTTTCCACATGACCCTCCCTGCTTCCTTCATCCAACTCTCCTCCTCATTCCCTTTCCTCTGAGGCAGGCAGGCGGTGGTGGTAACCAAGCCTCTGGCAGTGTGTTGCTTTCCTGCAGGAGCCCTCAGGTTCCAACCTGTCAATATCCCAGGCAGAGTCTTGGCTCTGCTGTGGCTCAGTTAACCTCATCACCCACTGCAGATTCACAAAAGGCTCCTGTCCTTCTGCAAGTCCAAAGACAAACACATCCGCCGTTCACAACTCTCTTCCTCCTCTTAGAATTTAGTCCAAAACCACACACACACACACAATGCCTTCACACCTGGAAAAGCCAGATCCCTGTAACAAAGCGGGATGGCAGCTGACTGCACTTGTCTCCTTGTTGATGTCTTGGTCCCTCTGGATGATGGTCTTAGTGTAAGTTTGTTGCAGCTGAATAAAGTTGTAGAACAGAAAAGCTGAATATCTCTTGATCTCATCTGCATGATTTCTAGATGAAAACTGGATGCAAGTTACATTTGGTCGGATTTGAAGTCTCTCCAATACAACAGAGCACGGCACAGAGCCTTACCAGAAGCACACATAGCGATAAAAGTGTACTTTGCAAGTTACAAAATAATAATAAGAAGAATTTGGTCTTTGAACCTTAAGATATTCTTTCAAATATCTAATGGTTAAACAGCCGGTTCTGATCCCAGTTCTGTCAAACTGTCAAATTTTACAACTCTGCACTCCAGAGGAAAGCTGAAGGAATGCAGCAGCCAGTCAGTGGGTTGACATGCACATGTGGTTACGTCTCACAACCTTCCTGGTCATTTTGCTTCTGTAGATTTAAAGAGACCTAATCAAACCATGCTCTGCTTTGTGTCAGAGTTGAATCCCACAATACAATTCTTTTAGTTTCTGTGATTGTATGATAAACTGTGCTGAGGCCCGCTTGTAGAGGTGGATCACATACAGTCAGGACCATAAATATTTGGACAGAGACACATTCTAATTTAGTTTCTGTACATTACCACAGTGAATTTTAAATGAAACAACTCAGATGCCATTGAAGTGCAGACTTTCAGCTTTTATTCCATGGGTTGAACAAAAAGATTGCATAAAAATGTGAAAAACTAAAGAATTTTTTTTTAACACAATGGTGGTATAGGTGGGGAAATGTGATCGCTGACTGCTCAGTGAGTCCATAGAAAAAAATGTTTTCATGCACATTTTTTTACGGGCATTCTGCGGGCGACAGGTCATAGCGAACACTTGAACAACACATAGAGCCAAGTAAGTTTAAAGTAGGAGGAACGCAGGCACGTCACAAGAAATTTTTGGGTTTTTTTTTTCAATCCACCCGAACCTAGCGCAATGCACTGTTGGTGCCCTTCAAGGGATAGGTGTATGCAAGTCTTACTTTTAGAAATTAGAAAATTAGACAAGGTGGGCAGTAGGGTTGTGCCGATGGACGATATCATCGTCCATCGTGATGGGTGACTGACATCCCGATGGAGAGACCACCATCGTGATGCCACGCCCCCGCCACGTTGCGTGTCGACATCATAAGCCGCGGTTACATGTACAAAATATCTTGATGGGATCAATGGTCGGATTAGAATCCAACCGTGTACATGGGCCCAGAAAAATGTTTTCAGAATATAAAAACGTTCACTAAGGTCACAATTTCGGTCGGAATAAATCATTCGCACACGCGCAGTATTCGCACATGCGCAGTTTGAAAACCGGAACAGGATACAACTTCCGCCGAGCGGCTTTTTTTCCCAAACTTTATTGAAGGTAACAATTCAATACAAAACGATAACAGCGGCGAGCAGCTATATACATTGACATGTCAGCTCGGTAAAATACGAGACGATCTTCTAAACGTGCTTTTAATAATGTTACGGTTATTATCAAACACCTGTTCGCTCATCATTTGAATTTTAATCCGTGTGGTCAGTGCTTTTTCTGAACGAAGCCAGGATTAGCAGTATGCTAACACGGGCTAACAACATTAGCTTTGGGTGGCGCTGCATCCTGTGATTAACATCAGCCTTTATTTAGTCGGGACACGACTGGAAACACAAATCCACGTGATCGATTGAACGTTTTCTAAGGACTGAGCGAAATTTCTGCTTTGAAGCTCAAACCGCTGTGTGTCTGCTGACGATCCGAACTGTGCTCAGACACACGTTTAGACCCGGTTCTGAGTTTGATAGCTCGTACCCCTAGAGCTGCGGGACGGATCGCAGTCTTAAATCTCCCACACATACCGCTCATGTACCCCCCCCCCCCCCGACTCGTACCCCTAGAGCTGCGGGACGGATCGCAGTCTTAAATCTCCCACACATACCGCTCATGTACCCCCCCCCCCCTTCCCATCAAACATAAAGCTGTAAATCCGCACTCCGCCGGTCCACTCCGCCAGTTAGGTGCAGGAGCGGACAACTTCTTTTCTATCTTGCTTGTTACTTTTTCTGTTAAAGTCACTTCCCTCAGTTTATACTGGATCATCGCGGATTAACCATTAGTTGGGAAATAAAATGAAAAAAGCAAAATAACGAATAGCAGTTATATAAGAACGAAAAATGTAAAAATACCCCCCCCCCCCCCCCCGACTATGTCATCGTCCATCCCGATGGTTGACAGCAAACATCGTCAACGGCCAAATTAGGGGACATCGCCCAACCCTAGTGGGCAGCCCTCAGGCAGTTGCGTATCCCCTACACACCCTGTGCATGCGGTGTTTATGCGCAGTCAGTAAGGGGCCAGTACAAGCAAGTAAACAATGACTAGAGTACGGTATAAAGTACGACTGCGTCACCTGTAAGTCATAAATGCATGCAAATTCTTGACAAATACTTCATGATACATTTGCCACACAAAAACACACAATCCTATGTGCCATTTTCATGACGTCCCTTAAGGTGGCCATGCAAGCCTCTAAGGCAGTGTTTTTCCTGTGCCGTGGGAGATGGGAGATGGCTTTTCTTTTAGTTGAAAAGCTTTTTCTTTTTTTTTTATTTATCTATTTTTTTGGATGCTGGTGTGCCGCGGGATTTTTGTCAAGGTTAAAGTGTGCCGTGGCTCAAAAAAGGTTGCAAAACACTGCTCTAAGGAATTGCACCTGCACTCCCTTTAAGATGGAGCCGCTCTTCTCTATGACCCTCCATGTGCCCAGACCAAGACAATAAATAAAAACCTTCAAGGCTGCAGTGGATGTAAATAAGACCTTAGCTCTTATATGGTTGCTGAAAGTGCTGGAAAGCGATTCTCCAAAAGCGTAACATTCATTACGTTTGTAATTAAAACTCTTTCCAACTTGTAACCAGAAGCAAACATATCTGTTCTGCAGGACATACCTCAGTGGAAAATGTAAAAACCCGTTTAACTCCATTGGACTATTTTGGTCCACAGGCCCAATGATTGTTTTCTTTCAATTAATTGGTAAACTAACAAATGACCATGCCCCCACCTGCTGTATGGTGAGTGTGAAACTGCAAGCTTCTTTCTGTCCCCATCCCTTTAATCCACACACATCACATGAACTTCACTTCATTTTGTGGTTTAGTTTTAACTAATACAAACGATTCTGTGGCAGGTGTTTCTCAAATCTTCAGCTCTTGAACAACCCTGACAGACATATTTGACCCCCCCATACCCCCCCCCCCCAACATTAAACACAGTTGTGACAACACAGTTGGTCCATTTTGTCTGACAATCAAAGGAGGGCTTCAAAAATACTACAGCAGCACTTACCTATTTTCAGGTAATACTACACATTAAAATTTGTAATCAATTCAATTGTAAACATTTGTGTTTTTTGTAACACTATAGCTCCAAAGACAAAAAGAATCTTGAATTTTGGAAAAATAAAAATTTCACCCGAAATTTTCCAAACTTCACAGACAAAGCTGACAAATATTTCTGAAGCACTTTGGTTTCTAAAACTGAATGACACATATGTGCTGATGGCAGCATCATGTTTAAAGTAAAATAAAGTCCACTTGCAAAAGATCGGGCCCCTGCCAAAGCTGAGGTACAGAGAGCGCTATCAGATTTGAAGGAGTGAGATAACAGAAAAGGCTGGATGATTGCACTTTGAGGTGCTGTTGTGATCCTACAGAACTCTGTGAAAAAGATCTGCTCACCAAATTACACACTTTCAGCCGTAGACAGCCAAACAGGGGGAAAGGTTGCATTTTGTTTGCAGTAAAGTTTGATGCACGAGGGGTTTGGTCCTGAGTTAAGCCAAAAAAATGACTCTAGTGATGCCTTGTCATTTCATATAGGCTCGGTCCCCTGTGTGTTAACAAGCATGTCACCAGTCAAATCTCAAAACACACTCATGCACAAACACATGCACACAGACACGCGCACACTCCGTGCTTGACTGCAGGCTCCATGGCTGTCTGCTGGGATCTCAGGTTACAGTCCACCAGACTTTATGGAAGCTTCTCTCCCACACCCATCTCCTCCTTTGCACGGCTCCGGAGGAGGTATCAAATTGCCGGTTTAGCGTCGGACAGACTTGGCGCTGGCGGCAGCTTGTGATCTAGGGCTGTGTGTTTGTGTTTTATCTCGCAACTTCTCTATCAGCACACAGAGCTGATGTCTGCACAGGTATGTACCGGTAGGTGTGATCAGCTTCATAGATCATACACATACAATGTCTGGCTCCTCTTCAGCTCCAAACGCTTACAGTTTCACTAAATTCTGAAAGGAATAAGGCAAAAATATATATATTTGGAAGTGCGCATACACGCGCGTTTTGCAGCTACATACATTTTAAAGACAGTTTTTGGGCTCTACGTACAAAATACGTGGCAATAGAACGCGCGTGGAAAGTTAAACTTAAACTCGAAAGTTGAACTTACTCCATCAGCGACTCGCATTTGGTAGTGACGTATAGTTGGCGTCCCTTTTTAATTCTAGGAAGGTCCATTGTTTGAAAATTCACCATGGAAGAGAAATCAATAATTGCAATTTGTGCCCGGCCGGAATGATATAACATCAAGTCTTTCATATATTGGAATAGAGCTGTAAGGGGAAAAGCCTGGAGCAAGATTCATGACATCTGCATTGCGTTGACACTTCACATCAAGCCTGTTCCAACTGTAGGTGGTGGAAATGTGCTAGTAAACAAAAGAACAAAGGAACAAGTAGAAGAAGTTCCTCCCTGCTCGATCAGTGTGAACACCTTTGGCAACACTCACGATCAGGAATGCGTGTACATGTCTGGTGTGTCTGAATCTTCACAAGGAATGAATACAAAAAAGTTATTCAAGAGTCGCATAAGTTAGGTTAAATAATCAAAGTACATAAAAAATGTAAATTACAAAGATTCTTGCAGAATGATAATCTTTCTGGTCTAAAATGTTAACTGCAAGCTGCGTTGTGTTCATTTTTCTGTGTATTTTTCAGTGTCTGTCTACAGCATTGCACACTGACATATAAAGGTTTCGCGCAAAGAAGAAACTTCCTGTTTCAAGGCAATGCTGGTTCCTTATCATAACAGCAGTGCACCTCTTGGACTCCACAATGCCCCTCAGAAAATCTCACGTTACAACATGATGCTGCGGAGAAGCAGCACCTGCAGGTCAACATGGAGACCAGCCTCCATAGGCAAAGACCTCACGTTGGTTCTACTAGCAATGATTGCAAACCAGGCATGGAGCGGCATTCATGAATTATGCATGGAGACATCTGCCACCTCTGAATTATAGATCTGTGAAGGCCCAGCATATGGGAACAGCCCAGCAAGAGCTAATGGCTGACTCCCTGCAACAAAATATGGGTTGGAAACACGGTTGGGCAATAAACCTTCCAGTCACGTGGAAGTGATGTAGACCGTTAATGAGACGGTTTTCTTGTCTGCCTTTTTTGCATATTTGTTCACGAACAGCTGTACCAGACAGAAAAACTATAGTCCGAATCTGCTTTCTGTTTTTGAGAAAACCCGTATTTTGTGACTGAGATCTTCAAAAAAAAAAGTTAGTCCAATGCTTCAAGATGTTTTTGCGCCTGAAGATTGTGTACAAAAAAATGAAACGATCACCCAGCCTGTCTTTGTGTCTCTAAAGCTGAATTCCTCCAGCTGAAGCTCAGGCTGCTTCCATATTGTATATTCTGATTACAGGGCATTTTCTTTAAAGAAGCTGAGAGGGAGCAGAGGATTGAAGGAAAGGGGCTGTATTTTCTGCCGGCCCAGTCGAGCAGGAGGCCTAGTCTACCCGGGACCACCACAATCTCCTCCTTTCTCTCCAGGATTATCCTCTTATCAGCAGCGCAAAAGCCTGGCTGAGAAGCGCCAGTAATTAGCCCATCTTTAATTAACGAGCACGCCGTTTCAGAACCACCCACAGTCCATGCAGGCTCCCACTTGGAAGGCAATCAGTGCGGCATAAAGATGGGCAGGCTTAATCTTGTTTTTGTCTGGGTTAGAGAGCGAGTGTGTAGAAAAGGGCAAAGTTCATCTTTTTCAAGTTGTTGGGGAGTTGCACCGTGCAGAACGTCCCTCATGCATGCATACTTGCAAACAAGCTGTTCTACCCCACAAGTTTCAAAGGGAATCCTGCCACCCACAACTATTCCACTTTGTGTCACAAACCATTTTGTGGGTTTGAGTCTGTGCGTTGTGGGTGTGCAATTTTACAACACAGGAGTTATGCTCACTTTTGTTATCACAAACTAACTTGTCTTTTTAAGCCTTCTTGTGATTGTTTTTGGCAATCCTAGACAAGAGTCAAAAGTCATGAAGATTCACGTCCTTTGGTGCCCCGCCATGTTTAGAAAACACAGCTCTCTGAGAAAAGCAATTTTGTGATGGTGCCAAACTCAGACACCTAAAAGATGAGAACCGTGTGGTTTTTTTTTAGTATAAATCGCGGGTTTTAGTTTGGCCCAGGATGCGACATGTATGTGATTTTTAAAAAACTAAATATTGGTTTACATATGACCTATATGCTTATTATTTTCCCACTTACAACCGCTAGATGGCACTCCAGGTGTGTGTAGCAGTATTTGATACTGACAGCACTACAAAAGTAGAAGCGTTGTTCAAAACCGAGGAGAACCTGATTCTTCTCCTCCTGTACTTTGATAGTTTTTCTTATTTGCATCAAGAAATCATTACCCTTATTTTTGTTTTTTCTTCCTCGGACTAGTGCAAGACAGCAAGTTACCAAACTGGGTTAGGCTTTAGAGACACGGAAGTACCGCTGAAAGCGCCTGCAGCAAAAAGTAAAGATTGCCATAAAAACAAAAACAAGAACACTAATCTCGAGAACCCAGACGTGGAGACATGCACACCAATGTTTTGGAGAGCTCTTCAAAATAAATAAACCTGATCTCTCAACGTCATTCGCTTCGTCCATATATGTAAATGACATAAAGTCAATGCTTCCATGTAGCAATGAGGCTAAAAACATAGCCGCATCTGGAGCATCAAGGTTATAAACACATTTTTGGACAAGCACAGAGTATCGAATTTTACGTGTTGAAAAAGAGGCAGCAGACGCAAATTTGATGCATGACTCGTGTTCCGTGTGGCGCAGTTGTTCAGAAACATTGCACTTTTCTTCCAAAAATGCGACCTAAGTTTCAGTGTGACTTATGGTCCTAAAAATATAGTAAAAGATCTGGACTCCTACGTTTGAACTATAATAAAAGGAAATGGGGACACTGGGATGTTTAGAAGGCCCAAGCCTGACCCGGTCCTGGCACTGCCAACTGGGAGATTCGATGGCGGCCTCAGCATGCATACATTAGCGGTGCTTAGGCTCACTAATTGCTTCTCACTTAGACAAATCTCCTGCAAATCACGGCTGTGCCGCCAGCATTGCCCAGGCCCCCCGGGAGGCAAAGACGGCAGGCAGGCGGACGAAGCGAGAGGCAGGAGGTGGAGGATAGACGGACGAGGGGGGGGCGGCGGCGGCGGCGGCGGCAAGTGGAGCGTGGGTACCAGAGGCGCCTTGGAGCAGGATGGAGGGGGGAGGAGGTCTCCCATGAGCACATATGGACAGAAATGAGGGGGGAGAAGGAAGCTCCAGCACTTCTCCTGCTCATCCATAGTTCTCCTGCAACCCCCCCTCCCCATCCTCCATTCCCAACCTCTCACACCCCTTTGCTCAGAAGCCCTACTGCTGGTCTACCCCCCCCCCCCCCCCCACCTCCTCCACCCCCGTCTGTCTTTGACATGCTCTCAGATCTCTGCTCGGCCCCTTCGCCGGCCCCACCTCCCTCTCTGTGGCTCCCACCGCCTCCCTCTCCATCGCTCTACAGAAAAGTGGAGGAAAGATGAAACTCTGTAAAGGGGGGTGGGGAGAAAAAAAAAAAAAAATCAATAACACAGATGGATAGCTGGATAACAGGGTCCGGCATGCTTCGGCGGTGAGGCAATCCAGAGGGTGCCCACACAACTTCCAGAGAGGCGCGGAGAGACGAGCAAAAACAAGACGCTGCAAGAAGGCGTGATCAGCCTCAGGAAGTCAACACCACCCGCAACACGCAAGCACACACTTGTTCTGACACACACACACACACCACGGTGGACGAACAGATGCAGAGACTACGCCAGCACACAAACAGCTACCTGCCACTGACGCAAAATTAAACAAAACAAATGCATCTCTTGAAACTTTCCACTGAAAAGCCCCAACTCCTTAGTTAAGCACGGAAAACCGAGGATATGATGGAAACTATCATACAGCCTGAGGTTATAAAAAAAATCCCTAAATTGAACAATAAAACAGATGGAAGCAGAAGTCGTTCAGATTTTGGGAAAGCTGAGGGCAACAGTTCTCTTGTCAGCGTCCATCAATAACCGGCGGAAACACCTGGATGGAGACCAACTCCAACTTTCACCATTTCTACGACAGTTTGGGGAGACACTAGAAAATTTGACTCAAACCAAACTGATGGATAAGCTTTTTTGGAAGAATAAAGACTTTTTCAGTGAAAAACAGCAGAGGAGCTGCAGTGATTCCCATCTAACAACACACTTGGCCTTTGGTCTGAAAGGAAAGCAGCATTTTTAGGCCTTTTTATAACTCAAAGATGACTAAATTACAGCTTCACACTTTCCAACAATTGAGGTACAGTTTATTAACTTCATCCATTCAGACCTCTGAGGCCTTAATGAGTCACATTTGGACAGAAAGTGTTGAGTTTCTTTTTTTAAGCAGTCATGTCCTGTGGGTCATGGTGGACCCAGGTCTCTACAAAGGTGATGCCATCACATTTGGACACATTCTTTTAGAGTCAAATTTTCTGGAAAATCTGAAATAAAACTTTAAGATGTAATAAACCAAGATTTCTGTACTTTTTCCAGCTTCCTGTTCGAAAGGCCTGGGTTACCTTTCCCCTCCAGATCATCAGAAAGAACATGAAACCTTTAGTTTTTTTTCTCTGTGGATCCATAAAACATATTTACACAAAATCTATTACTTTCAATCAACTTAGTCATTCTTTTTTGTCCAGTTACCTGTGTGTGGACAGTGTGATCACGTTGCCAAGTAACCTAAGGCTTATTTTTTCTAACAGTAATTTGTGGTTTATTTCACACATTAAGCCATTTTCTAGACCCGCCTACCTTTATCCGTGAAATGTTTTAAAAGTTAAGAGCATCCTATCCCAGGGTGAAACTGGAAGAAAAAATAATAAATTTAAAAAAAAAAAAAATCATCTCCTCCAGGCTGGGCTGCTGCCATAAAAAATTAGCTAAATGCTTAAATAATTCACTGAAATTATTTTAACTGCCCTAAAGAGCTGCAGCCACAGGACTGATGCTGTGTGCAGCCGTGCAGTCTAACACCATTTGTCTTGTGTTTTCCTGTTGAATAACTGAATTCATAGTTCTCCTTTTAACAAATAAAGCCCTTAATTAGCCGTCTTTTACTAAACTGAAATATTTCTTTGCTCTAAACCTCCACAAAGACTGCTTTTAACCTCCCAGCCATTTTATTTATGGTTCGCTCCACATCCAAAATGGAAAAAAGGGTTTTAGCTTTAAGGCTCTTTTCCCTCGACTTTTTGCAATACAAATTACCAAACTAGTGCGCTGCAGCAGTCACACAAGGGTTCGAATCAAGTAGGTTTTTTAATTCGACTTTTTACCTTAGACTTTGATGTAAATGTCCTTTGCAAATCCACTTTTAAAAATCATAGAATCTTTCTAAAACCGTTTTTTAAACATTTGTGCTTTTGCACCATAAACAATTAAGATTGGAAGAGTGTCATGCTTTGTATACCATTATTTTAATCATAAACTATTATCTATTCAGAATTTTGCATGGAGTTACACAGTGGATGCATTTGAGTTTTATTTGTCACTTTCACTTTTTTAAACTTTATTCTATCACAAACATTCAAACAACAGATGTACCAGTGGTTGTGACAAATAAGTCAAATATTGCAATAAATTTACAAAAAGCACAAAAGCAGCAACCCGGCTTTGGTTCCATCTAAATGGACTGATTGTATATCTGGAGGGGGGTTTCCAGAGTTTTGAAGCATTTGCTGTGGGTTCAGCTTGGTGTCAGTCTCAGGTCTCCCTCATAAACATGTTCATGACAGCTGAATGCATGCTCGCTCTGGAAACACAGGCATCCCAGCTGTCAACAATGCCTTTAGACCAAGTCTGTAGGAAGGACAAGAAACGAGAGACAACTTTGTGAATGGCTGGAAGCCAATGAGACTAAACTGACTGGAGACGAAAAGGAGAATCCAACATTCTGGAGGCACAAATGTTGCACGAGGCTCACAAGAGTCACAAGAGAAATGTTTGCTAGCTTTAAAAAGACAATCTGTGGCTCATAATTCTCTGAAAGTCTCCAAAACTTAGTTAAATGAAAATTGTCACTAATTAGCCAATTATTAAACTTTGATGCGTCTCCATGAGCCATCACAGCCCAATCAGACACCATCCTCTCCAAGATGCACAGTCACTTGTTTCTCCTTCACAAAACTGCTTCAGAACTATCACTGTACTGATTATCTTCATCAGTCCAGCTTGATGAAGAGAACGGAGTGAGAATTCTTTTTCTACAACCTGACTGGTATTGGATAAAGTTCCAGCATGTTCCAACCATCATCAAAGTTGTTCCTCAATGTGTGAAGATGACAAATTGAGTCGTTTTGCAGAGTGCTGAAGCTGCTGGGCACCCCTCCCAAAGACTCATAATTACATAGAATAGTTTGAGATTTTGCAATTCGAGTTCATTTGGAAATAACTCCTAGAAAAATGTCTGCTCTGTGGAAATCGACAAACCTGAGACTCGTACAGCATCTCGGGTGTTGGTCAATCCAGTGAAATCTTTTAAATGAACCCGCTTGAGTGTTGGCAGAAAGAGGCTACCAGCTGTAGTCCAATGTGAACCCTGACGGAAAGTGGCCTTGGCTGGTTTTAAGAC
The DNA here is from genome assembly GCF_053564925.1 of Oryzias latipes. Classification (NCBI taxonomy): domain Eukaryota; kingdom Metazoa; phylum Chordata; class Actinopteri; order Beloniformes; family Adrianichthyidae; genus Oryzias; species Oryzias latipes. The sequence continues at coordinate 25,940,263 of NC_136243.1, read as the reverse complement.
ATTTTTGGAACATTCCGCATCAAGTATGGACATTTTAAAGCTTCTTGGGGAAAATATTGTATTCTTCATGAAAGTCTTGCAGCAAAGTCTTATTTTGTCCCAAATCAAAATTTCCTGTTCAAGCAAGGTCAAATAAAAATAATTTTAAGCCCAGTTTTGTAATAAAATGAATTTATTTGAAAATGTGTCAACATCTGGCCTTTAGTGCATAAAAATGTTCTGTTGACCTTTTTGTGTTTGGATTGGGAATTTTGGATCTTCATTAATTTCACTTCAAGCTAAACCAGCCAGAGTTGCGTTTGATGCTTTTAGCAACAGCAGATGAGTTTTTTGTAATTAGTGTCAGTGAGGACTGCAATCGCCAACTCACACATAAGCATGGAAACGTGCACACAAACAAATGCACAACTTCCATCCCCGCTCTCCTCCTACGAACCAATCTTGCTGGAAATCACTATAATCTTCTCTTGGGGATTTGGGTGGTGATATTTTCTGCTTTAAAAAGCCATGCCACCATGAGGTAGCCATTGAAATTCCTGTCACGGAGGCCATCAAGAACTGCAGTGTGTTATATTTCTGTTTTTGAGGCATATTTTTATTATTTTGTAAAAATTCAACATGTTTGCATGAAATAATTACAATCACAGCAAAGCTAAATTAAAAATTTTAAGGAAAAAAAAAACTTCTGACTTTAGTGTAAAATGTAAGCAATAAAGTAAAAATACTAGTCTTTTCCTCATTTCAAAAATGTCTGTCAAAAAACAAAATTAGCCAGCATACAATCTGCCACTTAGCCCAGTTTGCCTGCTGTTCCCCTGGAGTTAGTGATGAGGAGAAACGAGGAAGGTGCCGATAGCAAAAGTTCATTCAGTAAGACTTGTGGTTTGAACACCTGAAATGTCAAAGTGCTTGTGCCAGTAAAGAGCTAAAACTCCTACTTGGTGTGTGGGGGAAAAAATAAATAAAATGAAACACTACTTCCCCCTGCTGGTTGGAACCCTCCAGAGGGAAAAAAGAAAACAACTGAACATGTGAGGAAAGCGCCATCTTCCGGTGAGGAACACGTCAACCTCGAAAGTTTTTGTGAAACGGCAAACAATTGTTACTCTTAAACCAAAGCTGGAGTACGTTAGATTACAACTTATTTAAAAAAATAAAATTAAACAATATAAGTGTAAATGTATACATAATATTTAAAAACAATTCCGTTATAGCACAAACATTAAGTTAAATAAAATTTTAACTTATTTAATTCATTTATACTTCTAAATTCCGAACCTCTCACTTCCTCACACAACCTTTTAACATTTAGAAGACAGAAACAATAGTATTTCCATCCATTCATCATTCATCTTCAGAACCTGCTAAATCCCTTATTGGGTCACAGTGCTGCTGGAGCCTATCCCAGCTACTGTTGGGTGAAGGCTGGGGGTTCACCCTGAAGAAGTTGACAGTCTGTTGCATGTTTTAGGAATAGTAGTTCTTCAATGAATGAAAAAATGAATGAACTGAGCTGCATGGTGGAGCAGTGATTAGAGCCTCACAGTGAGAAAGCCTTGGTTAAATCCCAGCTAGGATCTGTCTGTGCAGTTTTTTTGTTTTCCCCGTCCATTCGTGGGATTTTCTAGTTTTCTCCAACAGTATAAAAACATGCTTCATAGGTTTCTTGAAATCTCTAAATTGTCACTCGGTGATATAGATTGGCGACCTGTTGTGCCTTTGTCGAACAGTAGCCGGGTTGGCTCCAGCAACTCCGTGACCCCAAAAGGGATTCAGCTAGTTCTGCAGATGAAAAAAGATGAATGAGCATTTTCATATATTTATTCTTTGGAACATAAAGAGATGAACAGATTTGCAACAAATTAAAGATGGGCAGGAATATAAAACGTTGGATAATCTTTTCTGATCTGATCCAATTTGTGATTGTAAGTGTAAATTTAGTTTTTATGGTTTGAGTTGCGTAAAATAAATTAAAAAAAATTACTTATCCCTTATCCTCCAACTGCATTGTTGACTTTGATCTGTTTCTCTCAATAGGTTTGTCACTGAAATAAAGTTTTCTGCTTTCAGATTTTAAGATCATCCATTTTAAAAGAATGAACATCAACCCGATAACAGAAGGGAAAGCGTGTCTTGCTCAAGGACACATCAGCACATTGAAACAGTTGATACCTGCAGCTGATTACAAAGTGTTCCACCTTTCTACTTCCAAGAAATGTGAACCAATATGACCGTTCCTTTTTAAAACCGCTTTTTTTTTTAAGTATCCATTCTTTAACCATTGAGATCCACAGATCTTTTTTTCTAAAGGGAGTCTTTGCCATGAGGCAAATTACTACCCAACCCAAGACTTTTCATAGCATGTTGCCCTTTCAGCACATGCAGGGAAGTGATTGATTTCAGCGTTTGACCCCAAATTCTAAGCGCCTCCAGGGACCAGTTTCACACCTGACCAGTCTATTCCAATCAGAGACAGGAAGGACATACAGTATAAGTAGCATTACTTTCAACAAAACTATTCAAAGTCAGAACCTTGTCACACACACCGCTGCCGTTTTACCAACATTTCCCAAACAGGATAGTTGTCTCTGGGATTTCAGCATTCAGCTCCATCCCAACAAAGTTTGCTGCTCTGCTTCATTCAGCCCAGTTTTACAGTCAAAATTGAATATTCCACACTAGCAACTAGTCCATGCTGATATTTAGGTTTCAAAAATAAACGAATAACTACAGTCACAGTTCAATGGGACTGAGGAAGAATACTACATTAGCATCACAAGTCTACTTTGAAAAGGTCAAGTTTGGTGCAGAAAAAACATCCGAGGAGGAATAGTTTTACCTACAGTTATCTAAATGTAACTTGTTAACATTTCACCTCAACACTGAAAGGAAAACTAGAACAGTGCATGTGTGAAGATTGTTTCCCGTTTAGATTACACAATTTACTTAAAGGAATATTTCCACCTTTCTCCAATCATTTTATTTTGATATTCCATGGAATACAATTTATTTTCTAAAATCTAAAATTGCATTTACATTTATGGTGATGCGGGGAAATCAATTAAATTAAGAAAAAGGAAAGATCATCAATCCTCGTCTTCTTTCAGTACTATGACTGAGGTTTTATTAAAAACAGAAAATTGCAAATTATTCAATCATTCATTCATTTTCGATACCGTTTTTCCCTTTCGGGGCCACGGGGCTGCCCGAGTCTATCCCAGCCACTTGTGGGCGAAGGGGACACCCTGGGCAGGTCAGTCTGTTGCAGATTCACATCCATTCACTCTCACATTCACACCTAGGGACAATTTAGAGTTGCCAATCAACCTATGAAGCATGTTTTTGGACGGTGGGAGAAAGCCGGAGATCCCGGAGAGAACCCACACATGCATGGGGAGAACATGCAAACTCCACACAGAAAAGTCCCCCATTGATGTTGTTTTTCACATCCCCCAGACGGGACTTGAACCGGGGGCCTTCTTACTGTGAGGCAAGAGCGCTAACCACTGCGCCACCCCAATTGCAAATTAAGATACTCTAAAATGTACTTGATGAGGATTACCATACTTGACGTTTGGAATGAGAGAAATATGGTTCCTGTTGACTAAAACCAAATTCAAAGATGTTTCAATAGTATTAACCATTTTAGAATGTTATTAGTCCGAATGTTTGTGCAAATTCTTAAAAGACAGCAAGATGATCCAGCCAGTAATACAGAAATATGTATTTTGACTTTGATCTTTTTGCTGTTTGTAAAACTTTAAAGCCTTGACTACAGTTGTTTCACAAAGTTCTCTTCAAAAAGTTAAAAGTTACAAAAGGAGTTCACTTAAAGGTCAACATGCAGATTTTTAAATTCTTATTGCTTTTATTATACAAGTGTTTGTGTTTTGTCGTCATTCATTTAAAGCTTTGTAACTTTTTTTTATGTAGGAGTCCTCTTATTCTTCCTAACACTCAGTTTATGTTTTGTCATGATTATTTCCCCCACAGCCTGATCTCCTGAAATTTGGGTCCTACAGCCCAGGTTACTGACAATAGAAGACACGGATGATGTTTAGAGATCAGATTTCTTTATTTTAAAAAGCACAAAAAGCATCGGTAATCACGTTTTCATGTCTGGGTTCTTCTACATCCTGGTACTCTTTCCGTCCATCCTGCTGCAAAAGGCGCTTTCTGCCGCTACCTCCGTGTCTCTGTGACCCACATTGGTTTAAGAGGGGAAAAAATAAAAACAAGAATGATCAATCTATTATTGTCTCGATGAAAATCAGAAAAACATCATAAGATCTAGGATGCCCAATCTTCCTGCTTCGGATGTGAGCAACAGTTGGATTTACAGCAGATACCTTCACATTTCTGTCTGTGTGTGTCTCATTACATTGCATAGAAGAAAAGGAGGATCTTTAGAGATCAGATTTATTTATTTTAAAAAGCACAAAAGCATCATACTTGTCAGCAGTCGCTTTAGATCCGAAGGCTAGTAGGCTACATGCTACGTAGCCTATCATTTGTCCTATTGTCTATGAACGCATCACGGTTACAGGCCACGGGGATTGGTCGAGATGCATTATCGGATACGGTAATGCATGATGGGATACGTAGCATGTAGCCTTTGGGTGTTAATTAATTGACAATAATAAACAGATCATTCTTGTTTTCCCCTCTTTTTTTTTTTTTTTAAACATGTCCTGTCCAACAGCTAGGCAGACAGATGAGAGCTGAGGGCCTCTTGTGTTGGACATATTTTACTTTAACAAGAGGGGTTATTAATCTTCAGACAAACCAAAGGTATGTCTGAATAAACCCCTTTTGTAATTGAGGCCAAACTTTATTAATTTCAACCATGTTTGGAAATCTTTGGTGTTGGACCGGACGGAAAAGGAAAGAAGGGAAGAAGAGAGAGGGATGTTAGAGAGGGGGGGGGGGGGGGGGGGGGTGATAGTGAGAGGGGGGGTAAGACCATGAAGCAGCATAGAGCAGACAGGTTTACTGGTTGTTTATCATTACGGTACGGTTCAAATGTAGTACAAAAAGGGCAGGGCCTGTCCACACACACTCAAATGTTATCAACACACCTGGGGGGTATTCCAGGAAGCAGGTTATGCTAGCTCCCACGGTAAGTTTGAGGCTAAGGAAGTTGATAACCTCAGTTTTCGGTTCCAGAAATGGAGGTATGTTTCAGGGTATGTCAAGTTGCCATAGCAACTCATGCTCTGAACATAACCTGGTCGGGAGCAGGTTTTGTTGAAGGTTAGTTTGTTTACAGAGAGGTGAAGCAGCATGGCGTGTCCATTTGAAGATGATTTAGTGGATGAAGAAGCTCAGATAATACTTTTTCCACCGTGAGAGGGTGATAAGACCACATATGGATGTTGGAAAATAAACTTTTTTACTTTGATCTAACTTAATTATTTGCTTCAGTTAAGATAAATCATTTGTTTGTTAATTCAGTTTAAAAATAACACGTAGTTATCAGACAGTTATTTTACTTTCATTCAAATTAATTCAATCAAGTAGGTGTAACTTTGGTGATGCTGTTAGGGCGGCACCGCAAGGGATTGTGGGATACCATTTCCTTTGCCTGTCTGAACGGATTTTGGTTTAAGTGTGGCTTTTTGACCAAATGTGTTTAGTTGTTTAGCTGTTTTACTGTGTTTTGCCATGTTTTGTTGAGTTATTTTGTCCTACTGTGCTTATGTCTCTGCACCATGAGTGAGAGTGAAGGAGAGGATGATGAGTTTATATAGCACCCCTACCAAGCTGTATTATAATGACAATGACGGATAATTCTTTAATGAATTGTGCGCAACGTGAATTTTTTTCCCTTCCTTTTTATTGTTATAAAAATGAGCATATCTGCCGGCTCATACTTAGAAATATGAGAGATCAAGAAATATAATTAATTAAGATGGAAAAAATATTAATTGAATTGGAGTAATATGACATTTAGTTTGATAAATACATAAATTTGAGTTGTATAACAATTATTGAGTTTTATAGACGTAAGAAATTAGGTTGATTAAATTTAACTCAATTATTTGTTACCAATAGAAGTATTTCATTTAAGGTGGCAAAATTGGATAAGTTATATTTATATATGCGTCACAAGGAAAATGGAAATAAGATCAGAAACTTGTGCGTTTACTTTGTCTGTTCTTCTACTACAAGCAGAAACTCTTTCTTTTGATGATGCAGCCGTGTTACTTTTTTGATGGACGTATAATCTTCATACGCCGTCATTAAAATCTCAGACTCTGTCTCACTAAAGTATTGCGCTCTCTTTTTTTCTCCACGCGTTTCCATGGTGACTCCGGAAATCGGCGATTTATTGAGAATGTCTTTATGTACCTGCTGTGCACGTGCATTAACCCAGGGTTACTAAGTCGAGCGTAATTACGCCAACTCATATCCGGTCTTTTGGAACCGACATACCCAGAGTAAGCAAGTTCAGGCGGATTTCAGCCAGAGTTCAGGCTTAAAGTCAGGCTAGTTTAAACATGCTTCCTGGAATACCCCCCTGCTAGCTGCAAAAATGTCCACATGTCAACATGTACACAAAACAGATAGTGTTCACAAACGCATACCTATGCCTTTAAACCAACAAGTGTGAAATCTTTCATTCATTCAATCATGGAAACTATTAGTGCAAAGGTGAGCTAACACCTGTGTTCAGGTGAGTGTTTATGTTCTTCTAAAATGAATGGTGGAATGTGAAAAGAAGGAGGAGGAGCGCCCAGCCACCTCCACACCCAGACCCCCGCCGCAACAGCAGCGGCAGCCGGAATCCCCCCAACGCCACACGGGAACAGGCAGGGAACAACCGCCGCCCGGGCGACCAAGACCGCCACCCAAGCGGTCCCCTCTTGAACAAATGTGGGTCTCAGAGACATGGAACTAGCGGCAGGAAGCGCCTTTTGCGGCAGGACGGAGACCGTACTGGGATGTGAATGAACCCAGACATGAAAACGTCATTACCAATGATTTTTGTGCTTTTTAAAATAAATAAATCTGATCTCTAAACATCATACGTGTCTTCCATGCAATGCAATGAGACACACAGAGAAGGAGACACACAGGCAGAAATTTGAAGGTATCTGCTGTAAATCCAAATATTGCTGACAGGTTAATGATGGGCCAGGTAGCATGTAGCCTACTAGCCTTCGAATGTAAGGCGACTGCTAACGAGTATGTTAATAAAAGACAAGTCCTGAATATTATTATTCCTATTCCACCCTAAACTGTAAACTTGTGGGAACAAGATATTATTTTGTGGGAACAAGATATTAATTTGTGGGTACTAAACTTATTTTATTTTTTCCATGTCAGGACACAGGCTCCGTAGTTTTCTTTGTGCACATTTGTCTTATTTTGCTCACACCTGCCTATGTTTTCCTTATTACTAATGAATTCTTGGTGTAATTTATAGTTCTTGCTAGAAAAAAGACATTGAATAAATATCTTAAAACAAAGATTTCAAACCCTGATGCTGATTCTAAATATTCATAATATTATTCAATAATTTTTGTTTAATAAAACAGTAAGAAATTCTTCAGCTATAATGTATAGAAGTACAAATTTATTTGTATCTTTTTATATATTAAAGTAATAAACTCAAAACATTTTTATTATAAAAACCGTTTTGTAACCACATTGTAAATTGTGAATTAATAATAATAGTGTACATACGATTATTAGTTAAGTCAAATTCCTTGGATGTGCACTATTTCTAAAAAATGTTAGTTTTTTTCCCCCTAATTGCAAAACATGTTTTCTCAATGTTTGTTTACTGCATGACATTTTTCATTCTAGAATGAGACTTAATCAGTGGGGTGGAAAGTGGGCGGGGTCTTATTGGCTGATCCTCCCACTCAAAACTGCATCTGCTGACAAATTTTCCGCAATTGATCATCAAAAATAGATGCAGCTAATCTGCCATGCTGGTGACTTCCTCACCTTCCAAGCTGTGCAGCCAATAGCTAGGCCCCACCCACTTTTACTGATTGACAGTCTTTCTGCTTAAAAAGGATCATCATTAACAAAGCAACTCAATAAAATGGTACTGTGCAGTAAAAAGTTACTTTTCAAGTGGAAATAACCTTTTCTGGGTATAAAAAAAAACGTCTAAAACAAATTAATACATTTTATCTTTATTTTAAATCTCTAATAGGTGTGATTATAAAATTGGGTTGTTCAGTGCCCCTTCAAATGACTTGCAGCCCACCCAGGGTTTACTCCACCTTTGCCCAACAGTAGCTGGGATAGGCTCCAGCAACTCTGTGACCCCGAAAGGGGTTAGCGGATTTAGAAAATGGATTTATTTTCTAAAATTTCCTGTTGACGATGAGAAGCAAGTTGTTAAAGAAAAATAAAATGTATTCCATGTTATTCGGGTCAATTAAAAAACTAATTTATTCTTTCATTTTAAAATAATCAATATTTGCATTGAATAATGAACATTTCTGAGTTCTGTGTAGTTGAGTCTCTATCTTGTTTTGATTGTTTGCTTTGAGACATTGTTCTTGCATCTCCTCTGTGCTTCCTGGTGTTTCACGGTGGGTGCGGCGCACACAGCGGTGTTGCTGGTGTGTTCGTGTGGGGGTGAGAGGCCCTCAGACTAACAGGGTGTGACGGGCCACTCAGCCAAGCCAGAACAGAGGGTCACGCTTGTGGCGTTGCTTCAGACGAGGTCAGCCATGAAGAGACTGACAGGCAACACTGGTGGAGATTACACATGATAAGCCTCCGCTCAGCTAGAGGCTCGGCCCCATATTTCCCTTCCTCTTGGAATGGCCTCATATCTCTCTCAGTTCTGAGTGTTTACCATGTCAGTTTGCTCCACTGAAAGCCATTTGGTTTGTTCAAACACAGCTTTCCCCGCTGCTTCAACAAGGACGCGCCTTTTCCTTACAGAAAAAAAAGGAGGCCGCTTCTACTGCCTACCTTTCTGAGGATCTTGATTTAGACAAGTGAATGAAAACCTGCAACACGTCCCTCCCACACAGAAACTGAGCTGTTTGTGTCAGTACTGAGTGGGAGAACATGGCAGGGTGGCGTGTTTGCTGACACGCACACACACACACACACGCACACACACACACACACACACACAGGGTAGCCTGCACAAACATGGTCCTATCACTGTTTACACATAAAGCCTGTTAAAGCTCATGTATGTACTGAGTAACTGTGCAAACTGCACCAAAACGACCATAAGCCTGAGTGCGTCCACAGCAGCTGGTGATTAAATGTCAGTGATCTGTGTGGAGAAAACCGCCTCTTCCTTATCTAGCAGCACATTTGTTTCATCCAAGACTTTAATAATTCCCTTTATGTCTGTCTTTTAAAAAAATAAGTTGAATTTGATGTGAAAACAGTTGGTTGTTCCCGTCTGTGCTCCACTAGAGGACTCTGTTCACCGCTTTGCCTCATGGCAGCTGACGCTCCAGGAGGCCAGCAGAGCCCCCTGAAGGGGGCAGCCTTGTCAACTTTCAACACAACATCCTCTGCTACTGATTCATTAGTTTAACAGCTTGGGTCAGTGCAACGTCACACAAACATGTAAGAATGAACCCTTTAAAGGGACAGAGATGTTGCTCTGAGAACAGAACAACAAACCCAGAGCAGAATCTTACCAGAAAGTCAATCAAATAAACTGAACCAGTGCCAGCTGTAAAGGGCTTTAAAGGGTCGGCTGCAGCCCCTGTGGCAGCTCCAAGTTCGGCTCAGCCTGGTTCTTTTTTTTTTTTGTGCTCCCTGCTCTTTGTTCTAACCGCACCATATGCCACAAGCTCTCGCTGCTTTTCCTCAACAGCTGCTAAGCCCATTAAATCTGCAGCCTGCCACTGGAGTGGGAGGCGTGCAGAGAGAGGAGGGCTCGACTGTTCCACCATAACCCTGGGGGCCGCTTCAGAGAAATGTTCAACAAGAAAACAGATCATCAGGACAAGCAGGGTACATCCTGTTTCATGTGTTCGCTCCAAACGGTTAGGAAGATGCCACATCTCTCTTGATTACTCCACTTTCATTTGGACGTGGCCTGTCTCAGTCTTCCTCTACAGCGCCTTTAAAGGAAACTTTCTGAGCAGCATGCTGATAATCCAACATCCATTCTGCATCATTACATGAACCAACACTCCGCCTGTTTGCTCTGCGCCTCGGGCTCCAGAGCTCAACGGCTCCCAATGTTTCTATTTGCTGTGCTGGAAGATATCACAGCACTGTTCATTTCCAAGCTTCACATCACCCCATTAAACTGTCCCGTCCCTCTGCGCACGATTAAAGACAGCTTTATGAGGACTTTCTATTCTGAACAGAAACGTTTTTTGTATTGTTTTTTTTTTTTACATCCTCTGTTTTGTTTTGAACGGCTCATTTCAGGCGCAGCAGTTTGCTCAGATTTGCTTCACGGCTTCTTCTCGAGACAGCTTCGGTTGGTCTGCATCCTCCGGAGAGACGCTCCGCAGCAGAGGGATTACAGGAGCATCCTTTGATTAGCAGCCCATCGCTGCACGCAGAGCAGAGCTCAGTCATAGGAAGAGGCCACAATCATCGGTTTCATTACAAAGACATCAGCTCTGTCTGCAGTCTGTCTGCACATGGTGACAAATATTTACAGGAAGTTTCTTCACGCAGTTAAATTACAACAGCTCTGTCTGCACATTAAACTCTTCAGAAAGCTGCTGTAAAACCACATTGAGTGAATAGATGAAAGTCTAAGCTAAATTTAATAGGGTTTTTTAGTAAATACTGTTTTATATTTTACTCTGAACTTGCGATTTAAAAGTAGAATTTCTTCTTTGGGTCTTTAGTAAAAATGCTTTTTTTTTAAATCCGGCCCTCACACAAAAGAAGAAGAGGAAGCTAAGATAGCTGGATTTGCTTTTTCAGGCATCTTAGCCCACAGCCTTATTATGCTGTGAAATGGAGCAGAAACATGTGGTGTGGGTGAAGCAATAAGCTGAGCGAACCCAGGCCTCAGTGCAAAAAAAAAAAAAAAAAACCTGATGGCCTATTACTGCTGAATCTTCCCACAGAGTCTTTTCTCATCCCAGATAAATTGTACTCTGCAGCAAGGACAAATATTGGGCTCGCCACCTCTTCCTTTGACAACCAGGGGCCCCCGGGCGGCATGCATTTAAACATCTTCTTTTGCCACCTCTTTGGCTGTGATTTTCCTCTGGGCTTTGAAAGCTGTCTCCCCTCAGCCAACGGTGAGTTCATCTGCCAGCAGCCCACGGTGGCAGAGCGCTCTTTCATGAAGTCACACTGATGATTAATTGCACTGAAAAGGTAAGAGGAAAAAAAAACAAAGGCTGATCCATCTGTGTCAGCCTCTCAGCACAGCCCACAGAATCCCTGGCACTGCCATCTATCAACGGAATGACCAAAACAAGGTCGGGCTGTTGCTCGTCTCTGCTGGACCTTTAGGTATAACCCCCATGGAGCGCTAAGCCACCGGTCAGCCCCCCGAACACCTCTTCCTTCAGGTTTTATTGCTTGAAACAACAGCGCTGAAACCTGCTCCATCACCACACAACAAGAAAAGTAAGTTCTGAGCTTCTCAGAGGTGGCAGAAGACTGACAGCAACCATCAATTCAGATAACAGTTTGTGAGCAGAAATCAGTGATTCCTTCAGAAGACTTCAAAACAACAACAGGTCTGACAGAACACAGTTCATGGTAAATGCCCACTCCAATCATCTGTTGATCTATTTTTAAAGTGTTCCTAGTGGTCTTTAATTATGATTATGCTGTATTTAGCCAAAATTTTAAAAAAAATGGTGTCATTTTGTAGAACAGTTTCTGCAGAGCAGCAGGAAGTCCTTAGAGTTGTTGGTGGGACTTTTGGTGAAGAGTAGCCCCACCCACCATTTCCCTCTCTATAAGGGCTTGAAGCAGGGTGCTTTTGTGTATTTTCTAATTTTCGACATGACAAATAAGTTATTTTTCCTACTGCATTTTTTCTTCTGCTCCTGATCACAACAATTTAAAACAAAGAAACACTCAAAAGTGCAATTTTAAGCCCAATTTTCTTTAAATATGTCCTCCATCATCAGAAAAATGCCACCAAAACATGTTACAAACACAGTTTTTCAAGTGGGTCTTTAAACATTTTTTATATATGGAAAGACTATTATGTTGGTCAGCCGTGCAGCAATGGATTATTATATTACATTACATATGAATCTGGAGGAAACTCACGCACGCAAACACACATCCAAACAAATCCATCAAGAGTTTACTAAAATAGCAAATGCTGCTTCACCAACACACAAACGTGGCTGAACACTGTTTACTCCTGTGTACTCCTGCTGCACAGCTGAGATAAAAACTTTGATGAAGACAAACTGACAAATCTCCCAACACTCACAAACCTGTTGAATTCCAAAACCAGAAGAGCCAGGTTCTTGTAGGACAAACGTTTCTCTCAGAACAAAAGTCTTGCTTTGATTTAAAGTACTGTTGTGTATTAATGGATCATAATTGTGTTATAGATGGACAGTGATGGAAAGAGTGTAGAAACATTGTGAAAAAACGTACTTTAAACACATGTTTACCATTTACCGAAACTACGTGTGCTGGAGCATCATTTGGTCTGTGCATTTGCATCCGGGGGGCGGCTGTGGTGCAGAGGCAGAGCGGTCAGCCCCTGCTCAGAAGACACTGAACCCCACATTGCTCCTGGTGTTTACAGGCTGGCACCACTGTTATGTAGCAGAGTTATGAGTATGAATGTGTATGCGTGGATGAACAGTACTGTGACTGTAAAGTGCCTTGGGCTGCTAGAAAAGTTCTACATTAGCGTTCGCCATTTACCGTTTTTACCAATTATTAAAAATAAACATACATTCTCCTACCTATAAAAGCTACTTTTCAGCCAGTTTTTGTTGGAGTATCACCACTAAACCTAGCAGAGAACTACAGTACATGGGAGTGGATTGTGTTATTGGCCATACATTTAAAGAAAGACAGACCACCTAGAAATCACAAATTGGTCAATAATAACAATCCTTTATAGCTGAAAACAATAAAAAATTAACAAAAAAGTAAGCTTGGAGATCCTTACAGTCAGACTTGAGGAAAAGTCCCTTCGTAGTTCATATAAACAGGAGAGAACCTGTGGAAAAATATCAAGCAGGCTGGGATTTATAATACAATAAAGTCCCAGCATGCTCTGGGGCTAAAAGAATTTGTTTGTGAAATCTGGTCTTAGGTTTTTCTGGGATTTCCTAATATCTCGCCCAGATGTTCCCCCTCTGTCTGTTTCTGAGTTTAAGAAGCGTGGAGGTCAATCAGACCCCAGGCTGAAGACTCGTTTTCCCCTAAACATGAGTTTGCAGCTGAGTGCTCCTGCTGAAGCAGACAGTTTTCCTCCACCCTTGTAATTGTGAACGCTGCAGAACCCGACATTCCAGCCCTCTGTCTGCTGAGGTGAAATGGCGTGCTGGGGAGGAGCTGAAATGTCATCTCCGTGTTCCTCTGACAGTCCACAGACGCAGCCTGTTGGAGGACAGTTGGAGGGGCAGATCAGTGTTCAAGTGAGCGTCAACCCTGCCAGCTGCATGCTTTATGACGACACATTAAAGAGGAGCCTTGAAGTCTGCAGAGGGAGCTTTGCATCGTCTGCGCTGCCAACGAGCAAGCGGAGCGGGCATGCTTTGTTGAACAAAGACTTGGACTTCTGGCTGTTACCCTCAAATGAAAGTCAAGACCACAGAGACAACAAGCAGGAGAGTGGGAGTCTGAAGGAGGTGTGTGTGTGTCAGCAGAGGCCTGCTGAGGGCGTTTATGTGTGTTGTTGGGAGTGTGTGAGGGCAGCAAAGGCAGGACACAGACAAACCCAGAAAAACACAAAAATGCAGAAAGAACAGTAGACATGTGGCGTGCAGGCCTGCCAAGCAGCTCACACTGCAAAAACACGAAATATCATCAAGTACTTTTCACTAGTTTCCAGTTTAAACATCATATTACACTTAAAAAAAAGAATGTAACGACTTTTTTTTAAGTCCCACTCCAATCATCTTTTGATCTATTGTAAAAGCGTTTTTAGCCTAAATTTTAAAACCTGCGTCTTCTTTTAGGACATAGTTTCTGCAGAGCGGCAGTAGTCTATTAGTAATTCATTTCTAAGTTGTGGGCGGGACTGTTGGCGAGGAGTACACCAAACCCCATTTCCCATCATCCCTTTGTTTACTCTCTCTCCTGCCAGTTTACAGTCTCTCACAAGCCAAACCTAACATTACTGTTGCAGCAAAAATGGGTAGCCATATTGGAGCTATCCAGCTATACAGTTTTGACCTGGATGTCAGCTCTGGCGAGGAAAACAAAGACGTTCATGGATCTGTTTGTCTGCATGTGGATGCATCAGAATGGAGCAGAGCAGGGAGCTTGTGATCTGCCGGCTGTAGCCAATTCGTTACAAATGCGTTACATTTTTTTGTCTGCTCCTGATTCAATTGAGTTAAGAAATACTCAGAAATACAAGTTTAAGCATAATTAAGCCATCATGAGAAAATGCATCAATAACATGTTAAAAACAGAGAAAATACTATTTTCATCAGAGTGGGTCTTTAGGACAATAAACTTTAAATACTGTATTGAGTCATTTGATCTTGAAAGCATCTTTTTTGAAACAACATCTCAAATAAAACAAGTTTTTTGACTCAATTTACATTTAGTTTTGAAAACTTTGTCCTAAAATTTGTAATTCTAGTCCTATTTAAGCTGGTCTAGAAATAAGGACACTTGGGCTGTTATAGTTAAACAGGACATTTTGGGGTTGGGAGTATACAGTATGTATTTAAATATACCTACTTAAGAGATATGAAACCTATATTTTTGACAATATGCATTTGTTTTAAGACATTAGTTTTACAATAACTAGAGTAATATATCTGAATTTAAGTATTCATAGCTAATTACAATATTTGATTTTGTCTAAAAAGAGGAAGACATTACAGCTTATTTTAAGAAATCTAACAAAGACAATTTCTACTAGTTTGATTGGCAGATTCTTTTACTTTTAGCAAAGAAAACCATCTCATTTGAGAAGGACTTTTTTCCAGTGCACACGATCCTAACGACCACGTGTGAAATCCAAAACTCTGATACAACAAGACAGATAATGAAGATGGAACAGGAGCAGGATGGATTTACAGGATTTGATTGCATCACACACCCAGATCAGAGCAGACATGCCCCACTTTCCACCGTTTCTAAACATCAGCAGCTTTTTTTGTCTGTAATCACTGTACTTCAGAAGCACGACTCAGTGCTGCCACAGATTTTTCCGCTGCATGTTTCCCAGAAAAAAAAAAAAAAAAACTCTGGCTTCACCTCCAACCCCTACCGAGATCAAAAGAGCTGTACGCAATATTTCTCTGTATTTTTATGATTAATTCAAATCCATGAAAAATGTTCTTTTAAATGCTTTTATAAGGGTTTATAGTTCAGTTCAGTACAAGAAACAAACACGTTTCCTAAGACCCACTTTGATATTATAACCCTTGTGCTATCCTATCACCCCACCTTTACATTGACGTGTTCTCCCTACCATGACAAAGGTGGAAAAAGATGAAGAGGATTTCCTGTAATCCATAGACATCAGTGAAGATCACAAATCATTGAAGAAAAAAGGTTCAGCGCACTGTCTAGTGGGTCTAGATGACCCAACTCCCAATGGTAAAGTGCCTAAGATAGCACAAGGGTTAATATTGTTGTCGTGGCATTTCTTTTTTTGATAGGGGCATATATCAGCCCAAAACTGCTTTTCTGGGTATTTAGTTCTACAAATCATTGGGAATCAGGAGCAGACAAAAAAAAGACTGTTGTGAAAAACGTGTAGCTATTACGTCCAAACGACAACCGGCGGCCCACAGACTCCCTGCCCCGCTCTATTCTGATGCATCCACTTGTAGACGAATAGATCCAGATACGTCTTTGTTTTCCTCGTCTGAACTGACATCTGGGTCAAAACCGTACGGCTGGATCTGGCTCCGATATTGATCACCATTTTTGTTGCACAGCTAATATTAGGTTGGGGTTGTGAGAGGGTGTAAGCTAGTGGGTAAGAGTGTAAACAGATGGATGATGGGAAGTTGGACTTGGGGTTATTCCGCACTAACAGCCATGCACTCAATTCAGAGGTGAATTTTTAATGAACTAATACCGCCCTGCAGAAACTATGTTCTAGGAAATGACAGGAGTCTTTATTTTTGCTAAAAACAGGGTCATCATTATTAAAAGACCACTAGGAAAGCTTTGAAAATAGATTAAAAAAATGATTGGAGTGGGACTTTAAAGTGTACAGAGCTAATCATTTGTACAGGTAATTTATAATTTTGCATTAATCACTTGAAATTTTTCTAAAAACATTTTACAGCTAAATTTTGAGCTCTTCTTCTTTGTTTTGTTATCAGATTGTGTCAAAAACTGCAGTCAAAGTTGATCAGTTTATCAAAAAATCAAATATTTTCCATTTAGATTATATAAGTTTATATAAGGGTTCTTCCTGTTACATTTCAAGCAGTTAATCCAATTTTAATTGATTACTCAACAATCATTATATCCTCCTGAACACAAACAATGCAAATGTGTCCTCCGTAGAGGACATCTCTAAACCTGAATAACTTCCAACCACTGCACAGTACTGAATTAACTCCATTTGGTGTCTACAAATGACATTTGGAGCCCTTCAATGATACCACATGGGAAGGGTCGGGGGCTCCGGAAATTGTAGCTTTCATGGATTGGAATTTTTTTCGACTGGATTTGTTTTCTCTGGTAGTCAAGACAATATTTAATAGTTTCAATGTGTCATGTGTGTAATGTGTGTATAAAGGCAAATATGTCTACTTATGATTAGGAGCAATATTAAGGTCAAGAAGATGACATCCTTCTTCATTTATTTTTTTAATTAATATCTTATTTGGTATATATTTGTATTTTTATTATTTGTTTTTCAGTATTGCGAATTTGCTCAAAATAAGCCAATAAATCTGTTGCCCACATTTTTGATTCCAAATTTGTTTTATCCTTGTGTGTGAGATTTGAAAATTTGTTCTAATTGTGAATTTGTGATGAACTTTTACAGCATTTGAGTAAAGAATCTAAATCTCACCATTTCTGGAGATAAACAGGCAGTGACTCGGTTTAAACGGAAAGCGCAGGATTTGGGGCTGAGGTGGATTTTCCTGCCGATAAACAAAAGACACAAACTCCCAAGTGGAGTTCCCGAAAACAAAAGATGCATGAAAAACAGATGATTAAAAGGATGGGAAGAAGAAAAGAAGAGCTCAGGTCATAAACCAAAGCAGAACACCTCATTTGTCCCACACAGCTCTGTCATTGGGAAAGCATGCGAGCCGGCTGCTGGAGCAGAGGCACTGGCATTCCTCCACTTGAAAAGAATAACCCTGCATAGTTTAAGGCACGTGCACTAAATTTCCAATCCGAACCGAAGAGTTCATCAGCTGCATTTGCTTCGACTGAGAACTATACATCTGGACTCATGTAAAACAACTGCTGCACTTCACGGCAGACGACCAACAAGTGTTTTGCTAAATCTATATTTCAAATGATTTAGGGGCTGTGACTAAGTTCCACCTCTGAAGTGCCCTTCAAGAGGC
This sequence comes from Oryzias latipes, assembly GCF_053564925.1. Taxonomy (NCBI): domain Eukaryota; kingdom Metazoa; phylum Chordata; class Actinopteri; order Beloniformes; family Adrianichthyidae; genus Oryzias; species Oryzias latipes. The sequence goes on along the minus strand of NC_136243.1, from coordinate 25,922,633 downwards.
TGATTTTTTTTATGACAAACAGATGTTTTTGGGGCAAGAAGTGACCATAAGAACAGAGTTTAACATTTCAGTCCATGCAGAAAAGGAAGGGGAATAGTTTTTCTCTTAAATTGAGTTGCAAAGGTTAAATTGAGCTGTAAGGCTCCACACCTGGTATTTGAAGAACGTGCTAAACGCGGGTTCTTGAACGTGCCTTTAGTCCATGGTGTTCACACTGGACAAGCAGGGAGGGGCTACTTTTTTTTGTATTGTAAGCGCTTTTAGCGACTGCAAAAGCGCAGATAAATCTAATCCATTATTATTATTATTATTTTTCTACTGCTTACTAGCTCATGTCTGCCACCTACAGTTGAGAGAGGCTTGGTGCAAAATGTTGAATTGGTGCAAATCTCGTCAATCTTTCTCCAGGCTTTTTCTTTCCCAGCTCCGTTCCCATAAACAAAACATTTGGTGCCATAATTCCAGCCGGAGACAAACCGCTACTATTATTCTCTTCTGTATGACTCCTTTGTCAACATGGCACTTCCAGGAATTAAAAGGATTGCTATACATGCATCACTAGTAAATCTGAGTACCTGATTGGTCAAAGTTCAACCTGGTTTAACATTCAAGACCCGTTTTTTTACATGGAGCCCAAAAAGGGTCGTATAAACTTCTGTATCTACACGTGACGTTGAGAGTTTGGACGCCTGAAACATGTTTGTACACATTTACATAGACTTTTCACTGGAAGTGGCGTGAACGAATGGAGAGGAACCTTCAGGATCGTTTGTTCTTGTTGTGCAGCAGCTTCATCCCTTCATCTCCACTTTTAGTTTATCTTTAAAAAAGAAATGATTGATCTAACCTCTGCGTGAAAAGTGGAGACCCCTTCCACTGATATAAATATTTAAATGGCTGAAAGGCAGGGATGACACCTGTTTTAAATAAACGGCACAAATGCATATTTAAGACAGGCTCATTTGCATCTCAGATGTGTTTAATTACCCTTAATCACATGCATCAAATTCCTACAGCTGTGCTCCATCTATTGAGTGCAGGTTTTGCATAACTACATGTTGCATGTGAACGGGATTTTATGTCTTGGTCAGGTGATGAAAGTAAAATCTAAAACGTGGAGTGCACAGGGTTTGCGCTGAATTTCAGACAGCAGCAGATTTGCTTTCATGTCAGAACAGCTTATTTTCAGCTTGCAGCACGGAGGGGCCTCTCCGCCGCCGAGCATCATGCTCTGCAGCTGGCAGGCCCGGTGGAGCGGGAAAAAAAGACAGGAGGATGGAGGAGAGGAGGCTCTGTGCTCAGGACCTGCTGCAGCAGACAAAATAACAGCACAAGACATATTGCAATGCAGACAGAGGGAGCAGATTTTTTTCTTCCTAAAGACCATGAGTCCCTGTGCGCCCGCCTGAGGGGTACACAGTATTATGAGAAGGATTTGAACAGACACGAGTCACAGTCACTGTGGAGGAGGATGAGGAGGAGGAGGGGATGAATTATTCAACCAGCCAGCTCAGCTCCTGCTCTTTGGTCTTGTTGTTTTTACAGAGGGGTAATGCAAACAACAGCAGCACCTCCTCACACCGCTGTCACACAAGATCTGCAGGAAAGCTGCCTGCGAGGAGCCCGTAGTTCTCCCCAAGAACAGGGCATGGTTTCAGAGAGCGGCAGCGGAATAATGGTTCCCCCTCAAAATGACAGCCATGGCTGCGACTGCGACGCTGCGTCGAAGATTGCAGGTCTATCACTCCCCACACGCAGGAGGACATGACAGCCCTGCCCTGCTGATAGCAAGGCTTTCAGCTCCAGGAGGCGTTTCTCGTGGCTTAGCAGCTTTGATGTTTTTAAAAGTGAAGCCTCACAATATTCAGCTCTGAGCTTTATCACCCGCAGCTGAAGTGATCGCAAACCTTTGTGCTTGAGGAAATAAAATAAATAACAAAAAAACAAGATTTTACAAATTCTGGGAGAAAAAAAAATATTCTAGTTTTTTAGATGAAAGGTTTGTTTGCAGCAGTTCCAGAAATAAAAATTAAAAAAAAGGGAAAAAATATAAAAATGAGGAAACAACGAGCAACTTAGAATTTTACCACTAAATTTGGAATTTTTAGTTTTATTATATATGTTTAAAAGAAAGTGTATAAAAGACAGGCACATCTCTTGTGGTGTAACTTAGTCGTTTATTTTAATTCCACAAATTTTTCAAAAAAATTACAAAATACTCAAATGGAGAGAACACAGGACTCACAATTTTTCCTTATTATTTCTACTTTTTGTTTACATTGTGTCATCCCATGGCGACTACTCATATATACAATAAGCTTCAAGATACCAGTATATATATAAATCTTAGCAGTCAGAATTTACATTCTGCTATTGCCGCTCTGAAACAAGAAGCTAATCCATTGACAACACTTAACATCAAAGGACACAAAAAAGAGTGGATAAAAGGCAGGGGAACGGTCAGGAAATGAGGCAAAAAAGATGGAGAATTCGTCGTGGTAAGATGGCGAGACGCTTTTTTTTCATAGGCTTTACAGGGAGCAAGAGTCTGAAGTTTGCAGGCGTTCATGTAAAAATATAGAGCTCCGAGGGGAAATATGGTTACTTTTTCATGTAAGTTAAGTGGATAAAACAGATGAAAATCCTCAAAATAAGCCACAAGTCCTCGATGGACAAACAGTCTTTGAGTGTGGAACCAAACTCCTGTCAGTGGGGGAAAAAAGGACAAAAAGCGCAGAATTGAGCGCCGCAGCGTGACGAGTCAAGACTACATGTAACAGTTGGTGACACACGAGCATGCCACTCCGAAGCCCCAGAGCCCATGTGGAACCATGACGAATGAGAACACAGATAAATACACAAACACAGAAGATCAGCCCCCCCCTCTAGTGTCACAGTGAACATTGTTACAGTCCAGCTGAAGATCCACGCTGTCAGATTTGAGCTCTGCAACGAATACCGGTGACTGGACCAAGATGGCGTTAAAAAGCATCTGTGGGGGGGTCAATGTTTGGATAAAAAGTATTGACTGGCGATGTGTTCAGGTAAGACCCGCTGAAATCAAAGCTAAAAATGACTTCAAATAAAAAACTTAAATGTAAGAGTAAAAAACAAAACCAAACAAACAGAAGAGGTTCTGTTTCTTTTGTTGACTCAAACACTGAATCAAAGGATGAACCGGTTAAGTAGAGCTCAGCGGCGCTCCTTCAGTGCAAAGTTTTCCTTTCAGCCTCGGCACGCCGGTGACACGCCGGAGAGCCTCGACTCCTCTCTGCTTCTCCGCTCCAAAAGTGTATGGTTCTGTACACCTGGCGAGCGGCTGAGGGGGCGGGGACAGGCTTTGCCTGACATACAGTACGTGTGTGGGGGACTAAATCTAACACAGTGATGTCACAAGTGAACTGCAACTCTCAGAAACTGCTTTTATAATGCCACGGTGCCCCCCACCCTCTTTTACTAAAGAGGGATAATGCTTCAAAACAAATATACTGGAGGCTGAAACAACTTAGTTTGGAGTCCACACCGAGCAATAATAATTACAATAATTATATGTTTATATATACTATTTACAGACTCAAAAACGCCATGCTGTAGCTTCTCTTAAAATTATGAAAACCCTCCAACAATGTAATAAAATAAATGTTGAATTTAAGATAGCACTTGTTATTTTGATGGTCTGACTGGTCTTTTCATACGGTTTGTTTTTCTTTGTGATGAGCACATTGTCTTGTTCTAGCACCTACAAAAAAATGTCAGGGAAGCTTCGTCATGCAGGAGTCTTGAGGACGTCTGGTCACTATCGACTAAATACAATGTCTGGGAAAATAAAAGCTTTAAAAAAGTCTTTGACAGGGAACAGAAACCAACAAAATAAACAAATAAAAAAATGGAGCATTTCTAATTCAGTCCGGTTGTTTCTGTTCTTCAAACTGAGTTTGGTCAGAAGTCCTGGAGAACCTCTGGAACACCGATCCGTAACAACTTCCTCTGTCCTGCACTGCAGCTGCTGGTTACAGCTGCTTGTCACTTTCCTTCTTCAGACGGCTGCAACAGAAAGAGGAGCGGGGTTACACGAGCAGCCGTTGTGCTCCTGTCTGCTCCTAGCTCCACGTCTTACCTGTAGTAGTCCTCCTGGCCGGGCAGAGGTCCTCCATGCATGTGGTGGCCATGCAGCCACTGCTGCTCCATCGCCAGCCTCTGCAGCTCTGCTGACTGTGCATGCATGGCCTGCAGCTGGTGGGCCGCTGACATGGGGGGTGGAATTCCTCCTGGTAGGTCCCGTGGGTATGGAGCACCTATGGGACACATGAAGCCTTACTCGGAAGGGTCAGACAAAGCCAACAAAGCAGTAGAATATCTGTATTGGGGGGTTTGACAGCAGCTTACCGAAGACTGGGTGGCGCAGCATCTCGTGTTCGTGCGGTGGCTGACCCAGGAGAGGGTTTGGGATGCTGCCGGGCGGGTAGGGGAAGCGAGCCAGGTGGGGTCCGGCGCCCAGGGGATCCACTGCCAGGGGGTGGGACCCCGAGCCTGGAGGACACACAAGACATTCACCACCACCTTCTGGGTGTCAGAGTCTTAGGGTCAGGGTACACTCATCTTTACAGTTTCATGCAATGTTACTCCTCTCATGGTCCAGTGCAACACTCGACTTTATGGCTTTTTATAGACTTCTGATTGGTTTGAGAAAAATTTACTGGAGACCAAGTCGCTTTTTGTTCAGTCTCCTTTAAATGATCAACGATTTAAAATTGTTCAGACTCAAAAAAAGAAAAAGAAAAAACGAAATTTAGATTTTTATGTTCATTTTGTTCTTTTTTGACTGGAATGAGAGGAGTAATGTAATTCACAGACATACAGTTCATTTTATATAACAATAATGGCTTTTTTTAAATAAAAGCTGCACAACAATATAATTTAATAATAAAACAAAAAGAGCTTAAAGACCCACTCAGATCGTCTTTTGATTGATTTTCTAAGGATTCCCAGTGGAATTATTAATTATATCGTTTTTAGACTCACCCTGGAATTGTGAGCAGGACTTTTGGCACAGAGACCACCCCCACTTCCCATCATCTCTTTGTTTACCCCCCCCACTTGCCCCTCACAACCCCAACCTCACATTTCCAGTGCAACAAAAATGGGGAGCAATTCTGGAGCTATGCCGTCGTACAGTTTGATCCAGATGCCAGCCCAGACGATGAAAACAAAGACGCACATGGATCTAATCGCCTACGAGTGGATGCATCAGAATGGAACGGAGCAGGGATTCAGTCACAGAAAACGCCATTTTCATCAGAGTGGGTGTTTAAACCTCTGGTTTCATTCCTGTACTACAAAGTACTTTACTTAAGAAACAATCAAATATTTACACAATAAACATTTGTGTTAAAACTATATTAGCTTAATGGAAAAAAACTAAAGACAAATGCAACATCCAGCAGACTGTAAAGTTCAAAAATCTCCTGGTGAACATTTCAGTTAGCTGAACTGCGCTCACGAGGATGAAAAAAAAAGCAGCATCTCATATCAAATCGTCAGATTTCAGAGTTTGAATAGGAGCAGGGCTTTCGCTTACCTTGGTGAAGCGGGTCTTGCTGGTGGAGGTGCAGATGGGAGTGAATGTGCGAGTGCTGGTGGTGATGTGGCGTGACGTTGAACATCTGCAGACGAGCAATGGGGTCGTTGGCCACGGTGGCCATCCTCTCGGCGTGGAGTCTCTCCGCAGCCACCCGCTCGGGGTAGCTCATTTCTGGCCGCAGCTGGGGCCCCACGAGGGCTAGCCGCTCACGCTCTAGGTGGTTCAGGCTTGGGTGGTAAGAGGCGAAAGGGTGAGGGCTGGGCATGGGGGGCAGAGTGATGGCGCCATGCCTGACAAAGTGCTCCATGGGATTTGTGGAGGGGTGGAGTGTTTCCATCTCTGGAGGCTTGACTTCAAAACCAGGCTTCATCCTTTCCCTGAGCTCCCGCTCACGGATCTCCCTTTCACGCATCTCCCGCTCTCGCAGCTCGCGCTCCCTCATGGCGGGGTCGGCGTTGTACAGGCCCGGCATGTGGTAGGCCAGCAGCGGGTCAGCGGGGTTGAGCGACACAAAGAAGGGGTGGTTTCTATTGCTCGGCGACATAACGTGGGGCCTGGCGTACTCGCTGAGTGTGCGTAAGGCAGGGGTGTCGGGGCCAATGTATGGAGGCACAGCTGCAATTGTAGTTGGGGGGCCATCGAAGGGGGGTCGCATGTGGGCGGGGCCAGCCATTTGAGGTTCCCCCATTCTGCTTTCATGAGATGAGCTGGAGGCTTTCTGTGGAGGTCAGATGCATAAAGCTGAAGACCACAAAAAGCTCAGACGAGGAAGAAAGTGTGAGGAGGAAGAACTCACCGCGGCACGCTCCACTTCCTTCTCCCGCTCCCGCTCTCTTTCCCGCTCCTTTTCCCTCTCCCTTTCTCGCTCCTTCTCCTCCCTAGCCTTCTGCTCTGCTTCCCTCTTGGCTTTCTCCAGCGCCTCTTCCCGCTTCTTGGCCAGTTTGGACGAAGCAAGTGGAGTGAAGTAAAAGTCTGTTCTAGCGCAGGAGTTGTAACCCCGGTCCAGGTGCTTGTAGAACCTGAAGTAAACCAGAGTTTGATTAAAACCAGTAAAAGAAAAACAAACAAAAAAACTAAACAGCAAAAGGCCACAAATGACTTTTTATGTACAGACAGGAAGTCTTAAGTTGCATTCATACGAACAGGGACATCCAGTTTCAAAGTTAAATCAATGTACAGAAGCAATCAAAGACTTACAACACGATTTGAGAAATGCATCATCAACATGGGGGAGAATCTGATCATTATACTCTTCAACTTTGTAATATCTGCCTTTTTTTCCCATGGAGACAAAAATAAAAAGACTTTCTCTCCTTGGACTAATGTTGGAAAGCAAGTTGTCAAACTGGGTTACAGAGAGACGCAAGTAGAGCTAAAAGTGGTACTTAGGATTCTGAGAATGTCCCAATACTGGTCTGAGCTCCCAGGAGCTCCACATTCCCAAGTGTCTGTTCTGCTGACAATATTAGGCATTTTTACACTTTTTTCAATTCTTCAATGTGAACGTATATGACTGAAAAAAGCCAAACACAGCTGCAGAATAACCAGTCGTACCGTGCGGATTGGCTGGCGTGGCTGGGCGTGTTGACCACTGTAGGCTCGGGGGAGGGGCTTCTCTGTGGGGGCGGTGGACTCTCGGGTTCCTCTGGTTCATCCAGAGGCTCCTCCTTGATGTTGACAGGTGGGATTGATGGGCCGGGACCAGCACACGGGACTGAGGCAGGGAGAGGCATGGAGATGGAAGAGGAAGAAGAGGGAGGCTGGAGGCTTGGCATAGAGTTTGATGAGGATGGAGGAGGGCCGGTTGGAGGTAGAACTGTACTGAAAGGATGAGAGGAGAAGGGTGGCTGCGTGGGACCGGCTGTGGGGTGTGAGACTGTGTGCGGTAAAGGAGGAGCAGCAGGAGGCTGGTGGTTGGCTGACGGTGGAAGGCTCTGCGACTGGGTGAGAACTGGAGGCTGGGCTGGGGGAGGCTGAAGCTGCTGCCCCTGAGGCATGAGCTGCAGAGGGGGAGGGTGTGCTGACGGAGGATGATGGTTGGATAAGGAGCTGAGGGGCTTGAGAGCAGGAGGTGGAGGAAGGTTTGAAGGCATGGGAAGGAAAGGAGGCGCTGGCAGGTGGGGCGGATGTTTGTGAGACTGTGGGGTGGGCATCTGAGGGATGGGTGTGGTTGGAGGGGGCTTGATGTGAGGTACAGACATGGTTGCAGGAGGCAGGGGCTGCTCCCGTGGAGGCTGGCCTCCACTTTGAGAAGATGACTGGCTTTGAGAAGGAGGCGAGTGAGGCCTCTGCTGTGACTGGCTGGAGACTGGGGGAGGTGGAACCTGAGAGGGGGCCACAGGGAATCCCTGAGGGGTCATGGAGTGAGGGTGAGGCAAATGTGGGGGGACAGGCTGCAATGGATGTGGCACTGGAGGGAGGGGCCCATGATGTGGGCTGGGTAAAGACTGAGGTGGGACTGTGGGGCCTGAAGGTGGAGCCTGAGTCAGAGGTGAATGAGGAGAAGGCAGCCTTTGAGGGTGAAGCGATGCTCCAGACTGGATGAGAGACATGGGGCCAGCCTGTGCCAGAGACTGAGGAGGTAGTGAGGCTGAAGCAGCTGCAGTGGGGACCTGTGGAGGCAGCAGCGGGTTTGAGGTTGGAGGTGGAGGGGGCGCTGCAGAGGCAGTGGAGGTGCCTGGTTGACATTGGATGACAGGGGGATGCTGGCTCTGCAGTAGCTGCTGTTGCTGAGCAGAGGAATCCGAGTCGCTCTCGTTGTCACGGGGACTGGGGATGCTGGGGGAGGAGCTCCGGTTGTCCTGGTCAATGTCTTTGGGATCACTACTGAGCTCCTCGTTGATGCTGCGCCCGTCAGAGCTCTCTCCCTCCCCCTCCCCCTCGCATTCTGAGGGAGAGTCTGGCCGACTCAGCTCCTACGGGACGGAGCAGAAGAGGAGTCAGCAAGAGCAACATTTCTCTGATTTATTTATTTCTTACATGCCATACGCCTCATTTTTTACATTCAGACACTACATCAAGAAAAAATACAGTCAAAAAAAATTTTGGTTTGATTTCAATTAAACCCATCCTCTTACATCTGAATGAGACACCACAAATAGAATTTCTATGATCATTTTTGCTGACGTTTTTCCAAAACCACCACATTTGTTAGTCATGCTTGTTTGAAACTTTGGTGCAGTGGGCGCTTTCTGAAAGGTTTTGGGTCTCATGCCGTCTCTGGTTTCACAGTCAGTATTCCAGACACCCGTGTTATTTTAAGCAGCAGTAACAAAAGCACTAACACAAGAGTAAATGTTGAGTTTGGTAGTATTTATTGAGATTTTTTCCAAATTTTCCAATTTAGCCTAAGGAGGACTTCAGTTAGTATTTAACTGAAGTAGTATTTTTCAGTTAGTTATTACTTTCTACACTACATGTACATGGAATACCTAATAAAATAAACCTCTAGTGCACTACTTTTTGCTAAGTAACTATTTGGGATTTGTTTGACAAATATTCTGCCCCTTTTTGCTAAATACGTTGTTGTACAGCGTTCCCTCATTTATCATGGGGGTTACGTTGTAAAAATAACCCACAATGAGTGAATTTGATGATGTAGGATTATAGGTATGAAAAATCTCACTGCTCACATTTTACACTTTCCCCTCTTGTTTAAATAGTCAAAGTTCAAAAAATAAAATCAGTATTGTGGAATGAAAACAAAGATCTGCCAGCAAGGAAGGTTCATGTAAATGTGGCAAATTGAATGCATTCTGTACAGAAGACGCGGCACGAAGGACACTTTTTGACAAGTTCAGCAGCTAATCAGGATGGGGTGCGCAGTAAAAAAAACCCCAAAAGAGCCAAATTGCAATGAAAAAGAAAATAAAGCAGCAAAGCAGAGAGACCACTATAAGCAAGGGACCACTGTATGTGAGATTTGTTTGACAAATGTCCTGCACCTTTTTGCAAAATACTTTGTTGTACTTCTACAGAGGTTTTAACTGTCATCTGACAAAAGAAGGATAAGGAGAAAATAAAGAAAACATTGTTTTTTTATTTTGAACTTACAATATTTTACAGTGATAGTATTGAAGTACCTATATCATGCTTTTCTTAAGCCTTTCACAGTAACCTATATTCATATATATGATAATATACTACCTTTGCCACACTATAAAACACTTTTTTATCTTCACAGTTCATTTTCCTACCCTAAAGCAAGACGACTCGATCTCTGAGCTACTGCCTTTCGCTTCTATGTGGGAGCCGCCCATTTCATGACGTCAACCTAGAGTCGGCCTCAGCCGCGTGTCTGCATCTCCCCCACGAAAACAAACAACATCTGAACTTTTGCAAAGACGGATGTGCATACCGTGTCTATAAAAGGAAAGCATTTAGCCGATGATCGCTGGCTCTGCAAAGAAAGTGGGTGTGTGTGTGTTAACGTAGGGGCGGTGCTGGCAGTGCAGACTCTTCTTGGAAGGGGCTGTTCATATCTTATCTTTGTCACAATGTGAGGACCTGCTCATTTTTGTGGATTGGGAGGGGCTGGTGCTCAGAGGGCAGGTTTATAGAGCAATCCTCTGAAATGTGTGAATGGATCAAAATACCGCTTTGGGGATGTTTATAGTGAGTAGTGAGCATCATAATACACTTTAAAGGTCAAAAAATTGATTTCCCTTTAAATACTTCTGAGGAAGGTTAATTCCAGCAGAATAACAGTGTGAAAGCCTCCACAGAAAATCTTTTTCTGTGGAGAAAACACTAAATGTTTGTGCGTAGTGCAGAAATGTTCCCCTCACATCACAGTGTTCTACCTGTTTTCACCTGTTTGGGATTTTAAACTAATTAAAAGCCTTACCTACTTGATGATCAGAAAGCAATTGTCTGAAATGGTTGTTGGTTTGTAAATGCCAAAGTTCCCCCTGTGAATAATTACAGAAAGTTCACAGACTCACTTGTGTTTTGGACTTTTTGGCAGTGGCCCTCTCAGTCTCCTCAGAGTCTGAAGTTCCCTTCTCTCTTTGCCGTTTGGTGCTTTTCATAGGTGAAGGAGCTTCTTCCTTAATTTTCTGAAGCAAATGCACAAGATTTGTTAGAGTTTGCCTACAATGTACTATACAGATGGTAAAAACTAAAACAAGGAATAAAAAGATGCCGTTTACTTTGCTTGGCTTCTTCATGGAGTCTGTCTTGCTGTCGGTGCTGTCTGTGCTTGCGGCGCTGGGTGACGTCCGTCCACTCGAGCGCAGGTCCTCGTTGGTAGGTGAGGCTCGGCCATCAGGACTAGCTGGCTGCTTCTTGCGACCACTACGTAGCGTTGACATCTGTTTTTAGATAAAACAACAGTTGTTTGAAACACTTCAACCCGCATATGAAACAGCTTCGAAGCCGAGTGTCTGCAGGCGTGTAGTAATCCTGAAAAAAATGACAACTTTTATTTCTTAAAGGTGAAAATGGATAAATGGAGGGGGGGTTCAGGTGTCTTAACGCACCGAGCCTCGGTTCCGTCTGGTCCTCATGCTATGCTTCCCACTGAGTCCATCCTCTTCCTCCTTGACAGGCTTGAACATAAATGGGGGAGGGTCCACAGGCTTCTCTATGGGGGGCAGCTCAGCGTACTTCTTGAAGTGAATGCGGCAGTCGGTGCACAGCAAGATGTTCTCTCGGCCCCCGTGGTGCCAGTCCTTGGAGGCTGCGAGGAAAGCCATTTACAGTTGTGAAATAAGACACTCTCATATGTGAGAGGTACAAACCACACACAGAAGAAAGCACTCGCAGAAACGAAGACTTTTAACATCTATTAAGCTGATTATATTACTGCAAAGATCCAGGATCAAAATAATCTTTTTTTTCAGTTTGCAATGATTCAATATCGAGTTAGTTAGCTGTTAATACTGTGAAGCTAAAGCTATTAGCCACCTTGGATGTGGTGACAACAAAAGTGTGATCAGATGGGAGGCGGGTACTGGGAACCAGCTGTGCGACAAAGGGAGAAGGATAATGAGGTGAGTGAACCGGCCGTGGGCTCATATTTGGTTTGATCAAATTAGTCTCGACATCCTTTGATGCCCATCTGTCGCACAGCGCAGTAGTGAGTTGGATTACAATGACAGAGGAGGCACAAGCCGAATGAACCCATACGACCAGCCAAAGATGTCTGCTGCGGTTTTCTTACTGGTGCTGAAACAGTGGCGGCACGCGTAGCCCTTCAGCTCCTGCTCGCTGTCCTCACTGTCAAAGTCATCTTCGCTGGCTGAGCTGAGGTCCACTGGAAGAACCGCAAAGCAAAAAGTATGAAACTTTCCCTCAAGAATCTATGGATCCCATTTCCTCGTTTATGACTGAAGCAGCCACAGAAAAGGTCTCATATACGTACAGAACTCGCTGGATGGGGGGCGTGAGGGGGTGTTGACCGGAGTTGAAGCAGTTCTTGTCTTAATGCGGCGGAAGACGGGCTGCCGGCGATGCCTGCGGTGGGCTCGACAACTGGCTGCCTCAGGAGTCTTCTTCCAGTAGTAGTAAAAGGTGATGAGCTCTCCCTGAAAGTACAGGTGAAAAACAGAACATGAGTACATCTATTTAAAAAAAAAAAAAAAAAAATAGGAGTCACCTGTGACGACAAATGAAAGCCTCGGCAAAATGAATCTCCATTAAAGTCTCACTCCAATCATCTTTTGATCTATTCAAAGCGTTCCCAGTGGTGTTTTTTTATTTCTGATTATGCCGTTTTTAGTGAAAAATCCAAAAAGCTCTGTCATGTTCTAGGACACGTTTCTGCAGAGCGGCAGTAATTCATCAGAAATTCGCCTCTGAATTGTGAGACCCTCACACCTCCAACGTAACATTAATGGCGCAACGAAAGTGGCGAGCAATAATCAGAGCCATACAGTTTTGAGCCAAATGTCAGCTCAGACGAGGAAAACAAAGACGTACATGGATCTATTTGTCTGCAAGTGGATGCATCAGAATGAAGCGGAGCAGACAGATTATGGCCTGCAGCAGTAACTTCTGTCACTGCTGCAAGCTTTTTCCAATGCCAATTTTTCTCTATCTGCTCCTGATTCACAACAATTTCAATAAAGAAATATTTGAAAATGTAATTTTTAGCTCAATCTTCTTTATATATTTCAATCATGATATATATAAATATTCGTCAATCATGAGAAAAACATCGCAAGAACATGTTCAATACACCAAAAACGTGATTTTCTATATTGGGGTGGGTATTTAAGGTATTCAAAAGTCATTTTGGCACACAGCACAGTTTTTAAGAGTCAAAGGCCACGCATCGGGTCAATCCATGCCAGAGTTTGCAGCTGGCTGAGCGCGTTTGTGCTACGGCCTTGCATGTCCCCGGATTAGGCACGGAGGCTCACTGAATGTAGGGATATTAGGATCAGTGCACTGGTGGCTGCCTGGGTGGCAGGAGGTTGAATGGGCACAAAAGAACATGTCAGGCAGAGCTTTGGCGCTACAAATAGGGAGTGAAATGGCTCCTCGCCTGCTCACTGGAAGAGTCAATTGAACTTTAATCAAACATTCGAAGGGGCGCACTTACCAGCGAGCCAGGCGGATAAATGCGGCGCACAAAGAGCCGCCAGGAAATCAATATTCAACTGAAACATTAACCCGCTCAGTGAAGAATCAGAAAGCACTTTACAGAGGCAACCTGTGCATACTAACTGCTGCTTCCCAGCTATAATTAAAACACACAGCTATACAATGCCTCTTTGCTTTGGGTTCTCTGTGTTCATCAAGTCTTACTAGTTAGTGATTCTACAGTTGCTGGATAACAAATTGATGAAATCATGTGGTGTGACTGTTTGGTGAGCAGTCAGTCACCTGTGATCTTTAAAGCCCACAGGGCAGCCATGTACTGTCTGAGGTCTGTTAAACCGCTGTTCTACAAAGCTCCCAAGGTTTAATGGCTATTGATTGTTTTCTTTCTCCGCTGCAGCCAAGAAACTTGACATAAATTAGTGAGTCCATTGCTTTCTAAAATGCATTAACAGCTTTGCAGCTTGTGCCCAACATCATCTCTAAAAATAAGGCTAAGAAAAAGGTTTTAGCGAAACAATGTTTAATTACAACAAATCAAAGATAAAATGATAATTTGAATGAATTTTGGCATTTATGTTTAGATTTTAAAACTGATGTGATCCTATGTTAGTAAAATAAACCCCTCACTGCTGACATTACATTTTGAGCTTGACCACTCCTCCAAAATGCAGACACCATAACTAAGTAGAAAATATGGTTTAGTACTTTGTTAGAGCATACAGCAATTATTCTCATCTTAAGCTGCACAATAGTGTCTTTTTGCTGTTTTAGAGGCAACGTTCTTAAATGTGTAGCACTGCTAATATATCTGCTGCAGCAGGAGGATCTTTATTGTACTTTGTGAAAGAACCATGTATGTACTGCTGTCAAATTTAAAGGAGGTTAAAGCTGTGTAGAACATGGTAACACCATTAAAATTCAATTTTTACAACTACATAAAAGCTACAAATAAAATAAAATGTATTGTTCTAAACGATGAGGTGGGATTTTGTGGTTCTGGCTTTGGTTTTGGTCAGCAAGAAGCAATAAAGTTTGCCGACCTCTGTTCTAGAAATATAAGTCAAAAGGTTTTAATGAACCAACTTATGTCATGTTACTAAACGGTGTAAATTACCTTAGTTAAGCCATATAAACACAATTATTCTAGACAAAAATGACCTAACTAGCAATGCACCTGATTGTCTTTGGAAATTTCAACCTTTCTTTTATTCTTGTGGAGCAGCATCTTCTCGACTCCACCTTTTACGTGAACATGTTACAGATGTTTCTTCAAAAACATTTTGGAAACTTTTTATAATAAAAGGAAATAACAGGTGTGAATACATGTCAGAGAAAGCTTGACAATAGGTCTCAGGTCATTGTTAGTTACCTCTAAGTCGCTCTTAATGCGAATCATCCTAACGCAGCATGGTTACATCTAATTAGGGAAAACAACACGGACACATTGACTGCAGATGTCTGAGCTCTGTGAAAGCTCTTTACGTTTCAGGACCTGCGGAGCAACTGCCTCGTTTGGAGATGAGGAGTGATTATCCTGAACCCTCCAAACTCACGTTTGTGTATCTATTTCTGCTGATGGGGGGGCACGTTGTGGCGGCTTCCTGTGCACCTCCTTCACCCTGCTTGGCCAGTAGAAAAGGCAGGCTGCAGGTGCTAACCGAGGGAAGGCAGGCGTCCTGATGTGAAATCTAATTGAAATGTGCAGATCAAAAGTGTGGAGCGGTGCTGAGCGCCGGCTTTGCTCTGTGCTTAATGACTGTTCCCACCAGTGCCTCTCTGCCTCCTCGCTGTGGGCTGACAACTACATGGCCTTGGCAACAGCTTGGAAGACACAAGGAAAGGTCACCCTGCCTCTCCATCACTCACACTGTGTCAAGTACCATTACATTACACTGGAGTTAATGAAAACATTAACTTAGGCTTTTGAATGGAAATTAACAGGTGCCCATACAAGCTGTACTAGTCAGCAATGGATGAAAAGAGAATAAAATAAAAGCTGCTTTTACAACTGTGTATAAGGAAGTGACAAGCTAACAGTGACCACAAACAGCAACTTGAAAAAATTCATGAATAAAACTGAGTGAGAAATGACGGGAAGCGTTTTAAAAATGTAGATGAGTTACACAACACGGCAGTTAAACGCCAAACATGAACAGCTATACAGCAGCTGAGACGGCTGGAAAGAATCTGTGTCAAACAGAGACCGACAGATTACCTCTCAGCTTGTCAAATGTAGGTCCTCTGAAGCTACACGGCTCCAATCTTCCACCAGCTGTGTACTTTCTCCATCAAAGTCACTTTGCCATGCTGCCACGTGCCCTCGGCTACGCTTTAACTTTCATTACCTTCTGTTTCAACTCCACGATTGGACGTGGGAGCGGATCATTTGTGTGAACCTGCTGAGGTTTGGAGTGAAAGTGGCCCTTTTCCTAAAAAGTTTGGTGGCAGCAAAACAAACTGTCCTGTGATTCGGTGCTTGAAAACTTTCACCAACTATTGAGACGTTTATGAGCGCTTGATAAAGACATGCAGACTGGCTCCGGCTCAGGCTTTGGCACATCATTTTTCTGACTCCAATGAATCTCTGCTGCAGCAGAGTATGCTGCTGCTGCTGCTGCAGAACATGAGATAGTGACAACATAAGCTCAGCATTATTAGTCTTTTTTCAGACTTCATCTGCAGGAGCTTTCTGGCTGCTGGATTATCTGACAAGCAAAGGGCTTACGGTACTCTTCCACTCCAGTTTTTCCCACCTCAACTGACTGACTTTGTATAAAGTGTGCGACACAGATGTTGAATTCAGACTACATGAAGCGTTTCACAGATGTTAATATAGTTGTGTGGAATTGTAATATTTCTTTGCTTTCGTAAAAGGCCAAAGATGTGTTGGAGTGCATTCAAACATATTTACATGCATCTTTTGTTTTACTGTTGTGTAAATGTTGTACAGATGTCGTGATGGACTCAGTTGTAATCTTTTGGAGTCAAGACTTTAGTATGAAACATATTTTAAACCCATTCAAAATCTAGAAACAACTTCTTGAAATCTGGACCAAAGATCAAGAAGTATTAATCGTCCTGAATTAGATTAACCATAAATCCACTGGTGGGAGTGCTGGCTGAGTGGAAGCAGGACTGAACCACCCTCCACTCAGCCTGGTGGTCTAATGCACACGGGCAGAGCTGACTGCAAGGCTAAACTCATGTATTTACACCCTTACCCTCTCCCAGGCCCAAGCCTGAACAGATGGTTTCTGTTTTTCCTGGCAGATTTGTGACAGAGCCACAAAAGGCCCCTGCTTTGACAAGAAGCCAAACGGTTAAGGCTGTTACTGGCAAGAGCAGGGGGAGAAGGAGAGAGAGAACAAGGGAGAGCAGAGGAGGGGGAGGGCAAAGAGTGGAGGAGAGCCGAGAAGTAGGAATGAGCAGGGAGCAGATAAGACTATCAAAACTGTAAACAACCACAACCTCCTGAAAAGAAAAAGAAAAAAAGTCTTCGTTTTAAAGTTAAAGTGTAAAAGGGGGGGATGGGGAGAAAGCAGCATAAAGGGGCCGTGGTTCAGTGTCGCTGTGGCGAGTTGTGTAAACATTCATTACTGCAGCACCAACCTGAGTGCCTCCCGTTTTCTCCATGGCCCAAAGATGGAGGAGGGAGAATTACTTCCTGACTCATTTATAGAAGGTGAAGGGGGAAGTCTTCTTAAGCTAAATCAAACCACACTATAATGACAAATGCGCTTGACAGTGTGATTTGTGATTCCCCTTTGCTTGTGGCAGGCAGGTAGTGCAGAGTATCGGGTAAGGTACTTCACGGCTTTTCCTCTACCAAATGCTTTAAATGTGAGGGGGAAGTGAAGCAATGTTAACTGAACTCACAGTCTTTTGAAAGCGTAGTTTCTGCGGAGCGGCAGTAGCTCATTAGAAATTTGCCGCAGGGTTCTGGCTGGCGTCATTTGTTTGGAGAAAGCCCGCCCCCCTTCCCCTTGCCGAGAGGTTGGACTTACTGTGGCACGGCCCAGCATATTTTCTACAAATACAATCTTAGTCAAACTGCTAATTTTCGTCTGCTCTCAACTCTCAACAATTGGAATAAACAATCAGTAATGGTAATTTGTAAATCTTAATTTTCTTTTTATACATCTATCAGAAAAATGCCACAAGAGCATGTTTAAAAAACAACAGCAAAAACATTTTTTTTCTAATACAGAGCTGCTGGATTGGTTTAAATGGTTTTAACATCTGTGCCCAACCAAGAACAAACAACAACTCTTTAGGTGACATAAACATCACGCAGTAAAACCCAGATACAACATAAAACGTAAAGAGTAGCACAGTGGTGCTTGTAAAAAGGATCTCATTTGGTGGAACAGGGTGCAGTTGAAAGGCTGTTAAAAAGACAGCTGCCCCCTCTCTCTGTGCAGAGCATTTCTGCCTGAAAATGACTGAATCAGATCTGCATGTACAGGTCAGGGATGCACACTCTGAAGAATCAGCACTACTGTTTTTCCCGCTGTAAGCGTTTTTGCCAGTGAAAGCAGATTGGACGGCAACAGTGTCTCTTTGCTGGAGGGTCGATCCAGCGTGTTCTGCTGATAAGCCAGTCCCTAAAAACCACAACATGAAGCTTACCAAAGAACTCAATTATGCAGTGAGCTCTGGCTCTCCCAGCTATTAGCCAGAAAAAAAGAAGATTTTGCCTAAGTTTGGCTGTGCTAAGCTGCCTGTGGTCTGCTTAAAGAACATCAATACAATGTTTGGGATTCTATCAACCAACAGCAATTTCACTGCCTAAACAGGTTATATCATTTACATAAACATGGAAGCTCTGATCATCCTTCTGACAGCTGCTGGCAATAGGTCCAGGCCCATTGTAGTTAATTTACTTAATGTTTGAACCCAAGTACTTCTAACATTCAACTCTGACGGCTCTAGCTTTTCAGCTCAGGACGCAACGTTCAATCTACTTTGACGTTTGTTCACGTTGTGCTGTGGCAAATGTCGGCTGAGAGGTTACAACCAGTACCATAATCCTCTGTTGACTTCCCTCCACAAGAAAGAGAAGTTTTCTCAAAGCCTGCTCACATGATACCAGTTGGGCAGTTTGTCGTCGTCCCTGGCTCTACTCAAAGTCTTGTTACTGTCAGTGCCCAGGCACAGCTAACATGGATACCAGTACAGTAGGGGCGGGCAGTCACTTTTCTGTTCTCGAGTCTATGGTCAGTGCAATACCACATCTCTGCAAGGTGGGTCAATGCACCGGAGAGACTCTGGTGTCGTCTCCACAACTGGTGTGCTGTAATTGGGCCTTTAAAGGGTAATAAGAGATCCTGCAAGAGCCGCATGACAAGGTTGATGAAGAATGCCAACTCCATTTTGAAAAGGAAAATAGTTAATTAAAACATTTTATTTCTAAAACCAGACCATGGCTTTTTTAGACGAGTTGGGGCAAAAAAAGCAGGAAAATATGTCTTTGATAGATCATCTTTTGATAAATTGTAAAAATGTTCCCAGTGTTCCTTTAATTATGATTAGGCTGTTTTTAGCCAAAATGTTTTTTTGCAGAGCAACAGTAGTTCATCTTACCTGAGCTGTGGGCAGGACTGTTAGAGCAGAGGAAGTCCAGATCCACTTCCCATCATTCATCAGTATACATGCTCTCCCACTAGCTTGCAGCCCCTTTCACCCAAAGCCTAACGTTACTGCTGCAACAAAAATATTGGAGCAATTTTGGAGCTATCCAGCCATACAGTTTGGAGCCAGATGTCAGCTCAGATGGCAAAAACGACGTACCTGGATCTAGTCGTCTACTGGTGAATGCATCAGAATGGAGCGGCGCAAAGAGTTTGTGACCTGCCAAGTGTAACTTCTACGTTACAACTACAAACTTTTTCAAACTGCACTTTTTTTGTCTTCTCCTGATTCACCACAATTTAAGAAATACAATTTTAAGCTTATTTTATATTAGCTTATATATATATATATATATATATATATATATATATATAAAAAAAAAAAAAAACGCCCCTCTCACCCTCCGTGGGTGGTTTCTCCTCCAAGCTAGGGTCCTCTACCAGAGGCCTGGAAGCTTGAGGGTCATGCAGTATCTTAGCTGTTCCTAGCACTGCGCTTTTCTGGACTGAGAGGTCTGAGGTCTTTTCAGGGATCTGTTGCAGTCACTCCTCCAGCTTGGGGGTTACTGCCCCGAGTGCTCCAATTACCACAGGCACCACTGTCACCTTCACTTTCCATGCTTTCTCCAGTTCTTCTCTGAGTCCCTGCTATTTCTCCAGTTCCTCATGTTCCTTCTATTAAATTCTATTCTATTTTCCTCTCCCCTCCTGGGGAGTGGGAGTGCTTCCAGACTCCAGTTGGCTCATCCGTGCTCCAGTTCCTGACCGTTTACCTCGCCTCTGCTCCTGCTCCTACACCTGGCTGTGGTTCCTGTCTCCGGCTCGACTCGCGCCTTTGACTGTCCCCACAACCACGGCTGGATGAAGCTCGTCTGCTGGACTTTTATATATGTAGTTGTAGATTTAGATAAGTTAACTCTTCTCTAAGAGTTCTGGTAAATCGCCTGTCCGTCCTGGGGGAGGATCCCTCCTTCATGTGGGCACCCCTGAGGTTTCTTCGTTTTTTCCGGAATCCGGTTTTTTTGGGAGTTTTTCCTTACCGCGAAGGGGGGTCTAAGGGCAGGGATGCCAGTATAGCTTAGTCAGTTTGTTAGTTCATTTTAGTATTTTTCTATTAAACTCTTTGTATTCGTGATCCTTTTGATTTCATGTTTTACTTCGAAGCCCATCGAGACGACTGTTGTTGTGATTTTGGGCTATACAAATAAAATTGAATTGAATTGAAATGGACTAGATCACTTTTCTGGACTGAGAGGTCTGAGGTCTTTTCAGGGATCTGTTGCAGTCACTCCTCCAGCTTGGGGGTTACTGCCCCGAGTGCTGCACTTACCACGGGCACCACTGTCACCTTCACTTTCCATGCTTTCCACCCTTTTTAAACTCATACCAGCTTTTATTATTGTTTTTCTCTTGTTTGGAAAAAAGAAGGAACCAAAAGTACTAAACAAATGAATTAATTTGATGTTTTGTACATCTTGTTTGCCCTGTACATGTATCTGGATGTAAGGTGATTAAACTAACAGAGAATATCTTGTGCCTGAGAGTAGAAAACAGAACGCCCGCAGACACCTGAAAGGCAAAGGAGGAAAAACAAGCAGTCCCCTAAATTGCTTTACACTGTAATATGGATATTTTGTTTGATGGTGCAACATTTTAAACAGTGCAACACTGTTTAAAATATACAAGTAGACAAATACATTAAAGACATTTTTAGCAAAAAAACTATTTTGTCATTAGTTTTATGACTTCACCACAGTTTGGGATCTTTGTGGTTCATCAAACTCCGTCTTTCCAAAGCCTGGTGGTGCGATTTGAGCATTTCTGGTTGCCATGACGCCGGAAAGAGGGGAAAAACCGCCAATGATGGAGTTTCTGGTTGAAATAGTAAACACCGCTCAAAACCTGAAGGTCATCAGACCAGAGCGGCCGCATAAACATGTGCTTTAATGTCAACAGTGTACGTTTGAATGAGTGCCAGCAAGAGGGGGTGAAATAAAAACAGACATGCTGTCGAGGCAAATCAAACGGTTATTAACTGACTAACGTGTCTGAATCTCCTCCTAACAAGTACAGCTCAGTGGCCTTGTGGTTAGAGTGTAACTGGAAGGTCGTGGGTTCAAACCCAGGCCAAGTCATACCAAAGACTTTGAAACTGGGACCCAATGCCTCCCTCCATGTTTCCCGAGCGCGGCTGTGTCTGCAGCTCACCGCTCCCCCAGGGGATGGGTCAAAAGCAGAAAACAAATCTGCGTGAAAGATAGTGGGACTTTAACTCTAATCAGAGGGGCACTAACTTTCTGTGGTTTCTCTGGTCTGACCGCTCGTTTTCTGTTTTTCACAGCTCTGTCAAATGTTAACGCTCATTCGATGTTCAGTCCCTCCAGCGTTTTGTTGCTGCTTGCTTGTTGTGTGTAAACACCAAGTCAACAGAAAGTGACGAATAGTCAGAGTACTCACGTTTATCTGCAGCAGCAATCTTTATGTATAAGAGCGGAGAAATAAAAAAATTTAATTTTACTTTTAGTTGCTGTGTTTATAGTTTGATTACTCTTAAACTACCAATAAGAATAAAATATTTCTTAACAGAGAATTAATGAGCCAAAAGTCCTGAAGTACCGTACTCTGAAAGAATACTAGTTTTACAGAATTTTACTGTTGCTTTTACGGATGTTTCAGAATAAATGATCTGGAAGAGCTTTTGGTTTTTCCTTGTAAACACCAGAGCACAATGGTGTGAAACCACAACACTTTTTGCTGAAGGTCATCATACTGTCAGAAATGTAATATTTACTGCCATTTCTGTGTACAGTTGAAGAGCAAACAAAGCTGTGGCCGACACAAATCAGTTGTGCAAATACAGCCTGTTGATGTCTTCTATTTTCCTGAAAACCCCTCCAGGACGAATATCATGCACAGAGATTTCTGTGATCTGCTTTTTCAGCACATTTACTCCTTCAAACGGTATAAGCGTTCCATGACGTCCTCTCTGGAGCGAAGGAAATGGTGGCAGAAAAGCCTGCTACAGTCAGACGGTCAGACAACACACCCACTTCCCCCTCCAGAGCTATTATGTGACTTTATATAAGGCATTCCTGACTGCTAGTCGGGCCGGGTGTGTTTACTCAGTGCTGGGTGCTTACCCTTGGCACTGGCTGCTCAAGCCGTGCAGACGCTTCAGGGGCAGGACGGCTAACATGAGCTCCAGGGAGGAAGAGTGAGGGGCAGACACTGAACTGAACCTCTGGAGCTCTGAATATCTGCTTCAAGCAGGGTTTTGAGAAAAAGCATGAATATTTGAGCAACATGAGAATATGTGCGAGTTCACCAAAAGGAAAAACTATCCGTTTTCATTTCTCACTCTAAGCATAATCCAGAAACGGGATCTGGGAACATGTAGGTGAAGAGTATAAGATGTTTTCTTTATTTTCCTGGCATTGCTCACATCAAAAACAGAGTGAAGCCCACCTGAATGTTCAGGTTCCTGCTTTTCTGTAGTTGATCTTTTTCTCACTATTTCTAACAGTTGTTTTTGCATGTGCTGTAAAACAGAAAAAAAAAAGAAAAGATTTTTCCCCCCTGCTTTGAGGTCTGTAACCAGTCCTGCCAAAGACATTCCCCCTCAAGACTGAGTGACATTAATTCTTCCTTTATAGTCAATCATCTGCACTAGTCCGACATTTCAACGGCAGTTAAACCACCACTGAAGGAAATTCTGCACAGAATCAGCATTTCCTACATGAATTCTCCTGTTCAGAACAGTTTCTAGGAACACAAACACGGCGCAAAGGAAGTGATGCAAAAGAGCGTCAGGGCGTTCCAAGCACATCACAGCACACGGGGAAATGAAGCAGATAAGTACGGCTAACCGTTCTGATTTTCCATCCACCTCTGTGGCAGCACTGTGCGGACATTATTTCAGCAAGGGGCAAGCTCTGCACCATTTAATAAATGACCACTTATCTGTAAATAATTTAACAACCAGGTCAGAGGCATCTCTTAAATTTTAAAACACATCAACTTGTTTCTTTTAATGTCAAACTCACTTAAATTCCGTCTTCATGAAGTCCATTATAAGACCATATGAAATAGTGATCATTAAAAATGATTGACATGTTCTACATCAAGTTTCCATTCAGAGGGCTTCCAAGTTAATCATTGTTAGGCAGGGATTTGAACCATTTCGACCATATTCATGTACTAAAATAAGACAAAACTGACACCCACTCTGAGTACATAAATAAAGTTTCCTGATTGTGACAGAGACTAAATAACAGGCACCAGCAGAGCTCCAACATTTGTGTGCAACAACCTGAGTGGATCACAAATTACATGTTGGATTCACGTTTTAAAATTTGATCATTTATCCGTTTTTAGTGGTCATATCCAACTTAGCGGAGATTTCATACTTGAAATAAATCTAATTGATGCGTGTTCTAGTAGTGTGTAAACTGTACTGCAGGAAAACTGCATGTACTTAGAGTTAATAAAAAGCTGTAGTAACCACAAAACCCACTCAACTTTAAATGACAACTGCTCTCCTCGTTTGTGGCTTGTTATTAGAGTAGAAGTTCACTTTAGCTGCTGTCTGTGGAGTATTTTCATGCTTTCATGTCCAAAACGGAAAGTGTTGGAACATAAAGATGCTTTCTCGTGTACGCTTTCTAGAAATACCAGGTTTTTTTTTTCCAGCTTTGCTATCAAATGAGGGAGGGGGGAAAAAAACAACAACTTACCGTTTCTTTGTTGGGCAGCAGCTCTTTCCGGATCCTGAAAAAGTTTTTTCCAAACTGTCTCAAGCCTTTAATGAAGCGCTTCTGCAAATTTTCAGAGGAAGACAAAACAAGAGGAAGAAAAAAAGTTAGTATGTGACGTTAGCTCAACTGTGGCTCCATAAAGTTACCACTAAAAGACAAGCAGAAACAAAAACACATTAAAAAAAAAGTGTTGCCCGTCTGTGGTTTAAGAGGTTTAATGTTCGTTTCAACGACCTTAAAACGCAGAGAAAACACATATCGCAGCAAAACCAGAGAGGAAATGACCAGCAAGGCAGTGAAAGACGCTGAGATTAAGCTGTTCTTTTCAGGTGCTGTGAGAATACAGTCAAACAAATGCAGTCTGATCTAAACACACACAACAACAGTAGATATGTTGAGCGTGCTCCTAATCGCACGAGGGAAAAGCTCAATGTCAAAACCCAAACTTGAGAGTTGAGAGGCGAAAAAAAAGGTCTCAGCCTGCATGCTGGACGACTTCTCACTTCTCTCC
Organism: Oryzias latipes; assembly: GCF_053564925.1. Lineage (NCBI taxonomy): Eukaryota > Metazoa > Chordata > Actinopteri > Beloniformes > Adrianichthyidae > Oryzias > Oryzias latipes. The sequence goes on along the minus strand of NC_136243.1, from coordinate 25,898,609 downwards.
GTTCAGGGTTTGGTCATTTGAAAACTGTACGCAGCCTGTCAGGACTTCAAACTAAAAAGATGGTAATGATTGCTGTCATATGACATCTTCAATCTGACACTGAGAGTCAACATGCCGTCTAAAACATCCAAAGGAAAAAAATAAAAACATCCACAAAAATAAAAAACTGGACGAGCCTCAATGCATTCCTTCTCCTTTAAAAGCCACGGACTGTGAGCCATAAAAAGCCACATCTGAAAACATTCATAACCAGCCAAGCAGACAACCAACAGATTTACTTTTTGCTCCAGAGGCGAGCGCCGTTCCTCAGTGATCTCAGCCAACCGTTTCTACCAAATAGACTACCCAAAAGCAGGAAAAAAGTCCACAGGGAGAGCCGCAAGCGCCTCCAATTCAAGCCACAGGTAAAGGCAGCAAAAAAATATCAAGAGATAAATCCACAACGTTCTCCGACAACCCAGTGTTTTTTTTTTCCTGAAAGAAAGAAATACCTTGTCACTCTCTGCTCTTCCACTACAAAGGGGAAGGCTTTACATGTGATCTTTCTGCAAGAGAGCCTCTGGTTTGCAGCAGGCTGGAAAACCTGACGTGGAGTGTTGGGCTTCATGGTGGTTGTTAGGCACAGCCTGTTCTGGTTTCCTGCAACACTGAATGAGCAGCCACTGTCTGTCTCCACCCCCACACAGAGAACACCAGCCACAATTTGATGCTAAAAATACATCAAGTGCATCCGTCTCCCGAAGAGGGAGACTAAAGCCGTCTTTCAGACACGTCCAAAGCTTGGGGTAAGCTCGCACAAAGGCTAAACTAGCTGGCAGCCCGAGAGGGGAAGCAGGCGGACAATTTGTGTGGAAACAGGTCTTGGACATGGTGCGGCGAGACAAGCGAGACAGAAAACCAGACATGGATCCTTCCTCCGTGTACAGTGCGTTATGTAACCACATTTTATTTACACTCCAAGATGCAGTTAGGAACATAAACTAAATTCACAGAAGATTAACACAAAGGGAGGAAAATTACAGCAAAGGAAAGGATTGGACCAAATTGGTTAAAGAAAACCTTTATGTAAACAATCCACACAAACAAACAAACAAGCAGTACCAGTACTGCTAGATTCAGAGTTTCAACATAAACTAAAAATATACATTTAACAAAAAAATTTCATATAAAGGCAGATTAAACTAATTTTTTTTAACAGCTGAAGGAAAAGACCTGCCCCAACAGGACCACTGATCTTTAGTTAGAGTTCAACTCTTAATTTATTTTGAAAGCGTTCTCAGTGGTCTTTTAGCTATGATTATGACACTTTAAGGCAACATTTTAAAAACCTGTGTCGTTACTGGGACATAGTTTTTGTAGAGCTGCAGTAGTTCATAAGAAATTCGCCTCTGAGTTTCGGGGGTGATTGGTGCTGGGTAAATGGGGGCACCATTTCCAGTCATCACTTTGTTTACACGCTCTCTCCCTAGCATACAGCCTCTCACACCCCCAATCTAACATTACCGGTAGATCAAAAATGGTGGGCAGCATTGGAGCTATCCACATAAACAGTTTAGAGCCAGATGTCAGCTCAGAGGGGGAAAACAAAAATCTAGTCCTTTACGAGTGGATGCATCAGAATAGAGCAGAGCAGGGGGCTTGTGGCCTTTCGTAAGTCCTACATCACACTTACAGGCTTTATCAAACTTAATTTTTTGCTCCTGATTCACAACGATTTGAATGAAAGAAATACTTAGAAATGCAATACATTCATCTTCTACCGTTTATTCCCGTTCTGGGTCACGGGCTGCCGGAGCCTATCCCGACCACTTGTGGGTGAAGGCAGGGGACACCTTGAACAGGTCGCCAGTCTGTCGCAGGGTAGAGTGTCCGCAATCACACACCCACGCACTCTCACATTCACACCTAGGGACAATTTAGGTTGACCAATTAACCTATGAAGCTCTTTTGGACGGTGGGAGGAAGCCGGAGGGGGAGAAAACCCACGCATGCACGGGGAGAACATGCAAACTCCACACAGAAAGATCCCCCATTGATATTCTGTTTCAGGTCCCCCAGCCGGGACTTGAACCAGGGTCTTCTTGCTGTGAGGCAAGAGCGCTAACCACTATGCCACCGTGCAGCCCTTAGAAATGCAATTTTAAACTTAATTTTCTCTATATGTGTCCTCCATCATGAGAAAAAGAACATGTTAAAAACACCAAAACCAGAATTTTCCTCGAAGTGGGTCTATAAATTTACTTCATCACATTGATAGCAAAGCGGTTGATTAGCCAGTAGATGGAGCAGTCTGTAAAACTAATGCCCCCCCCACCACGTGACCCTCATCTCCAACCACTTGATGGGGAAGCTCATCACTTGAACTGTCACTCAAGAGTCAAAATGTCCTCATCTGATGAATTTTTCTGCTTTAAAAAGTTGCTGGATCAACATGGCTGGGTTTGTCTACCCAAATGAAAAAAAAATCAGCTAAAACATGGGGGCTTGCACATGTTTAAAAATATATTTATTTCATATCTATTTGCTGTTAGGTCAGAAAAATGCGACCTTTTCATGAAGCGTCCTTATTATGTGGGCCCAACTGTACTGTTTACTTAGCCTGCGTGTTCATCTGCACAGAGGAGCTGGATGCATGCTGCCGCTCCCTCCTCCCTACAGCTCCCCCCTCCCGCCCTGCATGTCAGCTCCAGTTTAAGGCTCCATTTCAGCTGCCTGGGCTCACTGCTCTCCAGCCTAGCTAATAAATCATCCGCCAATCTGCTCCCTGAATCGTTCTGCCCCTGCTACGATTGCTCCAGCCCTCAGTTGCTAAGCAACGCCGTGACAGAGGAGGGGTTGAGGGAGCCAGAGCAAGCAAGAGGCAAGGGGGGAGAAAGGAAAAGGAGGGGGATAACTGGGTGGAAGTGCTACCAAATGGCCATCCGCTGTGTGGAAACAACAGGCTCCTCTCTCTGACTGTGTTCCAGAGAGGTGGCGCTTTTCACCCTCCCAAAGTTTCGCCTTTGGAGACCAACAGTGTACCATTGTGAGACTTGAGAGGGGACATAAAATAGCCAGAGGGGAAGCAGAAGAAAGAAAAAAAAAAGTTTCAATGAGCTATTGTTGTGTGTGTGCGCACATCCTGCCTGAAAGCTGATTGTTAAGAGTTGTAAAACTGGTTAAGATAATGTAGACATGGCACAAAGATGGTATCACTGTGACAAACAGAGGGCAGGCTCAAACAAGAAACGCATTTGTCTGGAAATGTCATTCCGTGAAAACACTGACGCAAGACAACCCAACCGCAAGCTGAGCTACTTTAATGAAGATTAAGTAAATATGCTTGACTTGTTGTTCAAAGCTGACCTTTCCTGCCTCAAGTGTATAAACTATGAAGCTACAGGGAAAAAACCCTCCAAAAACACATTAAAAGAACACCTACTGTAATTTGTGAAACAACAATAATAAGAAATGTGGATGTGCAAAAAGGGAAAAAAACCTAACATGCTTAAGAAAGAAAACCACACAAAAATAACACTCGACAGTCCAAATCTTCTATTATTAGAGCACATTTAAGACCCACTCCAAAGAAAAAGGGGTTTTTGGTGTTTTTAACATGTTCCTGCGGAATATTTCTGATGACAAATATCAGGAAAATAAATGTCTAAATTGAATTTCTCATTACCGTATTTTTTTGAGTATAAATAGCATTTCTTTGCATTGCTTGGCCGTGGGTGCAACTTGTGTAAAAAACAAAACAAAAGCAACAACTGCTAGAGGGCGCTGTAAGTGTGTCAGTGTTTGGTATTGACAGCAACGCAGTAGAAGAAGCGCTGCTCAGTCTTATGCCGGGTTCGGCAAAATAAGTTCCAAAATGAAACCAGGGATGAAGAATTCAAGAAATTTAGTGATTTTAAGTGATACAAAAGAGTTTAGTTGACTTGTTAGCATGTTATATATGCTACGATTATCATAATATTGGTCATATTTTGTGGTAATATACTAGACACTTATTGAATATCCTCCAATGTTTCATAAAGTTAAATAATCACGGTGTTACAGTAGTGCAGCGGGGATATTTACAGCCTGTTATTGTTATCTAGTACATTATGCAACTTATATTCCAGAGCGACTTGTAGTCTGAAAAATATGGTATTTCTAAATGCAAATCATTGTGGATCAGGAGCAGATGGAAAAAATGCCATTGAAAAAGAGCGTATTTGTGATGTAGAACAGTGTTTTTCAACCAGTGTGCCGTGGGAGATGGTCAGGTGAGCCGTGGGAAATTGCCCTCATTCACTGATCTAAAAACATTTTCCATCTCCAGGAAATCAGCTCTTTGTTCATCCAAACAGACACTGATAAGACACTGAGTAGTTAAGAATATGAAAGATCCTAAAATACTTTTCTCTTTGTGTTTATTTGATTCTATTCAATACATTTTGATAAGAATGACGGTACCACGAATTAGCCAGCTTCAGCGGTTTGTGGAAAAGTCCCTCCCCTTTAACGGTCTTCACCAATCATTCTTGGAGGCTTAATCATACGTCATCAGTCTGACCAATCAGAAGTGGTTATAGTCTTCAGTTTCTTGTTCCGATACTGCTCATAAAGTCTCTCAGTTCCAACAAAAATACCAGCTAAAGCTCATATTTAGCGGTGTAGCTTTCCACAGAATCCGGTGTCAGACCGTAGAACAAGTAAACAAAACAATGAAGCTCAGAGAAGCGAGTCGGTCTGCCCATTTACGGCAGTTTTCACACTACATCTCCCATGATGCATTGTGTTAAAGCGACAGCGTCTCAGCGCACAATGAGTCTTTCTTGTTAAACAAACACGCATCAAACAGTTTTTAAATCTTCTAACTTAACTTTTATTACATCTTTTAGAAAAAACAGCTGCAACTTCCAGCTTTTTCTGCCACAATTATCACAAAAATGCATGCGAGATTGCAGAAGGGCTGTAGATCAATACAGACTATGAGTTTCTCCTTTTTTTTTTCATTTTTGGATGCTGGTGTCCCGGGGGATTTTTGTCAAGGTTAAAGTGTGCCGTGGCTCAAAAAAGGTTGAAAAACACTGATGTAGAAAATACTCCAAGGCAGCCCAAAAGCTCCCCTCTCTGAGTTCTGAGTTGCTCTGTGCCAACATTCCTGCCCACCATGCTAAAGAAAATTTCTAACCAACTACTGCTGCTCTGCAGAAACTACGTCCTACAAAAGGACGCTTTTTTTTGTGGCTAAAAATGCCATAATCATAATTTAAAGAAATTCTACCTTTCAATAACCAACCCCCACACGGGTTGTTTTCATGTTTACCGGACATGACGGCACTCACAACCTGACCTTTGAAAACAAAGTCACAAACACGGCCTTGGCTTGTGTGTAATGACACAAAACGTGACAGGAACCCTGAGTTTACACCCATCCTGCCAGCTATTTAGGCCCCACTCAAAGAAGATAGAAACAAATGCTTTTAGTCCAGAATTGTAACACAGTCACTACATTACAGCCTGCAGTGGAGGTACAGAGGAGGACTGGGTTGTTTTTCTTGGCTGTGTTGTTGTTTTTTTGGGATGCCTGTGTTTCACCACTAGGGGCCATCAACTCTTCCCTGTTCTTCATCTTCCACATCCACCCCCCCACCTAAGTGCTGTCATCCATCAGCTACAGACAGAGCCGGAGATAAGACGGGCACAGTGCAGCCATTTGAGGAAAAGTCCCCCTTCTGCCCTGCTGCAGTCATAGATCAGCCTCTGTCTGAGACATGGCAACACACAGAGACACTGCGGACGCTGCTTCTGATTGTTTATGTGGCACTTACCATAGGCCGATGCCACCCTAACGCCACTCATTCATACAATCAGGGACGACGTCCGCCAAATGGGGCAGAATTTTCGACATGGCGAGCAAGAATCCCTTCATCTCTAGTTGTGCGGGTTCGACAAGAATCTGTGCACCTGATTTTATTCCACTTGAAACTAAATTTGAATCTATATCTGTCATGCGGTAATCATTTATGTGTGTAAACAATAAAGACTTTCTAGAATTTGCTGTTTATGGAAAACTCAATCTTAGCAGTAATCAGAAAAGCCTGTGCAGGCTCTTCATTGTATTTATACCCATCAACAAAACCACTTTCAACACTAATGATTCCTAACCACTACTTTGATTTATAACTAATTATGCAGACTGTTGCATCAGTGGCTGACAGTTGCACAACTAAAATATATTATTCATAAAAATCAAGAGAGAAATACAGAGGTCTACTGGTGATAATATCCTGTACTGTGGTTTCATGCATTACAACAGGAAACCCTCATTCATACAGAAAAACTATTTTGTGCTGCTAACACAGTTTCCATACTGTGACAAGTGATCGGAGGACAAACAATGTTGACTGCACACAAACAAACACATCTGAAATGAGGAAAGACAAAAACAGTAGATGGGCCTTCATGTCTTTCAAACAGCAGAGCTTTGTCTTTGCTGTGGAGTCAGAGGGATGTGAGCTCTGAGGTGGATACAAGCTTTTATTTGGCGTGTGATGAAGCACACACATCAAGAGGTGGTGGAGTGTCTGTCGCACTGAAAACAGAGAGCTGGGGGGTATTCCACAAAGCAGGTTATGCTAGCTCTCACGATAAGTTTGTGGCTAAGGAAGCGGATAACCTCAGCTTTCGGTTCCAAAAAAGGAGGTATGTTTCAGGGTATGTCAAGTTGCCATAGCAACTCATGCTCTGAACATAACCTGGTCTGGAGCAGGTTTACTTGAAGGTTAGTTTGTTTTCAGAGAGGTGAAGCAGCATGACGTGTTCATTTGAAGATGATTTAGTGGCTGAAGAAGCTCAAATAATACTTTTTCCACCGTGAGAGGGTGATAGGATGTTGGAAAGATCAAATTTTTTACTTTTATCTAACTTAATTATTTGCTTCAGTTAAGATAAATCATTTTTTTCTTTAGTCAGTTTAAAAATGACACAGTTTTCAGACAGTTATTTTACTTTCATTCAAATTAATTCAATTAAGTAGGTGTAACAAGTGGCCGGGAAATGCTCCGGCAGCCCCGTGACCCCGAAAGGGAAAAACGGTTAAGAAAATGAATGAATGAATGAAAGTAGGTGTAACTTTGGTGATGATGTTAGATCGGCACCGCAAGGAATTATGGGATACCATTCCCTTTGTCTGTCTGGACGGATTTGGGTTTAAGTGTGGCTTTTTGACCAAATGTGTTTAGTTGTTTAGCTGTTTTACTGTGTATTGCCTAGTTATTTGTCCAACTATGTTTCATTCTGCTCCATGAGTGAGAGGGAGGAAGAGGATGATGAGATTATTTAGCACCACTACTGCTTTGTGGCGTAATGTTAAAGTCAGAAAAATGTTTTAAGACATTTTTTTTCATGTTGCAAATCCATTTTGTTTCATTCATTTTATTGTTATAGAAATGAGAATATCTGCAGACTCAAACTTAGACTTATGAGAGTTCAAGAATTACAATAAATTAAGATGGAAAAACATTTAATTGAATTTGAGTAATATGACATTTTGTTAAATAAATATGTAAATTTTGCTCCAAGCAGAAAATCTTTTGCTGATGCCGCCGTATTCCTTTTTTGATGGACGTATAATTTTCATACGTCGCCATTAAAATCTCCAACTCCATCTCACTGAAGTATAGCGCACTTTTTATTCTCCACGCATTTCCATGGTGACGCCACAAATCGGCGATCTATTGAGAATGTCTTTATGTACTTGACATGCACGTGCGTTAACCCAGGGTTACCAAATCGAGCGTAATTACGCCAACTCATATCCGGTCTTTTGGAACCGACATACCCAGAGTGAGCAAGTTCAGGCGGATTTCAGCCAGAGTTCAGGGTTAAAGTTAGGGTAGTTTAAACGTGCTTCCTGGAATACGCCCCTGCTTCATGTCTGACTGTTTTTTTTAAACTCACATCTGAATCCACATTTGATCCTTTTTTTTTTTTAAAGTTAACTAAACACGCCGCCCTATGTAAAACAGCAGAGCGCAGTGAATGATGGACAATGTTAGATTTAAGCTAGTTTAGAATGCATGAACATTTGCTTTGGTGCTGTATTACAGTGTGGAATGAGTTCATTCTGAAATGTTCAAACAATATTCAAGGAGAATGTGTCTGACTCCCCAAATCTGTCTGCCCTGCAGGAGGAAACAGAGTTCTGATAAAAACTAAAAAAATATTCTTATTATCAAAATCACATATGGTGGGTTGAAACAATGCTCCCAGTGAGGTGTTTTGTGGCAGCAGCTGCAAGTAAGGCAGACATGCAAAGCAGAGTAGGGGGCAAGACATGTCACAGATGAGAGGGGAGGGTGACAAGTGACCCTGCAGACTGGCTGATTCTGTCATTTCAGCAGCCCCCGCTGTCACTTTTATTCACGTCCTTTCCTGAACGAGTGGGGTGAAAATGAGCAAGTGCGAATAATGATGCCAGCCCTACAAGGGATGAGACAGATGACGGAGAGGAGGAGAAAAGCGGCAAAGGGTGATAAATAAATGAAGAGCAGCAGGGCCGGCTTGCACAAGTGTCAAGGCTGGAGCTACATTTACACCTGTCCCTCAAGGCTGATGAGCTGAAACCCCTTCTCAAGTGGTGATCAGAAGGCTGCAAGCTGTGTCCTTGACTGGCTGGAGTGGAGACGCTGCCTCCCCAGTCTGTGGACGCCGAGGCGCGTGTGGAACATGGGCTGCCTGCTGACTAACCACCACCTACAGGTGGGCTGGATGGCAGACTCCCTGACAGCTCCTGAGCACTTATGTCAGAACATTAATATGAGCTTGATTGAAAACTAAAATTGCTTCCATGCAGGCAAGTGATTTTGTCGGACATAATTTGCAGCATAAACTCTGTGCAGGAGCAGCTTTACCAAACGCTGGAACAGAGACTTTAAAGACCCACTCCAAAAATGAAAATTGTGTTTTTGGTGCTTTTAACAAGTTCTTGTAGCAATTTCTCGTGATGGTGAGAAAATGTGAGTATTTCTTCATTAAATTGCTGTAAATCAGGAGCAGACAACAAATATTGTTGGAAAAGCTTATAGGTGTGACGTAGGATCTACAAAAGCTCTGCTTCTTTCTGATGCATCCATTTGTAGGCGACAACCATGTACGTCTTCAATTTTCTCATCAATTTTCACCGTACGGCTGGATAGCGCTGAAGTTGCTCGCCATTTTTGTTGCACCGGTAATGTTAGGTTGGGGGGTGTGAGGGGCTGTAATCTAGTGCAAGAGCGTGTAAACAAAGGCATGATGGGAAATGGTGGCGGGCTTACTCCATGCTCAACTCAGAGATGAATTTCTAATCAACTGCTGCCGCTCTGCAGAAACTATGTCCTAGAAAACTGTAGTTTCTTTCCATTAGTTTAGGGTAAAAACGGCATAATCATAATCAAAATACTGCTGGCAATGTTTTGAAAACAGATTAAAAGATGATTTGAGTGGGTCTTTAATGCAAATACAGACTTTTAAGCAACTTTCAACAAAAATCTGCATTATTCAAACTAAAGTGGGAGAGGCACAGCTGGAATGCAAGCGACATCAGATGTCAGTGTGTGAATTACACACCAAACAGAAAGAACACACCAAAACCAATAAGTGCCAAAAGAGTGTTTAGTCAGCACAAAAACCCAGGGAAAATCTCACACTGCAGAGATATGATGTGCTGCTGAATACAAGACAATTCTTCTGAATATACGTCTTTAATGGTACTCTATTTTCTTACTAGCCCTAGAGAGACACATTTACTAGTCACTGGCCGGAAGACTGTGCTAAAGGAAAATGCACGACGACTGGAAAGATTCTTCTGCAAGACTCTTCAAATCAAACTGACACTTTGATGGCAAGCATGATCCCTTTCTCGGTTGACTCTTTGTAGGTCACACCAGACACCCCGCCTCTTCAGGCCTCACATGTCTTCTGGCTTTCAAGTGAAATTTGATTTCTGACCAGATGTTGAGTCAATGCTCCACTGATTCTTTGGTAGGTCGCACTGACTTTTTGTTAAACCCACAACCTTAAATTAGTGGCAACGCTGTCTTGTAATGCCACCAATAAAAACGTTTTACCACTACTTTGTGATAGAGAAGCTTTACTTTACTGTAAAACATTCAGAAATCCCATCCACACCAGAGAGATGCTAAACTCTTCTTAGCATTTGAGGCTACATCCAGAGATTTTTAGTTTGCTTATGTCAAATTTTAATTACAACAACAATAAATGCAATTATTAGGGATGCAACCATTCACCTTCCCCACAGTTTGATTCAAACGTGGATTTATGGATCATGGTTTTGTTTTGATTTGAAATGTATGATTTGTATATTACAAAACAACAACAAAAACAAAAAATTAGGAAAAAGATCCTTTTTTAATTTCCTAAAAAAAAGTAACAATAAAAAAAAAAAACTTTCAGTTGGCTCGTACTAAGTCTGGTGTAATGTAAGAAAACAATAAATAATGAATTCTGAAATTAAGTGCAACACTGTGAAACTTTGAATGTACTGCTGTGCAGTGAGGATGTAACGTTTCACTTTCCCCACAATTCAGTTTGACGGTGTGATGTTTGGTTTTAGACCGAGAGTTGTGGCGTCTCTTGTAATTATAAATGAACAAATAATTCTTTATGATGCTTTTGTATCTTTATAATATTAAAAGTTTTTTTCATTGAGTTAAGTTTGTCAATCCAGCTCATGTAGTATTTCCTTATAGTCTGAGGTGAAATACTGTGATAAACATTAAACCTTTAACACCATTGTTTACATTTTTACTATTGTAACTCTTTAACTGTTTACGCAATCAACATAAATCAGCTGATCCTGTCGCGAAGAAAAGCCGCTTTGCGCGTTGCACTTTACATTAGTTCCTATGTGGCATATCGTCGATATAAAAAGCTGTTTTTCTCCAAATCCGAATCAATTTAATCACTTAAAAGGTCGAAGAGTTACTGTATATCAAAGAGGGAGTTTAAGAGGGAGTGCCGCCGGAGACATCTCTGGTTTTAAAGGGTTAAATGGACTTGACCGTCCACACCGGACTCTCTTCCCTCTGCTGCTGTGGCACTAAAAAAGTATGCATTGATAGAAAGGTGTGACTGACTTGATTTGCTGTTGGTTGTCATGGTCTAGCTCTGTGGAAACTAACCTCCATGATGACAGGGCAAACTGCTGTTTCCATTTCATTTTGAACACAAGCAAATAGCTTAAAAAAAGGTCTCACAAAATATTCCAGCATCTGGACAGCAGAGTAGGAAAGCCCAGATGGATGCTTTGCCTCAAAGTAAGAGAAACTCAGCAGATTCTGAGCGCTGCAAAAGATTTTCAGAACCCAAATCCGATCAGACAGTGTGTTATCTTTAAAAAAAAGTGGGCTGACAAATATGCAGCCTGCTGTATTACACATAAAAGGCAAAGCGCTGGCGCTCGGTCTTTTTAACACTGTTGCTTTCATTTCGCTCTTTTCCACTCATGTTGTGTTTGATCAGCCATTTTCTGATTTCAGAGCCTCAAGCAGCTGTGATGAAATGCACAACTACATTCAAAGGGAGGCCAACGTTACCAGACCCCAATCTTTTCCTCTATTCAGGGCTTCAAAATGCAAAAAGATTTATATTGTGGGTGATAAACAGGATGCAGCTGCTCTTGAGCCTCAGAGGAGCTGGAACCCGATGAGTGTTTTTACTGGTGCAGTGTGAGGCTGGGCCAAGAGCCCGGAGTTAACTCTTCCTCAACAGCTCCCTCTAAAGACACAAACCCAGCTCTGACAGAGAGCAATCCGGCCAACCAACTTAAACAAAATATCAATTTGTAGCTCATGCACATTAAAAAAAAAATTAATTCAATCCCATTCAAGATAAACCACTGCATCAAAAGAATGTTTTCTTACCACTTCATCTTCAGACCAGCACTTTTCTATCAGCTTAGGTACCGGCTTCTTCACCAGGCGCTGCAGAGCTTTGCCTGCATCGTAGCTGCTCTCATGAAGCTGTGAACAAATCATACAAAAGAATAAACACGAGCATCAAAGTGTAAAACAGAGCATGTAAATAAAGCCAGGGAGAATTCAACCCAAGCGTTTGTTCATCTTGTATGTCTACCATCAAGCTCCAACATCCAGGCATGAGTGAGCTGGCTGGTAACAATCTTAAGAGTGTTCCAGGAAAACTGTCTGACACCCATGTCTGAAAATATCGCTGTTATTAACTGTAAAGCTTGCAGCTTCATGTCACCATAAGCTGAGGGAAATGATCAATGCTGGAGCATTTCCTTCGGGAGAAAACAAGCACCACTCATTGGAATTGCAAATGGAGACGAAGGTCAAGAGGCAATGACTGCTCACTATGTTAATTCTGCAGTTTATAGAGTCGGAATATAAATGACTTATTTATGATTATTCTAATCTCTTTCTTGCACTTGAGTCCTCTGCAATCATTAGCAACGTGATGGAAAAATTTCTCATTTTGAAGGATTTTACCGCTGGCTTGTCAGAGTGAATTTTCTGACCTTACAGGCCTGATCCTTTCTAGACGGTTCAAACAGCTTATTCCACAATAGTTTTACGCTTCAGTGTGTTTCAGTGTTGTTCCTTACAGTATTAAGTGCGTTTAATGTAGTGTCATCTCGTGAGGCTGCCAGACAGCCATCTTCAGTCGAGCCTCCGTCGCACATCCCCGCAAAGGCAGCCATGCTTCTGTGGACAGGTCAGTGACACGAGTTAAGGTGTGGTCAAGATGTTTTTACAAGCATTTCACTTCAACATTTATCTGCTTCAAACATTTACTCACATAATTTCCCAACTATATTAGTAATGATCAATTTTGATTCTTAAAAAGTAATAAATCTATGAAAATTGAAGTCTTCACCGTCACTGTAAAATCTATTTGTAGTTTTGGAGATGTGAAGAAACTGGATTCTCTAGAAAGGACTGCATTTGTATTAGTTCGTAACCCCGTCAGTTTCTTGCACACAGAAATAATGAATAACGACTCAGAGACAGCTACTTAGCTTTTGTAGATTTACTCCGCACAAAGACCACAGATTTGTACGCAGGGTTACAGACAGATGAACAAAGTGCATTCAAGGTCTGAACAACGGGGTTCAGCAAAAGGCCTGGCATATATACCTTGCATTTGCATATTCAGAACCTCATTCGATGGATCATGGTGTGAAAAACACACCCACAGACTGTTGCAGGCTAGATGCTCGAAGGTCAGAGCACCTAAAGTGTCAGATCTCTTGCAGACATTTGCCAGAACGCATACACCAGAACACACAAAGATGAAAAAGGGAGGATGTTAAAGGAATGTTGCGAGACAATAGTCTTGGTTGTGCTCTGTCTGGAGTGTAATATAATTTTGAGATGATAATACATAGTAAATCGAGGTTAAGCCATTAATGTAAACAAAGGTAAAAGTTAGTTTAATAAAATGCAAAAGGGAGGGTCTAACTATTCTGTTTCTAATCATTCCTAACAGGAGAAGAAGAAAAAAACTGCTATACCTAGTTAATGCTTTTTTATTTGACGCATCGAACTTGGGTTAGTGTAGAGAAGGTCAGAGTAGGTTTACTGTCAATGTTTAACAAATCAATTTGACCAATCGGATGAACCCCTTCAAATCGCTGAACAATCAAATGTGAGATCAGTGTTTTTTTTAATGAGTGTGCCGTGAGAGACGGTCAGGTGTGCCACAGGAAATTACTCATTTTCACTGATCTAAAAACATTTATCACCAGAATATCAGCTCTGTGTTCATCAAAGTAGGCTCAGATTTTCACCCTGCCGACGCCTTTGTGGAGCTCTTCAAAATAAATGTGCCGGATCTCTCAACATCTTCCGTATCTTTCATAAGGAGAGCGAGAAAAACCTTTGATGGTAGCTCCTCCCACTCCGGCAGGAGAGGCGGGTTTACAAACACACTTTTGGACAAACGTCCAGCAGCGACTTTAATGCAGGGGGGGGGGGGGGGGGGGGGGGGGGGGGGGGGCACGTCTATGCAGAACTGGGACTAGTGATCCGAACGGATCAGGGTTAATCCGTGCAACACTAGTAGCTTCCCGCGGGACCCGGGGTCAGACCGCATAAAAAGGTGAAGAAAATCATGAAGCTCAGAGATGCGAGTCTGTCCGGCATCAGCACTACTGCTTTTCACTACAACTCCCATGATGCATTAATGTGACAGCTTCTATTCCTGCGCTGCTGTTAACTATCAGGAAGCACAACGAACACAAACATCTGATCCAATAGTTTGGAAAGCAGGAATATCAGGAAAACAGCTTAGTTTTTCTTCAAGGTTTGTGTTGGAGCGCAAAGGAATTACAGTTAAAGACTCCACTGTTTGGTCCAAGTCATCTTTATAACTGAAACAGCTGCTATGTAATAATGTCTGGATTGAAGAACTAATTTTATTTTAGACTTCATTCACAAGTCCAGGATGTACCCCACCTTTGCCCTGTGACCCCGTAAGGGATAAAACGGGTTCAGAATATGGAGGGATGGAAAACTGTTGCAGTGAAATGGAAAGGATGTCTTACTCCATATTCAAAGATAAGGCAGCTTCAGTAAATAAGCAGATCCTTTTGGTGGTGCCTTATTGAACAGAAAAATGTTTACTTTTGTAAACATGCTGAAACAAGTTTGACTGATTTAAGAAACATCATTTTTTCTCCAGCATTGTCAGAAGACAGATTAGAGTAAAACAAGATGATAAATAAAAATAATAATAACCAGTAATTAGCGTGTTTAACTGTATTTTGCTGTGAACCTTTCAGAGGCAGGATTGTTAAGGTTAACTTAGGACGCTGGGGCTGAAATGTCTCGTCTTCAGTTTTATTAATTCAGATAAGGTCGGGGACTGTCCAACGAAATACTTTTCTATATCTGCTTTGTCTGAATCCCATAAAATGAAGGGTGATAAATTATCATTCAAACTTTGACTCTTATGAATTCTTTTACTTTGTAAAGCTATTTGTGAATATTTTAGGACATTAGATGCATTGCAACAGCTTCAACGATGTAGATTTGTGTGTCTCCTTCACCTTGCGGCTCTGAGGTACATGAGAAGGTCGCAGTCGTTGACTCCTGGCATCCAGACCAGCTCCTCGTTCTCAGTCACTGCATGGCCACCAGGAGATGGGAAAGGCTGAAGCTCTGGGAGTTTGGCCTAATTTTGTCCATGGAGAAGGAGAGGGACAGATGGTTTCTCACTACAAATAGCACACAAGCTTGAAAGGGGGGGAAAATTGCTTTCAACTTCCTGTTATCAACTTTTAGCTGAGCAGCTGAAGGATGACAGCAGCGACAGGTTACAACCTCAATGAATCAACATTTTACCAGCTGACTCCGTTAACCAACCAGAGCTTCATTAAACTACTTCAGTTAAAAACAAATTAATCTAAATACATTAATATTGCATGCTGTTTTAAATGATAAAGAAAGAATTATTATAAACTGTGAGCCAAATAATTAATTTATGCTATTAAATTTACCCAAAAGTAACAAACCTATAGTTATTTTTTTTTTACCCATTAAACATATTTTATATAATTGTTTCCTTTCACCATAAAATAAAGCTTGTGTTATGCTAAAGCTTTTACTTTAGCATAACTATCCCAGCAGCAATGTGCATAAATTCTTCAATACAAAATTGAGCATAAACATTTAACATGACTTGATCAACAGCTAAGGAAAACTGGCATGCTGCAAGCCAAAAGTCAGTGTTTCTGATCGCTGTGAGATCAGACCTGGTTTGACATGGAAAACTTCTGTCCAGTAACTGACCTGATGACTGGGCCCGACTCGGATTTCCCCCTGAGTGCTGTTTAACCGCCTGGAAATACACAGGAAAGATTGAAAGAATATATTTACTCATTAATATTTCAGCAAAGGCAAGAGAAGAAAAAAATCAGTTTATAAAAAAATAAAGAGAAAAGAGAACAAAAAAACAAGGTTAAAAGTAACCATATTTGATGTAAGCACATGAGTCTAAAATTAAAGGTCAAATACATTTTGATTTAAACAAATGTCAATGTAGAATAAAGAGTAAATGATCATCCTTTGGGATTATTTTGGGGCATAAAGGTCACAGTTGGGATAAGTATTTATGTTTTTTAGTTCTAAAAAGATAGATTTGGTGAGGATATCTTCTCATAAACTGCACAGCAAGCTGAGCAGAGCACATTTGCAGGCCTTGTATTATGAATGCAGCAATAAAACTGAATCCCCTAAAAGGAAGGGAATGAATGGAGGTGGGGGAGCTGGCTCTGGATACGCAGGGTGAGAGCTTCAGCAAAAAGGCTGCTGCTACAAACGTTGGTAGCCATGGCAACTGCAATTTAATAATAGTGTTCTGATTCTCCAGCTGCACTGGATTAAAGAAAATGACAAGATGGGCCTTTTGAAAAAGCCCTTCCCTGTGTTGCCTAGGCAACAACTCTGCATTTCATACAAGCGAGAGCAGGGTAGCCCAGAATCTGTCAGTGTGATTTGCACCCAGAGAAGCTTGCAGTCCATCATGGAGGCTTGGGAGAAACTTGAGAGCCTCTCTGGTCTTATTGCAAACCTTAAAGCCACAAAAACCCTGAGACTTGTGCACGTCTGACGCAAATACTCCTTTTCCTCTTCTTAAAATACCAGCTCCTTTGTGTTCCGTCTGACAGGATGGGTAATCTGAAATATAATGATCTCTGGCTGGCAGTGATTGAGGGACAAATGCAATCCAAAATTGAATTCCAGATGGAGATTATGACTACAGCAAAATAGATCACAGCTCCAGAGCAGGTCTGAGTATTCTTCATAAAGGCTCACAGGATTAGGGAAGCTACTAAACTATTCAGAAGTTGTCCGATAATGACATGCCAAAGCTATAAAATGTACCGATCAAAATAAAATATGGGGCTTTACTGCGTCAGTGATTCTCCCTGAAGGCTTTTGGAACAATTTGGTGATCTTTAAATCATTATTTGGCCTTTTATTTGTTTTTGTTTTTAAACAAAGGAAAAACAACTCTTTATGGGACTCATGATATATAATTGTGCTTCAAAGTGTAATGCTTCGTCATACACGACCAATAAAACAAATGGGAAGTCAATGTTTAATTAGCGCCTCAAAAGTCTCACTCAGATCATCTTTTGATCTATTTTAAAAGTGTTCCCAGGCGTCTTTTAATGATTATGCTGTTTTAAGACAAGGTAAAAAAAAAATTAAACTGTTGTTTTGTGGGACATAATTTCTGCAGAGCTGCAGTTGTTGATTAGAAATGTGCAGAAATGTTGGTGAGGAGTAAGCCCACCCCCACATCCCATCATTCATCTGTTTACTCTCTCCAACTAGCTTATAGTCCCTCACTCCCCCAACCTAGCATTGCTATCCAGGCGTACAGTTTTGAGACAGATGCCAGTTCAGTATAGGAAAATAAAGACGTTCATGGATCTATTTGTCTCCAAGTGGATGCATCCGAATAAAGCGGAGCAGGGAGCTTGTGGCCCAACGGTTGAAGTTTGTATGTCACTGCTACAAGCTTGTTCGAGCTACATTTTTTCATGTGCTCCTGATTTACAGCGATTTGAATGAAGAAATACTCAGAAACACAATTTTACTGTTAGTTTTCTTTATATGTCTTTCATCATGACAAGACGGCCACAACATATTAAAAACACCAAAAACACAGTTGTGAGAAAAAATGACACAAGTAAAAGTCATTTTCGTAATGTTTTTTTGCCAATTAGACAAGAAATGAATATGTTTCTTTTCCAGTAAGTTTGAAAATTATTTAAATCCAGATTATTAGGATTCCTGATTTTCTTTATGAGTTACAATTGAGTCTGTTGCCATGAGCAATAAGGAACCATACATGCACACCCGTCCTTGTTCTTCTTTAATTCTGCATGAACACACAGTCCTGTCTACTAATTACAGGCTCAGTTATCAAACCCAAACACAGGGACCGTCTGCTCCACTTTCAGTGCGTGTGTGGATGTAATCAAGGAAAACCCCGCCCCTTCCATCAATTTCAGCCAATCACGGCGCGAGACTGTGACACACTGACATAATTGTAAAGTGGAAAAACGCTTAACTTTAAGGTATTAGTCTGGTGACAAGCAGCTTGTAGAAATGTGATCAGGGTAGATTATTCCGCGGCGGTGCTGGGCGCGCCATGACACCCCGGTAGTAAACAGGAGCGGCAAAATGGAGCCAGGCGGGTCTTGGATTAGCATGATGATGCTGGCTGCAAAGCTGTTGGCTCCACAGTCGCAGAACCCGCACCAGCAAACGACGGAAGGAGAACGCGGCGGGTCGTGTAGTGCGGTACTGTCGCACGGTCACAGCACAAGCACAAAACGGCGTGGAGCTGCGGTGACAGTCCGTGAGCGGAACGACGTGCGGTGAACGGGACACCGACACAGCCTGCCGCCTCCTCAGACTCATCCACAATCTGACAGCCACGCGCGCGGCACCCTCCCGAACGGCACGTTTCCGTCCGTCAGACCGCCGGAGCACGGCTCCCGAAAAACCAGACGAGGCGGCGACCAGCGAAACGGCTGGAGCGCAGCGCGCACCTACCTCCGAGGGCTGAACAGATCGTCCATTTCTGACATCGAGACCTGCGCGTGGGTGGTGACACTGCGTGAAGAGGACCCGCGGGTTTCAACTCCGGTCACACACCTATTTTTTTTGTAGGTGCTCAAAATGGAGAAGCGCGCATTCGGCTCCGGAGAGACAGGGCTTCACTGAGCTTGTGCTGTGACCTCAGCCTGCACGTAAAAGCGTCGCAAGCTGGACTCCTTCCTCTGTGTACACTACTGAGCATGTGCTGCGACCCCACACAGCCGCACATCCACGCAGGAGCAGACGCGCAGGCACGCGGTGCGTGGAGTTCATCTCTCCTCCGGTGTCTGCACCATAATAAACAGTCAAAGTGTAAGGCTGCAGACAGCCCGCTCTGCATACAGAGCAGGCTGAGGGGAGACGGGGGGAGGACGGCGGAGGAGACGCACAGGGGCCCCGCAGGAGGAGAAGGGGGTTCCCAACGGGTAACCCTCATTCCAGGGCAACCCCTGCTTTGAAGAGCGACCGTCCCTGTCACACCTGAGGCTCCCACCAGTGAGAAATGATCATTACAGAAAATTCTACTCCAAATATTAGTACTCAAGTAAAAGGAAAAACAAATAATTACACCTACTTGAATCCATATAAACGTTTGATCATTTAATAAAAAATAACTGGTGTTTCAACATGTTTTTGTCGTGTTTTTCTCATGATGAAGGACATGTATAAAGAAAATTAAGCTTAAGCATCAATAAAACAGTCATGCTCGATGGTATTATGTTGTGTGCCTGGTAAATAACATTAGATGTCACTGGCATACATTTTTGTTGCCGATTCATTTTGTCCCGGCATCTGTTAAAAGTAGATTTGGTGGTTTTATAGTACTTTCTTCAGCAAATCAGTCCAGATGTTGATCTTGTGGAAAATGTATGGATCTATTTCAACCTTCCGTTCTGTAAAGCTAATCTTACTAGCCATATGATGAGTTGGACCCTAACCCATACTCAGTAGCTTGCTTTTGTCAAAGTCATGCTTTGGAAATGCTAGTTATTGCTTCTGTTCGTGTTTTAATTTTTTCCTTAAAGACCCATAACAATGAATTTTTTGGTTTTGTGGTTCTTAACCTGCTCTTGTGGCATTTTCTAATGATGGGGGCATTTATTGACATAATTAGGCCTAGAAATCGCATTTATGAGTATTTCTTTATTTAAGTTGGTGTGAAATTGGCAGATGAAAAATTGCCATTTGAAAAAGCTTGTAGCAGTGGAACTACAATCGACAGGACACAACCTCCCTGCTCCGCTCCATTCTGACGCATCCACTTGCAGACAAACACATCCACGTACGTCTTTGTTTTCCTCGTCTGAGCTGACATCTGGATCAAATCTGTACGCCTGGATAGCTTCAATACTGCTCACCAATTTTGTTGCATCAATAATGTTAGGTTGGGGGTGTGAGGGGCTGTAAGCTAGTGGGAGTGAAATTGGTGTTTTTTTTTAGCCCATGGTGTTCACACTGGAGAAGCAGGGAGGGGCTTCTACATCATTTACATAGACTTTGCATTGGAAGTGGCTGCTTGAATATGTGTTGTCCAGGGTGGTGTGAATGTAACTTAAGGGACAACAAGGCTTTCACTGATGCCTTTTCTTCCAAAGGCGTAGTTAGGGCTGGACCTTAAAATAAAACCTCAGATTTTTTCACACCAAATTTGAATTTGGTTTTTAATTAAAAATCAAAATCTCGCTCCTTTTACTTTCTTAAACAAAAATGTACAAATGGCAGAATGTTTTACAAAAAACTTTTTATTTTAACTCCTCCTTAGGGATCTGACCTGAATTCAAAAGGAATGCAAGCTGTAAAAATGCTTGTAAACCTATTTGTTTTGTGAGCTGCCGCTAGCTTCAGCATCGCATGGAGAGCAGCACTACTGCTGAACTCCACAGAGTTCAAACTCATTCGTTGTCTTCCCTCTCTTGGTCGCATCAGCCAGCAAACTGATTTTGCAGCGTGCCGATTGCAGTTGGCAAACGAAACCTGTTCCACAGAACTGAAGGAACGATTCATTTTTGGGAACAAGCTTCTCTTTGCTAGTAGTCATTTTAATGTCTTCGCTTTGTGAGAGACGAGTGAGCTGACCTTTCTCCAGAGAACGGAAGTCAGAGAGAGCAGGGGGCTGGGAAAATCAAAAATCCAGACTTTTCCATAAATAAATCTTCTTAAACAGCAGATACATATTTGTTGATAAATCTATTTATCACTCAGCCCAAGCCCAAGATTTCTCTTTCCTGTTTAAAGTATTTACTTTTCAAGGTAATAATGAATATTTCAAAAAAATCTGTGCTGCTTTACAAAGCTTA
Source organism: Oryzias latipes (assembly GCF_053564925.1). Taxonomy (NCBI): domain Eukaryota; kingdom Metazoa; phylum Chordata; class Actinopteri; order Beloniformes; family Adrianichthyidae; genus Oryzias; species Oryzias latipes. The sequence continues at coordinate 25,877,698 of NC_136243.1, read as the reverse complement.
CACACAACTATTTCATCACCTGTCTCAGAGGTTGGAGAATATTGTCGTCCACATTGTTTGAAGATTTACAGTTAGTTGCGGTAAATCAGCCAAAGTGGCAGAAATCTTTTCCAACTAGATCAATAAATTCCTCATGCAATTTTCTACAAATAATATTATTATTTCAATGTTTTTGTGCATCCTTATAAAACAAAAAAACAAAGTAAACTTTAACTTGTTACATCCTATCTATGGAATGTGTGGTAAATCATAAAATTCACATTTTTCATCATAAAACAGCAAAGTTTGTAAAACGTGGACAAAAATCAAAATATAAACTATACATGTATACTTTTTATAAATAATGTCCAAAAACGTCAAATAGCAAAATCCAGGTTTGTTCTGTTGCGTCACTGCACAGGGAATCCCAAATGAATCAGTAAATACAAAATTCTTAAATTCACTGGATGTTTGTGTTCAACAATATTATGATGATATAATGGTAAGTCTGCTTTCAAATGTGGTCTTTCATACGGTGCTGTTTAATTTTTTCCAATGTCTTAAGTCTTAAGAAAAAGCTCTTATATGCTGCAGAACAGCAGTTGGTGTCAGATGATCATAAAATATCCCTTAATTCCTAAACAATTGAAAAGCCCAGAGCTTTTCCCAGTTCATTCGCTGTAATTACACTTCCTCAGGATCACTCTTTGTGTACCAGAGATTATTAGCATTACTGAGCAGACTGTGTCATTAGATTATGTAACTGCAGGAAGAAAGGAGGGCACATTAAGGAAAAATCCACCCAAGTCCTAAAGAAGAGCAAGAATCTGTCAAAGAGGTTCTGCCAACAACACAATGTTGCCTAAATTACCTCATTTGTACAAATAGATGCTTGACTGTTTTCTTTTTTAGTCTAAAACACTTAATAGACAAAAAACATCAAAGGTTAACTTTCAGATTTTGATCAATTCTGAGTTTGCTCAGATTGCTGAGAGTTTGTTCATTTTACAGTCACAGCAATTAATTTAACTGGGAGGAAAAAACATCCACTGTATTTCACACTGAAAGGTCTTTAAAGTCTTTGGTATAAATGATTAAATCAGCGATACACCCAGAGAAGAACTCTGTCAAAAACCCACATTTCTGAGGCCGCTGTGTTGAGTGCAGATGATTGCTTTAAGGTGATGCTTAATCATAAAAAATATTCAAATTTGTTTTGAAGTTAAGTCATGACATCTGGACTTAGAATCTTCCTCCTTGAAGGCACTTTGATGAGTGGTGAAACACTTCAAGGAGGAAGATTCTAAGTCCAGATGCAATGATGGGGGGGGTTTGATCCAGTTCCAGTGCTTTTAAAAAAATAAAATAAAAAATTGGAATGTGACAAAGCAGCATGACAAGGTAAAGGAGAGTGTTCGAACGTGCCTAAGATGCTTTATGCCATTCTTCCTGCACCTCCATTTTCACACAAGCTCAAGTAAACATGTATTTCAACACTTATCGCTTATTCTTAAAAAAAAGAATTTCGGCCTATCTGGGGTAAGAATAGTCTTACCAAGAATTCTTATTTGTAGAAAAGAATTCTAGTTACTAAGTCATTTCTTCCTAAAACTAAGATTATTTAGCTAATGAAAAACTTTATTGAAAAGATATTTTTCTTGCAAGACAGAAAATAGACATTTTTTTCCTAAAACAAGGGTCTTTTTTATTTTCTAAAGGTACCCTTTTGGGTAGCGATATATATATTGTACCGCTTTACCACCATGAGTTTTGGTACCCATCCCTAACCGTGACTCAACTTCAAGACGATGTCGCCTGGATACATGACAACCTTCCCAAAAATAATAATCAAGGATGAAAGATATTAGTTTATTCCTTCTACGACACTTTGAGGGAAATATGAAAAGGGGGTCGTCCTAATAAGTAACTGGACAATAAGCTTCATACCTGGTCTCTGGGTTGTATCCGAGGATATAGAAAAAGGAGTCGATGCGAGCTCTGAACTCCCGGGCAGCAAAAATATCAGAGAAATGGGAAATGTTGCACTTCCCCCTGCAAGAGAAAAGACAGGCTTGATTAGCCTACTACTAGCTTTTTCTTTTTTGCAGCTCTTTTATTGGAAGTGACACAGCAACAGATATTCAGCGTCTTTCAAGGCCTGCTGATGTTTGTGGTGAGACATCAGGCTGTGGCAACTGGAATGGTAAATGCCTGCTCAAAATGTCTACCCTTGCTTGTGTGCTGCAACCCCAAAGTGGGAGACGGAAACTGCAGACATCAAGGCATAAATTCAAGTGTATGCCTCCCCCCCGCACCCGCCCTGACACGACTGCCTCCCGAGAAGCCGAAGGAACTGAGGCTCTGGCCAAATTGTGATGCCATTTCCTTTTTCCAGCACCCTGGTGGCTGCCTCTATCAACATTACAGACATCAGAGGCATATGGAGTTGGGCTTTTCTTACAAAGGAACATTATCCTCCTCCTCCTCCTCCTGGAGAGATTAAAGGGTGCTAAAGACAGTCATCTTTGGAGAGCTCCAGCATTACAGCATCCCACTGGAATTCACTCCAATTTATCTAAAGCTTGGAGAATAAGTCAAATCAAAGGGAGCTCTGTGGAGGAGAGACTGCAGCTAATTTTCCTTGGAATTGGTGAAGGACATGCGCGCTCACAGATGGTTCTGGTTAAAGAGAAAGGCAAGACAAGGAAATGATGAAGGGCAGTCACCTAGGAATGGAAGAACAGAGGACAGAGAATGAAGAGTGATGGAGCCTGCATGCGTTCCCCTGACATTAAACAGAAGGGGAGTGCAGGCAGCTGCACTGCACAGTCTGTGTGAGCAGGAGCATGCTAATCAGAGGTGGAACAGAGAACGGCACGACGTGCACGTCTCCATATCTACAGAAAACCTTTCGTCACTTCAAGTACATCGCAGTGGAACAAAGTTCAAATGCTATCATAAGCACAAAATCCTTTAACAAATGTGTTTTCATAAATACTAGTATAGTGTTTTTTCTTTAGAAAATGTAAATTATTTGTTTTAAATACAGTCTAACAGAACGGATCAGTAGATGGTTAAAATGTCTATAATTATTGTCAAACTAAAAGGAATCCTGTTGCAAACGTTAAGTGTAAAAACAATAACTCATTTGTCTTTGCTCCACGTGAAGCCATGGCTACAAAGCTTCCTTTGTGCTTACCTGAGAGCAGCAGCATGATAAGTGTCTACATAGTCGGAGATGAAGAGTTCTCGACTCCTCACCACTGGGTCTGTGATGACCAGTTCCCGGCCCGAGTCTGCAGGAAGAGAAACAGGCATGAGACCTTTCAAAATAAAACTTTTCAGCTGGGACCCACCATAAGCCTGAAAACAAAACATCACATATAGAATCCAGCAAGATTTGTTTACTATCAGTCAATTTCTAATCTTTTCCAGACTCAAATTTTTCACCCTAAAGAACTCTAGCGACATCGAGGGGAAGGCAGAGATGGGAATAAAGGCACTAAATGTTTTGAGAGTTGCTTTTGGCTCATGGATTCCTCCACGGATGCTTTTATTTGTTGTGTGTGGTTTAAAAACCGTCTGTTATGAAGCATCGTCAGCTTTCGGAAATAACTTTTATAATAGAACTTGAAAAGTAAACTTTGTGTTACCGTGTATGAACAGTGCTGTAGAAGTAAAGATCTACTCCATTTAATTTGAATTAACAAACCATCTCAACGTAGTAACAGCAAATAACTAAAATTCATCAAACCCAAACATTAATTATTCCCTTGAGAGACTTTGGGTAATATTTGCATTGTTGTACTCACAACTTTCCAATAAAACTAAGTTTAGAACCTTTTTCTTTAGATATAATGTGTTATGAACTTATTAATCACTGATTGTAAAGAGTTCAGAAAATCAAGTCAAGCCATCAACACTTTATCAAGTGTGGAAAATATCGAATGATTGCTGAACATTTGTCTCCATTTGAGGCGATGGCCGAGGTTTTTCCTTTCATTCGAAGGAAATAGTGACAGCTAATTTGAGCTGAAGCTCCATACATTTGCTGCACAAACAAACTAATGAGAGGTTAATTAAATTGTAATGCCCTCCCCTTCATAAAAATCCAACTGCAGCTGTAATGAGAATAAAAACCTGGGTAGGAAACCAAAAACAAAATGCACAAGAACAGTAAGAGCATGCACACTCTACATAAAAACATACAGAATCCGATTTAAACCAAAAACCTTTTTGCTCTGCAGACATCCCAGTCAAAATACACAATAAAATATAAAGGTTTTGAATATTTGACAACAATAACTGAAAATCTGTTTCAAAGTGTGGAACATTTGACATTTTTATGATGCCTGCTGTTATTTAGCGCAGCATCAATGCAAAGTGTCCATGAACTTACTGATCCTCACTCTTCCTCACAAAGGTGAAACCTCAGAAACACTTAACAAACACAGCTGGAACTTTAATAGAATGTTTGCTTCTGATTCAAGGTGAAGCAAATGTCAGAGTATTCAAGTGCCATTCCCCTAAAATACAGCAGGGGGCGACATTCTTGGCTTGTACATACTTGCTCTCCTTTTCACCTTATTTAATATCACCCACATATATATCCTAACCTCAACATATATTAAAAAATAAAACGCACAAAAAATGGCAACATGGCCTGATGTTCAAAATGTGCATCCCATAAACTACAAGTATCATAGATAAACATCAAGCCTGACTTGAAAACAGCCCCCAAGACTAATCCAAACCAAGAAGACTTCAATTTGAAATCTCTTGCTTTTTTTTTTAATTTGCCATTTTTTAAATATTTTAAAGACGGAAAAAAAATTTTTTTTTTCTCTATATGACCAACTTTAAAGAATACCAGAATTTGTTTTTTCCTTAATAAATACATTTTTTGTGACTTTAAACTGAATTTAAACTGAATTTAAATGTACTCAGTCACTAGTTACTCAGTTACTAAACATTAAAAGTCTGGAAAAGGTGGAACAGCTCAGGAGCAGATCTCCATATATTCACACCAGCACAGGTCTATAAGTCTGAATTTTGCCACTTTAATGAAGTCAAAAATATCTGCCTTCCCCTGAGGGGCGTTGTCAATTAAAATGATCTCAATAAAGGTTATGACGCATCACTGGGGTCTTCGCTGTCAAATGGCTGGCACTTTGTAACGTAATGGCCACCAGCTCAAGCTTTGTGTCTACAATTCTAATACTCTCACGTCTCTGCTACATGTTTCATAAAGAAACCGAAAAGAACGACTCAAGCGTGCAAATGAAAATAAAAATAAGTGACTTTTATTTTGTAAAACTACTATCCAAAAAACGTTTCTCCTCGATTATTGATGATCAGAGTATCACTGACTGCGCTCATGTTCCTGTGACTGTGTCTTAGAGGCTAATAAGTCCGCTGTGATAGGCAGTGCTGGGAATGTGTATGCTCAAGGGCCACACAACATTCTGGGTTATTAACACTTGACAGTGCTGCTGTCTGGCCTGAGGGAATGTTGCCGAGGGAACAGCGTTAAAGCCGTGGGATTGGCTCGGCTGCCTGGGACACTGTCACCTGATTTCTGTTTGAAATGCAATTCACAGCGAGCTCCCAGAACCATCCTGCAGCCTGGGGAGCCCGGCAGGTTGGTGAGGACATAAATACATTTGTGATTCCCAGGAAAAAAAAGTGTTTTCTTCCTTGAGCATTTTCTGTATTTTACATTTGTGTTTAAGGCTGACGGGCGCTCTCACCATTTTCGTTGTTGCGGTCCTGCACCAGGTGCTGGTACACGGAGTCGGGCACCTCTGACTGGCGGTAGTACCATTTCACATTCATCAGCAGATGGTCCCGTTTGCTCTGAAACACAGACACAGAGAGTATGAGCAATTTTCCGCACAAAGATGAGGATTGTGTTGTTTGATTGCGACGTCACAAACTGGTCTTTTGCCAATTACTTTGCTGTGCAGATGCACAGTTTATGACTCACAGAGTGAGGCCAAAACCCTGCAGAGAGATTAAGTCAATTAAAAAGGGATTGTGGGCATTTACAGACTTAATAAAGTAAACAGTGGGATAGACATTGTTTAAGAAAAAAAAAAAGAGACTCAATGAAATTCTAGGTTCATCTTTAATTTTGTTAGATCCAGATGATGTATTCATGTCCCATTCACGCATAGAACAGCATTTCTTTTGAGGGTTTTGAATTAAGGATTTATTTGCTGCCACCCACTGGTCTTTTAATGAAGTGCGTGTCCAAAAAAAAACAAAAAAACCTTGAAGTTCTTCAGATGATCAGAGAGTGGCAGCACTGAGGTAAGAACGGGGCATTTCAAAGCTGGGAAAACCAAAAAGAGAATACAAGGAAAAACTTTAACCAATGAGCTGACTGATGGAAAGGGGAAAACACTTATTTTCCTCATTTTAACATATCCAATTTACCACTTAACTAGTGTGAAAGGACACTAAAGGGACCGGCTTAGTTGGCTCACTTCTACAGACATGTGTGCTCTTTATTTTTTAAGGATTCAGCTGCACTGCACCAGACACCTGCACCACCCTGACAACATCTGTGGAGGACGAGGAAATGAGCATGTGAGGAATGTGTAAGGGAAAACAGGCAACAGTAATCGGAGACGAGCGGTTTAACATTGCTCCTCTTTAGACTCCAGAGTGTGTGTGCATGTTTTGGTGCATAAAGGAACATGAGGTCACAGGGAAAGATATTGAAAGAGTACATTGTTGTGTCACTGGGGAGGAGACTGAGCACACGCAGCCAAGCAAATCACTCAAAATCCTACCTCTGCTATTCCCATTCTTCTCCCTCCCTTCACCTTTTTTTTGTCAGTCCATACACCAGCTTTCTATTTTCATTTCCCAGTCCTTCCCTTTACTCAAACGAGAGCGTTGGGGGGTGAGTGAGTGTGGAATGGAGCCTGGATGTGTTAAACAACAGCTGGCAGGCAGTCAGTCAGCTCCGCTCGGTGCTGTGGATGATTACAGGAGCATGCATGCAACATCACACAACCACACACGCTCCTCAACGGAGAGCTCTGCTGATGGACTGAGACAAGGACCCCCGAGCAGACATACTGTGTGTGAAGAAATGTGTGCAATGACATCATGCTCCTCCCCCTCCCTCCCAACAGTCATCTCACCCACTCCAACCACTTGTCTGTCTAATGTGCTATTTTGCCTTCTAGATGAACACCAAAGCAGAACGAGCGTTTCTCTCACGCTCATACTAGCAAATCACCTGAACATTTGATTTTTCTGTCTGTAAATTCACTGAACCAAACTGATTTTTTAGAAAAGATCATTATGAGGCTGCAGTGTTTGAAACTAGGAACAGCGGAGACCAAATGTTGCTTCAACAATCCATCTTCTTCAACACGGAGCCGCTCCGAAGCAGTTGGCTGTGATGAAGCTCACAGCAGCGTTAAGTCCTCTCAGGCAAAAGAGGGAGGGAAAAGGAGAGAAACATATGGAGCACGTAGTGGGAGTTAAGCACAGCTTTCAATTATCACAATTCTATAAACATGCGGGGTGAAAAAAAGTACTAGGTAACGGGGAGAAAATGGAAAAATGATAGACAGCTCACACGAAATACGAAAGAAAATGTTGTATTGTGCGAAGCCTCACAAGGAAAATAACAGAGAGAGCATGCCAGAAGCATGATGGTAGACTGATTAAAGATGTTTTATTCAGACTGTGGAAAGCCAAGCAGCACTGAGCCTCGCATAATGTCTAACATTTTTGTTTGTCCCGCCAGAGGCCAAACACGGCTCTGTCCTTCCCTTACTGGGACTCTAAACACCAGGTAGTGTACATGGCAGACAGGCCAAAAGACGCCTTCTAAAGACCAGACGAGAAGAGGAAAACTGCAGTCAGAAGAGGTTGAATTAGGGTTCAAGTGGTGAGATCATTACCACTACTGAGCCTTCACACCAGGACAGTCTGTCTGACTCAGTTCCACAGGGCGAATGCCAAACTATTTCACATCTCCTTGTAGTTTGGTTTGGTTTCACACGTTGCCCCTTTGAGAGCAAAACCAAGCTGCCTGAAACCATCACAGTTACAACAGATGCTGGTTTGGGGGCAGTACTGCTCAAAAATAAACCGCAACCAGCCAGAAATCAAGTATAAAGACAGTCCTCCTAATACAAATCTGACCACTACATATTGACAAGCACATGCCCCTGATCACTACCCGATGTAAACATTTACCAACTTCTATTATTATTCAGACTTCGCTGGATTCACAGTGTGACTGACAGGCTCCAACTTCCACAAATCTAATTTATTTCTCCTCTTTTGGTCGGAATTTCTGTATACAAAGAAGGATTTTTCGCTAAAGTTCAGATGAACTTTTATCAGGGTTGTGTGTCTTTCCCTCTCACAAGATTCCAGACATCTCGAGACATGGTCCAGGAATGTGGCAATTACAGCGCTAAATTATTTTTTTTAACAGAGAAGGTTTTTTTTTTTGTTAACTGGCACATTTTATATTAAGCATCAAAAACAAAATGTCTGAAGCTACATTCACATCGCCATTAGCAACCACTTTCAATTAAAAAAAAAAAGTCTATGAGAACGTACATTAAAGCGCGTTTCGCGCTTTAATGTACGTTCTCATAGTTTTTTTTTTCCGTGTGAAAATAAACCAAACTTTTATAACAATTTTCAGGCTCTAGATACAAAATATGTGGCCATTTAAATGTGCATTAAAAGTCAACCTAGGTCCAACTTGTGCTAGCTAACAGTAGAAAAAGAAAAAGAAGAAGCCCCTCCCTGCTTGTTCAATATGAACACCGTAATGCTAAACGATCATATGTGATGCGCGTCACATGCCTGGTGTGAGCATAGCTTAAAGGACTTGACGGCTCCTAACATTAGAACCTGCCATATTGGATCTTTGAGACTGTTTTGTTCTTTGTGCTTCCAAAAAGGGTTTCCTATTAATTTGGTGCTGTGAAATAAATCATGTTTATGCCCACAACGCACACCCCTGAATGTGGTTCACCTTCAGCCAGTTGGAATGGAGAAGCAAGCTTGTGATTGGAGATCTTTTTGTTTGCATCACATGTACATAAAAAGGCAAAGACAGTAGAAACAGAACAGGAGGAAAAACCGGCAATATTCCCCAGAAACCAATCATTTACTTTCCGATCAATTTGATACATTTTTCACCAACATAATGTTGTTCATTTCTGTGGTTTTTAACTGATACTGCTGCTACTCGTATAACTACATCGATTTTTCGGTACGTATCTGAATCCTTTACATCGCTACTTTTTACATTCGCCAAATGAAGCCGACCTACATCCTCAGACTGGAAGGAGCCTAAAATTACAACCAGCCCTCCTGCTTTACTGAAACCTTCAGGGTACAAAGCCGTCTTCATTCATGAGGTGATATAAACCTAAGAGTGGTGTTTTGGGAATGAACACAATGCCATCTCTTTCCTCCAAATGGCCTGAGGCAAATCTCGAGGCATCAGACAGGTTAAAATACGAGGCAAATATTTAAATGTATTTCTCAACAATACACTATTTTTTCCCTCCCGACTGCTCAATGCATTCATCTACTTGAGAAGTAGCAGAGAAAGGGCATAAAGGCGGAGAGTCAGTTAAATCTGTATCTGACAAGTTAAAGGTGGCCGGCCCCTTGGGTCTATAATAGCTGTGCAGCTTGCTTTGTGTTGCTGCATGCATGTGCAGTCAACTCTAGAGAAGGGGGGCCCTGTGTACATCCACAATACTACAGGGATTGGAAGCAGGAGCTGCTACAAAGGGCAGGCTTCCTTCTACACACAGACGGGTAGAGTACCAGTGCGGTTATTTAAGGGGAGTATTCTGTGAATGTATACACTTAAAAAAAAGGACAGGGTGAGGGATTAGTAGTCTGTTCTCAGCAAGAAGAGAATAAAATCAATATGCCACTTTACAATGTCAAACGAATTTCGCCGCTGAAACCGATCGCTTCTCGCATTTCTGTTTAGGGCAGCAGCCGCAGCAAACTTTCTCTCGTGTCTGTTAACACCGGCCTTTTATAATGTAGTCACTCACTTGGTAGTCGGGAAACAACGTTAAAGTCCCATTCCAAACCCCTTTTGATGTGTTGTAAAAGCGTTCTCAGTTGTCCTTAGATTATGTTTATGCTGTTGGTAACCAAAATTTAAAATAAAAAAAACTGCATTGTTCCCTAGAACATAGTTTCTGCAGATCAGTGGTAGTTCATTTGAAATTTGCCTCCGAGTTGCCTGCACTCGGTTCCCATCATGCCTTTATGTACACTCACTCCAGCTGGCTTATAGCCCCTCACAACCCCAACCTAGCATTACTGGTGCAACAAACATGGCGAGCAATATTGGAGCTATCCAGCCGTACAGTAATGAGCAAAATGTAGACGTTCATGGATCTATTTGTCTGCAAGTGGAACGTATCAGAATGGAGCGGAACAGGGAGCTTGAGGCCTGCCGATAATAGATTTTATGTGACAACTACAAGATTTTTCAAACAGCATTATCCCGTCTGCTCCTGATTCACCATGACTTGAACAAAGAAAAACTTAATTTTCAATATATGTCCTTCATCAAGGGAAAAAATGTTGTTAAACACACCAAAAACAAAATATTTATTAGAGGGAGTCTTTAAAATGTGGCCACTCGTTCGGTAGTGGGGGAACAACATTAACAACCTGCGACTCTCAAACTCTGTGCCCTTTTCCTCTCCTCCTCTGTGAAAGTAAACCAAGTTTGGTCTTTAAACACCGCCAGAGCCTCCAGCTCCCACATGACAGCCCAAGCAGTGCACCTTGTTAACAGGAAACCCCTGTTTATTTTCTCTGCTTTTTAAACACTCTCTTCTTCCTCAGCCAACCCCGTTAGTGGCCCACTCCACCCCCCACTTCCTCTCACTGGGGACAACGCAGACCAGGATCTATGACTTCCTTTAGGAGGTGAAAAGGAGACGTTAGGAATCAGAGGCAGATCTCAAACGTACAAAGGAGATGGTGGAGAATGAGGGAGGGGAAAAGGGAGAGGTTAGGAAAGCGGCAGCTCAGCATTAGAAAGGAATGTACAGCAATTCAGCCAGGTTAGCAGCAAACTGCTTCGTTTGTCAATGTTTCGGGGGCAGAGGAGCCCTTGGGTCTGGCAGATCCGGGTTGAAGGCAGTGTGACATTGACACGAGGGCTGTACGTGGAACCGGGGCGAGGCAGAGTGTGGGAATGCTCACCTTGCTTGTCACAAGGACAGAGCGAGCACAACCAAGAACAAAAGACTGATTGTGGCATTCTGTGGCAAAGATGGGATCTGGGAGGACTAATCTGCTGCTCTGACAAGATAAGATTAGAGAGGTGAGGCAGGAAGAGCTGGCTTGAGAGATCACACACACATATTTGCATTAGCAAAAGCCCACATGCACACGCAGAGAAAGATGATAGATTTGATTGGAGAGGGGTTTTCGCCCCGCTTTCTTTCCGCGTTTTTCATTCAGTCGCCTCCACCGAGCCAGAGATTCCTGCCAGCACTCAATAAGCACTTCCATCTGGACGACAGAACGCACACATACTAAAACCTGCACGCGCGTTTGATGCCGGTGAGGTAAAGGATTTTCTGTGTTCATGCAATCTTTAACATTTCTGATAGGGGAATAAGGAGGGAGTTCAAACGTAATGCCTTCATGCTGTGTGAACACACAGAGATACACACAAATAACAGCCTTTCCCAATGAGCACCACTATTCGTCTCCTGACCCTGCAGAGGAACGAACAGGGCAGGCCAGGCCTCTGCCGTCAGAGGAAGGAGAAAGGATCTCTAAATCCAACTGTCAGAGCCAGCAGAAACAAGATCGGGCCTCATAGCTTGTGGGTTTTACACAGAGTTGCTTGGAGGAAGGTTTGTCTCGAAAGTCTGCCTCACTACGGAACATATAATAACACTCAACAAATGGTGATCACAGTGTTTGTGAGAAGGAACGGTGCAAAGCCAGCTCCCCTGCCCAGCAGCAGAGACAAATGAACAGTGTGGGAGGGAGGAGTGAGGTAAGTCCCAGCTGCAAAGGCGATGCTGGCAGGACCTTGGTGCCGTGGGTGTCATCCTCTCTCTGCTTCCATTTGGCTTGACCTGTTTGGATTTTAAATTGGCACCTTCTGCTCTGGACCCATCTGTCAGCCTCGCTCTATATAGGATTAGGAATGAGTTAATTCAGACTGAGAGGATAGGTTACAATGTTTTCCCATCTCTTAAAAAAACGCAACGATCCCCGCTTTAAAATGAACCTACTTCTCTGTTTAATCAAACCAATAGCACACTCATAAATGTCAGAGGCACAGCTTATTCGGCTGTGGGCAAATTAATAACAGCAATAGATTTAAGAACGTTATGAGGTCCTCTTTATTCTAGCAGCAGGAAATTAGAATAAAAAAAACTAGACAGTAGTCATGTGGCACTCACAGATGATCCTAATTAAGGCATCGAGGCTAAAGGCTGATGGAGGATTCAAGCAACAAGAGAGGCTCTTTACACAGAACAGTCACAAGCATCACACATGACCACCCAAACAGAGATGTACCATCCAGAACACTGTGACCATCAATTCTGGCTACGAGGAACGCGACCATACTCAGTAGAGCACAACAATGTCAGAGGGTGAGAGAAAGTGAGGACTGAGAACGCCAGTGTTACCTCCACGCTTCATAAAACTGCTAAGCTCTGTCCAACTACAATGTTTGTCTTTGCCTCCAACACACGTCTGCTCCACTACAGTTTCAGCCAAGGAACTCAAATCAGGCTAAGTGGTAACAGAGATCTGCATTATCTTAGCAAAAAAGAATCCAGCTTCAAAAACTGGAGTTGATTTGTTCAAGTCAATGCAGAACGGACACTTTACATGAGTATAGCATTGTCTGGTTCAAATTCATTTTTCGCGATACGGACGCCGCCATGTTGGAACCAGAAATAGTCAGTAAGCAGTGATTGGTCGAAGTCGGTCTGAGTTGACGTTTCTATGGCAACCACCCTCGTCAATCAGGAGTGAGCTGGTTGGAAGACCACTCTTCACACTTGAGAGCAGATTTGGAAGTATCTGTCAATCAAATGTTTTAAATGTTCTACTTGGGGGGGGGGGGGGTAGGCACAACCTACTTTTATTGAGTCATCTGACTGGACAGCTGAATAACTTGAGCAACAGAAAAATATGTTGGAAAAAAAGAGGATTAGCATGAACATGTTAGAATAAGGGGTAGCAGAGCAAGAATGATTATTCTGACAAATATAATGAGTAATATATAGTTTTTTCTTAATAGAAGTCAATGGGATTTTGGCTCCAAAAGGAGCTAGTGGGTACTTCCTGATTGGAACAGTTGGGGGGAGGGGTAACTCAGTCCAGTTCTCACGCACAGTCAGTAGACTTTACTCAGGTTGCTGTAAAAGGCAGAAAAAGCAGCCATTACTGCTTTCAGTCTTACTTTGAAACTTCACACCCATCTTACTGAGGTCAGCATATGTGCCAACGAACGTGTTTGTGAACGCCAGAATTGCGAAAGTTTTTTTCTGTTTTTTTTTTTTTTTAACATTACTTTGTGAACCATGTCTTCTATGTTTGACAACAGGAGGACAGATGGAGGGCTTTTAAACATCGTTTCAACGACAGCAGTATAGCTAAAATGGAGGAATGCTAACAGAAAGTGAAAAATGACTGAATATTTGCCTGTGTGTGTTTGAATGTGTCCCATTGTGCGTGCGCTAAGCCAGCTAATCCAGTCGTGGCTGTGCATGTACAGCTATCAGTGACCGTATCCTGATGACGCCCTTAATGTTGCAAACAAAGACAGGAAATGGAAGGCTTGATTAAGGCAGCACTAACCAATGACACACCTGTGTGTAATGGATACGGAAACACACACTCAGACATTTATCCCTCTGAATGGAAAGTCTGTGGAAGAGGTGTATCAGGGAGGTGTTGGAAGACATCAGAATGGTAATGATGGTTGGAAAAGTGTTTTTTATGTATATTTGGTCAGCACAAACAAACACCAAAAGACATGAAGAAATAGTCTAACGAAAACACACTAGGATTTTCTAGCAAACATTGAACCCAGACGCCCAGTGGGGAGAGGAGTGGTGATTGACAGGTTCAATAGTAGAAAATAAGCAGCGAATGTTAATGTCAGACTGCAAAAGCAGGCAGAAACCCACAGACCGTTTGTGATGGCTGTGCTTCCTCTGCTTTGATAGTATCCCGTTCCCCGTCTCTCCCCCACCTCTCTGTCTGAAGGTGACCTCTCGTGTCAGTCAGTCTGCACTGATGACACTGGTCCTATCAGAAATACATCATGTAAGCTGTGTATCAGACAGATGCTGCTCGCACTGAGCGGTGGGTGGTCTGTCAGGCGTGCTTGCCTTGTACAATATGCAAATAATCACATGCAAATTACCTGCCTCTGTGTGCCACAATACATCAGCGTGGATGCAAATGCAACACGCTATCTGATGTGTGTTAGACGATTTAAATGGGCTGCAGGCATTTCACCAGATACAGTTAAATGGGCACTCACTGACATGGGAGCATGAAGGCTGGAGAAGAATGTGATTATTGCTGGTGTACACTTTTACCCAGACAGACACGGGGGCCAGAAGCTTAAAGCAGCCCCCTGCTGTGCTGCAACAAGAGGTATATTGTAGACAACACAGCTGCAATAACAAGACTGGCCCGCTGCTGCAGGGAAATGTGCTGCTTGTTTAGACCAGTGTTTGACAATGAAAAATGAATGAAGTGAGGGCTATGACTAATGTCAGGAAGCAACTATTTATAGTTTAGCTACAATATGCGTAATCAGAGAAGCAAGATCCACAGGGGGAAAAAAGTCTTTACCTCACTCTGTTTATAAACATCTATACATTATAAAATCTACAAAAGAAATATGGCTTTACGAATACAATATAAAGACATTTAATGCGTAAAGGCTTAATGATCTTGGGTTTTAAATATTAAGAAAACATTTTTGCAGCACTCCAACAAAATGATAATTACTTCACGTCCTTTTTGATTCTACTTCAAGAGAGCTTAGAATTAAAATGGCTGCTTGTTAGAAAATCCCCAAAATATGTAGCATAGGGAGAAAATTACGTAAATGGGAGGAAAAAATATAAAGCAAGGCATTCATAAAATGCAGAATGCTATTAATGTTCCATGTAATCAAGGTTAAAACATTTAGTAAAAAATGAAATGGATACACTGCAATAACTGGCCCCTTACAAAGACTGAAACAAACTGTACAGCTGGATTAGTCTATATCGCTCGCCATCTCTGTTGCACCAGTACTATTAGGTTTTGGGTGTGAGGGGCTGTAAGCTAGCAGGAGAGGGTGTAAACAGATGGATGATGGGAAATGGGTGTGGCCTTCCTCCGTGCTAAATGTTCCGCCCACAATTTAGAGGCAAACTCCTGCTGCCCTGCAGAAAACAAGTCCTAAAAATGACTCAGGAAATTTTTTCAAAAACAGCATATTTATACTCAAAGACCACTAGGAATGACAGAAGCAAGAGTTTAAGAAAAAAAACTATAGTCACTAAGACATGTTTTCTCAAACTAGGATTATTGTGCTATTGAAATAAAAATATTTTTCTTGCACGACAGAATTCTTGAAACAACGGTATTTGTATTTTTTTAAGATGTAGTTTTGCAGTGTAGTAAAGAATAGATAAGAGAAATAAATGTAGGACTGGTGCAGTCTGCAAGGTTGTCAAGCAGGCCCTGCTGTGAACCAAAGTACTGCTAAAACACTTCCTAAAAGCAGATTTATTCACATTACACATCCTGTCGTACCATCTGAAAACCTGCTGATGTTGTGGATAATTCAATTGAACTTATTATGCATACTTACATTTATCAAGCATGTGCTATTTTCACAGCATGGTTTCTCGCTGCTGATTAGACAAGCTATAGGACTTTAAAATACAAATATTACAGTAAACAAAGCCATGCTGATCTAGAACAAGTGATTATAAGCATTATGAATAAAACGCACTGGTAATCATTCACACACACACAGTGAAACAGTAGGAGACAAAGAGGTTGAACAGCACACACAAGCATACAACTCCGGCACATCAAAGCATTCTCCACCCATTTATCTGCGTCTCCCTGTAAATCAAAAAAAACGTGCATCGAACATGAATAAATCCACACGCACAGGCTGTGTTTGTTTTGTGCGGGCAAATCGTCCATGACTTGGTAAGAAAAGGTAAAGGATTTGCCGTAGATGAGGGAATTACTCGCCTGAGCTCCCTCTGTAAAGGAGCAGGGGAGGATGAGTTTTTAACAGCAGGAGAGGAAAAATGAAACCGCGTACAGAAAGGTTGTCGCCTCCTTTAGTTGCTGCGTTCTTCTGTGCAAGTCGCATTTCCATTCAATATTACCTCTGATTTGCCCTGTGGGCATAACTGAAAGGTTATGAACACACCAACAGAAACCTGCAGTTTGCTTTAAAAATTATTTACAGTGGTTAAAGGTGAGCACATTTACAGTGGGCTATAAAAGCAAATAGTTCTGGCAAAAATAATAAGCTATATTATAGCATCTGCATGGAAAGAATGAAGGGGAGGGGATGGTAGAATCGTACATGAACATTATCCATGCATCTTAGTGTGACCATCTGGTTTGTTGGGGACTTTCTACTCATTTCGGCACAGTTCTGCTGTCCACCATCACATCCTGTCTCCCAGCTCTAAACGGCCACGCTCAGCCTAACCTCGTCACAGCTTTGAAGTTAAATCAAGCAGAAGGGAGACACAGTTCACCATTACATGCAATCAGCATGAACATGAGATTCATTATTGCACAACAACAAAGAAGCTTAAAGGGAGAGCTGAGTCTGAATTTTAATTGCTTTTTTTTTTGTTAAGCTCCACCTCTGTTGCTGTGTTGTCACTGGTATTCACCTAATTTTTTTATTAGGTGGGGAGTGTTGCATGTGCCGTTTTTTTTTTTCATGGATGTAGTCGGTAGCGTGCTGTAAATTATTTGATCGGTCGATGACAGAGTGATCTATCAAACAATGACTAACTGTGTGTGTAATCCAACAAGGTAGAGTTATTGATGACTCTCTCACACAGCGGGTATCATCGCCATGGCAGCGTATACATTATTATCAAGGAGCCACGCCCCCATCGCAGCCCCAAACCAATGGGCAGCCGGCTGTCAAGCACACAACCCCCAGCATCGTTGGAATGGCTGAAGCAGAGAAGAGAATGCTAAACATGCCACTTCAGATGTGATTGACACAGACTCTCTTGTTTACAGACACCGTAGAGATTTGCATCTTTTTACCGCTGCCCCTCCTCATCCTCTTCTCGCTTCTTTCTTCCCCCCTCCGTGTCCCCTGCTTCTCTCCCACAATCCTCCCTGCTTGTGAAGGCTCTGCATGAAGTGGATATTACCCCACCCTGCTGCTATGATATTGATCAGCCTCCTCCTCTGCCCTCTCCTCCTTTCTCTTCTCTCTTCATAGGCCACTACATTGATTCTTCCTCCCCCTCTGAGCCCGCCAGCTAGGAGTGATTACTCAGGCTGCTCACATACAGTGTAGCAAACACACACAAACAGCGTCTAAGGAAGGGGACGTGAAGCCTTTCTAGGCTATAAAGGCTATAAAGCTCAGTGTCTGCTGCACCGCCTGGTGAAAACACTGCATCCTTTCATTCAAAGGATCAATTGACTGGAAGCTTAAACTGACATATTATCATATTAAATATGGTTGGTGCGCCGTGTTAGCAAATCACGAGCCATCTGGCCGAGGAGTAAACATGCTCCGGTATTTGTACACGGCTGGTGCTTTATAGAGATATAGTCGGGCTTGACAGGCGGAGTCCTGTCTTGTGATTTTATGCAGAAAACAGGCAGAACTCAAAGCAAATCCTCATCCAGGCCAACTCCAGTTGAAACAAAGCTCGCGTAGATAGCGTGAGGAGCAGTTTTTGTTCAGAGTGAGACGGTAATTAATTAACCTGCACTCGTCCATTTCGCAGATAAAAGACAAAAGCCTGTGAAGTAAAGGAGGTTTTGGAGGAGGAGTCCTTACCAGTGAGGCAAAAAAGCAACAAAAAATAAAAAAACAGTGTGGGCTGACACAACAAAAGCAACCACTTATCTCTGTGGAGCATCTATCCAGCAGTGTGAAGCATGAGGCCAGAAATCATACATATTACGCACCCTCAATGCCATTTGGCATTCATGTGGCATTTCAACACGGTGGCAAACAGTTTGCACCTCATTATGTCCAGTTGCTGCTTTTATAATGAGCAAACGCTACAAACAGCAATTCGTACAAGAGAGGGGCTGTTAGACCCGCTCTGATAAGCATAACTGAAACCTCCGAATTAAAGCTAAAGCAAAGTAGATGTTCATGTTGCTCAAGAGGGTTTATGCTAACAGCTACAGTCAGAACTAGGGCTTAGATGGCAAACTGATTTGATTCATGAATCACGATCAACGGTTCAGAGATCAAACCACTATTCCCATTCTTTAATATATTAGGTTTGAACAGTTGCTATATGTATGTCTTTTGACTGAATGTTGAAATATGTGTTTAAACAGTCATTTATACATTTATTTAGGACAAAAGACCAAAATCAATGAAACATAACAGCTATAAACACAAAAATTTTGGAAGAGAGAAATGGTATCTGACGTCACACTCAATAGCCTTTTTGTCAACTTCCTGGTTAACTCCAGCAGTAAACATAACAGAAACATCCCTAGGCTTTTGATCAGTTTACAACAAATCCTAAAAACGTTCTCCGGTTTTTCTATCCTCAAAGTTTTGCTGAGTACAGCTGCAGAAGATGACAAGAAGTAAAGGAAGACACAGCAACGCCTAAATAAAAACGACTAACAGCTTAAAAATAATCTGTCTTCTCATCTAAACTGATTACAGTGTTTTCAACAGACATTTTTTAAATGAACATTTTACAAATGTGTTGATTTCACTGCTTTGTTTGCAGACAAACATCATGATATTTTTGTAATATTCTTAAATTCCTACTTAATACATTTTTTATTCAAATTGTTGACTATTTTTAAAATAAAATAGATTTTTCAGAACTTATTTCATTAAACTGAACTTCAGTCTTATTTTTTTTAATCAACAAATACACGTGATAGCTTTGAAGATTGATTTATTTCAGGCGACTGTAGCTCTCACAGTTTACCCGGAAGTAAAACAACTCTGAAGCTCCGCCTTTCGGTTCTATGTGGGTGCCGCCCATTTCATGATGTCGACCTAGAGCCGTCCTTGGCAGAGTTTCTGCGTTTCATCCACGAAACAAAACATCTGAATTTTTGCTAGATGTGCATTTATGCATATAAAAGGAAAGTGTTTTAGCCAAACAATGTTAGCTCTGCGGGGAAAGTGGGAGTGTGTTAGCCTGGGGTGGGGCGGTGCTGGCTACACAGACTTCCTGGAAGGGGCTGTTCTCACTGGTCTTCTCATGAGAACCTGCTTGTTTTCGTGGATTGGGAGGTTTTTTTTTAAAGGAATGCTCAGAAATGCTTGAAGGGATCAAAAATATCGCTTTGGGGTAGCTTTTCATGAGGAATGAACATTATAATACACCTGAAAGCTGAAAAAGTTGATTTTGTATGATACAGTTCCAGTTGACTTTGAAATCCAATATTATTCTGCAGTCTTAAAACGACAACAGCACTGCTTGATGTGTATTTTAACTACTGTATATCTCTAAAAATCAAATAAGAGATCTTGGCCATCACAAATACTTATAATTGATTTTTCTGGAAAACATTGTGGATATCAGAGTATTTGGATATTTGTTAAAAACCCTTATCAGGACAGAAAGACAAGAGGACACTGAGAGCAGTGAGTAATGACCAATAAGATAAATAAAATCTGATTAAATATCATTATTTGTTGCATTGAGGAGCTAAACTAAATGTTGCCACATCACTTGAGGATGTGAAACCTTTGAAGATGTCATTTTGAGGCTAAAGCAGTGAGCAGAAAAGGTTGTTCAGTTTCAAAAGGCTTGTCACAAGTCTAAAGCTGAAGAGTGTAAACACATGTTTCTCTGCAAGGTGCACACTGAAGAAATGAGCTGTGCGTTTTGTGCAAGTGTGTGTCCCAGCTCTGCGGGGAGGAAAGGGCGAGAGGTCACTGTCGATCCAAGGAGCGCACCTAGACAGATGGGGGTCTCAATCACCTTCATCACCCCTTCACACCCTCCACTTGCTGATGGAGAGAGTTTCTGCACTCATCCGCCAACTCCATTACCCCACTCTGACAGGGCTGCACATTAAATCATCCCGTTTCACCTGGAGGGAAAGGTGAGAGTGGGAGAAAGAAGGGAACGGACGGCAGTTTCTTTTTTCTTATTGTAAACTCTGGTTATTCTGGGAATGTATTCAGATCAGAGCGCAAACAGTCCACTGTGGCAGAGTGATGGGCATAAAATATGGAAAGAGTAAATGATGAGAGGATGTAAAAAAGTGCTTTGACTACAAATGATGACATTATGGAAAACCATAAATGGGCTATAAAGCTCAATAGCCCACCCTTAGGTTCTTATGACGCTGAAGTTAAAATTCTATGTGATGCACCATACTTGTGCTGGCATAACAAACACGCTCCTCTTTATGTCATTTAGAAAATGTTTCCTCTTTTCTAAATGGCCTTTTTTGTATAAAACCTGCAATGGTAAACACATTTGCCTCGCCAGGGCATGAATTTGGATTAAAAAAAAAAACATCTAATCTTCTCATTGACTTTTTTTTTCTGCGGGTAATGGGATTTAAACATTTTAAGCTGCATGTCTGATAAAGCTCCGACCGCAAACTGAAATGCTGCATTTAGCGTGAGTATGAGACGCAGTTAAATTAGGTAAGAAAGCAAAAGAGACTTGAGATTTAAGGGGGAAAGTCTTTATATTTTTAATCTTTTTTCACGAAGACAGTGTTACAGCTAATTTGACACTAGGCTTAATAACGCTGACTTTCTTCTCTCTGCTCCGTCCACAAGTGTTAACCGGCTGCTGGAACAAAAGCAGCTCTGTTCACAAACACAACACAGCCGATGTGTTAAGTACATTCCTATAAAGAGAGGAACAAAGAGCATTTGAGCGTGGCAGCAGGAGAAATGAATACAGCTACTGAGGGGATAGCACAGCTCGGCCCTTTGAAGGCAGGAAATGTCTTTACCATCATGCGCCGCTGTGTTTGAAGCTCACTTTCCAAGACTAAAAAACAATAAAGCACACTGCTGGTACTGTGAAATCAGAATAATGATAATTCCTTACTAAAGATTACAGCCAGGAAGGAATGCCAGTTAATGTCATCTCTATATATAAGCAAAGAGCACATGAAAGACTAGCAGGGGGAGCTGGGAATAAATAGGGTGTACTGCAAGTGTGCTAACGGATCTTTAAGCCTTGGCAGCTGCAGTTTCTGCAGTCCAGCCTCTGGTTGTGACAGACATGCAATTACAATGCAGTCTCCTTCCATCAAAGCACACGCAACAGCGGCCACAAAAGCTGCAGACGTAATACACCCAGCAAAAAAAAAAAAAAAGAGCAGACAAACCTCCGTCTGTGCTCGACAGAAAAATACTTCAGAGTTTTAATCAAGATAAAAAACGGAACGCTCACTAAATGTTTGATCCACTTTTTTTTTTTTTTAGCATTTCCACAGTTAAATTCCTAATGACACGATTGATTGAGTTGTTCCTCTTTGGTTTCCGGGTTTTCCTCTGAACATGCACCGGCTGATTGGCCGGGACAATTTGAGTTTGATAGTTTTCAGACAAAGATATCCCTCCTGCACGATCAAAGCGGGAGCATGTGTGTTTGGTTTGTGTTGCCTGTAATCAGAAAGCAGTCAGGGGTGGCAGTTGGACGGAGTTAGCTGTGAATCAAGCTGCAGCGCATGTACGAAATGTCAGAGGCTCTGTGTAAAGAGTGCAGTGCTGCTGCAGGGGAGACACTGCAGATGGCAGCCTGTGGTGATGTTGCTGTTGTTTTAAAGGCTGCGGGCTCCAGAGAACAAAGTGTATACATTCCTCAGACCTCACAGCCATTCCTGAAATTTCCTCTCTTTTCTGCTCCTTTCTTTTGACCGATGCCCTTCTTTCCTCTTTACTTCCCTTTGCTCTCTCTACTGACAAGAGTTAATTTGCACCATGTGCTCTTTAATGGGAAAGAGAGGGGGAAATAAGGCCCTGGTGGAAGCGTGTGAACTCGATACCACTGTAAATCTCCACTTCCACAGCGTTCCACCCTCCGCCCCTCCTCCCCCGCTCCTGTTCTCCTTCACCCTCTCCTCTTTTTTTTTAGTGGCATGTCACACATTGGACAAGCTGGAAATTACACTGAGCTGAGCTGAGAACCAGCGGTGAAGCAGACCAGATATCTATTTAAGCAAACAGAGAGAGGAGGAGAAAGTAGATGAGAAGACAGGAACAGGAGGGCTGAGAGGTGCAGTAAAGCACTGAAGGAGAAGACAGCGAGGTGGGTTAAAATTAGCCCTCCATTTTCAGAGCAGAGGCCAATCCAATTAAAACTTGACCAGTCCACACAAATGTGTTTAGTGTCTGGTTACCAGATACAGCAGGGGCAGGGGGTGGGACAGGGGGGGAAGACAAGAGAATCTCCTACAATACAATATTCACCCATGTTATAATGACAAGCTGCAAAAGGAGCAGAAAGGTGATCCCTTGAGTGAAATGAAATACAAACAATTGTTTCAAACCAATCAGGTTCATTTTGGAGCATTGGGAAGTATATACTTTAACCAAAAACAAGTATTAAAGACAAACCACTGGAAATTGTGTTTTTAGTGTTTTTAACATGTTCTCGTGGCATTTTTCTCGTCATGGAAGAAATATACAAAGAAAATTCAGCCTAAAATTGCATTTCTGAGCATTTCTTTATTCAAATAACAGGGAATCAGGAGCAGACGAAAAAGAAATACTGTTTGAAAAAGCTTGTAGGTGTGATGTAGACGCTACAATCGGCGGACCGAAAGCTCCCTGCTCCGCTCCATCCTCATGCATCCACTTATAGACGACTAGATCCATGTACGTCTTTGTTTTCTTCATCTGAGCTGGCATCCGGCTCAAACTCTACGACTGGAAAGCTTTAGTGTTGCTCACCATTGTTGTTGCACTGACATGTTAGGTTGGGGTTGTGAGGGGCTGTAAGCTAACAGGAGAGCGTGTAAACAGATGGCTGTCAGAAAGCAGAGGGTGAGCTTAATCTGTGCCAACAGTGCGAGCGGCAAATTTCTACTGAGCTCCTGCAGCTCTACAGAAACTATATCCTAAAACATTACCGTTTTTAAAAGTTTGCCCAAAATTGGCATAATCATAATTAAAAGACCACTGGGAACGCTTTACAATAGACCAATAGATGATTGGAGTCAGACTTTAAAAATAAATATTTTACAATTACTAATTTAGTCTTTACGACATCAAATCTACACTTTTTTTTTTTTTTAAAGAACAGTCTTGGCAGTGTTTCCTTCTTAATCTCAATCAATGCAGACAAGTCTGTGATTCAAGTCCAAATGTAAAGCAGAGAAAAGGAGTCCAAGAAGCAGATGAACCTTTACAAATCCAGAAATTGGCATGAATATTTCTGTGTCATAACATTCCTTGAAGATGATACAAACAATTTGCATGTGATCAGTGTGTCAGAAATGCAGCCAAGCTGATAAAAGTGAACTAATTAAACTCCAAAAGTGGAAAAGAGAGAGAGAGCTAAAGGCTTGTTCACTGAATAATTTACCAATGGTCAAAGAGGGGGGCTATTGATTGAGCTTTTTAAAAGCTTAGTGAAAACGCTGCGGCCACTGCTCTGGCCCCTTCAGTAACCCCCATTGTCCAAGGGCTGCACCCACTCCCCATCTGGGAAACTAATCACCCCTCATAAAAACACACACAAGCCCCCATTTTGATTTCAGTCTGTGTGCTCTCCCCGCCCATCTACGATTTAACAAAAAGAGATAATCCTATTGGCTGAACAACTAGTTTCCATAGCAGCATTTAGCCAATGCATAAGGGGGAGCGAGAAGGTGAAGGAAAAAAAAGTCTTATCCCCTAAAAAGATGAAAAGAGGGCAAAAGCTGACTAGAAGCCATGGAGTTTGAGTTGAGTAAATGTTGGGCTGAAGGCCGTTTAGTCTACTTTTTGGGCTGTAATGTGTTTTTTGTGCTTTTGTATTCCTTTTTCATTCATCACCAACCACATGTGGACAATCAATCTAACCTGACTCCCAAAGAGACAAAGCTGTGTAGCTGTCCGAGAGATGCATGCCCGTCTCCATTTGATCTGAGAAATGCAGCATGCATGCAAACCGACACCAGAGTTATAGAGGGATCTGTTTTCCCGTGTTGTTAAGTGCCTGCTTAAGAGCCTGCCTGCAAAAAAGAAAAAGCACCAGCTGCTGCAGCTCCTGACCCCAACACCTCAGCTAAATTATCTAATGCTATTATAAAGAATGACATTAACAGCTTCACCCCAATGAAGTTTGAAGTGTGCAGATAGAAGGAGGGCAAAGAGAATGAGAGAAGAGGGGAGGATTGGTGGGGTGCCCCATACTTCACAATGCAGCATACATCTCAATAAAGAAAATTCACTGTAAGGAAGCTTTAAAAACAAGTAAAACAATACTATGGCTCCAATAGACCCCTTGAAGTGATTGGGTAGTCAAACGCACATCGTTTTGATACATCCACTGGGTAAAAATCTGCTACTTTGATGTAAGGGAAATAGTACCCAAATCCCATCACAGGCATTGATGCTGTTGGTTGTCACAACAGAAAAACTCAAGAATTCAAGCGTTTCATTTGACCAAATTCCACTGAATGAAGACAATGATGGATCGCTGCAGTCAAACAGGAACATTTTGCATCATGCAGTTCTATAGTTTTATTTTATCTGTCTGGAAATAAATGCATATTTAGGGATGGGAACCGTTTTGGTTTGATCCGCCGCCGATCTGTTACTTTTGAAAGGGTTATCTGTATTTGTTTTGTTTGTTTTAATGATCAAATAATGTAAAATACAGAAGCTTTTCCCAAAACATCCAAATCCTGCAGAGTTGGAATGTGCCTGAGCTGTTTGTTTCTCTGTCAGTCAGTCTCTGTAATACTTACCTACACCATGTGGATATTAAATTAATACCAATGCTATTAGTATTTTGTCAAAGTATAGATATATTAATATCTACCCAGTCTATTGATGTGCACACTGAAACCTCTTCTTTAACGGCCTGGCTTTTCTGCACTGCGTTTGTGTGGGGGAGCAGGGGGTGGGGGGGCACTCTTCGTTAAGAAGAGACACAAGACTTCAGTTCTGATCTGTGGCAGACCCAGAAGTCCCTGATTTTGTCTCGCCAACAACATAAACGGAAGTGATCAAAGGGCGACAGTGGAGTGGACACGACAAAAGATCGACATGACAAAGTTTGGCGGCAGCGACGCTCTCCGTTTGACTCCGTTTGACTACTATAAAATGGTGGAGGCGTGTTCGCACAGGCGCTTTGACATCACGTGCAAGGGGTTTATAGCAGCCAAGTGTGAGGAAAACATGAACACAGCTGATGTAGATGAAAAGGCGAAAGAGGGGGAAAAAAGTCCTCTTGATATACTTTCATGATGTAAAAGAAAAACATTTTTTTAGCTGTTTTCATTTCACGCAACAATGAGAGCACATTAAGTTTTCAGAAATGCTGTAATGTTAGTGCTTTAAACAGTGACTCAATAGGAAAGCAAACAGGCAGACGGTTTCAGTCAGAAAGCTTGCAGCAGCAGCAGAGCCTCCTGGTCAGTCATGTCTATAGATGCCCTTGTCAAATATGCTTCCTCACACAGAGACAATCTGACACTTAAGACAGCTACACACACACCAACACACAACTGTGAATGCCTGCACCTCCACATGTTCAAGCCTGTGATATGGACTGGCTCGCTTACAGCAGCTGAATGGACTGTGGGGGGGGCACACACAAATACACACACACACAAAATTGCTCCTAATGACTGTAGTGCCCCTCTCTGAGGAGATGGCAGCGGCTGCTGCTATACTCGATAAATATTAACAAGAAGTGCGAGTGATGGTGGTGCTCACTGATCCATAATTGCATCTGAAATGTCTGGCGGGGGGTGGGGCAGAAGGCTGGTCACGGGGGGGGGGGGGGGGGGGGGGGGATGAAAAAGAGGAACTCCTAAGCCACACAACAGAAAGTGATGGCTGTCTATTCAACTTCCTACCATCATCTGGATGACTCGGTGCCAATGAGAGACTGTACACAGTCTGGGCATTACAGTCCATTTACGGCAGACTAGACACAAACATTTCATTGACTTCAATGACCAGATCACTATAATGGGGAGGTGGAATGCCCTCATTTAGGTTTTTGTTTATATCGGGCTTCCTTTGATTAACCTGCTTTGATGATGCACAAAAAAAGAAAGGAAAAAAAAAAGACAACAGTAGCGGACAGTAAACTGGCACCATGGTAACAAGCAGGGATGCCACAATTCATTTAAGACTGAGGTACGTTACACCATTGAACCACATCGTAGGGGAAGTGAATTGTTGCATTCCTCCTGCATACATTTGCAAGTGTCAAACATGTGTGTTGTGGAAATTTAATATATTCATATTTGTTTTATTACATCTCCCCAGGCTTAGCATAAGCCAACTAAAAGGCTTTTCTTCATTGTTACTTGCTCGATAACAAAGGACTTTTCTGAACTTCCAGTTTTTTGTTGTTGTTTTGTAAAACAGAAACAAAAACAAAACCCAAAAATTAACATTTGAAGCCAATTGTGGGGAAGGTAATTTGGTAACCAGTGATATCTTTATAAGTAAATGTGGTTGTTCTTTGCAGCACTGTTTGCTCGTTTCACAAAGGAAATGTCTGCAGTCCAGTTTGGCTCTTCTCCGCTCAGCTTTTCCTGCTTTTATGCATCTCTCTTTGTATTAAGAAGAGTACAGACTGAGATTACAGAGTAATTTGACCTGCAACAATCAGAGTTAAAAGGCTTTATTGGGATTTAGTTTGTGTAACTCCTATAGCTAATTTAATTATTTAAAATATCCTACACGACTGATCACTAAGACGATTATTTGACATGAAAAGAAATATAGTGTAGAATCAGAGGGACAGCAAGAAACAATGTTATCCAGGCTACATGCATATTTAGAGATATTTTCCATTCAATAATCTGTGATAGCTGCAAGATAATTAGCTGTTGGACCTCATTGTTAGGACAATTCACAACATTTCAAATACCATTAGCTTTGCAAGCCCGGGTGCAGAGAAAAACTAATGGACGCTCGTGTTAAGAGTGTGCGTTTATGCACATATATTAACATCTTAATCATGCATTTTTAATTTGGGG
This sequence comes from Oryzias latipes, assembly GCF_053564925.1. Lineage (NCBI taxonomy): Eukaryota > Metazoa > Chordata > Actinopteri > Beloniformes > Adrianichthyidae > Oryzias > Oryzias latipes. Next base: position 25,850,305 of record NC_136243.1, on the reverse strand, counting down.
CTTTGAATAGGTTTGCTTTGTCCAAGGTGGTAGAATGAATTTAAGATCAAACCTATTTCATTAGGAAAAACTACAACTGTGTGGCTAATAGAGTTTAAACATATATGGACATCATCTGAAATAACGAGAATACTTTATTTGGACCACTCTGCTCTCACTGTGCAAGTGGAAAGTAAAAATTACTTATAGATTCTCAGAAATTCTTACAAATTAAGTCATTTTTCTCCATTGGAAGAGAGATCTTAGTGGGACTTTCCTGGTATGGTAAATAAAAATAAAAGATAACCTCAGGTGTGCAACAATTTGACTCAACATAAATTCATCAAAGTGTAAGTAGCAACCAGATGTTTCCAATTAAAAAATTTGCAACTACCTAAAACACCTGGAGCTAAAAAAATAAAAAAAATCAACTTTCTGTCTGTTTATTGGCATCATTTATTAAGGTCTGGGTTGCTTCTAAACCTAATTTGGAATAATAATGTGCCATGATAAAAACAATTTATCTCATGCTAAAGCAATACAGTATTTTGCACATCATTACAACATAAGAGGCATCTCCAAAGCCCTGTTTTTAAGGGGGAATCCACAGACCTAACATAGATCTAGCTTATGAGAAACACCAATATTTATCAGCGTAAGCTATGGTTGAAAGGAGACTCATTTCCTCTCTCGACACACCTTTTGTTTCTGCACTTCTTATAAATTAGACTGACACACAAACTACCTACAGCCACACATATTCATATAGCTTCATAATGCATGTTATCAGCTTATAACACGAATGTGTTTTGTAACAAACAAACAAAAAGCTTGTGGAGGTTTTATGGTTACAACACAGCCTGATAAGAAAATAAAATGTGTGGTCATAGCATTCCCACATACTGGTCGCATGACAAAAGAAACCCTACATGTGTTTCAGCTGATCAGACTCGCAACATATGAGATGAACTCTTGGCAAGATAATTGTATTGTACGTAGCATCTAATTAAATGTCTGTAAGCAGTTAAGCCGTGCACGAGCGTGCGCGTCTCCTCTTCTGTGTAGGTGTAAGGCTAACACGAGGAGAGGGTGTGTGCTGGTGTACAAGGCTCCTAAATCCCTTGTTCCCTGGGGTAGAAACACTGCAATCACTCCATTAACGAAAGAGGGAGGGAGACGAAGACGCTGGGGGGAAGCCGTGAGAGAGGAATGAGCACGGGGGAAGAAAGGGGGAAGGGAGGATGGAGCCCAGCTGACTTGGCCACTAAAAGCAAATGAGGTTAGATACAAGCAGAGAGGGAGGCAGAGGGGTCAATGAGCGCCGAGGACATGGACACAATGACTCAAACATCAGATAGGAGGAGGCAGGGAGATGAGTGACAGCTGATAAAGAAGAGTGGGGATGAGAGAGGAATGATGTGTCGGAGGCAATAGAGAGACTGATGGAAGAGGCAGGATGGACGGCTGAAGTCTGCTTCAGTGGGCAGATCTAGACAACACGGCACTCAGCATTTTAACTCTCAAAGTCCCACTCCAATCATCTTGTGATCTAATGTAAAATCATTACCAGTGGTCTTTTAATTACGATTTTGCTGTTTTAAAATTAAAATAAAAAAGCCTGTGTTGTTTTCTAGGACATAGTTTCTGCAGAGCTGCATTAGTTCATTAGAAATTCGCCTCCGAGTTGTGGGCGGGACTGCTAGCATGGAGTTATCCCCTATTTCCCATGATCTGTTTGTTTACAATCTCTCCTTCTGGCTTACAGCATTTACAACCCCAAGCTAACATTACGGGCACTACAAGTATGGGAATAAATTGCACAATAGAAAAAATTAGGCCTGCACAATAAATTGCAAATTTATCGTTATCGCAAAATTCGGCTGAAATGGCAATAAATGGTAACTTTAAATTTGTAAAAACATGAAAAAACACTCCTATGTAGACAAGGGTTATTTGGGATATAATTTAAAGTATGTTGACTCTTATTTAAATAAAGCTGTTGCAGAGAAATGGAAAGTGTGTATTTAGTTGTTTTGCTATTTGTTTGTGTATCGCAAGTTATACATCGTCATCGCAATATTGATCCTTATTATCCAAATCGTGAGTTTTTCCTCATATTGTCCTGTCCTAGAAAAAATATAATTAGCAACAATATGCAAAAAAAAAATGACAAAGCAAGAACATTGATTCTGATAAATCTGATTGAGTAATAGCTGTTTAATTCTCATTATAAATTTATGGAACCAATGGGCACTTACTACTTGGAAACCGAAGGGGGAGGAGTCACTTAGTCCCATTCTCACATACAGTCAGCGGTTACGACGGAGCCAAAAATGCAACCCATGATTTGAGTCATAAATTAAAGAGCTAGAAGACACTGTCATCCTGATCAGCAAACAAGCCAAAAGCTTGAACCTTCTCACATGCAGGTCGGCAGCTGGCAACCTCACTGCTCCACTTGCAACAAATAGAGATCATTAACACATTACAAGGTCACGTCAGTGAGACTAAAATGAAACTAGTGCTGTTGGGAGAATACACAGGAGGATTGTTGGCCCTTAACCCATAATGACCTGGTAGAACTTCTGAGCTGGTTTCCCCTTAAACCATGGAGCTGCAAACATATTCAGAGCACAAATATACACAGAACAAGAAAAAAATTAAAGCTGAAGGTAAAAAACAAAATCTTTTAGTGGATAATTTTCCACATTCTAGAAAGCTATCATGGTTTTTAAAGGTCATTTCTACCATGCCAGTGATCACAGCGAGTTCATCAACACATCAGGTTGCCTCAACAGACTCGTACCAATTTTAAAAATGACAGTGAATATTGCTCAGATTTACATCAAATAAATGCATTATTTTTTTTTATAATTATTCATAAATCCCTGTTTTTCCAGCTTTAATATTAAATTTCCTAATAGAAATTGTACAAATCATCTTTTTTGCTTTCTTAAAAAAGGATACCCATGTCTAAATAATGAAAAGAGCAGGACAAACATTTCATCAATTCTAAAAAAAATGCTGTATTAGCTCCTACATTTGTAATAAGTGTTCAAATTGGCTTCCCACTGGTCATCTCTGTATCTGGGCAGACATGCTGGAAGGAAGACAGGAGGCTGAAATCAATATGGCTGGATCAATATGTCACAGAGGTTGCAGTAGGCACCACAGCTGCCACTGTTGAGTAAACAAGCCAGGGAAAATGATTGTCCTCCAAGTCAAGAATGACCTCAATCATGCTGCAGAATTGATTGTGACCCCCCCCCCCCTTCCAAAAACCACCACCTCTTTTTCTGTTTTGCATGTCTTCCTGCAGTGTCCGATTACTGTGCACAGAATGACACACACAGACAAAAATGGAAAGTGAGACAAAAGAGAAAAAGAGCCATGACTTCAGTTTTTGGCCAGTAGATTGATTGCCGTGTTCAGGTTTTCCACACGCCACTAATTGGATTCACAGGTCATTAGATACAGTACATAAGCGAGAGTGTTTCCGCCTAAAGACAAGGGAAGATGGACAGGAAAATGGAGAGGTGTGTGAGGGGGCCAATATTGATGAGGTTGTTTGGTACAGGACCAATAAAATCTCCTCCCCCTCTGCTCTGCCTCCCAAGTCTGTTCCACCACCACCCTAAAGGGGGGTTGATCAATAGCTTGCACTGCAAGCAAAGGCAAGGGATGGTGATAGAGGGAGAAGAAATAAAGAGGATGTGTGGTTCTTTTACTCCCAAATTACCCTTTGTGGGTCCTTTATAAAATGTCCTGGCAAGATGAGACACAAAAAAGTCAACTGTTAAGGCGGAAGCTCATTTCTTCTCTTAAAAGCAGGGTGATGGGTTGTGGTGGTCCACACCAGCACGGACAATAGCAGCTAAAATCCTTCTGAAAGAGTATATCTAACAAGTGTAGCTCTGATCTGTTGCCATGTGACAGAATAAGCCTGCTGAAAATATCTGCACGGTTTAAAGCGCCAGCAGGGCTTGTTGTTATAACAGAGAAGGACAGGGGTGCAGTCTGCTCAAAGACATACAAGCATGCAAATGGCTGTTCATTAATTACAGATGGACTGGGGGGAGGGAGCAACAAAGACACAAACTTTAGAAAGCTGAAAGGAAAGGTCAGCTCCTGCAGAAAGGTTTCTATCCTTCTCTCCCTGGACAATTACCTTTGTCTGCCCCGGCCCTTGGCGGGCGCTCTTAATCAAGGTGCAGCTGTGTGAGTTTTCATGCGAGAGAGTGTGTTGGTGCACGAGGAGGGATTCCTGCCGTCCTCAGCATTCTCTGACCGCAATCCGATTAAAGCCCCGCTGCTGTGAGGACCGGCTGCAGGGCCCGGAGTTCACCTTAAAACCTCTTCTAAACACAACAACCACACTTTAATCTGAAAAGCATTGGTGCTCACACCCTGCTCCACCGTTTCAGAAAGGACTGGATGCGGTCACTGAGCTGACTGTGGCTTCTGGTAGCAGTTACTCTGGCGTGGAGCCTAGTCATTCCTAAACAAGTGTTTTCTCTTTTTTTCCTTTTGCTCCGTCTAGACATACAACATCTTACAAGACTGACAACACTCAAGTTCCAGGAGGCTTGGCTGTGCCTTTGGCAACACGAAACCATCAATTACATTTTCCAGTTGTCTCTGCACATTAAATGGTGGTCGAATTACTACAAACCTTGACCAAAAATGTGCCCCAGTTTTCATTCCTGGCAGTTGGAAATGATACAAAAGACCAATTAAAAACACCAACAAGCAAGATCCAAAAATCTATTTCTGTGTTCTTTTTGTGGACTTAGAGCTGCAAATACCTCAAACCAAGAAACAAGAAAAGCCTGGACTTTTAAGAACCGTGGAGCAATCCTTCAGCAGTGACATCCCAAAACAATGCATTCACTAAAACACAGAGCAGCATATGAAATGACAAAAAAAACAAAAACAACGATAGCTTGCTAAGAATTACATGTGGACGTGCAATATTCATGGTTTCCATGTGGTGAATTTTGTCAATTTAAGTGCTGAAAGATTAACTGTATCTCTCAATCCACATTTTCCTCCCTTTTTATCTGCAAGAACAAAGACAAATTTGTTTTGGGTGAACTCCAGTCCACTTCCTTTTTGAAGAAAAAAATGTGAAAAAAAGAAATGGCAAGAGCAAGTGCTAACCTCCTATTTATATCTTGAACATTTTTAAGTTTCCTGTTGCTGAAAAAACAAGTGAGACCTCAGCAGACTCCCTGAGTCTTATGAAGTCATAGCTAATTAAAATAAATGTCTGCTTTAGCCACACAGGGCTCCTAAGAGCACAGCGATGGGTATCATTCAATAAATAACTCAACTATTTATATTTTCTTAACTAATTCGCAGCAGGGTAGTAACTATTTTCCACAAAGAACGCTCGGAATAGACCAAAAAGAAGGATTTGTGTGCAATCTTGACATTTTTGAAGCCATGGACAGCAGTTTATCTGTGACCTCTCACAGGCAAACGTGAACCCTGGTAACAGGAAGGCTGCTTGAGTGGCTTTGCTGAAGCTCAGTGTAATGTGAGAACAAAGGCGCATTAGAAAAGGCAGAGGCAGAAGAGGCACACAAAGAGAGTATGTACTCACCAGCTTGAAGTCTTGGATGCTACAAATGAAGTAAGGAGTATTGGGCCGCCGACTCTCAATGTACACACAATCTGTAAGCAAGGGAGGAAGAAAAAAAGAGGTTTATTTGAGGTTTAAAAATGTCTTTTAAACAGTCTAATATTGTTTTGTGTGCCATTACTTTAGAGGAGAAGACGTGTTTGGTTTTGAGTCAAATTCAAATGGAATGCGAGTAATAGGATTTAAGACTTCTGGAGCGCGATGAGCTTGCCTTTCCAAAGCTAACATTATGCCACAGGGGGACTGTGTTATTGTTCCACTCCATTTATACACCAGTGAGCAATACTGACTTAAACATCATCCCACCCCTGGAGTCATCATGGTATGGCTGTAGTCACCCAGTCAACATCCGAGGGACCAAATCTACCTGGGGGGCTCTGGGATCATTTGTTAACAGACTTACATTTATAAAAAATATATAAATATATTAAATATAACTATATAAATAAATATAATATAATATATATTAATTGTTTTCTTTATTTATTCCAAATTTTTATTTAAACAAACCAGCAAGTCATTAAAATGCAACAAATAGAACTCGTTTGTTTTAAAAATCTAACATTTATCACGTACAAACTTAGCTTAATCAACTTGTTTTTATGCGTCTACATCTTCTTAAAAATACTTTTTTTTCCAGTGTTTTCGATTCTGATTTCTTAATCAGCCCCAATCAGAGTTTATAAACAATAACTGTGGTGAAAAAGGACTTCTAAACACCAAGTCCAACACACAAAGCTGGAATAAACGTGCAGTCTACAAACACAGCTGTGAAAATGGGCTTTCATTTCACCTTTAGACACTGAACTTTACTGCAATATTTATAGATGCAGAGTAGCAGTTTCTAACCTCTACAGGAGATAAACTGTATGAACAATTAACCAACTGGCTTTACACTGCTGCTGGGAATTCACACCCATAGAAGAAATCTATTTTTACTCCTTCTTTGGGGTTTTTGACAGTGATTTTGAAACGAGCTTTCATGACAAGGCTGTCAAACTTTAAGAAACTAGTTTCGAAATCAGTGCTTCTTCTGAAACTTTGCCATAATCAAGCAATGTACAATTGTGCAAGAGGGTAATAGCTTAGAAATAATTATAATTTAATTTGCTTCATGTAGCATTTTTCTCCTCTTAGTTATTTCTAACAACAGATTCATTTTAAAATACTGGAGAGAACTTAATCACCATTACATCGCATGTGTTTAATTAGCTTTGGATCAGCTGGAGTGAGACAAAAAAAATGTAATCCAGCCTTTGTCTCGTATTCCTTCGTCAAATGGGGCTTAATGATGTCAGCAGCGAGCCTGTAACATTGTGAGAAGAGGGGACTGTCTGGCAGTGTTGTTAAATTGAATGTGACTGGTGGTATGGCGGGGTCGTGAACTCTCATCTCCTTAACAAAACATTCACGCTGCAGAGGACAAAAACACACAGCCACTTCTGTCCGGGAGAAAAGCAAGAGAAGGCAGGGGGACGGCTAATGGTTACAGCTAAACCCGGCACGCCGCTTTCTAGTCACAGCGAGGTCTTACCAGACTTAGGGGAAAAAGCGAAGAGATTTGAAAAAGCAAAAGTCTCCTGCATTGCTTTTTAGTACAGATGTAAAGGATATGAATGTGACCAAAAAAAAATCAATCGAGTTATGAGAGTAACAGCAGTATCGCTTGAAAAGCACACATACAAACGAGATTACGGTGTGTTGTTAAAGGGGTATTAAAAAAAAAGTAAATGTGTGAAGTAAATGATGGGTTTCTGTCAGTTTGTCTTCCTGTTGTGCCTCTGTCTACTTTTTTTATGCACATGTGATGCAAGCAAAAAGACGGCCAATCACAAGCTTGCGTCTACCAAGTCGGGTCAGTTCCTATTGGCTGAGAGGGAACCACAGTGAGGGATGTGTTTTGGGCACTAAACATTGCAAACCCTTTTTTTTCCCACAGCACTCCAAACAATGCCCAAATAAATTAATATGACATTTTTTGTCAACAAAAAAGTCAACAAGACCCAAAGTACCAGGTTTTAATGTTTGAAACTGTAATGTCAAAGACATTTTGCTTTTGTTGCTTAAAATAAAAAGCACCTGTTAGAGCTAGGCGATATGGCCAAAAATGATAATCTCAGATGTTTTCATTCCAAATTTAATTTTCGATTTTAATCGATTTTCCCCCCTGCTTTAACTTTCTGTAGCAAAAATAACAGATGATGGAATATATTGATAAGAAACTATTTTATTTTAACATCTCCTTTGGAAATTGGGTATAATACAAACTTCAACTAAATAGAAGCTGTAAAAATGTTTGTAGAACAATGCAGCAGATGTTTTGTGAGCTACTGCTCAGAGAAATACTAGAACGCACTCAGCAGAGCATTTCTGGTAGCAGCAGCCTTGAAACGGATTTTGCTGCGTTTGGTTTGATGCTCCAAGTTTGAAGTCACAACCCCAGAGACCGAAATCTCATTTTTGACTCAGACAAGTTGGCTGCTAGATTTAGAAAAATCTACCGACCAAATGATTCCATTATTTTACAATGAAAAACTTAAAGTCTTATTTTAATAAATAAATATTAGGTTAAATGCAAACAGAGAGGAAGCCACAACATAATGAAAACATCAGATAAAAACAACTGTTTTTTTTCTAAGTGCTGTTCTGATTCATCAATCTTTACTCTCTGCTTTTGCCGTTTTCACGCCCTCTATGAAATGTTTCATTTTCAATCAAAAATGAATTGTTTCTGTTTTCTTGCTGAAAAATGAGAAGAAGGGTTTCAGTCGGTCACCGGTAGTCTGACCCAACTATAAAGTCAAATTCAAACCTGCTGAGAAAACGAGGACAGATTTACTAAAGGGAGCAGATTGACAGAAAAACCAATTTGTTTCTAATTCTGTCTCCAGTTCATTCATTTTTACATGAAACCATAACAAAAACAGCCTAAAAACATGATCATGTTTTGGATTCTTGCCATTGACAGTTAAGATGCAGCACGCTCATGAGGGAGGGTTTTTTTTTTAGTTCAATGTCGGCTCTGTAATGTTACAAAGGCACTACTAATAAAGTTTCATACAAAACGACTCATATAATATTTATAAAATACAGTTTTTATTTAAATGTACTATTAATTCATTTTGTTGCATTTATCCGTCACGTCTTAGGATAATGTCCACTCCGTGAAAATATAGTCCGACTTTAACCGGTCCATGAAGGCGGCAACGCAGAACAGCTTGTTAGCATAGCATCATAGCATTTAGCATCACAGCATTTAGCATCTTAGCATTTAGCATCATAGCTTCGTGGCATTTGTGTCTAACGACACCGCTGTCTCCAAATCAGCACTTTATAACGGAATAGACCCAGGTGTTTATAACACCTTACAGTGTTACATGATTTCTTAAATGGAGAAGCTCTAACAAAAATGTACAGATCATCATGTTCCGCCATTCCTGGAGAGCGTTTCAGTGTGGCCACTAGATGGAGCTCGTGCTCACAGCATTACATTTATTCCAAAAGATTTAGGTTAAAAACTGTGCTTTTGATCACAAATGGTTTCTTTGAAAAATGTTTCCTTAAACAATTCGGAAAATTCATGTCTGTGAGTATATAAAGCTGTTCATTTGGTCAGCAATGTATGTTTAGGTCAAATGAGCGTTAGCATTAGCCATCCTATGGGAAATTCCATTATACGTTAGCATCAAGCAAGCAGACGTTGGCGTTACTGGTGAAATGCATTAGGTCACTGGAAAAGGAAAGGCATAAAAGATCGATTTCTACTTTTATGGATCAATTATTGATTTATTAAGCTTGGATCGATTCAGACCAATTAATCGATTTTATCAACCCAGCCCTACAAGATTTGCACAGCTTTGACATTTCGCAGCAAGCCTCTTTCAACGGTAGGTGGCGAAATTTCAATTCAATTCAATTCAATTTTATTTTGTATAGCCCACAACAGTCGTCTTGATGGGCTTCGAAGTAAAACATGAACTCAAAAGGATCATGAATACAAAGAGTTCAATAGGAAAATACTAAAATGAACTAACAAACTGACTAAGCTATACTGGCATCCCTGCCCTTAGATCCCCCTTCGCGGTAAGGAAAAACTCCTTAATGGTAAACAGCAGAAAAAGAAAAAAAAGAAAAAGCCCCTCCCTGCTTATCCAGTGGGAACACCATGGACTAAACGCGCTTTTAAGAACCTACATTTAGTGGGTTCTTGAAGAGTCGTCACATAGCCGGTGTGTTAGAAGCTTAAGAAGGAAAGATACACAATTCTACTTTTTAGCAAAGATGGAGCTGTTAAAAATTCTCTTTGTGCATTCTTTTTGGTTAGACTGTTGCCATAAAACATCCCCAAAAAAACACTCCAGAACAAGCTGCAGCTTCTTTTTCTACTGACTGACACGGTCATCATCTGCTATTTGTTTGTGTCTACAGATGTATTGATCCAACTGTGGTTCATCTCACCACCTTCAGAGGAAAAGGGGGGGTGCCATTGATATTAAATGACTCTGACACTGAGGACACCATTTGTAGAGGGGCAACACTAGCTTTGTGCGTGTGCGTGCGTGTGAGTGTGTGTGGGCTTGTTATCTGCTGTGGCTTAAATGAGCTGTTTCTAAAGGGAGGGAGGGGTTTATCGCACATGCTGGCTTTGAGTAAGGCATTATATCTCTCTACTGCCCTCTTTCCGTTTTCCCTCCTCTCCCTCCTTTCCTTTCTCCCGTCACTACATCATCCCTGGAAGTCATTTACAAGATAACATGAATGAAAATATCCATTAGTGCTATTGTGTGATCTGTGAGCAGTCCAGTGTGTGTGTGTGTGTGTTTGTGTAAGTGTGTAAAGGAGAGGAGCCGGTAAGGGAGGAGGAAGAGGAAGGAGCAGGACAGAGGGAGGAGGGGGAGGGCAGAGAACAAAAGAGACTAATCTGAACGAGATGACATGTTTTAGAGGAGTCAAATCCATGGAATTAGGGTTTAGTGTCCCCTCACCTCGGCAGAAAATTCATTTGGAGATGGCACATCTCCTTTTCTAAACCCACCAGTACATCAACAGGCATAAAGAATAGATGGGAAGGGGGGGGGGGGGGGGGTATATATAAATGATAGGAGGTAGAGGTTGGGGTCCAGTGAAATCATTTACACACAGCATGCGAGTCTATTCTTTAAATGTCATGAGCATGCTTTGAATTCATTTTGGGAACTGAGCGCCTCTACTTCAAGGTCATTTCTGTGGAAGCAACTTTCAAACAAATCATCAAAGTTACACTCAAGCAGACGCCTCTGACTCCGCCTATCTGACAATAAAGAAGTAATGAAGCTCAAACGGAGCGCGGGGACTTGCGTGCAGAGAAGGGGAAAAGATTCAGGGGGTTTTGAAGTGGTCAGCTGGGTTTGTGTGTGGTGGTGCGCGACTGACTGTCTTGTTAAACATTTCTGCCATTTTGTGCATTTGGAAGCGGGTCTCCTCGCTCAAGTGGAGAGGTGGAAAGGGGAGGGACGAGACAGCCTTAACTGTGATGGGGGTCTGTGTGGGGGGGATGGGCAGGATTTTTTAGGATTCTAGCGTGTGCTGGCTGATGTGGTTTTGCCCGTACGAAGGCGCTTACAGAGGAGTGCTCTGGTTTCTTCTGTGAGCGATGCTGACTGCAGTGTCACACACAAAGGCCAAGAGTTCACAACTTTGGCCAACAGAGATCATTCTTAGCTACTGCGTACGGCTCTTCACACTTCACTAAAACCCCATAATGATGGTCACCGTTTCTCTAATTACCCTGCACCGCTGAGTTTGAGCTACTGCCGACTAAATTGTTATAACCCGGTGTCACACACACATGCACAGTTTTTTTTTCCAGCTCAAGCTCTTTGTTCAGCCTGCCATTCTCTTAACGCCGCCAAGCATGTCTAATCTAAAACACACCTGCCCTGAGCGAACGAGCCCTTTGTTATTCTCCCTGTATCAAGCAAATAAGATGTTTAATTTGCTGCAGCATTCCTGCAGAGGGAAGGGAGTTCTTAGATACCATCGGCTCGTCTTTCCTTTATTCTTTATGAGCCAACAACAACCAGTAAGTCACATTCTGAACATGCTGGCGGTGCTGTGGGTGAGCATTTCAGACACGCTTAATACATCAAACAAGTTGGGATCCTGCTGCATGCGGTGAATGTTGGCCAGGATGCACCTGCATTGTTAAAAGCGACGCTGGACTCAAAATGCAAGGGAGCACATTTATAAACAGAAAATGAAAGGAGTTTGTCTTTAGAGGAGCGTCTCCTCCCTCTAGCTTTATTGATCCAACCATGAAACAGCAACAGGAATGTGATAATGGCACCAAATGAGAGAGAGCAAGTATGAAGGCTAAGGACAGAGAACTTGGGGGGGGAAGTGGATTCCCTCGAGAGTTCTTTCAGTGATACCAGCTGATGGCTGAGGCTTCCTTTTTCTACTTCCTGCAGAGTCCAGCCCAGCAGGGTGGACCTGCAACTAGTTAGGACATGAAGGTGAAAGGACACATCTTCAACTGTCTTTATCTTGTCCCCTCCCAGAAAAACAAGTCTCCCTTCCTCCTCTCATCTTCTCACTGGGAAAACTGAGGGAAATACCTGGCCAATGATACCATCAGCTCCCTGCAATTGGGCAGGCCCACAGCTGACTGAGCTCCTGGGGGAGAACAGAGGCTCTTTGACAACACCCTCTCTCCACCCTCTCCTTTCCCTGTTGGCTAGCCCACGCTTTCTCATTTAGCAGTCGGCAGGTGGTTGTATTTCACTAAAAAGCTTTTTTCCCAGAGTCTCCAGTGCGGGAAGAGGATAGCAGTGCAGAGGGGGCCTTTTCAAAAATAGATCTGTTCAGCTAACAGCACACTACAGATTTACTTGCCATGTTTTAATGTGAAATTGCTCCTACAGCTTGTCCTCCTCTAAGTTAAAATGTTCTTAATATCTTTTAATAGTGTCCTCCTGACTGGACAGTGTTAGTTTGATTGACAGCAAACCAACACAAACACAGGACAAGCCAAGTTGATGTGTGGTTGCTTTACTGACCTAAAATACATTTTTTAAATGGTGTAACGGTAATGAAATACAGGCTGCAAAATGTGGCCTTTTGAAAATACTCTTCAGTAGCATTGAGCTTTTTTACATGGACACTAATTATCCAATCATAATTGGATTTTTCAAGTGGCAAGTAGATAGAATAATCCTACCATGTATCCCCCTTTTAGTCAATATAGTTCCTAGTTTTACATCTGCACATATGCAAACAACGAGATTTTAGTATCTATATTATTGAAGCTGACATTATGACTGTTGGCACCTTAATGTTTACAAAAACCAAACCTGCAGAAGCTTTTAAATTAGCAGGAAGTTTGAAAGTTTTCTCATTAAAAGACTCCCTCTGATGAAAATAGTGTTTTTAACATGTTCTTGTGGCATTTTTCTGATGATGGAAGACATATTAGGAACATTTTGTTCAAATTTGCATTTCGAAGTATTTCTTTAGTTAAATACTTGTGGAGCAATAGCAGTTTGAAAAAAAAAGGTGATTCATGTAGGACAAATGCTGTTAATAAACTACTGCCGCTCTACAGAAACTATGTCCTAGAAACCAACACAGGTTTTTCTAAATTGGGCTAAAAACAGCGTAACAATCATAATTAAAGGCCACTGTTCTTTAAGCCTGCATATAGTTCTGAGAAATATACGAATGGATTACCATGTAGACAAAGATTTTCTAAAGACTGCATCGCCATATTCAATTTGTGGGCATATAAACAGGCTGAATGGTACAACTGATGACAGAGAACGTGTGTTTTCAGCTCTAACAACCTGTCACTGTTATGCTATTATTTCAGCTTACCTGTGCTTAGAGTGAGGAGGAAATCACAGGCCAGTAAACATTAGGACATGGTTTTACCAGCGACCAACAGTTGGCCATAAAAAAGAGAAATGTCATTTCTGAGCTCTTTTGTCTGTTCATCAGCCGCTCTCCTGCCACACAGCCTGCAGTGTGTTCATATGACACATACATAGATGCCCCCACCCTCAGGAGTCCTTACTGGCAAAAAAGTGCCAGCTGTCCACATCGTCAACTCCCCCCCACACTCGTGTTCACAAAGCTTTTTTTTCCCTGGGTCTGCCGCACTCTGAGTAGATCTCCAACCACACAAAGGAAATGATTAGTTTCTATAGATACATTTCTGAATTTAATACCCATATTCACCAATTTGATGAGACAGCCATGCTGCTTGATGCACAATGGAGCGCAGGAGGAGTGCATGTGTCTGCGTGAGAGTGTAAAAGAGAGGGAGGGGGTCTCCATTTTAAATTTGGCAGACATCCCATCATTTAGGAAGGATGGAGACACTGCATGGCAGTCAAGAAAGAGGATGAGCACAGAGGATGGTACTGTCTGTTTAAGACTGAACTACTGCACATGCTTGACACAAAAATGATTTCTGTTAAAAGTCATTGATGTTTTGGTGTATTTATGTACCTTTACAACAGTGATGTTGATACATCTCATTAGAATTGAGCGCTTTTCTAAGTAGTAAAGTAGGTGCACTGCTTCCACCTGAGTAAAGATCTTCATTTTTAGGACGGATGGACACGAGTGCAGAAAAACAGGCTTTGACATGTCAGGTCAGTCAGATCAAAACTGAGATACTGGTTTCAAATCAGCAGCTTTCTTCCTCTTACTGGGTTGCTCCACTCAGCAACCATACACAGCCAAGGAAAGACTCCACTAGTGCAAATACTCTCCTCTGTGCTTTTTTATTAATAAAAGCGAAGCTTGAGTAGGTTAAAGGCTCTCACACTGCCCACTTCACTCTCCATCTCCTCCTATCCGACCGCAGAAAGCCGCCTGAACACATCAACAGTGAGGAGATTGGACAGCAACCCAACGTTGCTTCTCACAAGATGACAGAAAACATTTCCAAAGCTTCATGGGGGAAAAAAAAGCTACAAAACCAACATCTTATTTGGAATTAATTTCTGTTTCTGTAACACCTTCTGTCCCATTCCATGTCTAGGATGGTGCAAATCCCTCGCAGAGGGTGGTCAGTTTTACATATTGTATGTCACTAGACGGCTATAAAAGGATTTAACATTTAGCAAAGCATAATCCATTGCAAGGCTTTGTGCCTGCCTAAGCTGCACGCATCAAATCTGATTTCAAGACGGCTGCTGCCAGTGACCAAGCAGCAGAAACCTACACATACGCAGCTTATCACCTCAACAATAAGGAGAGTTGACAGATGGAAGTTGGTTGGTGAGGTGGAGGCTCTTACTGGGTGACACCGGGAGGTAAATTACAAATGAGTGCAGAGGCTGTCACAATCCAGTTGACGCTTTTTCCTCTTCTATACAGATCTAACAGCTCAGGTTTTTGTAAGAGTGTGTTCAGCATTCAAGCAACTTGGAGCATGTCAAATAAATTAAAGGAGAAGACGGGAAGCATAAATATGTCTTATCAACCTGACACGAGCTGCACTGTTTGGTCCAACGGCAAAACGTAAATATTCTATATTGCTATTGCACTGAGGAGGTAGACTTTGTTTTTATGACTTTGGAACGTTTATTGGCGTGATTGACTGCTTCCATTTTTTATTTCATATATACGAACATGCATACATAAACCCTTTTACAGCTTTTTACCCCCACATCATGTCAAGCAGGGGGCTGAAAAATACCCCACCTTCACCTGATGACAACTGGTGTTTGTTTCAGCAGAAAAAGTAACAAAAATAGGGGTCTATCTATAAATGGAGGATGCTCGGTGCCTATGAAAATTGCATTCTACTTTGCCGTATTTTTCGCAGTCAGGTGCACTTAATGCCTTAATTTCTTTCAAGGTACACTGCGTTCTGTCAACATGTTTAGTTGGCGGTTATTTTCTGAACCCACCAGGCATTTGACATGCATTCAAGAAGGCGCTTTTAGCATACTGCGTTCACACTGGACTATCGTTTCCCGATACTAGCGCATGCACTCACAGTAGGAAGAGGCTTAAGGCAAAATGTCGAAGCGGTGCAAATCTCATGAATCTTGTCCCAGGCTTTTTCTTTCACAGCTCTATTCCGATATATGGAAGACTTGGTGTCAAAGCATTCCGGCTAGGCACAATATGCAATACTTAATTCCTCCTCCATGATCAATTTTCAAATGTTTGGCATTTCCGTGAATGAAAAGGGATGCCATCCATACGTCGCAACCAAATCTGAGTCCCTGACCGGACATACTTCAAGTGGTTTAACTTTCAACGGCTTTTTTACTCTTTGTAAAACCTAAAAACGGACTTAAAAACTTGCGAAGCGGCACAGGAATGCCAGAGTGTTGAATGCGGAAGCCTGAAACACCCATTGACGTGCAATACATAGACTTTTCATTGTAATTGGTCGCTTGAGTACTTATTGTTGTGAATATGCAAACGCATCTTATGTCCAAATGTTCCAAACAAGGCTGGGAGTTAGCATAGTCACAGTGACGTTTGTTTTTAGCGATATCATTTTGGTTTCTTATATAATCCAAACAAGGTTGGGAGTTACAGGTATGAATACGCCAACGCTTAAAGCATGGTTAACATGTAGCGTGTTACAAACAAATTCTGGAGTTACTGTGAACTTAGTTATTAAAGTTTCTGAAGAAAGGATTTATCTCAGACTCCTGTTTTACTTTATGCCCCTAACAGTTCAGTGTGCCTTATATATAATATACATGACATAATTTAGAAAACAGTGCGCCTTATAATTCCTTCTATGGTGCAGAACATACAATAAATTAAACTTGTGAGTAAACTGAAAATTAAAAAAGTGTGTGAAAGCAAACACAATAGAATAACTTTTAGGTCTTAACATGGCAGGTAGCATCTACCACCATTTACACAAATACACAATGTGTTACAAAAAGATTAGAAACTGTGGTTTCCTGCAGCACGCTGAAGCATAAAACTATGTGCTCCATCAAAGTGTTGTTTTCTCTAAAAGCAAAAAAAGCTCTTGAGGATTTGCAGGATGACACCAAATTAAACAAACAAGCTAATCCAATATACTGGCTGTTAATACCTACATCATCTAATCCAACACTTAAGTGCAGGGTATAAGGTAGGAGTAAGTAGATAAGCAAGCCTAGCTTCCTTATATCAGTGAGTCTAGCACTCTACAGCTTAGAAACAGCATGTAAAGAGAGGTCCTTGTTTGTGATTGAGGAAATGGCTGCTTTTCGTTTCACTGTCTCCTCTGACAGAGTCAAGACTTTACACTGCAGCTCCAAAAACCCTGTTCAAGAAACTGGAGTACCTTTTGGCCCCAGAGGAGAAAGCATACTTTCAATGAGTCAGAGCGCGTCAGGACAAAATCATTATCATGGCTGTTGTCACGATCACATCATTTACTGAAGCACCACTTTGCTTTATTGACTTAGCTCAAGACAAAGCTTAGAGTGGGTTGTGGAATTGATTGTGTGATGCATCTGCCTGCAGCCTGGGGCGAGTGTTTTTGCTGATGATGCTTTGTAGAGTTTAGAAAAGACAACACTGGACAATCTGCAAGTCTTTAGCAGCTTATTGCTGCAAAAGGGACCTGGTATTTAAAAAGAAAGAATAATTCATCCAAGGAGTCGGTATGGTACAAGATTTCTGAAGTGAGTTTGGGAGCAGTGATGTCCTGTCAGGTTGGCTTCGGCCAGGAATGAAGGTGGATATGTCAAAAAATGCAGCTCACATGCATGCATACATAGTGTCATGTCTCTCATTACTAGAACTCACCTCCAGGTCTGTAAACAACATCATCCTCAGTTATGAAGGATGTGATCTCTCCGTTCTCTGTGCGCTCATAGCGTGACTTCTTTTTAGGCATCTTCTTTTTGCCCTTCTTGCCAGCCTCCTCGGCTGTGCCGCTGCCTCCGCCTGTGCTCCCGTTGTCGTTGTCATCATCGTCGCTGTGCTCGCTTTCTGCATAGTTCTTGGCCCCGCCTTCCAGCGTACAGCTCCGCCGGGGCCTGGAGCTCTCACTTTCTCGGTCGCCGCGGTCCCCCTCCTGCCGGCGGGACTTACCGGCCTCCCGTTTGTCCCGGTCCCTGTCTCTGTCGCGTTCTTTCTCCCTTTCTTTCTCTTTGTCGGCCGTCATGATCCGCCACGTGCCTTCCTCAGTCCTCTCACGGCTGGGCCTCCGTGAAAGGTAGACTGTGAGCCTGGGCTTCAGTCTTATGAATTTACCAATCAAATCCAGGGAAAATTCGGCCACACCAACAACCCCAGTGTTTCAGAAAAGCTGTGAATTGAGAGAGAGAGAAAAAGATGAGTCAGAAAGCATCGTCATTTTGTCACAAACATTACAGTTGATTCTACTATTATGGCATGAAAACACAAGATAAGCTCCTGGAAATGAGCAGCTGTGCACAAAGGTTTTTATACTTCAATATATTCTTAGTAACCCACTTCACAAGCATGTATGCTCTGGAGGCAACTAAGCATCATCAAACAAACATTCCCACTTTCTGCTTCAACCTGTAAGCGTTATTTCGTAGAAGAGCAAAAAAATGGTGTTTAAAGACAAACAAAAAAAACAACAAAAAAAAACAGACCGCTTGTAGGTACTACAACAATAAGCTGAAAAGCAGCTCTAAATGAATCAAGTAGTTCTGTATTGAGCAGACATGCAGCTTAGAGATCCTCACAGAATATGTGTCATTTTTACAGCTTAAAAAAGGAATGGACCCATTTTTCTAAGCAACAGAATGAACGTTGCATAAAGCTCAATGACAGAGTTAACAGGCTAACTTCTATGATCATTTGTTATGACACCAGGCTAAATTCTGCTTATCCTTATGTGTGACTGTGCATAATCTGGCTTACTGGACTGTAGCCTGCCTCAACCCTCTGCCTTGGCTGACAGTCACTGCTGTGATAATGTGAAGTGACAGTTCTGGAGGGAAAAGTATCGCAATCCGCTGGGTATGGGAGGGGAGAGGAATGAGGCAGAGCCAGTCACTTGCCATGCCTAGTTCACTGTCGCTTTCAGCAGTCTTCACCCAGCTATCACTTTTTCATGCCATGACAAAACCCTCCATAAACAGTGAAGTGAGTGAGGCTGAAACTGAAGCACTGCACAGGCCTGACATGCAGCAGCTACAAAGGAGGCTACTCATTTACTGCCAGTGTTCCTTCCAGCCTCACGGCAACAAATTAACTAGAAATAGTTATTATAGCTCCCTGAGGGATCAGACCAGGCAATCAGCACCCGCATTACCATGCTCATAATGGCAGGGTGGAGGAGGGAAGGTGAAAAACGAGGAAAGAATGGTGATTGAACTTGGGAAAGCAAAAAAAAAAACACAGCCGAGTGAAAATTGAACAGCATATCAGCAAGCGAGCAAAATGTACTGGAAGAGCCGAATCGACAAAGAGGAGTGTGGAAGAAACGCTCCTGGCTCAAACAAACAAACACAACACAGCACGCTGTACAACGGCGCTGCTCAGCAGCGGGGGCTGTCATCTCATGAGCAGACAGCGATTGACAGGGCAGCTGCTCTCGTCAGCTTCAACACAAACCCCGGGCCTGATTAAACTGCAGCCTCGTCACGGCCCCATTAATCACCTAATGACGAGTTACCACGGCGACCACTGGGCTGCCGGCGTATACACAGACAAGAACACATTAGTGAACAGAGAAGATGAAACGGGCTCTGGAGCGTTCTAACGGGTGTGTTCATGCAAGTGCACACACCTACAACCAACACATACCTGAGATGGTATGCAAAGACTAACAGTGTGGGCTCCTTCTGAGTGCCGTCTCCAAAATTATCTTTCTGACTCAGCAGCTGCAGGTACTACTAGGGAAAAAAATACTGGCAAAGGATATTATTTCATAAACCAAATAAAGCTTTTTGTATCGTATTCCTATGTTACAACATTTTAGTAAAACTATTAGATTTATTCTACTAAAAATGAGTAAACAGATCTTTGAAAATGTGCACTAAAATACTCACATGAAACCTACCCAATCCCTTAGTACATTAAATATAGCACAAAGGAGAAATCTTATTTAAATGTATTTAAACCTTTAAAAGATAATACATTTTGAATTTAGCATATGTTTGTGTTGAAAACATTGTATATGAGAACTGGACTGAGTGACCCCTCCCCCCAGGGTTTGCCAAACAGGAAATACCTGCTGAATGCAAGAAGGCAAAACCGCATAGACTTCTAATGTGGCCGTGGTGCAGTGGAAGGGCGGTCGACCCATGATCGTAATATTGCAGGTTCGATTCCCACCTTCCACGCCCATGAGTCGAAGTGTCCTTGGGCGCCTGTGTTTGGCAGCGCAGCGGCCACCAGTGTGTGAATGTGTGTGGGTGAATGGGTCAGTGACTGTAAAAGCGCTTTGTCCTTGTAGGTAGAAAAGCGCTTTACAAGTATACGCCATTTACCATTTACTACTGAGAAATAAAAAGCTATTACTCAGTCTTTATATTTGACAGAATAACCATTCTTGCTCTGCTGCACGTTTTTAAATTAGCTAAATACCCACTCCGATCATCTTTTGAGCCGTTTTAAAAACGTTCCCAGTGGTGTTTTTATTTTGATTTTGCAGATTCTTAGCCGAAATAAAAAAAAATAAAATACCTGTATTGTTTTTTAGGATAGTTACTGCAGAGCAGCAGTAGTTCAGCAGATGTTCACTACTTAGTTGCGGGCGGGACCGTTGGCGAGGAGCAACCCTGCCCCCCTCCCAAAATTGAAGGGCTGCATCCGTCCATTGCCGCGGCCTTCCTGTGCAACGTTGGCCGTGTCGTTGGACGAGATAATTCCAACCGTTGCATCAGGGAATGTCCTGTCGCCTTGCAACCGTGAGTCCCGAACAGAGGAGTAGTGAAACAGGCATGAATTTCAAAATTTTCCTGGCTCATTTGATCCAACTTTTAATCTTAGAGGTGTAATTATAAAAAGGTGTAATTATCTCTAACTTCGGGTCCCGCTTCACAGTCCGCCATTGTTGTTAGAAAATCTCAGCCGAAATGCATCTTGGGATATGGACAGCATAGAAAGATACACCAGATAAATCCTAAAGTCGGAAAAAAAAGAAGGCCGTATTCCGTTGGCCTTATTTGAAGGAGTCGTTGAATTTGGACGGCACTTGTCGCTGCGCTGTGACGAAAGCAGCCTTCAAATGCAGCCCAGGAAGAACGCAGGCCTCCAATTTAGACACAGCAACAGATTCTGTGTAGCCTGCTTTTAAGTGGCAGGGGTGTGTCCTTCTAAGAAGCTCACATGTAGTTGGTAAGAGTGGTTGCCATAGAAATGTTGACCAACCACAGCTGGCTGACGATTTCTGGTTTCAACATGGCGGTGTCTGTATCCCAGAAAAATGATGACTGCATCGCCTTCACACTCACTCGGTCCAGTTCTCTTAAACAGTCAATATTTAAAAGCTGAATAGAGTTTTATTTTTTAGTTAGGTGAACAAAATCTGTAAAAGCAGCGAGTGCGTTTAAAGCGATACCTGCGGGGAAAATAAAATATTTAAGAATTTTTTTGGCATTTGTGGGGAGAGAATAGGAAAGTGGGACACAGACGACCCAAGAAAACAAGGTGTTTAGTGGGAAGTGTGGCTTCTATGGGCGAGGAATAGTGCTGTGAAGGGGGGGTTGGGGATTCGTGAAGCTACTATGCATCAATCATGGAGTCACTGAAAGATAACAGCTGTCTTAAAGTAAGAAGAAATAAAAGAGGAGGCTGGGGCGGAGTCACTAGCAGCACCCAAACAACTATTTACATTAGTTCAACCAACATTTTGTGCAGATAATAAAAGCAGACTTTAATTCCAAACAACACACTCAAAAGAGAATTTGTATTTTGAAACACACGTTTAATTAAATCTATTTATTTTTATCTCCACTGCCTCAAAAATAACATGAATTCTATATTTATGGATGATCAAGAATGATCTTAGTGACTGATTAAAAGAGCCTGCAGAGGACGTACGTGTACATTCAGGAATAGAACCTTCCAACAAACAATTTCCATATTTTTATGATAACAGAGACACTAAAGTCATTTATTGTATTTTCAATAGGAGAATTATGAAGTAGCAAAATGTGATTGGCGAGGATTAAGTACTAGCTTTGCAGAGGGATTGAATAGAATACGCGCATGAATACAGATTAGAGCACAACAATGAATATATACACAAGGTTATTAACAATGAAGGCGACTCCAACTGATCCGAATAAAGCAGCCAGATCCTCAGCAGTGCGAGGATTGGAGCTGTGGCGATGTGGAGCTGCAGCAGGTTTTCGTCAGATCCAATCCATTACTCAAAGTGCTCTAATCTAAGCTGCCATCCAAGCTCTCCAGAAACAACAGCAGAATGAAAGGCTCAGCTGGAGGCAAGGGTAGGCCACTTCATGAGGGATTCTCTGTGGTCTCTGAACCCTGCCTGCTTTGTTTTACCTGGTGCGATTGTAGCGTGCTCTATTCTCAGAGGCCCTTTCTGTTCGAGTACACAGAGCAAAGTCACTTGTCAGCTCCACTTGTTTTTCCATGCACTGATGATAACCACACGGCTGGAGCCGTTTTCACAAAATGTCTATTTTTAGTGGACATCCGGCGGTAGACAGTATTGATGGGGGGGGGGGGGGGTGTCTGGCGTTTATTTAGACATCCTGGAATGAATCAGTGCTTTACAATAACAGATTTTCATGTGAAATTATTGAAGATGTTAATCACCGTACAGAGATAAAACCATGAAAACACAGTTTCTTTGTACGACTCAAAAACATTTAAAAGACTTCTCTGAACAACTGTCATCAAACTACACATTTAAAAAGCACCTCATATAATATAGACTGTTTAAACCAGGGGCCTGCAAGCTTAAAATCCAAAACGCTATTTGGTCCAGTTTGTTACTGAAAAAGCCCAGCAGGATCCACAATGCCCCTTTTGATATATACCGGTAGTTTAGAAAAAGACACTTTGTGTTTTTGTGTCCATTAGGCCTTCCTTTATAAAATACAGCTTTTAAATAATTGAATTATAACAGTATTTTTTTCTATATAGAAGTAATTTACCCACTTCTACCTTAAACAGCGCCTACAGGTTCCTTTCAAAATAAAATACACCCTGTGTCCCTCCTGCTGCAGCAGATTTACTTGAATTAAAAAAAAAACAAGAAAGCCAAATGAAACGTGGCATTTTTAATTCATTATTGACTATTTATTATAAACATAACATTGGCGTAGATTTCTTTTTTTTTTTTTTATACATGTAAAATGCTGTTATCTACTTTGCCTCTGAACAGCAAGTGGACACTATTGTGCAGCAGAAGTTCAGGATTATTGTTCCATACTATTGTTGGTTGGGTCTTCTTAAGGGGCTTCAAATGGCTTTCTCCCCCAGCTTAACACCAGATCAATCCAAAAGCCCCAGAATTTCAGAGTTTGTCACATCTTCTTTATTGTTGAAGCAAAACTCACTGCTGTTTCACAAGCATTGACTGCTTATATAGAGGCACAGCGGCTTAATACCAACCCTCAGGGATGTGTCACCCTTCATTTTCTTTGGAATGAGACTTTCTTTAAAGGATCTGAACCGAAATGTCACTCTGCACTACGACTATTGGTATTAGAACGCATGTAAACATGATAGTCAGCAGGGAATTTCACTAAAATCCAGCTTTTATTAGTTAAGTTTAATCAATACTTAGTTCATTATACTGCACTGCAACAAAAAAAGCAGTAAAAGAAAAGGAATTTCCTCTTACACCTCAAAAACCTCCAGCAGAGCCAGAAGTTGAAGTAACACAGTTTAATCATGCAGTTGCCAAGTAAATTATTCCTTCTGTTCAGCTCGACTAAAACTGACCTGTTCAATCTTAACAGTCATCCACTAACAACAGAAATAGCATGTATAAAGCAAAACAGTATGAATCTTATTTGCATCAAGTAACGGGTACATAATAAATATTTAGATAACATATATAATAATGATTTAACCCCCTCTGTGTTTTTTTCCATTAAATATGCAACATGGAAGGTCAAATGGAAAAGCTGAATGCCTGATGATCTGAAAATGACAATATCTCCACCAACTGAAGGGAAGTCTGACATATTTTGGTCAATAGGCTGATCCGTTCTCCATCCGAGTCAATCTGGAAAACGCAGCAGTCCAATAAAGCGCTCGTGCTCATCTGTAGTAGATTAAGCAATTAAATTGTGCGTGGAATTGTGGTAACAAACAACTGAGGCAGGAGGACATGAGGTAATGGTGAGCTCTTTCTGAATGTGGCCGTGTCTGTGAAAACCTTGAGCAGCTTTTTTCTCATTTCTTTTTCAAAGAGCATGAATAAAGTCTAACGCTCTAAAGGGTTTCTTGTATTCCTCACTGCTGGTAAGGGAGAGAAAAATGTTATTGTGAGTGTGTTATGCTGCTGAAATGCAAATTGACTGAGGTAAAGCTCAGGTCAGAAGAGGTGTAAATATTCAACGGGGGACAGACTGAAGCCTGGTTTGTTCCAGAGCACATCTGTTTCAAGTGCGTTTCAAAACATTTACCTTCCATCAAACAGAACAGAGCTCTGGCAGCGTGTGCAGACTGAGTTACATGACATTTATCAAACAGAAAGACGCTGTAAGAAGACTTAAAAGGGGAGAGGAAAAACACTCATTTAGATCCATTCCTCCGATAAAAAAAACTTTAGATTTTAATATCTGTGCAATAAATTGTCTACCACTTCCAACCATCCTGGAATCCCAGTTCTCCTGTTTCTGTGTGCCCATCCATCCATCTATCCATCCATCCATCCGCTTCAACAGGCGGACTAAATGAGTTTAAAATCCTGTAACATTTTTAAATTAGCTAAATACCCACTCCGATCATCTTTTGAGCCGTTTTAAAAATGTTCCCAGTGGTCTTTTACGTATGATTTTGCAGATTCTTAGCCGAAATTTAAAAAATAAATAAAATACCTGTGTTGTTTTCTAGGATAGTTACTGCACAGCAGCAATATTTCACCTCTTAGTTGCGGGCGGGACCGTTGGCGAGGATCAACCCTGCCCCCCCTCCCAAATGCTAAGAGCCTGGAGAAGGGCGTTTGTGGCCAACCAGCATATTCTCATCATAATAAATACATTTTCTTTCAAACAGCATTTTTTCATCTGCTCCTTATTCACAGTGATTTGAATAAACAAACACTAAAAAATAGACATTTTGAGCTTAATTTTCTGAACATAGGTCCTCTATAATCAGAAAAATGCAACAAAAACATGTTAAAAACATCATTTTCATCAAGTGGGTCTTTAAGTTATTTTGAGTCACTCCTGTTTAGTGTAAAAACGCAAGAGTGAAAGCTTAAATGTATGAGTTAATCGCCTCAATTACAGCAACAGTAAACTGACAGACCTGTCAGTTTAAAGAAGCATGTTCACTCTTAAGGTTTGACTCCTGTCAAACTGCAAATTCATGAATAAGTCTCATTTTAGTCCCAAAACTAATATATTTTTCAGGTTTAGAATCACAATTTGGACAAAAGAATCTGGACCTGGAAGAAAAGTCAGAGGAATTTAATGAAGGTTTTCCTATTTTTTTTTCCAGGCGCATTTAAAAAATGTAAACAAATAAACCAAATTACTGTTTTATTATGGATTTGAGGCATTTTACTGTCAGATTACTAACGTATTTCCTATCCAGACATTAAAAGGGGAGAAGAAGGAAAACAAACACCAGTTTGTACCAATTGTAAACAAGATCTAGCCCCGAGTAGAATAAAATAATTTTGTAATTCTCTGTTTTGTTACTCAGTTCGGTGGTTTAAGCTTATTTAAAACAAGAATAATGGAATGAATCAACCAATGATGCAGACAATAGTCCTAGGTCTTTGATACTTTTATGAATGGTCGGCTTCTTAAACTTCAGAAACTGTTAAAAAAAAAGAGTGAAAACGCTGCTGGAACAAGCAGGATCTGAACTCAGAGCTCCAGTATCCTCTGAGAACTGCTCATAAAACATGCAGTGCCAGGGAGCAGGCCTCTTACAGCGGTGGCATTTCACTGCACCCTGCCACAAACGCACATGGGCAGCCTACAAATACACACAATTAATTTTAAAGACTCAAGTCATCTGATCTGCATGGTTTACTGCTTCGACTATGAAGCTAGCACTTCCATCCCCGCCTAAATAGAAACATGGTGAGTATTTTACAGAAATGCTGACAGCACACTGCTGCTGCACAACATTAGTGTTGTGGAAAATTTGGGGAATGGAGGATGAGTTTTGAAGAGTGTACACAATCTGCAGATTAACTCATGTGTGAAACAAAAACTTGATCTTTAACTGGCGGCGTGTTATAACTCCAGCAAACCCAGCAACATTCAATCCACCCGTTCTTTACAGTTCTTTCACATTTTTAACTAGTTTATGAAGCAGTTAAAAACACGGCCGGGCAGCCACAGAGCTCAGAGTGCCTGCAGTCTGGTCGTCTTCCTCAAAACACGGGAGGAAAAGAGCTGTCTGCACTGCCGCACATAAGCCTCAGACATTCTTGGAATGTTAATGTTAGGCTTTGACCATGGCAGTCTCATCGACTTCCCTCTTGTCAAGAGGCCATTAATGACAATGAAAATAAACTTGACTTTTACAAATGCAACACTTGTCAGTGTACTTTCACACTTAAATCCACCGCTCTCCAAAAGGGAAAAAACATGATCACTTCAACAAAGTTCTAACATCTTAACAAATTGACTCAACAAAGGTGAAAATCTTTGGTCTTCAAAAGATCAGAACATCCAAAAGAAAAAAAGCATTTGCACTGTAAATTATCCAGAATTCAACAGTTTTTACATACCTTCAAATATTAGAACTAAAAGAAAATATGTGGAGTTATGCAGATTGACTATGTCTGGCTGCATTCATCTGAAAACAAAGAAAAGTCCAGAGCAGCACAAGTAAGAGCCGTCCCTTAACTGTTTGTTACGCCTCCTGCTCATCTTGAAATAAAGATATTTCTTCTCTTAAAGTGGGTTGTACTTGAAGAGAAAAAATAATTTCAGAGATAAAAAACAATGGTTTCATTGTATGCACATGACCTGACCCAAAAGGTCAAAGTATTGAGAACCCAGTATTACAGAAATGTACTAAAAGGCTTTGAAAAAAAGTAGTATTGTGTATTTTCAGTAATAAATATTTGAACATAAATATTTGAACAGGGGCTTTCACTTCAGATTGTTCAAGTACTCCCTTTAACTTTAGAGCGAGTAAAGGACTTTCAGATACAAATACTAATGAAATGGAACAAAATACTATCTTGTTGGAGTCCTATCTTTGTTCAGTATGTCACCAAAGGCTTCACTTATTCTCTTTTTAAGTTGAATTCCATTTAAAGTGCTTTCTAATAAATAATTCTATTTGAGTTTTCTGCATTGATTTTTGAACTAGTAAAGTGCAAATCTATGAAATTCTCCCAGTAGCTTTCATTGTTACTATGTATTTAAGAAAAAAAATCCTGATAAGCACAGCTGGCTTTTGTTTGGTGAAAATTAAAAAGGTGGCAAACTTGTAGACCTCCTGTAAAAATATCTGTAAGCACATGAAAAGGTACTTCTCTTTACTAAATTACTTTTTTCATCCATCTATGCAGACTTGTTAGTATTAAACCCGTCAGACACGAGGCTGCAGTCACATCCAGGTCTCAGAGTCCTTCCTTCAGGCTCTCCAGAGCTCGAAGGGCTCGTCTTAAAATAATTGCAGTGTTAAAATGCGCCTCGACTATAAAGAAATCCCTTACAGTGCAAGACCACACTGCACGGCCAGAGTTTCCACATCAGCAGAAATGTTTCAAACATGTGTATTTTAGAAACACAAACAAGTCTAAAGAAAAAAGAAAAAAACATTTTTTTATTCTAAAAAGAGAGATTTGTATTTATTTTGCATTTTAGGGCAAAGGAGTTGTGCTCTGTTATCTCAGTTAGGTATATCAGTTCAGGTTAGGGGAGTGTATTGGCGATACGATACGTATTGTGATATTGTACTGAAACACTTTTTTTCCTAAGAGTACTACTTAGAAAAAACTCTAACTGAATATTAATACAATAAAGAAATAAACTACTTGAATATTAATACATCTTTCATTGTAATAAAATTGAAAATTGTATTATATTTAATGATCAAAACATTACGCACTGAACACTTACCTAAACAAATTCCTAATGCTTTTATTTTGGTAACTTAAAATACATTTGTTCTTAAAGAGAATAGTCAACATTGTCTGATTTCCACATCAACATATTTTTAATTATAGGAAAAACAAATCAAATGAATGTGCCTTAACCAACAATGTTCTATAACTATGATTGAGGAAATAAAGTGCTGTTTATTTTGAACATATCTAAATATAGCTTCTCATGTAGTTTTTAAACGGTTTAGGAGCCTGAACTGTGCTTCAAAAATAAAGGGGAAAAACTAATTCTTTCCAGAAACAATAAAGTGTGATGAGGCAGCATGACAAGGTGAAGGAGAGCGCTTTATTGTGGATAAGATGCTTTATTTACATGACAGTCTGTACAATAGTTCCACTTTCTCATTCGCGGAAGTAAACACGTATTTCACCGCTCATCGTCACGACATTGGCCTTTCTTCAGAGCGTTGTACACATCACTCTGACTCATCAGCTCACTGAACTAGAATCTATTGCTGAGAGTTTCCACAGAACTTTGGCCCGCTTTGCCGACAGCATTTTGGCTGATGCTCCGTGCATGAGCGGCTGCGCCGCTGCACTGCTTCACTCATTCTTATCTGAGCGCGAAAGCACCGCAATCCGCGATTTCATAAGATACTGGCGGCAACATGGCACAGAGTTTGGGTTCGGTACGCATCGCAAGTAAAAACCAAGTACTGCATGTCTTTTAACAACAAAACAAGCTGCTTCTCGTTGAGATCTTGTTTTGTGCGGTGTAGAGCTGCTCAAAGAGGCTCAGTGGACGGTGCTGCCAACTAGTGGTGGGTGTTTATGTGGAAAACGAGAGTCAGACAGTGAAGGATAACCATTACTAAATAAATAAATATTCTCCTGATAGTGTTTTAAACAAAAATCAACAAATGAAATATCGTGATATTTCACCGGATCAAATTTTTCCCTACAACCCTAGTTCAGGTAATGATATTGCACATATTTGCTAATGAAAAGTCTGGTTGCTGGTTGATACATTATTATGGTCACACAAAAAGGCTCATTATAGAAGCACAAAACATGCATATGCAAGTACAGTATATGCCGGAGCGGCTCTGGGTGATAGAGGTGAAAAAACAACCCTGGTCTAAAATCTGAAGCTTAATAGCATTCACAGCCACTTCTATGAATAAAAAAAAACGTTAGCGCTGCTGAACAAACATGTTCCGACTGTGTTTTCAACCAATAATGTTCTCAGTGTAACGCGCCTTGACCCATCTTTCTTTCAGCAGTTCCTTACATATATTGCTGTCTCTGCTCGTATATCACTTGGGCAAATGTCGTCCTTCACCCTGTCCCCTCCTTTAAAAGCTGAGGGGACATCTTTCCCTGCTGCATGCAACCGACACCCCCGGCTGCTTCTTAAACAACCACGAAAGGTGGGAGCGTGGCTGATCAAGGGGAGGGAAGAAGAAAAAAATGCAATGAATAATACATTTTCATAATGTGCCCAACCCCCACCCTGCTTTATTAGCTTCAGAAAAAAATTAACAGGAAACAAGGGGCAATCAATTTTGCCTTTCAGTTTTTAAGAACACCGGGGTCAATATGTTCTTCTTTCTCTCTGTTCGCTGGCTCATCTCTAAAAACAGGCCTTTTAGCTTATTTATGATGCCGGTGCCTCGGCTGAAGAAAAGCCAGCCTTCCTGCTACACTCAGCAAAACTGGCAAGATCACTTTACACAGCAGTTCACCACTTCCATCTCTACACCTCATGTCTGCAGACCAACCCAACAACTCAATAATGAATACAGGAAGACTCATTGATATCTGAAGCCCAACGTGTGTAGCTGTTTGACAGGGGGGAAGGGTGACTTAATTACATTTTTGTTTAGTGTAAAAAAAAAAAAGTTATAATCATAATCTGATAATGATCTCTCATCAACATTACTGAGGCTATTTGTGATCAAATGGTTCTGCTTTAAGAGCTTCATTGATCTTGGCACTCATTTGTGGTGATGAGGCCTGCAAAGGCAGCTGGTAATCCAATCGCGGCAATGGGAAGTGCTTCAAGGACTCTGCTGTGTTTACCCACCTATTCCCTACACAGAGCCGCACCGTGTTAGTGCATGTCATTCACCGGACTGATTGGAAGCCTTGGGATCTTGGGAGCGTCGCTGAAATTAATAAGAGACGTGGTGTGACCAAAAGCGAGGTACTTGAAAGCTAAAAAGTAATTGCTTTCACTACAGCCATCATGTAATGAGTAAACAGGATGAATCTGGATGAATATTTAAACGTGCTGAGCAGTATGAGCAGGCTTCACTTCACAGTTCAGGCTCAAAAGCTAACAACAACATTAATTTAAAATGAAATCTATTAACCTCAGGCTCAATGTTTAATGTCTGTCTTTACTCTGCATTAACGTTATTGTAGCCACAGCTCACGCCAGCCTTTGCAATCAGCTTGGTAGCATTGGAACGAGGCTGAACTCTCAATCAAATGAAGCAAAATTAATAAAGTACAAGGAAACACACACGCAAGTGCTTTCTCTTTTAGAAAATGTTCAAATAAAGTGCTGTCAACACTACTGCTGCAGTGCATTAAGTGCAGTGCCACATCGCAGACACAAAATACATCAAGGATTCATGAGCAAATGCTCAATAACAGACTGAGTGCAAATTCTCTTTTGTATCACTGCGGCAAGAAAAGAGTGAGAACTCTTCAGAATCCCACGGAGACACCACAAACACACACTTCTCTCATACCACACTAATAACCTTGGGCTCTCTACCAACGCCATGTCTTTATGGAACACAGGGGGCTCTAAATAGCAGCTCAATTTCTCACCAGCAGTCTGTAACAGCTCTATTTCAGCCACTCTGTCATTAAATATTTACCTTAGCCGAGTGGCGGATATCAAGGTGATAACCATTTAAAAATTAGAATCGGAGACTTTTCTCCTACCTTAGACGGCAATAGCAATGCCACAACAAAGAGATTTTTTCAACAACAACAAAAATAAATAAATAAAAAGGGATTATCCACAAGTGCTCCTTTAATCAGGACATGAAAAAAACAGTAGAAATCCCTGAACAGCCATCCCAGAGGACTACCTTTCTCTGAAGCTCTATCAGA
Organism: Oryzias latipes; assembly: GCF_053564925.1. NCBI lineage: Eukaryota > Metazoa > Chordata > Actinopteri > Beloniformes > Adrianichthyidae > Oryzias > Oryzias latipes. Next base: position 25,819,394 of record NC_136243.1, on the reverse strand, counting down.
CAGAGGATCTCCTTTACCGACAGCTGAGTGAGAGTGAGTGTGTTTGAGGACAACAAGAAGCACTGCTGGCTCGCTATGATGTCCTCTCCAACAATCTCAGAACAAAGGCCCGTATTTTGTAGTGGAGTTATGATGGCACAGGGCTCTTCCAGTCTTTCTGCTGTTGTGTGCTCTCTTGCTTTCTCTCTTTTATGCTAGGCTGTTATTTGTTATGATTGTGAGATAAGTCACTGTTGCGAGTGGTCGGGTTGTACCACAGCAACCAGCGTACTGCCTGAGTGCCAAAGCCGACAGTCTGTGGGAGGGATTGCGGGCGTTACAGTTACTAAGAGACAGATGTCCAGTCATGCCCCAGTACCGACTCAAGCACCAACCCCAATAACTGGGTGTTTGCAAACTGGACTGCTTCCTGGTGGGTCTTAAGTTGATAATCATTAGAGCTGATCATGGGAGCCTGTATCTTTAAAAGGTGTAGAAGTTCAGTCTGTTCTGGCGCTACAGCCTGACAATAAGAGCCTTTCAAAACAAACACGTGTGAGAATAAAGCACCTAAGCATGACAACAGTTTCATGCAAAATGCAACTGCTTTCATTTCATGTTGTGTGTTGCTTTTATTGTTCATCGTAATCCAGCACGTCCAACTATCACACTCAAGCAAGTGTAATTACAGCCTTTATCCTTTTATTTTTACTCTGCCTTTTCTTTGTTTTACTGTGCATTGTCATAGTTAATGATTTTTTTAACGATCTACAGTTGCCCACACATGGTTTCACTCATGGTTTTGAGTTGCACAGCTGAAAAGCCACAGGTTAGGAAAACAACAATTACACTCTAGAAGGAATCCAACAGTTGGGATGCGCCGATTGAAATGTCCTTGGCTGGCTCCTGTTACCCAGTGTGGACAAATGTAAACTGCCAATGCCATTTTTTTTTTGCCGTACAATTTGACAGCATGGACCAACAAGAGTCACATACTTTTCTAATAAAGTTTTCTTCCATTAAAATAACAGTTTTAAAGTGCAGTGCTTTCTTTCTCAGTCACATACTTGTAGATTTGATGAACGCTATAGGACAGAGCAGACCTGTAAAACAAATAAAGAAAATGCAAAACACAGTAGATAAAAAAAAAGTTTGTCCAAATCTTCATTTAACTTGTTCATATTGACATTTTTTGTTCCAATGTCTCAATTTCCCTTCCCAAAAGTTGTATTTTTTTTATTTGACCACTTAAAACCAGGTAAATGGCATCCGCTTGCCGATTCTTATACATCATGCTTCAAGTTTTCTTTTCATGTTTTATCCATTTATATAAAACTGGGAACTGGAACAGTGGAAATGCATTAAAATCTAGGGCACTAGATAGTCTGCACTATTTAGTATTTAGGAGGTCAGGGAAAAGTGAGTAAATTTGGACAAACCTGGGAGTTTGTGCATGTCAGTGCATGTGTGTTCAATTATAATTTAACAGTCAATATGACAATTTACCAAAGAGCTAAATGCCAAAGAGAGTTTCAAATAGAGACAAAAGTTTAAAACCATGTGGGGCTGCTCAGGTGATCGCTGGTCCGGTCTGATCACATAGACAACCGCCAGATTCCAACTGATCAAATCCATTTTATGTTTGCATATTTGGAATTGTGCATTCATCCCTTCCAGGGAGAATAACCACCAGCAAAAAAAAAAAAAAAACAATTACACCCCCTATCCCTCCAACACAAGCCACCCACTGATTGCCTCAGCTCAGCCTGACAATCAAGCCTATTAGATCTTTCTGTGAATTAACGCTAGCCGAGTTAAAGCACTGACACACATCAAGAATAGTCATTAGCCTGTCTTTTTAGCATAAAAAGCAGGAATGATTTGCCGGTTCAGAGAGATCATCTGACTACATGCAGCCTGGGGCAGCCTCTACTGTCTTTCTCATTAATTTTTTGGAGGAACAAGGGCACTGATGAATTCTGCTGGATTACATGTAAGGATGCTCTTGTTGTGACCCGACTTCCACATAGCAGCTGCTGTTACAGGTAAAAAAAATGATGCCCCTTTAACACAACCTATAAATATAAAAAATAAAAAAAAACAATCGCACTTGGTTAACGAACAAAATCCAAGCGGAAATGTTGGAGGACATCATGTTAACACTGGAAAAAAAGAAATGTTTTTTTATTCTGAAAACTAACTGACAAGAGCGCAACAACAAACACCCTCTAGATGACACAAACCATTAGTTCTGGCTAAGAAAGCCTTTTTCCAGATGTGATCACCTACGATGCTCCAGTCTGTCATTACATGGCACAAAGAGACTGTTGCAGTGTTTTTCCATTTATGTTGCCGGGGTGACAGATGAAAAGCAGAATCACCAACACAACTAATCAAATGACTGAGCTGCAATAAGTCAATATTTTGTCATTGTGTGGACAAGAAAAATATCTGCAGAGTCAGAGACACGTTAGACCCAGAGCTTCATAAAGCGAATGTGCCGATAACCTTTGTTCAAAACAAGCTGTTTTTAAGGCTTCATCTCGGTCTAATTTACCACCCGAACCGACAGATTCAAGACACACTAAAGACACATTGAGTCTGTTATGAAACTGCTGGGAGGGTTAAGATTGATCGACAAATATGTCAGCCTGCGAGAAAAAAAACCTGAGTGACATATCCTGAGGAAATAGAAAATCTTCTTACTTAAAGCTGATTGTTTAAGGTTTACAAGCATGTGAAAGTGTTTTTTTTTTTTTTGTTTTTATACTAAAAGTGTCCGTCAAATCGATCTTGTCCTTTGTTTTTCCCTTCAAAGAATAGAGAACTGAGAGGAAAAAATTAAATGAGCAAAATGGACACATTATTTCTACAAGCTTGGTTAAACACTAGCAAGATCAATGAGCAAATTTATCAACAAATAAAACCATTCGCTGCCTGGCAAGTAATCATTAAGGAACGGCACAGATGAATTATTCATTAGATAATGTATAATTCACACTTAACAGCAGATTCTATGCATAAATAAAGATTTGGTACATTTAAACACATTAAATGTTAGCTTGATAAAACAGGAATAAAAAGCACAGTATGTATGTAGCTCTTACTGGTGAAAATGCATTATCATTTATAAACTTTAATGACAATATCTTAGATCTATCTTGATTGAGTTTTTTTTCTTTTTTTTTCCTTTTGGTTTTTAATTAATTGCAATCCAAAACTAGCAAATAAACCGGGGCAAAACCCATGCACTAATTCAATTTTCTGCTTTTTCTTTCTCAGACGTCGTTTCTAATTAATCCTTAATGCTGTGATTGCACAGATATCTCTGCAGATAAAACAAAATACAATCAACAGGGAGGTGCAAAGGGAAGAGAGAACACACGGGCTCCATTTGACAGTGTTCAGAGCTGGCGGTCCCTGTGGGGACCGCCATTCCACTTTATGACCACGCACTGAATTAACAAGGCCAGATGCCCCACCCCCACCCCTTAATACCACTTAAAATGTGAGAAACTGTCTCCTGATGGGCTCGGATCCTTTAAGGCTGTACACAATTATACCAATTCATCGTTGGACGCTTGTTCCTGAACTTAACCTTAATTACAGAGAGCAGCCGTATCTGCGCACAAAATACACAAGCAGGTAGCCAAAGCACACCGTGAGACTTTCAGTGCCTCGTGCCTCGGCAGCCAATCAGCAGAGCCAGGCCCCCCATGCTGCGCTAGCTTTGTCTCAATATAAATCTAAGACTAATGCCTTCTGAATGGATACAAATGGAGGATCTGCAAAGACAACAGGTCATTACATTTAGCGTGACTTTGTTCCCATTCAGACAAGAAAGCTGGGAGAAGTTTCAACAAGACCTGATGGGGTTTGGAATGGAATGGAATGGAATAGAACAGAACTTTACTGATCCCACAAAGGGGAAATTACTTTATTACCATAGCTCTATTAAAAACAGCACATAGGTAGGCTGCACAATATGGTGATCAATATTGTGATGACGATATAACTAGCCATACATGAACAAATAGTAAAACAAGAAGGGCTCCATCGATTGGTCAAATGCGTAAAGGGATTTATTTGATTGGTTAAATACATCAAGCTGCCATAAGATTGTTCTAACACATTTAAGGTAACCATTTATTGCAATTTTTGCCAACTTTTGTGATATTGGCATTGCACAGTTTGATATTGTGATAACAATAAATTTGCAATTGATTGTGCAGGCCTACACATAAATGATAAATAACCCAAAAAATACACTTAAATGGATAACAACAATGATTATTGTCCCGTGTTTAACGCAATGTGGCCTAATTGCTGAGAGGAAGAAAGATCCATGCTCTTTGAGACCACGAGAACATTTCTATGTTGTATTTCACAGTTGGAAACAATAAAATACAGTTTTTGTTTGGATTTTGCAGACCCAACAGAGTAGTTGGTTTGAAAGGGAAGAGAAACTTAAAGCAATACCTTAAAAGGTAAACAAAATACATGAAGTTAAACTAAATTATTAGGTAGAGTGCACTCTATCTGCTTCAGAGATCACAACTGAATTTAGTCATTGTGACGTCAAGGGAGTACGACTGAATCTTCCAGACTAACAATTTAGAAAAATTAAAGCAATATTCCAACTTCCAGCATGACCTACAATGCTGTTTGTTTTTGGATTTCCTAATAGAGTCAATCGCAAAGCTAAAAAGGTAAAAGAAATATCAGGAAAACCTGTTATTCAAAGTGCTTCTACCATCCATCTCCTGCTGTCATCCTGGTACATGGAGGAGAGGAGAGAGAAGACACCCAGCATGGTGCAATCCCAGTGAGGGCCATCATGCAGCAGATTAAAAAAACATTTTTCCGATGCCCTGTCAAACATTCAGCTGCTTCTGTGCAGCTAGACAGCTGCTACAGCCTCACACTATGAAGCATCTCTCCCTCGGTAGGGTCAAAAACAGCCTCTTTGATCCTGATATCACCTCTCTGATACCTCAGAGGTGACACTCGTACACACACCTGTGTGTGAGCTGCATGCTTACCCAAGTCGCTGGGTAAGCATGCGAAGCAATGGAGTGACTCACGCCGCTACTATGCTGTTGTGGTGAATCAACAGACTGCAGACCGAGATCAAATTCCACATCTCCCCTAATTTACCACAAACACTCGAATAAAAGTTCTACAAATACAGACAGCAAAACTGACAGCAGCATGGCAGCGTTTTAATGATTTAAGCTTTTTCGGCCAGCTGAAAGGAAACGCTGAAAAATGCTCAGAAGTCCGTAGCCATAGAAATCCCACAGAGCAAAACAACTCTAGCTCCAGTATACAACTCCATTAAGACGGCCGACCACTTCCTCCTCCATTCAGTTCTCATGTAGTCAAACTAAATGGATATCCTAACCTCTGGGGAGGAGAGCAGGCTGCCATTTCAAAATGCGTTTAGAGTGACAAACTATGCAAATGCCCCCCTGTGACAGGGCAGGCTGTGATTGGGATTCTAATGAAAGGTTTTCAGGTTTAATCTGGCCAAGGTTTCTGCCACTCTGGTCGTTGTTTAATGCAAAAAAAGAGAAGAAATGTAGTAAAACCAAGCCACTTCAGTTCAAAGCTTTAAACACATTTACTAAAAGTTCAGTGCAAACGTGTACATAAAGCAGCTCAATGACTAAACTATAATCAAACACAAGGTCAAAAACAACGTGAGAGAGATCTGAGTCACAGACACACTTTAACCAGCAGATTGAGTATCTTTGTACATCAGCAATGAAACAATAGGAATTCAAATTACTCTCCCATATCCCTTTGATAAAGCATAAAAGTTTTTAATTTCTTAGACTAAAAATAAAAATTGGTGTGTATTCATATCTAAGGGGAATCAGACTTGAAATATGGGATTGGGCAACTATACGTTATGACTTAAATACTGTCAATATAAACTAACCTGTCAGAATCAAATGTAAAAAGATTTATGCTAGAGTAACAAGCAAACATATGTTTTCTATGCTACAGTAATTGTTACTTTACGAAGTTATAGTAAATAAATAATGAGTTATTTAACATTAAGGAGTAGTTACATTTATTTTTCATTACATTTAGTTACATGTATAGGTGATATCTGTCCCTTCAAGGACAGCCGCTATGCTGATGTGGCCCTCGGTGAAAATGAGTTTGACGCCCCTGGTTTACGCAAAGAATCAGCCGAATCTGACGTAGAGAAAAGCGGCTTTTCGTATCGGCTTTGAACTGATGAGCAACGCTTTACAAAAACCAAGTGTTGCAAGGCGGCAGAATCAGCTGATTCACATCAATAAGCATTTAATTACTGTAAATTGTTGCATATCTGCTTTTCTCCATTTTAAAATCTGATGGAATTACATTGATTGTGTAAACGATTGAAGAGTTACGGTACTCGAAAGAATCTAAACACTAGAGCTAAACCTCGGGTGTTAAAGTCCCACGACAATCATCCTATGATCTGCTGTAAAAGCGTTCCCCGTGGTCTTTTAAGTAGGATTATGCTGTTTTTAGCCATTAGTCATTTTCTAGGGCAGTTTCTGAAGAGCGGCAGTAGGTCATTAGAAATTTCCCTCCGAGTTGTGGGTGGAATTGCTGGTGCAGAGTAAGCCCACCCCTACTTTCCATCATCCATCTGTTTGCCAATTAGCTTACAGCCACTCACAACCCCAACCTAACAATCAATTTTGGAGCGATCCGGTTACACAGATCTGAGCCAGACGCCAGCTCGGAGGAGGAAAACAAAGGCGTCCATGGATCTAGTCGTCTACAAGTGGATGCATCAGAATGGAGTGGAGCAGGGAGCTTTCGGTCCGTTGGTTGTTGCTTCTACTTCACAACTACATGCAAGTTTACATCTGCTCCTGGTTCAGAGCAATTTGAATGAATAAATACTCAGAAATGCAGTTTTAAGCCTCATTTTCTTGATATATGTCCCCCGTCATCAGAAAATGCAACAAGAGCATGTTAAAACACCATCTTCATTGGAGTGGGTCTTTAAAGAGTTTAAGAAGGAATCACTAAGATATAAATAAACCTAACCTTAACCTAAGTTCAATACCATTACAACAAACCTCTCTGCAGCATTGCATGTTGTCTCACTCAAGTTGATTAATCCTATGTCAATCATTAAACTAGAGGTCACTTCTCAGCCAGCAAAGAGGGGAAAACAAACAGAAGCTGACTTGGGGCTTCTCCTCAAAAGATGAAGCAACATCAGGGACAAAAAAGAAAGAAAAAAAGCAGCATCAACAGGGTTATTTTTGTATATCGCAGAGGTTTTGGTAAATCTCCACTTCCCTTTGGCTTGATTTCCTTCTCTGGAATGTTTGCCTGTTCTGTGCATGTACGTCTGCATACCATGTGGATTTAACATCTGACAAGCTACATCAAGGCTCACTCAGATCCATTTACAGTGGTTAAAGTAAACAGTCTCTCCCCCCTTCTTTGACAATAACTCAAAACACCAGGTAAGCTGCCTTTCAGACAAATAACTTAAATCCTAAGCTGTTGCCAAATAAACACACACATCTCAGCAGCTTCCCCGCCTTTGCTCTTTTCAACTACAAGCTGAGATCCCCCACCACACACACACCCACACACAGCAAGAGCAGAATGTGCTTAGGCCAGAGTTCATAGCCTGCAGGGTGCAGAAGAGGGGGATGTCAAGTTAATTTGGTGGTCCTTCAGCACTTCCGAGACTGGTCCAGTCAATTTTACATGTAGCTCTTCTCCACATCAGATTGAACTCATGTGTGTGAGAGACAGGACAGAAACCTAAGATCCCACCTCCAGTCCTTAAGGACACACTCATTTAGGACTTCAAAGAAAAACCCAACTCACTGACTTTTCTCTGAACTCTGAATGTTCCAGAGCAGAAAGACGGTCTTTTGTTGACTTCATTATTCTCCCTCTAAAACCGTGAGCTGCTGAAACAGTGGAGGCTCGTCAGGTCATGGAGGTGGTGGTTTCAGGGACTACAACCGCCCAGCCTGAGCCAAGTTTTACAACAATGCGGCCAACTTTCAGCTCCCCAGAGCGCTCCAAACATTTGACTCCAGGTCACTCGCGCTTCCTCCTCCGAGTAGAAAGCAGATCAACACACTTTTGGCTGAAACTCCAACTGTCACACGGCTTTGTACAAACCCAGCCGCCCCCCCCCCCCCCCCCATCTAGCCCCCCCCCCCCCCCCCCCCCCCCCATCTTACAATCTTTTTCTGGTTCTATGCAGCGACTCACTCACCCGCCAGTCTGGAGGTTTTTGAAGTCCCGTTGCAAACAAGTTTGAAAAAAAATGCGTTGTTTGTTTTCTTTGCCGGAGGTGATCAAGCAAACTTTAGGGAGGAGGTGGGAAAAAAACCGAGCTGGATCGAATCCAAGAACCGCGACAGAACGAGAACACGAAGACTTTTTTTATTTCCCGGGAGAGGAAAAAAAAAGAATGTCCGCACGGAGGGATTCAACAGAAGACGGTTTCACTTTACTGATAAATGACTCGGGTCCATAAAAAAAGAAGAAGAAGAAAACGGTGAAAAAGCACAGTGATGTGGGCCACTTTCCCCCGAAACTGCTCCTGCCGGGAAGGACGGCGCTCCGGTTTGATGGTAGTGTCCACATGAAAAGTCGCCCGGTCGGTGCTTGTTTCGAGGGATAGGAAACCAGCGAGTTTGCCGTTAACAGCCTCTGCTTCCTTTTTTCCACACACACACAGGTACACGCACACACAGCACTCATGCGTGCTCCCCCCTCTCTGCACACACTCGCTCCCTTCGTCTCCTCCTCCTCCTCCACTACCTTCTCTTCAGCTGTTCAACAGACGCATCCACATGGCTGACCTAGTCTTTCTTTATTCACACAGTAGTGAAGGAGAATCACACCGACCACAATCGAAAAGAAAAAAAATAGGGGAAAAAATCGAGCGAAAGAAAAACGTGGAGTGGATTCAAATGATCGTCAGAGACAAAGGGGTGCTGGGGGGGGGGGGGGGGGGGGGCGCCATTGGGGCTGTTGATTGATGGGCAGAGCCGCAGGGAACCGCCGCGTGCACCACGTGCGTTTGTGACCGCGAGCGCACAGGAAGCAGGGGTGAACGGCAGCCGAAGCGGGCCGGCCAGCCATCCGAACGAACGAACGGCAGGCAGCCCGGCCAGCCGGCCAGCCATCATCAACCGATCAATGATAACGTTTAGGGGAATGTGAGTGGAGCGCCAAGGCGAGACAATGGGGACCGTGGAAGCTCCCACCTTTGGAGAGAAAGGGGTCTGTCTGCACACGTCCACTCAGCACCGTGTTTATGTGTCAATGACTACATGAAACACTCGCTGATTTAAATCAGAAAACATTATTATATGCACCTCCTGGGAAATGCTCAAGAGGGAAGCAACTGGATTCTGTTCCAGCTAGCAGTGCTCATTTGCATTTTTGGATAATGAATTAATTAGTTAACCTTCCTATTAAAAGGCAAGATCAAGCAAGGATGATTTTGTGAGTGCATTATGGATAATTCAGAGGCTAATTTTCAGAAAATACCTCAGAGTTGATCTTATTTTCCAGTTTCATTCTCATTTTTGTTGTTTTTCTAATTAAATTAACAGTTTACAATGTCTTAGCTTTGTCAACGAAACACACTCGAGCTGTAAAAATTGTCAAATGTTCTTTTTATTTCACCAATTGAGCTTCTAAAGCACGAATGTGCATTTGAGCAACCACTCCCAATAAAGCCTCTAAATCCATGTGTTTCAAACTCACATTCTAGCATTGCTATGCAAGTTTCTAGGACTGTTTTCTGGCTCTACATGCAAAACGTGCAGCCATTGAATGAGTCTTTAAAGTTAAATCAGGTGGGTCAGATGCACTGGTAAACAGTAGGAGAAGAAAAGAAGAAGCCCTTCCCTGCTTGTCCAGTGTGAAGACCATGGGCTAAATGAGCATTACAGAATGTGTGTTTAGCACGTTCTTAGACGTGCATCACATGCCTGGTATGAACGTAGCATTAGACCCCTGTCTGAATCCAGTTGATTAAAGCAAGTCTGCTCTTTTTTGCACTAAGGCCAAGCACAGCAGTGGGACAGACAGGCAGTCAGGATCAATAGAAATTGAATTGAGTGTGGTGTGCTGGGGGGGTGGGGGTGGGGGGGGGGCTTCATTGTGCTACATCCCACGTTGGGCTTCTTTCCTTCTGTTGTGGGGGAGTGTGTGCTTTGTGCTGGTAAAACCCTCTTCCAACTCCTGAAGCAAATGTCCTAAGAAGGGCCTACCCCCCCCCCCCCCCCCCCCCCACATTCACAGTAACCTAAAACCCCAGCAGCCAAAACACCTCCTTATCGCACAACATATACATTTCACGAGGTCAGCGTTTATGCTATTTACACAAATGCGCATGAACACAAAGAACCTGCACCTTCTGTTGAGCTACACAGATATTCAAGGAAGCTGTAAATGTACATATCCTCAAGAGTCAAAAGCAGAACCATAAAAATAAAAAATAAATGTAAAGAATTCTGAAACCAACCAAGCCATGCTCCACCATTATCAGCCATAGTGAGGTTTAAGCAGCACAGCAAGTGGAGTGCAGCGAGTCCACTTTTGAGTGCTGTGCAAAGCAAAGCTGGACCGGCTGGTGAGGCTGGCTCCCTTTCCTGGCAGATGAGATCCCATTATCAGGCAAACGAAAAACTCCACCTCCAGGATTTCACAGCTCCTCTGTTTATCACATAGCTCTGTCAAGTTGGGCACCATTAACCGATAATGAAAGAAGACAACCGGTGCAGTTACAAGCAAAGCACTCCACATTCTACAGGCCTAAGCATGTATCTGAGAAGCTGACTGTGTCTATTCAATTCTGTTCAGCATTCAAACAGGCCGTCACAATACCTTTTCCCTAGAGCATCTTTTTTTCTACACTTTTGCGGCTTCAGCCCCTAAAAGATAACAAAGACTTGGTCGTTGTTTTTCAATTTAATGAGAAATTAAATCAAAGAGATGACCTTAAACAAGCATAAAAAACAAAGATCATTGACGGATAAGGAGGAAAAACGTGAAATATGATTAAATATATACCAGCGTTAGTGAACAACAACCATCAAAAGCTCAACAAGCTGCTTTCCGACTCTCCCATTATAGGATTCGGTAGCCGCTCACACTCATTAAAAATGAATACTTAACAAAAGCTGTGGCTGACACAAACTGTTTGCTTTATCCTGATTTCTCCACACTGGAAAAACACAAGCCCCTCAGAGGCAGCAGACAGAGCAAGTAGTGAGAGAAAAAATGCTCGGCAATACAAATAAGTCAGCCAGTAGCTGAAGCAACACAAAAAGTGACACGGATGGCTGAGCCAAGCATGGGAGAGACTTGGCAAGTCTCAGAGGCCTTGGCCTCTTAAGCACTCATATCTAGTAACTTCATTTAATACATTCACCAGGGACGAGCAGGCATGTTAAGGGGAGAAGGGATTGGGGAAAAGAAAAAAAAACACAGGCTTGAAAACCAAAAGAAAGGTTACACTGTGGTGGTGGAGGGAGTGTACTTCAAAAGCTATTGAAGACTTTCTGTGCAGAAACAAGTCAACCCTCCTGCTGTCAAACCACAACAAGAGAAGAAAATGGAGCTCTCTAGATTCAAATTCAAAACATTTGATTCATGTTAAGCACGTATTTCAAAAATAAAAGTTGTATTTTCTCTTGGATTATGGAACTGGGCTTTTCCAGATTGGGCTTTAAAGCAGCCTGTCTGTAACATGCCATGAAGAACAAAGACTCTGTGTGACTGCTGTTAGAAGGTACTGTTCCTCATTCGGAGGGTAGCTCCGCCCCTTTCCCTGCCGGCAGGCGAGGTCGACTTCAAATCATTCATAGCCTTTTTAGCCTTCATGGACTTTTAAGAGGGCACTTTGCAAGTTGGGGGGATCTGAGGAAAAATGGCTTTTTACACAATCAATTAAAACAGACACTGCCCGGAGGGGAGGCAATATAACACTATGCCTCTACAATATCGCAACTACGTAACTCGAGGATATTATGCAATGAAATATGATTATTTTTACGCCTCTGGATGAGAGGATTTAAGGTTTTCAGGGACTGAGAATACCTCCAGCTAAAGTTAAAAATAGAACAAAACAAAAAAAAAAAGACTAAAACTCTCTTGGTAAAACAAAAGGAAACAAAAATGTGAGTTGCCACCTATTGAGTGTTTATTTTCTGTAATTAGATGGCTTAATTGAAAGACCAGAAAGGTTGTTTCGTTGGTCTAGCCTCACATAGGCGTCTGAGCTATTCACAGTCACATTTGGCTGCCCTGCAGCACTCTGAAAAAAAACCAAAACACTTGTGTGCTGCATATGTCTTATCTCCTTTTCTAATCCGCACAAGCCATTAAAAAGAGTGGAACATGCTTGAAGCTGCCATTTGGGTAAAGAACTGCATATTCAGAAATATTTATCTACACAAATCACATGCACTCTGAGGTGAGTGCCACCGGCCAGTAAATGTATAAATGTTCCTAGGAAAAAGAATAATCATTTCCTCCCTGATTGTTCACTAGCAGAGTTTATTAGCTCAACACAAGCTTGAGCAAATTGTGGACAGAAATCTTGACAATTTCTATTAGATTAAAGCTTTCAGAGATGAAGACAAAAAATGCAATGAAAGAATGAAGCGGTCTGTGAATGTTTCTAAAAGTAGAAAGAAAATTGACACAGCAATCACAAACAAAGCACTTGTCTAAAATACTTCAGATGTACCAAGCTCCTGATTTTCCAGACATTCTTGAAGCTCTCACATGGACTGTCTGTGTCTGATTCACTGGGCCAAACAAGGCCTCATTCATCTGAATAAAAGAGCAGTTCAGGCTGGTGTGGCTGCTCCGAGAACAGGCTCCGAGGAATGAGGCTGGATTTCCAGGAGAGCCGCCGACAAACACAGCAAAAGTGGAAGTTTACATTCTAGCCAAGTCTTTTTGTGAACTAAGGCATAGTAACATAAACAAACAGTACGCGTGGCTGATGATAAGGCCTGGAAGCAGTCGGCAAAGCTCTCCTTCTGAGGAGTGGTGCTGGGATTCGGGTGCTGTCAAAGCATAAGAAAACAACTGTGCTGAACACAGAACGGGCTGGCAGCTGGGGAGTCTAAGTATTATGTGGTTGCTGACTAAGATAATACACTCAGCGACTACTTTCCATACAGGACACGTTGTCTCACCTCCACACAAGTGCCACCCTGTGGCCAATGAGCTCTGTTGCAGCTTGATTGTGATGGGGGAAGGGGGGGTAACTGCAGCTCATAATGTGAGAAACTTAAAATGAAGCATCCCCCCCATACACATAACAATTTATGGCATGAATGCTCAATATGGCAGAGAATTCTGTGCCCCGTTCCCCTCCAGTACCATTGCACATTGAGAAATCAATTACTGTCCTCTTGCTACAGATGGGCACTCCGTGTGTAAGCTAATGATTCAGCCTTCCACTTTACAGAGCAACTACAATAAGCAAATCCAATGTAGGTCAGATGAACGGCGATCTCAAGTCATGCTGGTACTTTTTTTCCCCTTTGTGTTTTCACCTCACTTTGTGATATAATAGCAAACAGAAGTCATCTCAAAGGCAGTTGTATGGTTAGCGTGTCAGTACTGGGTGCTGTGGGTGGGTGGGGGGGGACGTGTTATTTAAAGAGACAGCGCACAGTGGATTCGCTGAGGCTGTGTTATGAGATTTGACTGTGGGAGCAAACGCTCATTTATAATAGTCTGTGTGCAGTCAGAGCAGACAGTTTGGAGATCAACACTGAGGTCAAGAGAAGCCACTTAGCTGTGCTTTGGCCTTCCAACCCCTAGAGCGTTCAGTATCAACTATTACACTGTGGAAGTGGGTTTTCAAAAAAGCTGTGGTTGCTGCAGGAGACCTTTACATTTAGTAATTAGTGGTGTCTGAAGCTGCAAAATTGACCAGCAGTAGGTAGATTGAAATAGCAATACTCTATTACTGTTTTTTTTTCCAAAACAAAAGCATCCACCTTGAACAATCATTTTTGTTTTGAGCACCAGCTACCTCAAACCGCCATTTTTCACACCTTCACATATTTTCACAACAGTTTAGTTGCATCACTTTACAGCTACTGCCATGGCACTGAGAAAGAATTCATGCACTAATAATACTATGTGATTTCACCCACGACAACATACATGGCAAACTACATTAATAAAGCTGCTCTTCTCTTCCTGGAATAAAAAAAAAGAATTAGCCCAGAATTAGCCCACAATAACTGCATTTCAACCACAAAATAATTCCTAATCCACATACATTTACTGCACGATGCACAATGTGTGTGTGCATTAGTATGTGGGGGAGTGTGTGAGCGTTTCTCAGAGGTGAGAGTGCATGAAAGAGATAGCGACCCGGTGGGAGAGAAATGGGTAGGTGAGAGGCAGGAAAATGTACAAATCGGAGATTGAGCAGAAAGGCAATATGAAATGCTGTGTGGTAACTGTCTTCATAACAAAGAGGGTGGCATTGATAGAGTAGGCTTCGGGCAGTTTTAGCTCCTCAATCTTGCTGATGGAAGACGAATGAGAAAAAAGAAAGATGGGCTGAGTGAGGGAAAAAAGGAGAAAAATAAGGAGGAAAGGAGGTTGTGGATTTCTACCCACCTGCTGCTGATGTGTGCAGGAAGAGAAAGATGCAGCCTCCACAGAGGCCACGGCAAACCAATTACTAAACTCATTTAGTGGCCCGCTTCAGTCCTAAGCTTTAAATAGAAGCAGCACTTTTGAATCAAGATTTGATATTTATCTACTCTGGTTGCCATTCAGGCGGATTCACACACTTTATTATTATTTTTTTAAGCATTGAAACAAAGTGGAAACAAAAGCATTAAACTACATTTACAATTATTTTAGCTTTGCCCTTTTTGCAAAACTGCAAACAAAGAAAGTAAAGCAAACGCAAGAGACAACATTTAAATGAATATAAAATAGGTCTGGAGTAAAAATTGATTAATTCAAGAGTCAATCTTGACAGATTTCTATATGTAAAAGTGGTTTAATTCATTACTTATTTTTTAAATCCAATTGATTCACATTTTTAGAAAAATCTTTAACATTAAGATGCATTTTGTTCAGGTTTTAACAAAGTAATTTATAACTTGAGTGGTGAAAGTTCATCCTATGGAAATGTGTCAAATTAATTGATATCTAAAATCCAAAACCGAATCAAATAGTAAACAGAAATGTGGGATAAATCCAAAATGAGGAGCAACCATTGACTGTATATGAAAACTGGACTGAGTGAGTGTGATGTCACCCATAGAAAATGGCTTTCTTACAGCTCCAATGAAATTAAGTCAATTCAGACAATTTTTTTTTATAGTACAGACGTCACCATGTTGGAGCCAACAAGCACTGATTGGCCCAAGTCGGTCTGAGTCAACATTTCTACGGCAACCACTCTTGGCCAATCAGGAGTGAGCTTATTAAAGGCCATACCCCTACCACTAGAAAGTGGACTTGGATGAATCTGTCAAACATTTTGAACGCTCAACGTAAAACCACATCATTTTATGGAGGTATCTGTTGGCCAGTTTATAACTTGTAATAGCAAGAACATGTTAAAAAATGTATCAACGGCAATAACTCTGACAAATATACTGAGTAATGGCTGTTTTTTTCTCAATAGTAATCTATGGCTTTCTTGGACCAGCGGGGAAAATCCTATTTGGAATGCCACCGAGGAGGAGTCGGTCCAGTTCTCATATACAGTCAAAGAGAGCAACTGAAAGGTAGATGGTTGTGATACAAGGAGAGTACAGGAGTATACTAATAGCATATAAATTGTGGGGACGGTGACAGGGGTACACAAAGGATTTGAATGTCACAAAAAGAACAGAATCTAGAGCCTTTTGGTTTAGAAGAGCAGTGTAACACAGATGAAAAAGGTCACGGTAATCTTCCGTGTCATGAAGTCTTGTTGACTAACCTTGACTGCATTCACCTCCAACCTCACAGCCACACTGCCTCACAACAAGAACTGACACCACAGTCTGCCAGAGAAAAACTGGAGGGGAAACAAAAGAAAACAGACACACACAGAACATGAATGATGTGTAAATGAAACACAAGAGGTGGCAACAGATTGACAGCAGTGGTGTATGCCTGGGTGAAGGATAGGCAACATGTATTGCACCCTGTTGTCACTAGGCTGCAAAAAAAGAAATCATAGCTAAATAAAGAAATACAAGCACGTTAAGACCTTTAATGGGGTAAAGATGTTTTTTTAAGCAAGGGTGAAGAAACAAAATATTGGAAAGTATAATAAATTGACCTTTTAACATATTTAGTTCACAAAAAATAAATAAATCCACATTAATTCAGAAGAATGCAATATGTGAAAAATGACTGAATCCAACATAATATTAATGTTTCATGCAGTGGAAGAAATGAGAGTCCTTTAAAAGCAAGAGAGAAATAAGCACAGGATTTTTCAGGCTATAAGGAGTCTCATAATATAAGGTGCAGTATCACTGAATGGATCTATTTGCATAGAAAAGTACATTTTTTCCATTATACCTGAAACAGTAGTCTGTCATCTTTTGACTTTTTTATGGAGCACAAAAAAAGAAAGAGACATGTCAAAGTCTTTGAGCAAACATGAGTGGAACATGGAGTTGATTCAGATGATGGACCATGATTCATGATCAAATGATTCCCCAGCTCTAATTCCAAACCCGTATTCCTTCTCCTCTCCACAATGAAGCTCTCCCGATAAACACAGGGGCTCGCACCCACCAGCGACGCAGACACTAAAATACAAGCACAGGCTCCCCCACCCCTGAACCTCCCCCCATTATCCCATGAGCCCTCTCTTCTCTGCTCCGCTCGACAAGAGCTTGGAAATAAAAACATCAGAGCTCTGCCTCGCAGCACTTGTTCAATAACATTGACATTTCACATTCAACATCCATACGGAGATTCCCAGCATTTACTCTCTTAAACACCTAACACGCATAAAGGCACAGCAGGTCTGTTTAAATGCAGCGATAAAATAAAACTTAGATTAGCAGCTGTCTATAGAAAAATAATTAGGATTTGGTCATCTTTACTTCTTCATTGCAAAGACCGATTCCTGTGTTTTTAACATGTTCTTGTGGCATTTTTCTGATGGAGAACAAATACAAAAAAAGAAAATGAAACTTATAAAAACAAAATTAAGCTCAAAATGCCCTTACAGAGTGTTTTTCTATTCAAATCATTGTGAATCAGATGAATCCATAAACATCCTAGTTTTCCTTGTCCGAGCTGGCATCTGCCTCCAAACTGTACGGCTTGATAGCTGCAATATTGCTCGCCATTTTTGTTGCACCGGTAATGTTAGTTGTGGGTGTGAGCGAGCGGGAGAGTGTGTAAACAGAGACCTCTCAGCAACTCTGAGGGATAATTCTAATGAACTCTGGCCGCTCTGCAGAAACTATGTCAAAGAAAACGACACAGGTATTTTGATTTGGGCTATATACTGCATAACTATAATTAAAAGATCATTGGGAACGCTTTTACAATAGATCAAAAGATAATCGAGTGGGTCTTTGATAAACAACTTTAGACTTGAAAAACTCTCAAAGAAAAAATGCTTTTCACATTACAATAGAATAAAAGTATTATACATCACAGTTAATATTGTTTATAGGCTATTTTATATGCTTTTAAGTAAGATGTGGTCTTTTACAAACCTATTACCCAATACTATCAATATCAGTACACACAGAAAATACAGTTGGGTGTATTATTTCTGTCCTGCCACTAATGTGATATGCTTCCTGAGTTCAGCATGAATGAATGAAATGGTCTGCCAAGTGCAGCGCTCTGTGCAGTGAATAAAATCAGTCTTTCTCCTCAGTCAGTCACAGCAGTGCTCTACGCTGCAGCAAACGGGGAGGAAAGCAGTTCTGTTCTCAGACATAAGCGTGGAGGGAGACGGCAAACACATGGCATAACAGCTCTGATGCGATTGTGACGCGCGCATGAATATCGTGATCAAAAACTGTTAAAGAAGATTTGGAGGTCAGAGCTTTAGCTCCCAACATCTGGCTTGAATTCGTCCAAAGATCTTTCCCTTCAATAACTCAGCTTTTATGCGAAAGTCGCCATCTGAGAGAAGATTACATTTGTGGGCAACCTCCTGCCAAAGCTCAATGGTGTCAGCAGGTGCGGTCTAACCTGAGCGGGGACATCTGTTTGACAGCATTAGTGCCATCAGAGCCTCGCCATAACCACAGATTAAATGGCAGTAAATCTGCGGATTAGATCTGTGTATGAATAGCAGACATTGATTTTACAATCTCTTCAATAACTCTGGGATTTCCACAGTGGCAGGACAATATGGCCGGAGAGCACATCCGCCTGTCTCACAGGCACACAAACGCACAGCCACATCCATCTCAGAGTTCGCTAGAACCCTCTGAAATAGGTCTGGGGCTGCCTCATCTCCATGTTAATCTGCTCACATCTCAGTCCAAGAAGGTGAAGCACCATCCCTTCAACAAATTGCCCATCCATCCAAACTGACCCCCAGGTCAGGAGAAAACAACAGAAAGGAGCTGAAGAGACCTAGAAAAGTCCATTCTTATGTTTCAGAATGTGTGCTCACAGAAGCGTGACATCACTTCTGTGCTTTGCTAGCTGGAGTCCAATATTTCAGACGACCACAGGGTGATGATTCCCAAAATAAACTGGCTTTTGTTTTCAGCTGAATCATCTCAGCATGAATTACTTAACATACATCATGCATTTCATCCAGACTCACCAAGACCTTTTTGGCATAAAAGTCTCCAGATCTTTTAACTGAACTCCAGTCCATTTGACCCTCACAGGAACTTAGAGGCTGGTTGATTTCAAACAAAAGCTATTCTTTTTGCGACCCCAAACCCCCCAGCTCTGCTGTCCACTTATTTCACACAGCTGTTATCATAACACAAAGTGTATGTTAAAGACCCACTCCAATGAAAATGGTGTTTTTTCAATCTGGTCTTGTGGCATTTTTCTGATGAGGGTGGACTTAAAATTGCATTTATAAGCATTTCTTCATTTTTGTAGCACCGGTCATGTTAGGTTGAGGGTGTGAGGGGCTGTAAGCTACCAGGAAAGAGAATGCAAAGGGGACTTTCTGATAAACTATTGTCACTTCAGAGAGACTAAGTCCTAGAAAACGACATTTTTCTTTTTTTATTGTCTTCATAACAAGCACATACAGAGCTCAGCACAACACTGATCCACAGTTGCCATAGCTTTTGCAGAAGGGCAATCAAAAACAAAATTCCCTTTTACAGGGTTTTAAAAGATACTAGTTTGGAGGAAAACGTAAATGTTAGTCAATAATTAAACTTTACACTGAGGCTGTATTCCAGAGAAAAAGGTTCAATGACAAGTCTATGCCAGTTTGCTTTGGAGAGAGGTTTCTCACTAATCCACAACAGGAAAATGTTCTTACGTGTGGCATAAGTCAGAATATTGTACAATCTGCCAAAGGTAGAGCTAACTTTACAGTTCCTATAACCCAGAAGCAAAGAGGCCGGGTCAAAGCCTCCATGTCCCCTAAAACGTTTCTCCAACATGACAACATTTCAAGGCATGATCACAATTAAAAGACCACTGAGAACGCTTTTAGAACAGCTCAAAAGCTGATCGTTTTGGGACTTTAAGATGAGACATCGAGAATCAGAAAGACGCTCCAGACCAAGGAAGGCTCATGAAGAGGTTTTACACCAACCTCACGCCTTCATCCATAAAGACCAACGAAGCTGACCATAGCCATCTTTCTAACAAAAGTGTCAAATGATTAGAGCATATTGAGAGATAACTCTATCAACCTGTATAAAAAGCACAAGTTGTTAGAGAAAAGGTTGAACGCTCTCCCAAATTTCTACTGAAAGGTATAAATGAGGTGACAGCAAGAGACGAGGAAATTCTGCACGACAGTAGAGCGGCTCCAATTAGTTAAGCTGTCATGGGGGCATAATCATCAACACACAGAACGGCAGTCAGCAGCACCAGAAGGCTCACCCACCTCTTTACCATGCTACTGTTACTGTGGGGTGCTGCCGAGAGAAGCCAGGCTTTTACTGAGCAGATCTGGATGATTCTCAAAAGAATTTGGCAGTGGAAATGCCTCGATACGTGCTCTGGGTTTTGCTCGTACTCCTCCTTTCATAAAGCACTGACCACGCTAATCATATCATTATTATATATACACTGTAATTATTTAGACCCATGGATTGCCAAGACCAATGGATGGCAAAGTATAAAACCATTGATTAGTCTCCCACGGTTAAGCTGACAAACCACATTTTGTTCACAGTCGATGTTGGGCTGTGAATGAATGAACACCCCCACCCATCCCCACCCCCCACACAAAAAAAAAGACTGAAGCTTTCAGACAAGCAGGTCGACACAGATCTGACAGGATTTATGGGCAGCATTCCCTTTTTTTATTCTTACAAAAAACTATTTTTTTTGTTTGGATGAAATCCAAATAAATCAATCCTATGTGATTTTACCGGTACATTGGCAGAAACTAACAAAATATAAAGAGTTTCATAATGACACAGATAAGAGGGTCTCATTAATCCACCGTGTCAGGAATTATAGTGCAATAATCAATAATGATATAAATACAGAAACTGGGTCAGCAGTGCTCCTTTTTTAAGCATTGCCTCCCTGTGGGCGACCATGATGGTCAGAATAATTGCAGGTTCGATTTCCTCCTTGCCTGCCTATATGGCGAAGTGTCCTTGAAAGGTTGGCACCTTGTGAATGGGACTGTGATTGTAAAGGGCTTTGGGCCTTCAAGGAAGGTAGAAAAGCGCTATACACGTATTGTATACTATTTATGCCATTTGTCTTAAGCATGTATTGCATAAAAATGAATGATTCAACAACGAACAGTAGATCTAACCATCACAGCCCCATAACCCCAGTTATAGTCAGAAAATGTAAATGTTCTTTGTGTATTCCCCATTTTTGTTTTTGATTCATTACCAGTTTTGGTCTTTCACAAATGATTACAAATTACAAAAACAACTGGTGTGAGAATTATAAAATGCTCTGTGTCCAACAGGATTATTGGGCTAGAAAATCAGCAAGCCTACACAAAGATAAAAAAAAAAAAGACATCTTTAAGGCATCAGAAAAGATGCAAGCTCAGACCTCTTGCGTCCAAATCCCAAACACTTGAATTTTTAACAGCTGCGTAAGTTTAAGAAAAGCCAGATTTCCTTGGGAAGGCACGGCAGAGAATAAAGCCTACTTTGAATAAACGGCCACAATATGACATCAATAATGAAGCAAAGATGACATAAGGTTGGCGAGCAGACCGTGTCATTTTTAAAGAATCGTGCAGTCAAAAGACGATGGAGAACAAGGCTCTCTGAACGTCTGAATTACTTATTCGATGCGGCGGTGGCATGTAAATCACATCTCAGCCAGCCCAATAAATCCACACGGGTAAATCTATTATTAGGTTTGCCTATCATCGGCTTTCAGGAAGCATGATGCAACTTATTCATTGCAAAAATACTCATGCAAATAAATCACACCTTGTGCAGCTGACACCAAGCTCAGCCAGCACACTTGCTAGTTGGTGGGGAGGGGCGAGAAATGGCCCTTGTTGTGCGTCTTGACACTGTGCTCTGCTCAGCAGCAAATAAAAACATGCCTCTCACTTACTGGCTGCCCCATGCATCAGCATTATAAAGGAGCTCTGCATCCTCAAGGTCAGTTCAATTTCCTTCTGCCGTTATGAAGTATCAGAATCACAGCAAGAGGGGGCAGCCGCACACATGTAAAGAAATTACTTAGGAGAAGAGGGAGGGGGGGTTTGGAGAGGTGGCGTGTAATACAAAGAGAGCTGTGACAAATCACGGGGAGACAAGCACCCTCTTCAACTGCCAGGTTCCACGCAGCATGGACATTTATGAGGAAAGGGGGAGGACATTAGGCTTATGTGGTTTCTTTTTCCACACACAGAGAACCCATGTAAAAGCTATAGGATTGAGCAGACACTGTTTAAAAATTGTGTAGTCCCTGAAACAACAAAACTGTAAAGCAAGTACGCCACAGATATCTGAAAGGAATGTGAATACAGTGTTTATCATTGACTGTAATTACTCTAAGCTGTTACATGGGAAGAACAGCAACTTAATACATACATAATGCCTGTTTTCCTTTGGAGATCCGAGTACATTCATCACGTGCGCAAAGCAATTTGATAAATTACACAGAAGCTTAAAAGCTGACGGTGTGCGTATAGGCGAGTGCGGAGCATTCGTGTTGGCGTTTGCCTGAGCGGGCAGGCATCCTTGGCTGCGTCACTGGCTGAGGTTTGACATCTTCAGCTACGAGCCTGGGGAAATAACAGCAAATTCACTTAATGGCCCCACCTCATCTATTCCTCATACAGGGAGAGGGAGACGATAGAACAGCGGAGTTCCTTGAGGTGTTACAAAATGGCTGAGCCGCCGTCTCTCCTCGGTTGGACTGCAGGTGTGGGTAAACACAGGGAGCATTCAGATCCATCACAAGCCCTGGTTGGCCAACAGCTGTAATTTGCAGTAAAACTCTGACCCTTTGTATAAGCCTGCCAGCTTCCACTGCTGCAACAGCTCGACGGGATTTCACACACGGGTGTGTGTGTGTGAGTGTGAAGATCCACAGACAAACATGAAACACACCCGTGCTCAGCAACAATGTGCGTAGCTGGAGGTAAGTGCATGCGCTTGTGAGTTCAGGTGGGAGAAAGCATGGATGTTATGTGTTTGTGTGAGTCTGCGGGGAATGGTACAGAGCCGGAGGCATAATGGCCCTACTCAATCTTCCTGTGAGGTAATGCAGAACAATCCAAAGGAGCCACAGCAGCTGCGAGAAAGCCTGGGCTGCCTTACAGTGGGATAACATCTCAGAGTAGCAGCAGGTATGCTATCAGTGCAGCCTGTATCCCCCTTAGGGTTATTTTCAGAGCTTCTGACCCCATCATGATAGGCTGGATGACACCTCAGTGCCAGCAACACAGGAAGAGCTAAACCACACGGCTGTTTCCTCTCTACAGTACACTATTATACATCCACAACCTAAAACATGCGCATTGTCACTATTCAGCGAGTATCTGGAGCAGTCACTAAATCTCAGAATTTAAAATAAGCTAGCGCCATTATAGCTCTGATTTGGTTGTTGTCCAGTTTGATATATTTTCCGTGCAGTAATGAGTCACCACAGCCAGCAGATGGAGCTAAAGCACTTAAGTGTTTGCGAAAAAAGCAAAAGAAAAGGACACTTGCATCCAAGCAGTGCTACTGTGGGAACACGTGACGACGGTACTCAAAAACAACAGGAAGATGGAGAGCTAAACTGACAAAGACATAAACCAACAAACAAAAAAACATGGTGACTTTTAAACCAGTTAATTTTCTTTAAATTCAGCCAAGAATGACACGATCAGATTCTCCTAATCAGAATATTAAAACGTTATTTTGGAAAAAATGTCTAAATAAATCAATAAATAAGGCACTTTAGGACATAGTAGTGTTTTTAAAAAAATAACAGTGCACGTAGCATGCGTTCCATTCACTCTGTTTGCATTTCAAAAGGCGACTGGCCCCTAGTCTTAAGGCCCGTACACACCAGGACGAATATTCGCCAGGCGTTATTCGCCAGCGTTTTTCGCCACGTTTTTTGTGTTCACACCCAGGCAATTTTCGCTGACGATGAGCCGAGCGAACATGCAATTTCATTCCCTGACATTAGATGGCGCTTAATGTAAACAGAAATACTCCTGTACACAAGGTGGCGCTGCGCAACTTTACGCTTCTTAAAGTCGCTTTTCAGTCAGAAGAAGAGAGCAAGTATTTACGCGCTTGTCAGAATCATACAAAGAAAACATGAATATTTCAAGCACCAGTAGCTCCAACTGGTGCTTGGTTCGGGGATATTTTAGAATGTCCGTCATTATTTCTTCGCGGCAGTGTAGACGCTACTTGGCGTCTATCTTCTTCGCTGGTATGTGTGCTCAGCAAGGCAGTTTTGTGTTTGAGCGTTCCCAAGTTGTGTTTTACTGTAACTTCAGAAGCTCCAGACACGTGTGCAAAAGCGCCATTCTCATTGGTCGAATAGATTTCGACGCGACGTGTCGGAAAAAAAAAACGAACCCGAGGCGTTTTTTTTTTTTGATGCTTTGACGCGTGGCGTTTTTTCACGTCGGTGTGCACACTCTCATTGGTGCCCTTTGTTTAGTCACGAGGCGTTAAACGTCGGCGAAAATCGCGCGCGAAATTCGTCCCCGTGTGAACGGGTCTTTACTCAGCTTTTTAAGGAGCTGCATGATGAAGACTACAACTCCTGCCTCATTTCCAAGAAACAAACAAACTTCCACAGCTTGATGGAGCAATGGGAACAAAACACAAATACTTTTACACAAAATACTTCATTTTGACTCTTACAAACAATAAAAGTCATTTTCAGGGCTATAAAAAATCTAAGCTTATTATGTATAGTGCTTTAAAAGCAATAATTAAAAAGATTGACAAAAAACAAACAATTTTTACTGATTTGTGTTTCTTATACTTCTTGAGTATTCAAATAGAAGCTATCATATGTTTACTAAAGTGAGCAGTAATACAACAAGACAGATGCATCCGATAAGCCTCCAGCTTTTCGCTTTCTCTCCATGTTCTTCTGTTACGTTTCTGTTTTACAGCTTAGCCCTCCGTGGTTACCACGGATTCGCTGCACCTGCATGTGACACTGCAACTGTTCTGTCACCCACTTCTCATCTCCCCAGAGCAAATGTTCAGCCCCGCCCAGCTGGCTCCCAGCAGCCCCTGGGGCATAGGACAATTAAATTGAGGCAGGAGCTCAGTGAAGGCGCCTGTCTCAAATGGGAATTTGCCTGTATATCCACAGATTTAAGGAGACTTTGGTACGTATACGGAAGAAAATAACATTTATTGGTACACTTGAGATCAACATTCATTTAATACGAGGCGATAAGAGAATCTTTGAAACTATGTAATCTGGCTGGATGAGCACTTTTTGCCTTGTGAATCTCCTGACGGCACACACTCATGCACCCACAAGTCTTCTACAATATTCCAGTGTGAGCCAATTACAGCTCTACCTCGACTGCCCCTGACTATATACTCTAACCTCGCCTCAGAATTTGTGTCAAACCCCTCTGCACTGATCTTTTTGTCCCTTTTGCTCCCTTCATTGCTTCTTCTTCCTTTACTCATAGACCCCGTCTTTAGGGACTGAAATATTTAGCAGCCGTATCTCAAAGCAACCTTCAGGAACAGAATCGGAGCCGCTTTTCAAGCTTGGCAAGACCTAAAAAGAACGCACAAGAGGGGGAAGGTGGAATAAGAGCTGATGTAATATCTCATAAGCATTATTAAATCATGTTTCCCTCTGCCGTCCCTGGGTGGTCCTTGCCTGTGTTACTCCTCTGTCAGGGTTCAGTGGCCTGGCCTCCTTGGTTGAATTTTGGCCTCTCTTCTAACTTAGTGCTTTGCTAAGCAGGTGTCAGGGGAGCTTCCCCTCAATTAAGCAGAGGTAAACTTATGCCTCTCACCATAGCGGTGCCATGAATATATTAGTCTTGCTGTCACCAGCAGCTACAGAGTGGAGGTGTATGAGGAGAACAGAAAGCTGCAGGTTAAGCAAACTACAGCAAAGGTGTACAAATATCACAGAAACGCTCCAACACCAAGCAGATTTATTATTCTATGACAAGTTACTTAAACCTGATCTTATTCTATGTGGAGGAATGAATTATTATCATCTAAAGTAAATAATGCTGTATATTCTTAAACAGTGTTATTAGAAAATGTTCTATCAGCTAAACAGATGATGGAGAACGTCAAACTATGGTGTTAAATATGAAAGAAATGATGTCTGAGAAACTGAACTTTGCTCATTTGAATTTGAAACATAATATCTAATGTGTCCACAAAAGACCTGCACAATAAATAGCAAATTTATCGTTATCGCAATATCAAGCTGTCCAATACACATATCACAAAAGACGGCAAATATTGCAATAAATGGTAACCTTAAATGTGCTAAAACAATCTTATGGCAGCTTGAAGTATTTAAGTACTTTTTCTGAGCCAATCCAGACGGGGAAAACATGGATCTAGTTCTCTACAAGTGGATGCATCAGAATGGAGTGAAGCAGTGCTTTGTAGTCTACTTAGTGTTTTCTACAAAACAAATACGCTCTTTTTACCAACGGCAATTTCCTGATTCACAATGAAATACCCAGAAATGAAATTTTGATGAAAAAAAATGTCACAAGAAGACCAAAAAACACGATTCTCATCGAAGAGGGATGGTGGCTTCCTTTGGTAATACAATGTGCGCATTGAAAAGGGCAGAATGATGGCTTCAGTGTAAACCGTCTATCCACCTTTGCCTCTGATGAGACACATCAACGTAAAGACATGAATGCAGCAGCTTGTCCTCCATTTTCCCCTCCTCCTTCCTCGCTAGAGACAGGAGGAGTGATGCAATAAATACAGACACAGTGCACACAATAATTCTGGGGGCCCACTGCCTTTTTTCTTTTCCTGCCATGACAGCTTTTGTTGCTGTAGAAATCAAACACCCAGGCACAAGCGGGGGGGGGGGCAAAAAAGCTAGTTTTCCTTTAATATACTGCCAGGGAAAGCAGAGTAGAAAAGGAGGCACTTAGCTCTGCTCTGCACTGGTCAAGCTTAGCTAAGCAGCAGTGGAAGAGCACTCCTTTAGGCATTACTAGACATTACTCTGCCTGTGCAGACTCACACATTCAGTATTATTGTGCTTTCCAAGAGCCGTGTGAGCCAATCGGTCAGTGGGGAATGTTGGTTATTTGGCAATGATACGCGGGCTAAGATGAGGTTTTTGTAGAAGACATTGTGCACAGCTCATTCAACACCCATTCTCCAGCTTTGCCATTGTCCCTTTGAGTCCCTGGAGTCAATTAATTACATTTCTCAATTAATGGAGGAAAAAAAAAAAGGACAGACTGAAGCAGCTTAAGAACGAGGAAAAGCTCTGAACTGTCGCCTGGCAAAACAAAGCTACAGATGCTTCTTTTGTGTTTTAATCAATAAAGCGGTTTCCACACAAAAACAGAATATGGAAGGCTTTGTCAATCTGGTGAAGCACATTCTCAGACTGATCACTTTTCTGGTCAGGGTACCATCAACTTTCCCTAGACAGCAAGTGTTATTAAAAACCAATACCACGTCCGTTTACACCACATTATAGAAGATCACAACAAAACAACGTTCTTCTTTTCTCTCAAACTTGTGCTTTTCACACTTGATATTCAAACACTTAACACCAAACAATATGCCCGCTTCTACTTCCTGTTCCTGCTATATAAAAAGTGTCTTTTGTTACCAAATCAAATCTATTAAAATGTCTTCAATGTCATTTTACAGAAAAAGGAAACACAAAGCGCCCCCACGCTCAAATCTATCCAGTCTGAAAAAACGGCTGTAGGAGTAAAGAAATTTACAAAATGCTACACGATCACAAATATAAAGATGTTATTTTAGTGAGGTAAAAGTATTGGCATTATTAGAACAAAGACGTCCCTATAGGAAGTGGTACTGCAAAGAATCTGAGACCAAATGAGCAATTGTTTAAAAGGATAGATCTTTCAAATACGGCTTCTCCTTCGCCAACAACTTCATTCTTTATTTATGTCATGAGTGTTTGACAGAAAGATGGCGGTTGACTGGTACGTGGCTAGTTTTGGTCCTAACCCCCCAGCTGTAACTGGCATAAAGGGGCCAGGCTTCCACATTCGCATTTTACATGTGTGTCCGCACACACACTTCCACCTTTATAAAAGCGAGATGCCAGGATCCCCAGGGACACCGTCCAACCCTTGAGCAGCCAAAAGAAGGGGGGGTTGAATCACTAAATACCTGGTGGTCAGAGTTGATCCCCTGTCAATGCCTGTCTTTATACTCTTGCTCTTCGTGTACGTTCATATAAAACAAGCATTTTGGTTTAAGCGGGAGGTCTCCTTTAGAAACATTACAGCTGCGGTAATTGCTCTCGTGCTCTGGAAAGGCTGTGCAGTTTGCCTCCATCTGAGAGGTCAAGGGGAACGCAATCCAAAGACAATGATTATGGTTTGGCTAATAAGGCGATGGTCTACTGCTGAATATTTAAAACTGATTAAAGTAAATCCTGCAGAGAGCCATGTGGCTAACTAACAAAAGGGAGAAGACACAGAGCAGAGAAAAAGGGCATCCTAATAAGAACAAATGTAATCTTACATTTTACAGGTGATGATATTATTTAGCCTTCACTGCAAAATAAAGAAATATTAGATTTAACCAATATTCTGTAAAGAAATGTTTGGCAATAGGAAGGAATTAATTACCCGGGGGGGGGGGGGACTTGCATGCAGGAATAAGATCCAAGAGTTTGGCTCTGTTCCAGAAAATATAAACAGTTCACAAAGTGATGAAAAATAATCGCTTCTACATTCCTTCTGGAGGAGAATTCATTTTCTAAAAGTCTTTAATAGAAAAAGCAAAACACTCCTGACAAAAATAATTAAAAGAGCGACCATGAAAGATGCAGAAACATGAAGGAAAACAGACAGAAGAAAGGGGAGTTAAGAGGTGAAACAAATGAAAGTTGCATCAAATAGACACTTCTAATATAACACGCCCGTGAGAATCACATTCAAGTCAGGTATTCCTTTCTTTTCCTTGGAGAGAGCCAGCTCTCTCCTCACTTGTCCCTGTTCTACTCAGCACGGCAGAGCCTCATTACAGTGCGAGCTCGTCAGAGTGACAGATGCAGACACAACCACTGACCTAAATCACTCTTTTCCACCACATTAACCTCCACGTCCCTCCAACTTTTACGCAAATCATGAAAACACCAACATAGGAAAACCCTCCAACCCAATCCTCACAAAACACTGTGCCATGGAAACCATAATCCATACACCCCCATGCAATTGATTCATCACTCTTTCTTCAAAGCCTTAAATGCCTAAGCAGAACTGAAAATATGAAACCTTTAGGATTAATAAATGTGTAGCAAAACAGACGTTTCTTTCTATATCCAGTGTAACAACAAGATATAATGTCTGCAAACGGAAAACTCAAAAATGGCTTAGTCTCCTTGAATTCAACAACACAAAAAGGTCAACAATACTTTAATTACTCTTGCTCGTGTTTATGAAATGCTATAATCATTCATTAAAGATGCACGCAGCAGCAAGCAGGCTGTCTGGCCGAGCATCAGAGCAACGTGCGAGCACAGGAGGAGGGAGGGGGCAGGAGGACTGGCGTAAATGATTCATGGTTTGATATCTCTCCTGTATAATGGGCTCCTTCGGGGAGAAGCCGGGGCTTCACTGCCGCAGTGGCCTGCCTGGCTCAAACCAGCTCTGCCCAGGCGGTTTCTGACACCAGTGTCTTCTCCTCCACATTAAAAAAAAAACAAACTGTGTCAAACCATGAAAAGCTGCTCTTGAAATAATACAACCCCACCAAAACTCCTCATCACACAACTAGTAACCTCATAATCAAATAATTGACTGAACAGCCTGGTACAGAGCAGTAAGGCAGGGTCACATAAAATAAATATTGATTGAAACCATAAGGGATTTTCTTTATTACAAAAAAAGGAGATGTGCATACGTTTTAAACAGAAAACTAGTGAGAGTTAAAATAAAAACATCCATATTACTTGTTTACAACATATTAATAATATGAGCGGGTTTGTGTGCATGTAAACAGTTTTTAAACGCAAAACCACTGCAGGAACAACTTACTGTAAACACACGCGTGTTGTCATTTACATGGAGAAAAAAGGACCTTGATTCCAAACAGTCCTTAAAGGCAACAATAGATTTGACAGGCAAGAATGACAGAAAGGCAAAGTGTGCACATATGCACAGGTTTGAATCTTTGTTGACCCAGTGCATTTCCTAAGTCATATTCCATGTACATACATGTATTACGGATGCCACAATTCCAAAACCAAACTGTATGTTACACCCCTGAACTGAATCGTGGGGAAAGTGAATCCCTACGACTGCATAACAGTTTATTTACGTTGAAAGAGTCAACCACGTGTTGTATTAAATTTAGGAAGAATTGATCATTTATTGTTTTATTACATTACACCAAGGTTAATATAAGACAACCGAACGTTTTTTTTCCATTGCCATTTGCCTTTATGCGAATTTTAAATTAAAAAGATTTCGAATTTTTTGGGTTATTTGTTGTTGTTTTTGTAATACACAAATCATATCGAGGTTTGAACCAAATCGTAAAGAAACTGTATCATTGTATCCCTAATATGTAAATACCACTATTAAGTACCACTGATCTATCTATCTATGCTTGACAAAAAGTAGTGTGTATAAAGGCACAAGCATTCATTTGAAAACAAGAGTTCTTTTTTGACACTTTAAAACAGTTCCCGTTGACTGTACATGGGAACTGGACTGAGTGAGTGTGACATCTATAGAAAATAGTTTACTTCCAGCTCCAAGGAAATTAAGTCAATTCAGTTGCCATTTTATGCAATACGGACGCCGCCATATTGGACCCAGACGATGTCAGTAAGCAGTGATTGGTCAGAGTGGGTCTGAATCAAATTCTATGGCAACCACTCTCACCAATTAGAAGTCAGCTTGTAGGAAGTGGATGAGCTTGAGAATCTGTCAAGCATTTTGAACATTGAAGGTGGGGTCAACGGGCACTACATACTTTTATGGAGGCATCTGATTGGTCAGTTTATAACTTGAATAACTTGCACTACAGAAAAAAAATCATGAAAGAAGAAATAGGATTAGCCATAACATGTAAAAAATAAGGCATCAGGGCAAGAATGGTTATTCGGACAAATGGAATAGAATAGAATGTGTAACAGCTGTTGATTTCTCCATTCAAATCTATGGGATTTTGGCTTTTTGGAACCACTTCTTATTTGGAATGCGAGGGGGGGGCACTCAGTCCAGTTCTCTTATGCAGTCAATGACATCTCCTATGAAGCTTTCTCAAGCACACATGTTGTCTGCTGAAGTATTTACCACTAAAAGAATTCAAACCATAAATGCTGAATACTCCTAGACTTCAAGACTATTGACATGAATTTTAGTCACCAATAATCTCAACTGCTAACACGACGAAAGATTAAATATGGACTCTGATTCATTGCTGTACAACAACAGTTTTTATTGGCTTTTTATGCCTTAAGATGAGTCTGACTGTGAAAATAAACAGCAAATTGAGCTACAGCAATACCTCTAAAACGTGTATGGAAATGTGCCCAGCGAGCCACCACCCACACCTTCCCCAATCTGCACTTCCTCTGCATCCAGGCAAAGAAGGACAAAAAAGCAGAGAGATTAAAGATCTAACGTGTTGAGCTAATCATAACATAGACACTTTAGTGCCATCTCCCATAATTAAATGCTTTGCACGAACCACCTAATGCATACTAAATTGGAACAATCCACTCCTGGAGCTGGCAGACCATGAAGCTCCTTGAAAAGGAGGTGCTTGTTTCTCTGTCCGGGTGTGTGCTTACGTGAGAAACGAACACACGCTGCGATTTGCAGAAGAGTAAGGTGCTAAAGGTCAGGCCGTGCACTTGAATAAAAAAGGTCAAGCATTATTACAACACGACTAAATAAACAGGCTGTGCACAGTCCCCTTTCCAAGCTGCTGTGGACGGACGGAAATCTTTACCTACAAGCCGCGCTACCTGCTGGTTTTGGCTGGTTGGGATTCAGCTTCATCCCTTGTCTTTATCCACATATCCCTCAAGCTCTATGACAGCTGACATGAGGATTGTCATATCCTGCCTACATTCTTATCTGCCCGCTGGCTTTATTGCTCTCCTCCTCCTGAGTCACAAACACACTTCCCCGCATATATACACAAAGCAATGGAGAGGGAGGCAGGACTGCTGGAGCGTGCGTTAAAGCGCATTAATATTAATTGCAGCAGTAGCTGAAGCGATAACATAGACAAGATGTCCTGTGAGAGGGATGGGCACAGCCAGTCCTTGCTTTTTTGTTAGCTTCTCTACTCATCTGTAAGATGGGGCTTGGTGAGACAAGTCTTACGAGTATTTCCTCTTTGATTTGCTTGTCTTATATTAGAAGGAGTCTGCACTCACCGGCGAAGGGAATTTGAGCTAGCGAGTGAAACTGTGGAGGTGTGCGTTTCTGTGTGCACAAGTGTGACCATGATAAAAAAAAAAAGCAGCCAGCTGAATTACTCAGATACTGATTTCAGCAGCAATTGAAATGTGCTTCAAGTAACAGCAAGTGCTCAAGAGATACTACTTTATTAGTCCTTTATTACTGCTCATTTGGCTTCATTCTATGGACTCCTCCATCTTGTGACCTCAGCTGATTTGTTAAACGTGTAGACAGAGAAGAACCTTTTGTTTTGTTTTAATGAAAGCCAGGCGACCACAGATGACAACCACCTTCATTTTTACCCCACCCTTCATCCCCCATTGACTGAAGAAACCTGACATCATTTTTACTACCGCCTCACAATACGTGGTTTTAATTGCAGTTTGGCTCGCTGTACAATTTTCCCCATGACTCATCAATGCTCCATTACCAAGTCAAATCAGGTGGTGCTGCAGATACTCGCTGCACGCCGAGACAAAAACATTAGGCTGCTCTCCTTCCTGGAGCCCAGGACGTGTAGACAACAAACTGAAGTTTTTGTTACGTTTTAGTTCCCTTTTTGCTGGTTTTCTCTACGCAGATCCTTATGTGAATTTGTATGAATTGGTGAATAAAAGCACAGAAAGGAGGGTGCTTTAAAAAAAAAAAAAAAAATCACTGCTGGCTAAATGAATGCAAGGGCTTTATGGCTCAGGGGTCAGAGAGAGAAACAAAAGCGTGGCGTTGTATGTGTGTGACACCCCTTTAAGCGCCGCACTGGATTACAATCCCCTGGGCTCCCAAGTGGTGGGATGATGTTTCTCCTTTCATATGTCACAAACAATTAAAACCGGATGTACAAGTCGCCTGTAAGCTCAATCTGCAAAAACAAACACAAATAAAAGCAACAATATCAACAAGGAAATCAAATGCACCGGTGCATCTGTGCACCCAAACTCAGTCTCTCCACCAGAATCGGAAAATGTCACACGTATTTCTCACTTTCATCGGCTTTATCTCTCTCTAACAGCACATACAAAATGGACAAGGAGCGTGTAATGTGACCAGCTGCATTAACAAGGTAGAGCGATAAAGTGACAGAGAAGGAGGGGGTTAAAGAAAGAGGTCCTTTCAGTTTTCGAGCTTGTTTTCACTTCCTTTATGGCTGCAGCTATACAAAGAGAATGAGGAAACTCTTGGGAGGAGAAAGACAAAAGACATGGAGGGGGGGGCGACGACAAAGCTGTTCTTCCGTGCTTCTTTTTTTTTTGTTGAGATCTTTTATGAATCTGTAGTTGATTAGAGGAAGTCTGAGTGCTAAGTCAAGAGGGAAACAAGAAACAGAAAGATGATTGCAGGTTCTTCAAAGAGGGTTCTCTGGGGACCGCAGGAGGTAGTGGAGGATGTGACACATTTGTCCTGCTAGTGAGGAAAATTATTAATGTTGCTTTAGTTTGCTTTGTTTTTGAGGATTTTTATCACAAAGTCGTACGTGCCCACACCTCAAAGTGTGTGCATAGATTCACAGATGTCGAATAACTGCAGGGTCATATGCAGCAGCCAAGGCAGGAATTGTATCGAGCAGATCAATTTGCTTCAGGAGAATATGAAAGCAAAACTGAAAAAAAGCTCTTTTTTTTAAAGACTATTTAATGACATGACAAGCATCTGATCAAGTTTTCACCAACAGCATCGCAATAATTAAGAGACTGACACCAAAAATTGTAAATCGAGGAGAAAAACCCATTCTCACCAAAACTAGACAAAACAAGCATTTATTGCTTAGAAACCAGCTTCTGGTCAATCACAGCTAAACTAAAGGACAGTCAATCCTTGTGTCAATATGGACAAACAGAGAGAGAAAAATCTGAAATGAAACTAAATTGAAGTCACACTCACAGATAATGCAGAGAGGTCAGGGGACATTCATGTGGTTAACAGGATTCAGACAAAGCTACCAAACACGGAGCACGAACACCGTGGAGTTTTTCTCATTCATCTTTCAAAATGTGTGCGGAATTTCAAACATTTTAATTTCCACCACTGCTGGATTTTACAAAAGAAAAGAAAACATTTAAAGCTCCTGTTTGTCTGGTGTGTTTAGAATTGCTGTTGACTGGCAGTGAAACATGCTTCACAAAAGCAATAATGGTATTTAAATGACTAGAAGTGCAACAATAGTTTTCCTTTTTTTTTAAACTGTGATAGCCAAACTTAATTAAGCCGTGGCCCAATTATGATCAAATTAAGGTGAAAAGCAAAAAAAAAAAAAAAACACAGTTTTGTCTCCATGTAGTCAGACTATAAGTCAGCTTGTACTAAAGCTCTGCTTAACCTTAAAATAGAGTGACATGTAACTTGCAGTGAGCTTCACAGACAGGTGGAATATTGGGACAAAGCCTCAGCAATGGCTCTCTTAAGGCCCGTACACACCGGGACGAATATTCGGCAGGCGTTATTCGCCACCGTTTTTCGCCACGTTTTTTGTGTTCACACCCAGGCGATTTTCGCTGACGATGAGCCGAGCGAACATGCAATTTCATTCCCTGACATTAGATGGCGCTTAATGTAAACAGAAATACTCCTGTACACAAGGTGGCGCTGCGCAACTTTACGCTTCTTAAAGTCGCTTTTCACTCAGAAGAAGAGAGCAAGTATTTACGCGCTTGTCAGAATAATACAAAGAAAACATGAATATTCCAAGCACCAGTTGCTCCAACTGGTGCTTGGTTCAGGGATATTTTAGAATGTCCGTCATTATTTCTTCGCGGCAGTGTAGACTCTACTTGGTGTCTATCTTCTTCGCTGGTATGTGTGCTCAGAAAGGCAGTTTGATGTTTGAGCGCCCCCAAGTGGTGTTTTACTGTAACTTCAGAAGCTCCAGACACGTGTGCAAAAGCGCCATTCTCATTGGTCGAATAGATTTCGACGCGAGGCGTCAAAAAAAAAAAAAGACGCCTCGGGTTTGTTTGTTTTTTTTGACGCGTGGCGTTTTTTCGCGTCGGTGTGCACACTCTCATTGGTGCCCTTTGTTTAGTCACGAAGCGTTAAACGTCGGCGAAAATCGCCGGCGAAATTCGTCCCGGTGTGAACGGGCCTTTAGTCTTTAGATTTGTTTACTTTAATGTGTTTGAGGCACAAGAAGGACAAGTTCTCTTGCAACGCAAAAAAATAAGGATTGCCATATTTTTGAAGTTCAAGTCACATGTTTTTTGCACAGTTAAGTCCAGGGGGCGCCTTATTCTCCGGTGCAGCTTATATGGGTTAACCCAAACCCTAACCACTAGAGGCCACTGTTGGTGTATGTGTCAGTATTTGAAACTGACAGCAATGCAGAAGAAAAAGCGCTGCTCAGTCTTCTGCTATGTTCGACCGGGCTCGGAAACACGCAGCCAAGCAATCACATTCAATGGAAAGTCTATGTAACCTGCGTATATGCGTGTCTCGGGCTTCCACACTCTGAATTCCTGCATTCAAGCATCGCTATGCAAGTTTTTAAATCCATTTTTCAGGCTCTATGTACAAAACGTGCGGCCATTGAACACGCGTTGAAAGTTGAACCATTTGAACGTAACGAATGGAAACTTAAGTCACGGAACTGCTAACCGTTTGAAAATTGATCATGGAGGAGACATTAATTAATGTCGTTTGTGCCCGGCCGGAATGACATGACAGCCAGTCTTTCATATATCGGAATGGAGCTGTGAAAGAAAATCCTAGAGCAAGATTCAGATATTGCCCCGAGCCTCTTCCAACTGGAGCTACTAATATCGGGTAGCAAAAGTCCAATGGGCACACTGTACGCTAGAAGCACGTTCTAGAACGCGCTAACCATGGGTTCTTGAAAGCGCTGAATGTGCCTAGTGTACGTAGCACAATTGCAGCAGAAAGGGATGAAGAATTCAAAGGATTAAGTCATTTGAAGTGGTATAAAGAGTTTAGTTCTTTGTGTTAAGCTTATCTTAATAATTGCTCATATGTTTCGGTAATGTAGTACACATTTATTCAACTGCTCCTATGTTTCACGAAGCTAAATAAGCATCAATGTGTTACGATAGTGAAGCATTCATATATTCAGTCTACTGTTGCCATCTATTCGTCTACTATGATTCATCTTTTCATTATGCATTTTTTGGCTGCTGCGACTTAAAGTCCAAAAAATATGGTGTACAGGAACTTTAGCTATGGCACATACCCAACAAGAAGAAACTCAAGTGAATTGTGCAGAAAACTTTTTTTAAACCAGCTTTCTCTAAATGTAATTTAACAATACACTTATAAAGTAGTCAGCTCACAACACGTACTGGTGGTTTGAAAAGGAGCACTGGAAGGTGACACGGGCAGACAGCTGCATCATTACCCCAAAAAGATCCATGTCATCAATGAGGCAATATTAATCAATGCCGAACCCCCCCCCCCCCCCCCCGTTCTTCCTGACGTACTTCCCATAAGCAACGGTAACTATCTTTGATTTCCAGAGCACTCCCAGACACCTCTAGGGTACAAAGCTTTCTCTCAATCACTGCAACAGTCGCATTCACAAGTTGACACACAAGACAGTGAAGAGCAGAAGGGACAGAAACAGAGCAGCTGAAGGGGGGGGGGGGGGGGGGATTACCCCAGGCAAGCAAGGGAGAAGGCACTGAAAGGCTGGGGGGGGTTGGGAGAGAGCAGCACAGCATCTTCATTAGAGAACAGCAGCTAGCCAAGTAGCGGGGTAAGAACTGTTCATCCTCTCAGTCAATTAGGATTTCTGCTGCTTCATTTTTGGGATATTGGAGGAGTGATTGCTTCTCACTCGCCAACCTAACGGCTCGCCTGCCTTAGCCACTTCGTTAGCATGAAATCTCGCAGATTTTGAGCTTTGAAGAAAACAACCCTTTCTGTTATTGCAAATTAGTAAACAGACATTTGAGCAAACAAACAGTGAGAATAGAAAAATACACATTTTTTCCCCCACAACCCCACTGTCCCTCAAATCCATTACCATTTTAGGCTTATCAAATATCCACCGATGTGCCCTTTTCAAGAGCGACTATTATAACACATTAACATAAATTTGCCTCAGGTGCAATTACAGTTTAGACAGAGAAATATAAACCAAGCTGCTCGACAAAATACATGGGACTAAACTGCATCCTGCAGAGATGAAAAGACAAAAGCCACAAACCAATTCAGAGCAGAGAAACACCAATTGATATTTAAATGAAATCAACAACTGTGTTTACTTTCGCCGCGTCGCCTTCCTGTCTTCTCATCCTGCCTGCAAATGTTTCTTTTATGAGCCGGCGCAGTGCTGGTGACATTATAGCTTCAGTACCTCCACAAGTCCCCGATGGATGGGGGGGGGCTGGCATAAAATGCAATTAGTACGGTCCATGTGGCTGCTAGTGAAGGAGGCGCAGGAGAGGTCCCAAGTGGTTTTTAGAAAACCCTGCTTCTCTGTTAGTTTAAAGACAAAATGCTGTCATAATAATGGTACTGCTTGAATAGTTTTTTGGACCTCCACGTTGTACAATGACTCCTAGAGAATGTATTAACCAGATTGGCTGATGCTTCTATCAATAGCTCCTTCATGGTGATTAATGGATTTTTCAAGCATAATGGGGAGTTTTTAAATAATGCTGCTTCCTAAGTTCGGAGCTAAGCCCTATTGATTTAAAGACCAACTCTAATGAAAATGGTGTTTTCAACATGTTCTTTTGGCATTTTTCTCATTATGGAGGACACATATAAAGAAAATTAGGCTTAACGTTGCTTTTCTGAGTATTTCTTTATTCAAATTGTTATGAATCGGGAGCAGACAAAAAAAAACTCAGCTGAAAAAAGCTTGAGTAGCAGTGACGTCGGTGATAGAGTCGGCAGCTCACAAGCTCCCTGCTCCTCTCCATTCCGATGCATCCACTAGTAGACGAGTAGATCCATGTACGTCTCCGTTTTCCTCGTCTGAGCTGCTGGATAGCCCCGATATTGCTCGGCATTTTTGTTGCAGCAGTCAAGTTCGGTTGGGAGTGTGAGGGGCTGTAAGCTAGCAGGAGAGCGTGTGAACAAAGGGATGATGGGAAGTCAGGGCAGGTCTAGTCTTCAGAAACTATGTCCTGGAAAACAACAGGTTTTGTTGGGGGTGGTTTTTTTTGTGCCAAAAAACGACATAATCGTAATTAACAGACCATCTGGAACACTTTGAAAATAGATGAAAAGATGATGGACGTGGGACTTTAACCCCACTTTTTTGACCAGCGGAACGTGATGATGAAAGAGTACTGTGTCTGACCTATGAAAAGTGAGCACAAAGAAAACAATTTACTGTGCTTCGGGCACACTCGTCCACTGATAGCTCTGTATGCCCGCACTGTCAGGCATTTTCTCATCTGAGAAATGTAGAAACCTTTTACTGAGCAGAGGCGAACAACAACAGCTTGAGGCAACAGATTTATTACAAATTGATCTATTAGATAGCCCTGTTGTGCTTGGCTGTTTCTTCTCCCCCTTTTTTAGTGTCTCTTTTCCCTCCATCTCTCTGACAACCTTCCCCTGATGGCAGCTGGAGAGTATCAGAGAGGAAGTGCTACAGTGGAAACCCCAAATCCAATCCTCAGAACTCATTTACTCTTTACAGCATCTCGGTACAGAGTCCACCTTAATCTCAGTCGATGCGGCATACAGTACTAACACGTCAACCCGAGGCTCAGGACTCACGGGGTGTGAGTGAACTACAAGGACAAAGAAAGGACACATTTAACCACAAGCATCGCCTGCACAGCAGGAGTCTCATTCTTGCTGCTTTAGTGTTTAATCTAAAATCTTACAACATCACTGCCAGCTTTAAAACGCGACAAATTGGGCCTCATGTTTGCAGTCACAACATCGGTGCCGTATTTGCTTTAGTCCATGAGGCCAAAAGCAAAGAAAGCACTTGGAATTATAAATAAAAATAAATAAAGAAACGTGTGATTTATCTAAACCACTGAGGAAAATCTCTGTGCTTCATCGCTCAGGACAACACTTAAAAGATTTTACTTAAGACTTATGGAGCTCAAACACAGACTGCACCAAAGATTATCCACTTTAAAGTCAACACTTCGGTGTTTTGTATGTAATTATTTGCAGATGAGAGAAAAAGTATGTGATCCCAAAGGAGTTTACCTCAATATTTGTATAAATTGGGTGCAAGATGACTTCCCATCACCATCTGAGTCACAAAGAACAGAAAAATAGTCTACTAATTGAAAGCACATAAGCATTTGTTTTCATGTTATTGAACACAACATGTCAATATTCACAGCAAAAGGGAGAAAAGGATTTAACCCTGAGATTTAATAACTGGTTGACCTTGTTTTGGCAGCTATTGCAGGTCGAGCTTGTGCCCTGGCAGAGGGAAGTTTGGACCATTTCTCATTATAAAACAGAAATATTCTTGGCATGTCTTCAGGTCGTGCCTCAGCATCTCAGTAAGGTGGAGGTCGGGACTCTGAGTGGGGCGCCCCAGAAGGTCTGTCTACCTCTGAAGCTATTCTGTTGTTGTTTTACTGCTTTGGTTTGGGTTCTTATCCCATCGCATCACCCATTTTCTGTTGAGCTTCATTTGGCAGACAGATGATCTTAGGTTTTCTGGGTAA
The DNA here is from genome assembly GCF_053564925.1 of Oryzias latipes. NCBI lineage: Eukaryota > Metazoa > Chordata > Actinopteri > Beloniformes > Adrianichthyidae > Oryzias > Oryzias latipes. Next base: position 25,779,590 of record NC_136243.1, on the reverse strand, counting down.
ACATCTTGATTAACTTTGAAATTCATTTTCTGTCAATGATAGCACTCTGTCCAGGCCTCAAGACACCAAAGAAGCCCTGAAACATGACAACCGCTGCACCATATTTTACGGTGGGGATGAGGTTTCGACGTTGGCATGTTGTGCCTATTATCTCCACACATAGCTCTGTGTGTTCCTTCCAAAATAATTACATTTTGGTTTCATCGGTCACAGAATATTTGCCCAGCAGTGCCGTGAAAAACTTCAAACGTGCTGCAGTGTTTTTTCTGGGCAGCGGCGCCTTGGTCCAGTGTCCTCCTGTGAACTCCATTCTTCCTTTAATGTCAACAAAAATGTGAGCATGTGCCAGAGATTTCTGTAAATCTTTAACGGACACTTTAGAATTCTGGCTCGTTGAACTGAGCGCTCTCGATATCTTTACAGAACGACGTCCCCGAGGGAGACCGGCAACAGCACCAACCCCATTTGCTGACAGTCTGTCTGACTGTAGAATAAAGAACATCCGAGCACTGAGAGATCTTTGTGCAGCCGTTTCCAGCTTTACCCAAGGCAGCGAGCTTAATCCCAAGTCCTCTAAGGTTCAATTCACACCAGGCTGGGAAATGCGCGCTCAAGTGTCCACTTCGGATTAAAAAGTCTATGTAAACGCACGCAAATCTGTGTAAATGTGCGTTTCGGGCATCCACGTTCAGAACTCTCACATTCACCTGTAAATACGCACGTTTTTAAGTTGGGGCTCTACATACAAAACGTGCGGATCTTAAACACGCGTCAAAAGTTCAACCAGTTGAACTTTGACCTATCAGGGACTCAGAACTGTTCGTGACTTATGGATAGCGTCTTTTTCAAAACACGGAACTGCCAACCATTTGAAAATTGGAGGAGACATTAATAAATGCGGTTTGTGTCCGGCTGGAATTCTATGACTTATATGTATCGAAATAGAGCTGTGAAAGAAAAAGCCGGGAGCACGATTGACGAGATTTGCACCACTTCGATTTTTAACACCAAGACTCTTCCAACTACGAGTACACGCTCAAGTATCGAGTAGCAACAGTCTACTCTTCATTTTTAGAATTTAGATTTAAAGTAGCAGAGGGGTGGGACCAGTGCTGTCCTTTTTCATGGAACCATATGTGCCAGTAAATGATGCCAATCTGTGAGTGCATGGGGAAACCCCAAATTTGTTGAAATATTTTGGGAAGAGTCTCTAGGCGGGCAGCTGGAGGGTATGTGTGCACTAAGACACTGTTACGCATTGTGTTCCTGCAGCCCTCGGACCATGCCGTGTCATTACATGAGGCAATCTCTTACCTAATCAGTACTGACACACACACATGCAGCAGCAACAAAGCACTCCTACAACTACCCCACCCCCAGACTTCTCCCTGCTTCTCCTGAGGGGCCAGCCAGCTGATCCTGCACCATTTCATTTCCTTCTTACCCTGAGATGGCTGTTATTTCTTTAGATTACATTTCTATTCCCTTTTTTTTCATTGTAAGAAAAAGAAAACAATGTGCTTCCTTGACAAATCCCCCCCAAAAAACGAGGGATTTCCCACAAATTTCCTAGCAGCTGTATATCAATTCAGGCTAATTATTGCCAAAAAAAAAACTTTTGTTTTCAGAAAAATCTGTGCCTTTATCACATTTTTGTTCCCACTTTGTTATTTCTTCACAACTCAAATGTTATCCAAGATTACATATTCAGTTTCCTCACACTCCATTTTACAGACACTCAGGTACATCACGTACAAAAGATACTGAAATGAGTTACACAAGTAGAATTCTACAGGGGAAATATGCACACTACCTGTGGCCTGCTGAGAGGCGAGCACTGAACAAAAAAAAAAAAACAGAAAAAGCCTATCGCTCGTAAAGATGTGATCAAGCCAGCCACAGACACCGTCAGCATTTGCAAAATGAAGTGAGACAGACCTCAGCACAGCTGAGCTCACATGGAAATCAGATCTGATCACATCCTGAACTTTAAAGACCAGACAGTTCATAATTGTTAACATGAACAGCATTTTTAGATACCATCTCCGTGGTGGAGCTAAACCCGAGTCAAACAAAGATGGGGTTTGAAGAAGCGCGCTTGGATCTAGCTTTATGAGAGGTGAAGGCTGTCAGAGAACACAAAACACATCTTGTGTCTTGCTTCCTCAGACTCGCTGGAGGAAAACTAGAAAGGAAAGCCAGGAGGACGAAGGAGTGCGCTCGCTCGCTCGCCTCATTTCTGCCAGTTTGTGCCCCGTGTGTGTCAGCCCAATATCTTAAAACAACACATGCAAGGCTTTGCTACAGCCAATTACCCGGCTCTTGGCACGGCAACTGAAAAAAACATCTTTGGAGAACAATAAAGAGAGCTTGGCTTGTTGTGCGGGCTGTCAGTAAGTGCTGACAGATTGTTATTTTTAATGAATATACAGCACTTGAATGGCCCATCAAGAGGTCTTTGAGCGACATTGCTCCTTTGTTCAGGCCATTAATTTTCTATGCTACAGCCTGATATCTTGCAGTGAAACAAATATTTAACACTGAAAGGAAAAGCAGAATCAGTCAATCCACTTGGTTCTTCGTCCACTGCTTCCTTTCTACTGTGGGTATTAACAATCATCGGAACAAAAACACCCTTTTATGAAGAAAATGGAACATCTGGATGCTTCATTCCATTCAAACGATTTCACCCCAACGCGTAAATGATGTTCATTCAGCATTCTCAAAACAAGGAAAACTGTCTCATGATCTTTCTTTTCAAAATATGATACAGTAACTAAATTATTAAATATGAGGTACTACTAAACGAATAATCCTCAGACAAAGAAATAACAAATACCAGGAGGAAATACAGCAATATTTCAACTGAGAAGATTTTATAATTGACAATTAGAGAATTAAAAACACTTCATATAATAGAGAACCACTAGAACATGATGAAAAATCTAGCATTTCTAATTTATTTCTCTCAGAAAGCGGATTATCTCCACAGGTATTAACCCACAAGAACAAGGTGACATCAGTGTAACAGCTAAAATATCAGAAATGTGATCTGTGGTCCACTTGGTTTGTGGTATATTTATTCTATCATTTTATTTCTAAGGATAAATGGGTTTGATTTCCTATGTCTTAAAGCAGTAAAACTTTTTTTTGGTAATAATTGTCTTTGTTGTTTCTGCAGCAAACTAGCAAGAGGGCCAAAGATAACCTTTTACACTGCTGATCTGGATTCATCATCTTTAACAGAATGAAGCACAATGCAACAGTTTGAAGCATTTCTAGCACGAGTTTTCCATCGGACGTTTTTGTCCTTTAATGCAAAACCAACACTAAGGTGTTTTTGTTTTTTTTAAGTAAGAGCTGGAATCAAAATTCTGCTTCCATGCAGATCTGTTTAATAATTTAATGACAGGTTTATATTAAATAAGTCACTGACAACTGCAGATCCGCACATAACTCACGTAAAAATGTATTTATCAAACTATTTTAAGGTTTCCAAATAGAAAACAACTTTTTTTTATTGATGCAATACATCTTTATTCCCAGTTGTAACTGGTGTTTTCCAATGATGAGTTATATTTTCTAACTAAATTAAACTGAGCAAAACTAGGGTTCATTTCCAATTTGATCATTTCACATAGAGTTTACAAAATTGCAGATTTTTTCCCCCATTAATTAATGGTTCAGATAGAGTGTAAGGAGTTATTTTGATACACTCAAAAGTATTTCACATAATGTAAAACATTTTTCTCTATTAGATTCAAATAATAAAAACATTAAACATATTTGAATTTGAAAAAATTTGCAAATTGAAGAAACTAAATGATAAACTATTTTAGTAATAAACATGACTACAAAACAACAGAATTACTACTCTCAACCTTTAGTGCAAAATCTGCTGAAATACAATATCAGTAAATTAAAATATAGAAAAGGTTTAATATGCTTGTTTTGGTTTGTTTGCCGTTTATATAACATTTCCACGTGGATATTTTTAAGAAAAAGCTACAATTCGTACAATTACTACTATATGCACAACTCAATTACACAAAGACAGCAACATAGCTTCGAAGGCTAACGTTTCCTGGAGCTAATGACAATAGCTCCACCGTGGGCTCTGGCTAAACCCTGGAAACGCTACTCTTCCGTGAGAGTTAAAAATGAAAAAGGAGAAAAATGCTGCGCTGGCTAGAAAGTATTGTACTGTTTTATCAGGTCGTGTTGGAACGCCGCACATCAAAACAGCGTTTGGGCTGAGTCTACTGCATGTGTTCGGAGCTAGCCGGTGTCAAATGAGCTGTTTGTGTCCAGGCATTACACCGCGTCTAACTGGCATTCCCAATCAGTGCTGCTCACTGCTGTTAGCAGCTAAAACCAGCTCATGATGGTACACAAGCAACACTGAGGGGGCAAACAACTCTATCAGCTAACCAGCTAGCGGATGCTAATGGGGAAATTAGCTCAGCAGCTAGCAAGCAAGGATGTGCGTTTCCACACCAACGTTTACAAACTATTTCTTCACATTTGTCATGTCTCTCTCGGTTGCCGATAAGTGTCAAAGACAAAGAAGAAGCCGATTGGAGCTTGTGGCACTTACCTTAAAGCGCTTGATCTACAACATCTGTGATTTGTTTGATGAGATACTGCAACAACAAACAATAGCAACAGCAGAGGCAATTAGCCAACGTTAGTTAGCCAAGTGTCGCCACTACACAGAGTAGTAAACAGCTGCAGTGCCACCTGTGTGTCTTTTCTCATGTAGCTACAACGGAGCGAAACACCTTTGATGGAATGGTGTCATAAATGATGGACTTAAGAATAAAGAGGGACTAATCGTTGCCGGGATGCTCTGGCAAATGTGTGAGAGGCACTCAGCATGACAGCATCCTTCTTCATCTTGGGGTGAGAACAGTTGGAGGTTCTCTAAGTTTACCGGTGAAATGTCGCCACCCACTGGCCACAGATGGGAATAGCACGTCATTGTGCTTTTTTTTATTTATTTATTTATTTATTTATTTATTTATTTATTTATTTATTTATTTATTTATTTATTTAACCCCCACAAATAATCCTAATCTGGATTTAAGGAGGCAGAAAACATTGAAAATTGAAACAGAATCGACATATGTTTGATATTAAATATTGCATATATCTAAAAAAAAAAATTAATCACTTCAAAACACAAAACACAATATGTTTATTGGACATAATTACAAGTACTCAAAAGTAGGAAGGCACCTGTGTTATAATAATTTTTTTTATTTAATCAATTGGTATTTTAATTTTTATATATCTATTTATTTTATGTAGTATGTTTGTTTTTTTTGCTTCCGTCATTTTTTTTGTTTGTTTTTTCCCCTAAACACTCTTTGGCTCCCTAATTGATTTGATCAATTTATTGTTGCTGTTTTTTGTTTTTGTTTTTGGTATTTTAAACTTGTCCTGTCCAACAACTGAGCAAACAGTAGAGAGCTGAAGGCTCTTGTTTTGTGTGTGTGTGTGTTGGTGTATAATTATGCAAGTGTATTAATCCCCAGCTAAATTAGTCTGGAAAGATGTATTGAGGAAGTGAAATGGTTTGCACTGTTTGTGTGTTTTCTTTTTTTGTTTTGTTTGTGTTTTTCATTGTTTTGTTAAAAGCACTGGTTGTACACAATACAACAAAATCCCTCAGATATATCAAACACATTACAGGAATATTGAAATGCATTGATGCATTTCATGCATTGAAAACCCTAAACAAAGAAATATTAGCGTAGAATGTAAGAAAATGATTGTGTCTCATAATCATAAATAGAGATTTTTGCAGTTATGCATACAATACACACTTAGGTCACATTACATTAATTAAATACAGTGAATACTAACTAAAGGCAAGTACAGTTTGATTTACTGCTTAAAAAGAAGGGAAGTATTTCATTTTATACATCATCAAACACTCCTCAAAGTAGAGCAGGAAAACGGGAGTTATTTGTTTAAGAAATAAACTGCCATGACTTGATTCAATCAATAATTATATTAATAAACTATAAATAAACAAACGTAATGACAAGAATAAATTGTTGGACATAACATTCTTGACAGACATACATAAATAACAAATAAATGAATAAATAAAGAGGCAAACTAGAGATTTTCAAATAGGAACTCATTAAATGCTAATTCTTTCACACTGATTTTGCCATGAAAACCTGTGACAAAAACATTACAGTAACTTAGTTCATCAGGTTTATGAGCCTGACTAAAATGTGCAAAATGAAAAAATAAAAAGCTATAAGAAATATTGATCTAAATCAATTTTAAGGACAGCATTAAAAATCTAGAATTTCAAAAAAATTGAGAGGTCAGAATAGCTTTGCATCCGGCTATTAATAGAATAGAACAGAATAGAACTTAATTGATCCCACATAGGGAAATTATCTTGTTACCATAGTTCTGTTTAAAACAGCTGGTAAACAATAAAACAAAAATCTACACGTAAAAATGTAATAAAGATTCTTTGACAGCAAGTAAGATCTAGCCATATTAGTCTTTCATATAAGTCTTTAAATTACTATTTGAATGCATATTCAGCAAGAAATTACAAAAATATCTTAGTAATAGATCAACTGCAACATTGAGATTACATATTTTATATTTTACAAGTAAACTCTTTTGCAAACCTGCATTAAGCAGCCCCTTCCTTTATTCTGACCATCTGTCCAATTCCTAGAAAATGTACTTAGCTGACATCGTCGCTAGATGGCGCCAAACCCAATGAAATCAGACTTTTTTACTGTCTCATTTTCACTGTGCAACCAACAGGATTCTTTAAAATTAAACCTTACTTTTACATAATATTAAACACATTGGATAAATAGTGTAGTTTTACAGTCTAAGCATAAACTGTCAAAAATGTTTTTTTTTCTCAATTCAAACATTAGCAGTCATCTACAGACCTTCCTGATGGCAGGTCAGGTCTCTGTACCAGCTTTCTCTAATGCGCCTCCTCGGTGATGATTAACCAACAGCAGCAGGTTCAATGAGGGATCAGACAAAACTGCTGTGGCACGAATCCAGCTGGCTATCCCCACCACCACCGTACCGGTGATGAATAGACCTGATTTATCTTCCCAAGGCTTCACACAAACGGGGGGGGGGGGGCAATATCGCACCGCAGCACTGGGCTCATGTTTCTCCCCCTCAGATTACCCCACACACACACACACGCTGCATGACAATAATAAGAAAAGAGGGGATTTGCAACACATTTTACATTTGTTTGTCTAGTTGCTCTAAAAATAGTTTAATTTCAGATGCTTTTCCTGCTTTTGCCGTAGAGTTTAAGTTACAAAACAAACAACAACCTGTGGAAACTATATTTTTATTACATATTTCTGCCAACACTTACATCAACACAAGACCATGTCAGATGTGACATTTAGCACATACAGTACGGTTATCATTGCTTCAGGCAGAGCAGTGCTAAAGTTACAGTAGCTCATATACTCAATAGAGGACCACAATCACTACAACTCACAAGAAGCCTAACAAAAAACTCACACGGTAACGCTAACATAGACATGAGACCGTCACATTCAGAAGCTGAACCATTGCTGGAGGATGACATGAACTGCGGCTGCGCTGATGTACTGTCGCGCCCACACGCCACAATCCACAGACTTGGACCTTGGGTTACAGTGTTGCTCTTTCCTTCTTTCCATACAGGGGCAGGCGGCCTAGCGTGGCATATATTTGGGGATTATCTTGTGAGCAATGAGAAAACGTTGACCCGAGGGAGACAACTTGCTCAGATGGGGTGCCTGAAGTTCTGGCCAGCAAACCGGGCCTTGTCACCAAGCTCCTCTTCAATCCTGGGGGGACAAAAAAAAATAAAAAATTGATTATGGGAAAGAACATAGTAACTGTGGTGTGCCCGGCTGAAATTATGACAAGTCTTTTCATATATGGAACTTAAACTGTGACAGAAAAAATTCGGAAAAAGATTCATGAGATCGGCATCTCTTTGACATTTCACACCAAGTCTCTTCCAACTGTAGGTGGCGGATATGCGCCAATATTTGGTAGCGACAGTCCAGGGTGACCACCACGTGTTAAACACACGTTAAAGAATGCCTGTTTAACGTGTTCTTGAACACGCATCCCTTGCCTGGTGTGAACATAGCATCAGACTGAGCAGCGCTTCTTCTTCTGCATTTCTGCGAGTAGCAAATACTGATCCGCACCTTCAGTGCCCTATATCCCTTCTGCTATCTTGTCCAACAACGTTTTTTTAAGTCACAAACAAGTCACACCAGAAGCTGCAACCTCGGCCAACTAAACCATGTGTTTGTGAGGGTGATTGTAGAAATCGGACACACCTAAGGATCTGGTTGTATTTGGCCAAACGCTCAGATCGGCAAGGAGCACCCGTCTTGATCTGAAAGAAAAAAAAAAAAAAGAAAAGAAATTCAGAGTCATCTCACTGTGTTTGCTTCGTGCTGGTTTTTAATCTAAATGCTTCCAAATGTCACTTTACCTGTCCGGTGCACAGACCGACCACAAGGTCAGCGATGAAGGTGTCCTCTGTCTCTCCAGAGCGGTGGCTGACCATCACGCCCCAGCCGTTGCTCTGGGCCATCTTGCAGCTAAAACACAAATAATAAATATTTTAACCAATAACCGGAAACACTAAATCCTCCTGAAACCATCGACACTGCAGTCACTATTTGAATTTATGAAACAGGAGAGTTGTGGACACTCACGCCTGCAGGGACTCTGTGACCGAGCCGATCTGGTTGACCTTCAGCAGGAGACAGTTGCAGGCCTTATCAGCCACGGCTTTGGCGATGCGTTTGGGGTTGGTGACAGTGAGGTCATCGCCGACCACCTGGATGCTGGTGGTGGCAGTAAATTTGGCCCATGCATCCCAGTCATCCTGGTCAAATGGATCCTCAATGGAAACCACTGTGGGGGAACAAAGTTTCATGTAAATGACAAAGAGCTCCCCAAAACATGCACTCCTTCGTCACTAGGTGGTGCTGGAGGAAACAAAACAAGGTATCTGAAGATTTCAGTGCCGGTTTGCTGATGTCACAGAATATTCTAGCCTTTAATATTGAATACAGCTGCCTGCTGAATGATGGTTATTGAGAAGATCTAAATCTTGCAAACATGGAGAAAAATAATCTTTTCATTTAACAATTTAGGATTTTCTACCTGGGTAATCCTTGACAAAGCTCTTGTAGAGGTCAGCCAGTTTGTCTGGGGAGATGTAGCGGCTGGGGTCGTCTGGAGACTTGAAGTCCAGGTCATATTTGCCGTCCTTGTAGAACTCAGAGGCAGCGACGTCCATGCCAATAACGATCTTGTCAGTGTAGCCGGCTTTAGCAATAGCATTTTTCAGCAGCTCCAGAGCTGGAAAACAACAACGTTGTTATGATGTGACATAAAGGGCTATTTAAATAATAGGGATTTGAATGCAGGGGGTGCCATATAAGCCCCCTGGTCTGACAGAGCAGTCAGCGCCTGGCAGGCTTTGTGTTCAGTGCTGAGCTAAGATCTTAATTTAGAAACCATACTGTATGTCAGCCTAAAGAGTGAAATGGATTAGCTACTACCCTGGAGGCTTTATGAACGTTTACCCCTGAGAAAACATTACTGCAAATGTTTCTATGATGAAGTTTAGTCTCTTTAAATACTTTTGTCGTCTTAGAACCAAACCCCATTTTCCTTCAACTGCTGCAGGAGTTTATCGCACACCTTCTTTGTTCTCCAGGATGTTGGGGGCAAAGCCACCCTCGTCGCCTACATTAGTGGCGTCCTTTCCATATTTCTCCTTGATGACGTTCTTAAGGTTGTGGTAGACCTCGGCGCCAATGCGCATGGCCTCCTTAAAGCTGCTGGCTCCAACAGGCAGGATCATGAACTCCTGCATGGCCAGCTTGTTGCCGGCATGGGAGCCGCCATTGATGACGTTGAAAGCCTGATGGGAAACAGAAGAGCAGCGTGGAGTCAGATGTGGACGAGTGGCACTGGATAAATCTGTTGGTGTCCTCTCTAAAGCCTGGCTTGGATAACTGCACTGATGCTCACAGGGACGGGGAGAATGACTTCAGGGTTGCCAGCCAGGTCTGCAATGTGGCGGTAGAGAGGAACGCCCTTCTCCGCTGCACCCGCCTTGCACACAGCCAGGGACACGCCCAGGATGGCGTTGGCACCAAACTTTGCTGAAGGGAAAACCGCAGAACTATTATTCCAAACGCAAAACTATTATCTGCAAGAATTATTTGTATTTCAGGTTTAGCATTCAGCTGCTAAAACTACATTTTTGACAAAAATTACCGTTTTATACAGTAAAGTAAATCTTTATTTTAATATTGAAAATTTTATAATAAATCTTACTTTGAGGAAATAGCTTATTTTGAAGAAGATTTAATACAGGTTTATGTTAAAACTATAGTAGTAAAGATGTTAATGTTTGTTCTGAGTAATGGAAAAATAATTGCCTTCATTCATTGACAATTTATGAAAAGGTTAACGCTTTAACCCTGGAGATGTCGCTGGCGATGCCTAAATAACACACACTCTTTGACGTCTTCCACCGTTTACACGATCAATGTGAATCCTCTGATTCCGATGTGGAGAAGAGCAGCTTTCTTTATCAGCTTTGCATCGATATGCAACATAACTAACGTAAAGCTTTGTTGTGCTTTTCTCTGCAACAGAATGGGCTGATTTCGTAAGCACTTCACTACTTTAGTGCTGCATATGAGTGCTTTTCTCCACTTCAGAATCCGCTGGAATGACAGTAGTTGTGCAAACGTCTGAAGTTCAGTAGTAGAACACTTGAGGTAAAGGGTTAAGGGTGTGTTTCATCACCATGAAGAATTTGTAGTTCTTTTGATAATTAATTTGATAATTCCCAACTTTGTCCCAGTAAATTTTGTCTGACAAAATATGGTTTTCTGTTCTATTTTATGCAGAAAACCACATAGAAGCTGCAACAAGAGTTAAAAGATTAAACCCAAATGTGACCTTACATTTGTTTTCTGTGCCATCCATGTCCAGCATCAGCTTGTCGATCTTCTCCTGGTCCACGACGTTGACATCCTGATTAAAACACAAGTTGCAAAAATAAATATCAAACTTTATCTTAAATTGTTAACAGTTCGTTAGTTCAAAATAAAACAAAAATACTTAAAGTAACAGAATTAGACCGAAGGAGCTGTGCCAAGGCCACATTAATGTTTAGTAATATTAACAACATCCAAAGACAAACTGCCACATAGAGGCAACATGGTTTCCAGATACTTTTTAGAAAGGATCAATATCTTCTTAAAGTGGGACAATGAAGTTAAACACACAATAACATTAGTCAAACAATAAGTGGTCCTACCTTGCTAACCAGTGCAGGTGCAATAGTTTTATTGATATGTTCAACTGCTTTTGAGACACCTGCAAGGGACAAGCAGACCATGACTGACCCAGACAGGAAAGGGTCATGCACAGCAGGCCAGACAGATGACCACAGAACATCCAAATTTACAAAAGTGTGTTAAGAATGATGTAAAAGAAATTCATGTCATCTTTTGATTTGCTGCTTTTCTTTTTTCTGTGAACATCTGTTAGTTCCTGACAGGATTAGTCTCCAAAGCAAACTCATTCTTCATGCTTTTGTGCACAGAGTGGTTTGAAAAAGACTCATCCTGGTCTTCAACACGCTATTTACCTGGTTACATAATGCAGGAGCCAAGAACTCATTGATATATTTTACTGCTCTTTTGACTCCTAACAGGAGGAAGAGAAACGCAGGAATTGGACATAAAGAAGAAGAAAAAAAAAGAATAGAATGCTGAGATCGTAGAGGTGTTGCAGGAAGCTTAAAGCAGGTAACCTTGGGGTCGTCTTACCTTTGCCCATGTAGCGAGTCTTGTCATTGTCACGGAGCTCCAGGGCCTCATAGATGCCGGTGGAGGCTCCGCTGGGAACTGCCGCTCTAAAGAGACCTTAAAGACACACAAATCATTTCTCAATGTTTTCATCTTCCATTAAATGCATCAATGAGATCATGAAAGCATGTTTCCCCAACATCAATATCTGTGGTGTTATGCAGCTGAGAATCTGCTGGGAGCTTTCAATGTGTGAAAGGGAAGATAAACCAAAGCAGAGAGGACAAAGGGGGGTGAGCAGGTTCAGCTGCATGAAGGTTGTGACATAACAGGAGAGAGACCCCACACTGAGCATGTGCAGTGAGCCTGTGGCAGGACACCAAAACACGCCCACACAGAGGACAGGCATGTTGGGTAAAACCAACATGGATTCACCAAGTAGATGGGGAAAAAAAAAAAAAAAAAAAAAAAGGATTTTGCTCAGTGGAGCAGCAGACAGGCGCTCAGAGGATTTAGAGCAAATATATTCAGTTCAGATTTAACAGATCATCTCTAGACAAAAATCACTTTCTGTTAAACCTGGAGACAACCCATTTAAAGAACTTATTATGTAAATAACCAGTGTGAAAAACACTAAGAGTGGAAAAGAAACACTGGATTAAATATTTTGCACACCATCTCTGGTGTGGCTGCAGGATCTAAAAAAAAAAAAAAGAAAAAGGGAGTCTGCTGTCATCAGAAAAGCACCAAGAACTGTTTAAAAACTAAAAGCTGTCTGTAGAAGAGCCGTCCTGTTTCCCTCACTTCCATGTCAGTGGTCATTTAGGCTGCCTCATTAACATTCCCACTTGGTTTCAGTCGGCTGAGCGAGGCTTTTGTGTGACCTCATGGGACTGAAAAGCTCCCAAAAACCCTACAGATACGCTTGGGCCATTAGTTCATTGAATAAATTGATCTTGGCTTCAGTCAAACTGCTGAGTTCAGAGTCTGGCTGTTTAATGGGAACTTTTACCATTGAGCTAATGAGAGCAGAAAACAGACGTTTTTGAGCACAAAAAAAGAATGTAACTTTTTAGACAAGCCAAGTAAACATGTACTGGAAGCCTCCCTGTACTGTATGAGCAATAGTGATGGGACCATTACAGTATGAGAGTGCAGCCGAGGCAGTGTTAAATTACAAGAGCCATTTTTATATACACATCATCTGAACCCGCCCTCAGCCTGCAACACAGCAGCCAAGAAGCTACGCTAATACAGCAACTCCTTTACTTTTCTATGAAACGAATTAAAAACTACAATCTGTGAATTACAAGAGCAGCACTTTGATCATTTTAAATTAGGGAAAATTCATGACAGGACCACATCAATGTTGCAAAACTTGCAAAATATTACAACACGTCTTTAAAATAGCAGCTTAATATTGCAACACATTGTTCAAAATCTGTTTTCATTGTCGTAACAAAGACCAGATCGTGTTAAACAATGGCTACATCTGCTCAAACGTTTTCCTTACGATGTCTAACCTTCATTTTTTGATGGAACGTCTTTGACCTTAATGGGTGATTTTTTTCTGCAAAAACGAAGCACATGGCTGAACGTCACTCACTTCTCGGTGCACACAGAGCGTTTACTATTTTATAGAGCTTCCGAAATCCAGTACAACCGAACATCACCAGAAGTATTTGTAATGTACTAGTGTGCATTGATGCTCACTAGATTAGCAAATATAGGCCACAATGCATTGCGTTTGAAAAATTTCTCATTTGAAAAAATTGATTTAAATGCATTATTCAAGTTGTCATCATCAGAACAAAGCAGATTCACGATTAGTCTTTGCAAAATGTTCACACGCAAATGGTTTTTACTTCACCACATGGGTGACGTCAAAGTCCGCATTTAAATACTTTTGTTTTTTAAAGTGGCCAGTTGAGCGTTTGAATGGAGTTAAAATCCAGGGCTGTATATAATGCAGCACTTCAGGCTTTTAGGGGTTTGGAAGTTTTTCAAGTTAATCAAACCTTTACACCATTAATATAATCATCTGAAAATTCAGGAAAACTTCACAGAAAGAGAAGTGGAGGTGCAACATATTGGCAAACAGAAAAGATTGACAAAACATAAAAGTATAAATTACCTTTCTTGGTGTAAAGATCAACCTCAACAGTGGGGTTGCCACGGGAGTCAAAAATCTCACGAGCGTGGATCTTCAGGATGGACATGATTCTAGATCTGTAGAAGAACTGACATCAAAAGGGAAATTGATTTCAATAAAGCTTCACAGGACCACCAGACAGGCAGCCTGCATCCAGTCAAAGCTTTAATGTCACAGTGACTTAAACACAAACAGGAACACTCCAAATAACAACAAATATGAGATACTTGCAAACAACAAAACCTCAAATGTGAGTTTGAATGAATGAGTGCTGTGAACACCTCCAGACTAATGCTGGCTGGCCTGAAATTCAGGATATGTTTAGTTTGAAAAAGGGGCGGGGCTTCTGCAGTGCAGTTTTATTCAATCTACCACATATTACAAAAGGATTGCAAAATCATTGCACAAAAGCTCCAGTTTTTTTCCCCCTAGAGGGCACAATAGGTGTGTGACTTGACACAAATGCAGGGTTTAGTCTCTTTTTGTTTAATGAATCACTTCACTGATATGAGCTGGAGGCCCTAGTGTTGCCTCAAACCTCCAGAGCCTTTGGTATCTCTCAGAATGTGTGCTGGATGGAGGTCAAACAAGGTTTGGAATATCAGACAGTCTGGCAGCAATGCCTGCAGCACCGTATTGATTATCAGCTCCAACGTGGGCCAATATCTATAGATTAACTTGCACTGAGTGACTAACTTTACTCTAAGCCTGTGAAGTAAATGCAAGTACAACACACAGTGATGGAAAATACTAACTTTAAAAGCCAAAATGGAAATGCATCAGTGTCTACACAAAACTAAACAGAAATATTTCCTTTTTATGACTATTGTATCCCCCCCCCCATTTTTTTTTACTGGCCATCAAAATGTGTCTGTGAGAACACACATCGGTCGCATGTAGTACGTTAATACTAATTTTTATAGGTAGACGTTTCTTCTAAGGAAGAAACATTTCGATGGGACATTTTTAGAAAGTATTTCTTGGGTTTACTTGATTTAAACAGCTGTGAGAACATCTCATCTACCTAATCTGCAAAACTACTTCTTTTATGATATTATAAAAAGGAAAATATGTTTATAATAATGTGTCTTTTAGTGAGGGGGCACCTCCAAGTTGACCCCCTTTTTCAGTGGTGGAAATTAAAAGATGAGTTAATCTTCGTGAATAATTAAGAGTAGAAACTTGATCACTTTCTGAGATCCCATTCATTCAAACTGATTTCCTGCTATAATTTAGGTGACCTCAAGTTGTGAAAAAATAAACTAATAAAGTAAAACAACTACATAGCTGGAAAAAAGGTGAATAAAACCTACAAATAGAGGAAAATCGACTCTCTTCGTGACTGTAGGGGAAAAACCCCGTGTAGTCGTGAGGAGGCCGGACACCCCCATGTCTGTTAACCGGTAGTTCACTCTGAGTCAGCGCGTGCCTCTGTGACTGCCATCTTTAACGGCTAAAAGACGTTTCTTTTCTAAATGAAACGTGAAGGGAAAAAAAAAGTCTGCCTGCATCGACGTGAACCTGCAACTTGACGCCCCCCCCCCCCGACATCCTGCAGCTCCAAATGGAGACACGTTTCACCAGCTGACGGTTTAAAAATAGACGGCGTGCTGCAAACTTCTCCATCCTGTCATTTGGGGGGCTTTAAGCTAGAAGATCAAACGTTTTTAAACGCGCTGTCGTCATGAATCCGACACAAAAATTATAATATAATGTAGGATGCGGCTACCACAAGGACAAATATTCGAGGCTTCCGTCGAGGATGTGTTAGGACACCGACAGGGAAAAGGAAGAGCGGACATTTTTTTTACATAGAGGACACAGAAAATACTAATGACAGTTATGACACGACAAAAAAGTGAAGAAATAAAGCTGAGTTACCGTTGCGGCCTAGCTGTGTACAGGAGCGGTGCGGTGCTCTGCGTCTGTCTCGTGCGGTCACGCGAAGAAGGCGCTCGTGCCGACCTGAACTGGATGTTAAGTGGACGGAACCAGGAAAGAGCCGAGCGATGTGATTGGCTGAGAGCAAGTTACGTCACTGATGAGGGCGAGCAGTAGAGCACGTTCGCCCACAGAAAAATGTCTAAAAGTCAAAACGTAAAAAGTAACACAGAAAATTAACCAACAGTCAATATACTAAAAATAAATATTGTTCGCTTTGTAAAATGCTAAAAAAATTATTTGGAACTTTGTAACGTAGTTTGCTCAAATGGGAAAAATAGTTACTGGAATACACACTGTACTGTTCATATGTACATTTTTAATTTCCTGTAAAATATGCCACACAAAAGAGTTTATTTTCTTGTTATTCAATGCGGATGTAATCTATTACGGTTTGATTTTGTAATGTTGCAACAAAGGTTATGAAAAAAACATGTTCACGAGCAGGAGGAGTCTGGCATCCCGGGGGGGGGGGGGGCAGAGGATGCGGAATATTTTGTCATGTTGTTGTGCTAAAGTCACCGTGTAAACATTCATTACTATATAGGATCTTAGATGTACGTTTCCTTTGAAAATTATTGAAATCGTGAAATGTGATTAAATGAGTCAATTCAAAAAGGCTGTGACGCACATATGAGTACGTGCAGGGAAGCAGGCATGCGGGATCTCCTATGCAGTGTTGCGTTGTTGGTCACATGTCCCGGGGTGGTGTTGTTTTCCGGCAAAGACTTTCCAATGTTTCAACAATATGAATGTCATTTGTTAAATGAATGGCGCGTGTGGTTGGCCAACCTTACGGAAGCGGCATCATTTTTAGAGATGATCGAGCGATAAAACTGGATGAATTTGGTCACGTGTGGCTGTTTTTGAGAAGCAGACATGTGGAAAAACTCTGGATTCATCTAACTTTTGAGCATTAGAAAGGAGCATTTCCTGTTTTGAGCTTTCCTTCTGTCTGTAACTTGATGCTTTCAGCAGTAGGATCTATTATTGAAGTCAGGGGGAGCGCAAACACAAAGACACGCTGTGGAGCCGTTTAGATTGCACATCCATGTGGTCAAAGTACTGCAAAGCTGTTCTCATCAATCACTAAATGCACACATTTCCTCGACGAGTATTTACGGGATACCCCAACAAATTTGTCTTTTCAAGTCACTGCATGACTATTTTCTGCAGCTGCGCAGTACGCAGCGTCAATGGAAGCAGCAACAGGATGATGACTTTCTGCTGCAGTGACCTTGAGGAAGCCATTGTTTCATATTGGGCTGCGCCATCTGCTGCTCAAATGCTGAACATGTAGCAACAAGTACTTCAAGCATTCAATCGTGCAGGTATGACCTGACTTGAGCTACAAACAACTCCTGAGCCCAGAAAGGCAAACAAAAGACATTTTGGACTTTTTAAACGAGGTCAAAACATAATCAGCAGTCTATTTGGGTAAAAATGAGGGCAGCATTTTAAAGACAATCGAATAAAAGAGCAGCGTATCAGAAAATAAAAGTAGTGGAATTGGAGCTTTAACGTTGATGAGGTAATTGGTTGCTGATAAAAAAAACTCTTGAGGTGAGTGACTGCATAGGGAAAAAAGAAGAAAAAGGAGGCCAATGGGGACCTCTAGTGGCTACATAAGGGTATTGAACAGGGGTCTCAGACTCCAGGCCTGGAGGGCTGGCATCCTGCAGATTTTTAAGAAATCCTGCCTCATCTGCTGCTGATTACCTGGATCAGTTGTGTTTAGCCAATAAGGAGTTTCAGTGGCAGGTTAGTTGGAAAACATGTAGGACACCAGCCCTCAAGGCCTGGATTTTAAACCCTGTGGTGTAGGACAAACACAAACAGACCATCCAACCATCTTCTGAGTCCCTTTCAAAATCACTGGGTTGCTGGAGCCAAACCAGCAATTGTTGGGTGAAGGTCATTAGTCTGTTGCAGGGCCACAGAACCACACACACCTAGGGATCATTTGGAGACACCATTTAACCTATGAAGCAGGTCTTAGAACTGTGGGAGGAAGCCGGAGCGCCTGGAGAAAACCCACACACGCATGGGGACAGGGATCATACAGAGGGGTCCCTGCCAGTATTTGAACCAGGGCCCTGTGAGGCAAGAATGCTAGCCGCTACTGCACTGCACAGCCCTACACAAACAGACATTTTTATTTTAAGGCTCCACACTCACATTAATGTGTGGGAGATGCACAGAACATTTGTTCCCTCAACTTCCTGCTCAAAGCTTTGATCACAGTCAACACTGACGTAACAAAGGTAGGTTTTGTTCATTCTATCCTGCCAATTATGTTACTTAAACCAGCAACCGTTCAGTTGAAGGTCCATATCTCTTAACCATCAGGCTACCACCTTCCTGATGGAAATTAGTTATGGTCCAGTTTAACCCTTGTGCTACCTTAGATGACCCCACCCTTGCATTGACGTGTTATTCCTACCATGACAAAGGTGGACAAAGGTGGAAAGATTTCATGTAATCCATGGACACCAGTGAAGATCACAAATCATTGAAGAAAAAAGGTTCAGAGCACCGTCTAGTGGGTCTAGATGACCCAACTCCCAATGGCAAAGTGCCCAGGATATTGCAAGGGTTACAACTTCTTTTAACCTCTTTTTGAAATTTACACCAGAGCTCCATCTGGTGGTTTTCTGTGGAGCTTACATGTTCTTCTGTTTGGTTCTAAGATCTAATGGAGAATTCCAATTCTGTGAAACTTACTTGAAACTTAACATAAGAAAGAAGAAATGCGAGAGGAAATACTTAAAAATGCAATTTAAAGCATAATTGTTACATTTATGTCCTCTATCATCAGAAAAATGCCAAAATAACTTGTTTAAAATGCATTAAACATAATTTTATCAGGGTGTGTCTTCTAGAATCAGTAACTGTCAAGCGTTTACAAACACACACTCCAAATGATTACTGTTAACACTGAAAAAAGGGAGAACACGACTTGATGATTTTAAAGAGTAGCCCACATTTTCATTTCCCTTTCTAATCCTTGTTGACCGTTGAAAATTTTTGGTGTACACTCATGGCAAACTAACAAGTCAAAAATAATTTTTTCACAATCTTGTGTTAAAGAATTGTGACGGATTTCACATTTCACAGACTGCAACATTTACTGGTATTACACAATCGGACCAAGAAGGAAATGGTCAAGTTCGTGTGAAATGTCGCCGCACAATCGAAGGCTTAGAATATCAAAAATGCTTGTGGTCTGACTGTGGTATGCTGACTAACAAAACTGTCTTATTTTTTTTTTTACCTTTTAGCATGCAATATGCAAAAGAGCAGAGCAAAATCAGCCCAAACTAAGCCAACAAGCACATCTAAAATGAATGTGTTTCTGTTTTTGTGCAGGAATATATTACTGTCAACCAGGTACTTTGTGATGGCTTGACTCACAGGCATTAAAGCTGCTTTCCACTCATCAAACCAGAGCTCACATTTGTTCAGTCTAGAACGTTTTCAAGTCATCACATCTATGTGCACAGGCAGTTCGGGTCCATGGTAATTGCCGGCTGCTGCTTTCTTACCCAAAAACCATGAAATAAATTTGTCCCAGAAGGGCTCGGTGACTCACAGACAGGCCGTTTCTGCACAGCGTTCAGGCGTGAACATGTGCAAAGGTGAGAATGAGGTGTTGCTCTGAAAAGGTTTTCATGCTCAGAGAACCATGGCAGCGAAAAGTAAATGAAGAGCCACACGAGTTTTTGTCTGATGTGTTTTTGGCTGCATCAACAACGTGTCAAGTAAAAAAAAACACACACAGATCATCATGTGCAGTCATATGGTGGCACATAAACATCAGTGTGACTCTAAGAAGAAAAAAACATAACCGTCTTTGTGTAAACCTGACTGAGTAATGCTTACTAATGCTTACAGAGAAACGTTTTAACAATCGCCAGACAAGTTAGGTGGTACTAACGACAGTTAGGCTCACTAGACTTTAACCTTCACTCTCACAAAAATCTTTAAGGTTTGGAGATTCACAACTCACTCTATAATACTGGAGCTGACAAGTCTTTATTTTAAAACTGAGAGAATTGAATAAACGTTGCATCAGAGTATTTATTTTTCTTAAAATCATGTCATTTTGATTGTGAAGAAAAATAATTTGGGTTAATATGTGATTTTAATCCCATACTCAGACATGATATTTTAAAAAATGAGGTGTAGAAACTACCAGAGAGAGAAAAAACGATTTTTTTCAGTTTGGATGACAAACAGAGTGGCAGAAAAGACATTTTTTCCAGAGGTCTTAGTACAAAGCTGTAGTGGGATAGTAGGTTTGGGTAACTAAAACAAACGTATATTTTCCCCATCTTCTGATAGTAAAACCCCACTCTAGATGGGGAGTTTTTGTTTTTTTATGACCTTAACTTGTTTATTAACTTGTTAGGAAGGTTTTAAATTTCAATCTAATGAAAAAAAAAGCTTCTTTCTGTTTGTTTTACCCTTGGTGTATAAGGCGTGAAAAAAATGCAGCAAAAGCAGTCATTGAATATGTGCAATGATGTCTGCAAAGATGTGCACAGTCAACAGCACTTCCTTGTTCAAATAATTTTAAAACTGCTATTTCCTTGATCTTAACAGGTGTGAGTCTGCAGCTTCTCTACACAGTGCATGTCAGATTCACATCATAGGGCTTTAAACTAACAGCTTGTTCTCAGCAGATGCAATTACACCGGTAGAGTCCTTGAGACTTAAAAACTATCATTGTCCTCGTGGTGATGATGGACCCAGTGATTTTCTAAAGAAGAAGACATCTAAGATTCATGTCTAGTGAGGTCCCAAGGGGCATCATGTCTGTTGGTTCATAATGATCTCAGTCTTTGTGTGTCAAAGACTGAGATCAGCTCCAGGTTCCCATCAGAGGAATCCTTTAATGCAAAAATTAGCATAGTATGAGAAGAATCACTTGTTGAATTCTTAATTTTTTTACTTCTCAAAAACCAAAAAAAAGTTTTTGCAAAACAAGTTAGATGTAGCTTGGAGTCAAAAAAAATTTTCTTTTTAGGAAAATAACAATGGTGGCCTGTTTTCAGTCATGTGGGGGAGACTTCACTCTTTCGTGACTTCTATTTGACAGAAACTGATAAAGATTAAGTCAAGTTTTCTCCCCAGAGGCAACTCTGTTGATAACTCCTAACACATTATAAGAAATTCCACAAAGCTTGTTTCAATGATTGTCACCCAAGAGAGTCCTCAAAGATCCAATTTAAAGGAATGAAGGAACAGGACTCGGACAAGCATCAGGCTTCTTTCTCTTCCACTGTAAACCGTTTTTTAGACCTTTTTTTGACATCTTTTAGCTGTAACCTGGTTTTAAACAAAAACTGGAAAAAGCTAAAACAACTCTAACAAGTCAAAGGTCTAATGTCTGATGAAAGCCTGTCCTTTTTGACCGTCTTATCAGTGAGGTTTGCGTGATTAAAACCTTTTACTCAAGAAGTTGAGCGTTTCTGCTCAAGTTTCATATGTTTATTCTCATGAGTGACCTTCTGAAGAAAAGCAAAAGTCTGCTTTTATAGGATTTGTTTCTGTTGAACGGTTTCTGAGGCAAGTTTCACTCTCCCACTCACACACTAGTTTGACACCGTTGGCATTTGTAGTGCAGGACATGTTTTGACGAGTTTGAACCAACAGATAAGTTGGAGCCACATCGTGATACTTGGAAAATGTGTTTGTTGAAATAGAATATCACAAAAAGCAGATGAGTGGGTTTCTGGAGTTTCATTTAGCTTCTAGAAGTTTCAAGTCTATAACTAAGATGATTCTTCACAGAAAAGTATGTTATCAAACCCTTGATGAAAAGGATGAAATTTCCCATAATAAGTCATTTTGAAAGAGAGTTTTGAAAACGTGCAAAATCCATTATATTGGTTCTTAATCAAACATAGATAGAAATGACCAGAAGTGGATCAAACACTTCACCCCCCCCCCATCCCCCTTTCCCCCATGCAAATAAATGCCAGCTTATTTTAAGAACCAGCTCTGATAAGAGAGATATTGTCATTCCATCCACTTTGGAGCAATTGGGAGGCGTCCTGGGCGTTCTCAGCAGAGGTTTCAACGCCTCCCCCTTCAGTCGTGGGTCAAATATTGAGTGAAAACCACTGGGAGCTGTCAGTGCGGTGCCCCACAGAGACGAGGCGCAGCGATGGAGGTTCTTTCCGCTATTCTCTCAGCGCTTTTGCTCCGCTTTGTCGCTGCTGATAACAGAATACACTGGACATATACAGGTGGGCTTTCTGAATATTCACAACACATGGTTTTTTTTTTTACAGTAAAAAGATTTGTTGATAAATATATAGGGGGTGAAGGATGGATTTGGTGCGTAAAAGTGTGCGATTAATCCAAGTGCGGCAAAACACTGCATTTTAAAAAAATAAACTGTAAACATGAAGTTGCCCTGCTGCAACAATTTGACATTAATCAAAGTGACAATGCAATGCGCTCCCTTGATTTTCGATTAATTTCAGGCATTTTTATTGCGTAAGGAGGGAAACAAAGTCTTGCAAGTTCATTGCTGTGTCGCATTTTACTGAAGAGGTGAAAGTTACTGGGAACCGGGGGAATATCCAGTTTGACAAGTCTTGTAAGGGTCTGAACAACAAAAGAACCCACGATCATTTTAATCATCATCAAATAAAGGCATATATAAGCAAACCTTTCACAAAGTGTCACCTAAAATAAACAAAGTTTTTCTTATTTTGTACAGAGGGAGCGTTGGATCAGCAGCACTGGGCAACCGAGTATCCTGCGTGCGCGGGGAAGAAGCAGTCTCCAATTGACATCCAGCGGCGCAATGTCAAGCACAACCCAAACATGTTACAACTGGAGCTCAGCAATTACGATGCTCAGCAGGGGAAATTTCTCATGACCAACAACGGCCACACGGGTAAGAACGTGACAGAAGATGAAAAACTGTCACATGTCTTGCATAGTTTACTCCTAGAATAAAATATTTCACCAAGCAACTAAAATCCCTGATTTGTAACAAAACAGCTGATAAAAGAAACAACTCTAACATGGTTTGAATTGTGTTAAATTTAGGCCAATTCCAAACCCAATCATGTGGAAGATAACAGCATCACAAGTAAAGAATTCATGGTCAGTGATCAAATCCTTGTGTTGCTTTAGTTCAAATCAACCTACCCCCCACCATGACGATCAGCCAAGGCCTCCCGGGGATATACACAGCTGTCCAGATGCACCTGCACTGGGGAGGCTCACACCAGGAGGCCAGTGGAGCGGAGCACACCATAGATGGAGTCCGCTACATGGCAGAGGTTTCCAGAAAACACTCTCTTCATCAGGCTCTCCATGAAAGAAACTGAAAATCAGTAAACATTCTGACAGTTACAATGAAGAAAAACACGCTCAAGAGTATTTTTTTAAATACAGCATTTAAATAACAAAACTACAGACTTCTGTATGCAAAATCCAAAAAAAAAAGGACCTGCTTTCATTGCTTTTTTGCCTTATTTCAATTCTCAGTCTTTTGCTTATACAAGTTCAGTAAAAAGTGCAAATTGTCATTTTAAAAAAACTGCTTCTGGTTTATTTTCTTTCCTTCCAGCTTCACATTGTTCATTACAATTCTGAAAAGTACAGAAGCTTTTCTGAAGCCAAAGATAAGAAGGATGGATTGGCGGTTCTTGCCTTTGTCTACGATGTACGTAAGCACAAAAACCTCTGCCTCTGTCTCAGCACCAGGTCACCGCAGCACCAATGCAGCATCTGGACACCACTTCAGAGAAAAAGAGTCAGGAAGTTTACAAAAAGAAAAGCTTCTGAGGGAAATAAAGATTAATTCATGATTCAACATCCTTTGAAGTTTAAAAATTTGGTCAACCTTGTGATTAAAGACCCTATTGAATTTTCAGCTGCAGATCAGTTTAGTGAATAAGAACGCACTTCCTGTACTTTCAGAGGCCTACGCTGCAGTAAAGACAACAGTGACAATAATCACACAGCCTGTATGGTTTAGACAGACTCAGTTTCCTCAAATATTTTAAATTTACTCAAGTAAAGGTTTATAGAAAAAGTTGTTTATCTATGTAGACAAATGTCTTCTTTGGAGCAAAAATAACTCAGCTGAGCTAGTAATTTGATTTAATAATAGACTTTTAACTAAAAAAGCACAAAGATACTCAGTTATGGACTTGAAAAACCTTTTGGGATGATTCATTTCTGCATCATGTTTTTATTTGTTAGGTTTGAAGTAATCAATGTTTTCATTTTAAAATTATGCATAGATTCAGAATACATTATCGCAGTAATGCATGATTGATTTGGTTTTTAGACCTTTCTTGTTTATGTATTTTTTTGTGTATTATCAGATTATTATAATATTTTTTCACAGTCTTCAATAATTTTGATTCTATTTCGATCTTTCTTGAGAATTTTTTTTAAATGTTGATGGAAAATGTTGAAATTTTACTGACCATTCTGCGGCAGTTACTTTTCTTTCCTTTCTCTGTCTTTGTGAAGCGTTTAAATTCTGTTTTTATAGCTTTTTGGCTCCTAATAAAGTCATTTTCATTGTTTTCTACAAAAATATATAAATACGTCAGGTTGTTCATCCAGCAAAAAATAATAAGAACAGCTCCCGTGGCAGTAAAACAAACACTTTAAGGCCCTTAACAAAGTATAATTCGGCACTCTGAAATGCTTAGAATAGCTCCTGGCTACCACCAATGCAAAGATGTCTTCTGTAGAGAACATTTCTAAATCTGAATATCTCCCAACCCCTGAAAACTACTACATAAACTTCTTTTGGTATCTATAGAGGATACTTGGGGCTTAGGGCTCTGAGAATTGTAGTTTTTGATGGATCTAAAACAATTTCAACTGGACACATTTTTCTTTCTGTCGCATTCAGGAGGTTTAAAATTCTCATTTCCATGTTTCATTGAGTTTTCTTTGTTTCTAGGATGGACATTTTGAGAACACGTACTACAGTGATTTCATTGCAAACCTGGAGAAAATCAAGTATGCAGGTGAGTTTCATGTGCACCCATTTTTTCCTCAGATGACTTTGAAAAGTTAGTGTTCCCCCCCCCCCCCCCGACAGGTCAGTCCATGAATATTACGAGCATCGACGTGCGCTCCATGCTTCCGGAGAACCTCAACCATTTCTTCAGATACGAGGGGTCCCTCACCACGCCCCCCTGCTTTGAGAGCATCATCTGGACTGTGTTTGACACCCCCATCACTCTTTCCCAGAACCAGGTAGACAAGGCTTTTCTTCAGAAGTGGAAAACTGATGGAAGCATACATGTTTTTTACGTTTTTCTGTTTTCCTGCTGCACCAGATCAGGAGGCTGGAGAGCACTTTGATGGACATAGACAACAAAACGCTGTGGAATGACTACCGCATCGCCCAGCCTCTTAACGACAGAGTGGTGGAGTCATCTTTTCTCCCACGTGTCAGGAAAGGATGTGCGTGTCTCGCCGTGGCGATGTGATTGCAAAATAAGTGGTTTGTCGGGACGGCCGTGGTGCAGTGGAAGGGCGGTCGACCCTTGATCAGTTGGGTTCCCGCCTTGCCTGATCATGTGTTGAAGTGTCCTTGGGCAAGACACTGAACCCCACCTTGCCTCTGGTGGAAGGTTGGCGCCAGTGTTTGGCAGCAGAACCGCCATCAGTGTGTGAATGTGTGAATGAGACTGTGACTGAAAGCGCCTTGGGTCTAGCGAAAGCGCTATAAAAGTATTTGCCATTTACCATTTTGTCAAAAAGATCATGACAAGTTTTACAGGCCTGATCCTAATTTGTTTGACACTTTTTGCCTCTGCAGCATTTTGTCTACAAGATGTGATAGAGTCCAGGCTTGAGAAGATTGAGGGTTTGATAACATCTCTGGGAAAGAACCTGTACTCTGGTGAGGAACTGCTGAAGATGTAAAAGGCAGAATGGAAATAAACCTTTTTTTCTTAGGTTTTCTTGTTCTTTGTCTCCCACTTAAGGAGGAAATCGTAGCCCAAATCCTCCCAGATACGGTGAGTCCTTTAGGGAGAAGATGAAAAGGCTCATCCTGCTCTGGAGTCTAATCCTGTTTCTTGTCCCCTGCAGACCACAGTGATCTGTTTCCTCTGGTGTTGGGTTTCCCGGAGAGGAATTATGGCAGTTATGCTTTAGCGCGCCTCAACCACCCCATGGATCTGGACTCCTTCACCGTCTGCATGCATGTTTTACCTCAGGGCCCGGGGGTTCACACTGTCATCTCCTATTCCAGTGACGGCAATGACAACGAGTTGACAGTCTCCATCAGTAAAGATGCAGAATCGGGAGAGATAGGTCTTTGGATCGGCAACGAATTTGTCAACATGCCGCACACTTTTAGGTCACAGGACTGGACGAACTACTGCATCACCTGGTCATCCCACACCGGTGGAGCAGATATCTGGGTCAACGGCATGTTAGGTGAGCAGCGCCACCTAAGGAGCGGTTACACCATCCACCCCGGCGGTGAGTTCATTCTGGGTAAAGACCAGGATGGAGTGCTGGGATTGTCCGACGCAGACGCTTTTGTGGGCAAGATGACTGACGTCAACGTGTGGAACTATGTGCTGAGCACGGCAGAAATCCGTACCCAGATGTCATGCGGGAGAAACACCAGCACTGTGGGAAATGTGTTCAGCTGGGGAAGCACTAAACTTAGCATATATGGCGGGGTGCAGCTGGATAGCCAGTACAGATGCATCTGAAAGGCCTGCCTGTCTTTTGATGAGCTTAAACCGCTGCATGGGATTTGTACTGCTGATAGTGGGGCATTAAGGTGCTGTAGATGCTGGTAATGTAGGATAAAATGCTTCTCAGACGCCAGGTTTTATATTGAAATGTATTTCACAGCTTCATCCATGTATTCACATATATGCACCAACAATAAAGGCTTAAAAGAGACTCTTTGTTATGTTTCATTACTCACATACACGTTCATTCATTTCTACTACTCTGCAAATTTTAATTTACATGCACAACAAGGTTCAAAGACACTAATGCGTATATAAAGACTCTGTTCCAACTTCTCATAAGACATGGAATAGAAAATAACTGGACCCTTTACCCCCCCACATCAAAGACTTCCTCTCCTTTCAGAAGGCTGTGACCTTTTCCGGATCCTCGGGTATTTCTTTGCTGTCTTTCAGGGGCAGATCGCTGTCACCCAGCTTGATCTCTACTTTGTTCCTCTTTCCGAACATCTGGGAAACCTCCAGGAAGGTTTTTTTCTTGGTCTCTGGCACCACCACCCAGACGTAAACCAGGGTAAGCAGACAGATGACAGCAAAAACGATGAAGCTGTAAGGTCCCAGGCCTCTCTGGAGGGGAAAGGAGGAAAGGAAGTGTGATCTGTGTATCCTCAGGATGAAAGGTTGTAAATATTTTAGGCCAAAACAGCTGGATATACACAGCCGACAAGGTAACCTTTTTATGGCAAGGCTTGCTTTTTTTTTAGCCTCTGTAACCAAAACCAACTCGTCTCCTGTTTACTGTTCATCCTTCAAAAAACAATCTTTATTCATCAGTTTGTTTTCGACAGTCAACCCCAGTAGCCTTACACTGTAACTGTAGCTTCAAACTCTGCACATCGTGCTAAATGTTTGAAATACTTGGTGTGTGGTTGGTGTGACAGCCATCAAAAACACGCAGGAACTCTGAGGTTTAAGCTGAAGTTCTGCTCTCTTAACAAAGCAGAACAATTGCTTTAAAAGGTTATTTCAAAATGTGTTTGCACTCATGCCGGAAGAAGTGGTTCTGGACTTTTCTATGCAAATTGTATCACTGTTGCTCCTCTGTGGGAGTTGCGTGCCTAACCTCCATGAAGGGAAAGACGAGGCCGACGGTGAAGTTGGACAGCCAGTGGACAGAGCCGGACACCATGAATGCTGCAGACCTGGCGGACTGCCTGAACATCTCGGTGGTCACCACGTTGGGGATTGGACCTGCAAGCGGACAGACGTGGTCAATTACTGAAGAGCATACTTGTGTCTCAAACATGTGAGTGCTGATTTGAAAAGAAAAAAAAAAAAAGACATGATTGCATGTCTGCTCCCGTCCAAACAACTTGAGCTAATAGACCGCCGTGCCGTAATCACAGAGTGTAAACAACCACAGGTGGGTCAGACTCACTGGGTCCGATGGCGTGGCCAATGACGTAGATGATGACACACATGATGCTGACGTATGGCATCCATGACACGCTTTCCTGTGGACACAGTAAACAACATGATATTAATCCTTAATAGCTCGGGGCCTTTTTGAGCTATGTTTTTCTATCGAGATTGTGATTGTGAAAGTGCTTTTTTAACAGTGAAGGTGTGTATCCCTTGCTGACTTTTTGCTCTAATCTGTGCATTATGTAGACAGGATGCAGTTGGACTATGGCATTGACAAAAAGCCTCAAAGGAAGAACAGCAGCATAAATATAGGTACATCTTATTTGTCGATATATTGACTAATCTGTCGTGTTACAATAGAAAAAAATCCAATATTATAATACATTTTTCTAGAAAAATGTGATTGCTGTGACTCAATTTTGTGTGGAAGTGAATTAAAACCTAGAAAACTCCTGCAGGAAAAATATGGCCGAGTTTGTTTTCATTCAGAATTTCGCTGTGATGTTTGTCGCTGCAGCAGACTGTGAAGTTCAACTTTTTCAACAATGGACCACTAGAGGGCAGCAATGAAAAATGCTGAGGGTAAAGCAGCTTTCACTGTGGGTACCTGGAGGCTGAGGGCGATGGTAAGAAGCACACACGCTGCACAGCAGATCCCAAAACCTACAAGGAGGAGCAGCCGTCGGCCTGACTTCTCCACGATGAAGACCTGGGCAAAGGAAAAAAAGAGCTCAGTCTTTCAGAGACCAGCTCTGCATCAATGAGGTTTTATCATCTGTTTGAAATACTTACAGCTGCTACAGTCATGACCACATTTACTGCTCCTGTTCCCACTGTGACAAACTGAACATCGTTCTCATTAACTCCTGCAGAGGAGTAAATGCTGTCTGCGTAGTAGTAGATCTGAAGGAGAAATGGACAAAAACAAAGAAATACGTCAACAAAATGAAGCAAACATCTTTGGAGGAAAATAGAAGCTTTTCTTGTGAGATCATATAAAAAGAGGAAAATGATGAGAGTTAGGTGGACACTATAAAAAAAATAGATGAGCTTGATATTAATAGACTCTTCTATGCTGATGATCCATCCATTTTCATAACCTGCTAAATCCAAAGAAAGGTTCCGGGATTCAAATCATGGTCTTTTCATTGTGAGGCAAGGGTGCTAACCACTTTCCCCTAACCCACGAGGCCCCATGATGAGCCCAAACAAATGTGTAAATCAGCAAAACTGTTAACTAGTTTACTGATAACATTACTTAAGGCATTTTTTTACCTCGTTGGTCGACTAGCTTGACCCAAATTCCATAGAGGTAAATCAGTAATAGCAAATGCTTAGTTAATTAACAAGACCACTTTTCATTTAACCGATAAGTTGTGTGACATATATACTTTACTAGTAAATTAGTAATTGATCAATTACCCAAAAAAATTTATTTTGAGTTTTGAGTTCACTTAGAGTTACAATTTATTTATTATTTATTTTATTTACAATTTATGACTGAAGTTGATCCTTGACCTTCATGTATTTGGGGACGCCTGTAGTCATTTTTCAGTTTGTCGTTTTTAGGTCCACTTTTATGCTGTCCTTTATCAGCCATTTTAGTTTATTTAATAAACTTCCATCATTGTTTTTCTGGTTCTCTTGCATGGAAGATTTTTTGCACCCATAAATCAAAGCAATTGACATTTTAATATGCAATTCAGGCTTGCAATATGAAAATGCATATTGAAAGGTTACCATTGAGAATAACATTTTATATTGATTAATGGGTGAAAAAACTTTATTTGCATTTGCATTTAAAAGGATGAAGGAGAATGAAGGAATGGAGAAAAATTGCTCTGGTGCCCATTTTTACTGGGACTAGATCATGCATATCTATTTTCTAAGCTTTTAAGTGTATTACCATTGTTCATTCTTCACAGAAAAAAACCCCAAAGCAGTATTTTGGTCCATTTAGGCATTTCTCTAAAAACCTACTCTCTGAGCACCAGCCCCAATCCACAAAAAAATGAGCGGGTTCTCATATTGTACTGTAATGTAAACCTGTGAGAACAGCCCCTTCCAGGAAGAGTCTGACCAGCCAGCACCGCCCCCAGGATTAAACAAACACCCACTTTCTCCGCGGAGCTAACAGTGTTTGGCAAAAAGGCTTTCATTTGACAGTATATGCACAATATGAACATCCATCTTTGCAAATGTTTGGATGCAGTTTGTTTTCGTGGGCGAGATGCAGACACGCAGCTGAGGCCGACTCTACATTGACGTCATGAAATGGGCGGCACCCACATGGAGCAAAAGCCGGTGCCTCAGAGATCGAGTCATCCTACCTCTGGGATGGAAAATGAACTGTGAAATCAACTAATATTTCATTTAAAAATGGTTCTCTAGTATTCCACAGATAATATTTTATCATATATATGGATATAGTTTACTCTGTAAGGCTTAAGGAAAGCAATATATGGGCGTTTCAGAAAAAGGGAGACGTGCAAAGTTTTTGAAATGTGTGGAGGAGTCAATGAAAGAAGTCAGAAGTGAGGATTTCCATGCACAGAATGGTTTAATGCCAAAAAAAAGAGTACAAAGATGCAATCTTTACTCTGCAGAAGCTTCTAGAGAAGTAGAGAGAAGACCAGAAGGAGCATTGTATCTTTGTAGATCTTGAGAAAGCTTAAGACAGAATACTGACGGGGAGCTCTGGTTTGCATGAAGTACATGTATGTTGGAGTTGTTCAGGACATGCATGAGAGCTGTTAGACGGTAATGAGATGTGCTGTAGAACGTCTGTGTGTAAATGAGAGGGATTCAAGTGGAACACTGAGATTACAGGGAGCAGAGGTGAAGAAGGTGGAGAATTTTTTAAGCCCTTAGGGTCAACAGTCCAAAACAACGTAGAGTTTGGGAAAGACAAGACGAGGTGTGTGCAAGCAGGTTGGAACGGGTGGAAAAAGTTTCAGGTGTTATGTGTGACAAAAGAGTGTCAGCAAGAATGAAAAGAAAGGTGTAGAAGACTATGGTGAGAGCAGCCATGGTGTTGGTCTTTGGAAGTGACAAGGATGGATAGAATCAGGGGAACAGATCATGTTAGATGTTTTGGATGCAGATTGACATGGTTTAGAGAGGTTTAGAGGAGGGACAATGGTCATGTTGATAAAAGAATGCTGAGGTTAGAGCTACCAGGAAAGCAGACAAGAGAAAGACCAAAGAGGGGGTTCATGGATGTAGGGACGAAGGACATGAGGGTTGGTTGGTGTAAGGGAGGAGGATCCAAAGGATTAGAGAGAAACAGGTGATTTGTGAGGTGAGAAGCAGCCAAAAGACAAAGACAAAGTAGAGGAAGACATTTCCAACAGAAAATCTTGCTTTCATCGACCTGTGATGAGGACAGGTGAGCTGGTGTGTCTTACCGCGTTGACACCGGACAGCTGCTGACCCATGTTCATGAATACGACTGAGATCAGCTGCCAGCGGAGAGAGCGCTGGGCGAGCAGGGAAAAGACCGTCAAGCGGCCTTCGGCCCGCTCCGACTGGTCCTCCAGACGCATCTCTGTCATCTCAGCATCCACATCGTCCCAGCCGCGCAGCCGCTGCAAAGCTACGAGCAGCAAAACCCTCAGAAAAACACTCAAAACCCTGATGATGTATGAGGCCGATTTATGTGTTTGTACCCTTCTTTGCCTTCTTCTCGTCTCCCTTCTGGATGAGCATGTACCTTGGGCTTTCTGGGAAGAAGGGCAGCAGCAGCAGCTCAATCAAAGCAGGAATGCCGGTTAAGCCCAGCATGAGGGGCCAGCCTGAACAGGAAGATGAATAAATAAAAAAAGGCTATCATGGCCAGAACCTTGTCTCCCCGCCCATCACCTCTCCAGCATCTTTGCACGCATCACTAAGAAAACAGTCGGCTTCTTTTGTTCTTTTTAATCATTCATTTCTAATGTTTGCACCATGATGTAGATTGTAATGTAGAGGGTTGGAGGATAACAAAACATGCAAGATGTGTGCAAAGATGCTGAAGAGGTGTTGGGTGAGGAAGAAACGGTGCAATTTGCTCCTACATCAAATCGAAATCAAAAGACCTTGTTGGCCTCAGGTTCAACGTGTCATCAAAATAGGCATAAATTTCAAAACTCCAATACAATAAATACATCCTAGGCGATGTTAAGCAACTAATACATTAGAAATAATCAAAATGTATCGAAATATGTAACTCATCAGTCATTTTAAAGAATGAGGATCACCTGCACTGTTGCCCAGTATGTTTCTGATGCCCAGGACTTGGGCACTTAAAATCCCAACGGTGATGAAAAGCTGTGGCACAATGCCAAGAGCTCCCCTCAGATTTTTTGGAGAGAGTTCACCCAGGTACATCGGCACCACGTTGGACGAAAGACCTGCAGGCAGAAGAGTGGCAGCTTTCATACAAAAAAAAACAATCATGTTACATCCACGTGAAAGCGCTTTCCAACCTGCACAGATGCCTACAATGAACCGAGCCACAATAATGATCTCGTAGGACTTTGCGACTTCACTGGCTCCCATCATCACAGCAGGTACGATGGAGAAGATGTTATTGAAGAGGAGGGTGCCTTTCCTATTGCAGGGTTGAAGCAGATCCACCTAGTTACGAAACGTCTACGGTGTCCAATGAGGCTAAAGAATATGAAGAAGTTTACCTTCCTAGGTGGTTGACCAGAGGAGCCACCATCAGAGAACCGAAAAAGCCTCCAAGAGGGTACATGGAGACGGACAGAGACCACAGCAGAGTTAGTAAGTTCTGCCCCATCTCAGTTTTGTAGCGCTCCATGTAGGTGGTGTTGTAAAACTGCTGCATGACCTGAAGGGGGCAGGAAAAAGCTGCTTGAAGCCAGTTTCTGTGACATCATCTCCACAATGATTCTGAAGCTACGGTCACGCCGGGCTCAGAAACGCACGTTCAAACGCCCACTTTTAATGAAAAGTCTATGTAAACACTCGCAAATGCAGGTTTTGGGCTTCCGTGTTCAAAACTCTCATGTTCCTCCCATCGCTACCCAAGTTTTTAAGTCCGTTTTTGGGCTCCATGTACAAAACGTCCGGTCAATGGAGGCACGTTGAAAGTTAAACCAGTTGAACTTTAACAAATAAGGGACTTGGATTTGGCAGTGACGTATCCTATTCAGTTCATGGAAGTGCCAACCGTTTGAAAATTGATCATGAAGGAGAAATTAATAAATTGTGTCTGGCTGGAATTATATAACACCAGGTCTTTCATATATCTGAATGAAGCTGTGAGAGAAAAAGCCTGTAGCAAAATCACCAGATTTACACCGCTTCCACATTTCACACCAAACCTCTTCCAACTGTGAGTACATGCGCTAGTACCGGGCAGTGACAGTGCTGTGTGAATGCCATTTGCTAAAAACGTGTTCAGTGCATTCTTGCCCGGTGTGTACGTAGCATGGTTTGCAGTAAGGAGCTTACCGGGGCCGGGGAGTTGATGACCGCCACGTTGTACCCATACTGGAACGATGATCCAAATGCAGATATCAGCGTGGACAGCGCCAGGACTGTGGTCAGTCTCTGTTTGAGGGGGACAAACAAAATAAATGATCTGGAACAGAACAGTCACTCCTAAACCCCACATCTGCCACTTGATGGGAACTCACCCCTTTCTTTTCTGCAGGATCCTTACATTTCTCTGCCATGGCCTTGTTTGGACCGCGTGTCACTGTAAGCAACCAAAAGAGTGTGTTTGATTATATTTGCACCCCTTGGACGAGTTTGCCCTTTGGACGTGAGCTCAGAGAGGGTGGCACCTGTTTACGGCGTCTGATTATCACTGCTGACTGTGCTCTCAGGATTAAATAGCTGCTTTATGAAGTGGATAAAAGATACCTGCTAAAGTCAGAGTAGCTGTTCGCACAACAAATACACGCCTTCAACCACTGAGCCTCCATAAATGTAAACTACCGCTTTCATCAGAGCAGAAATGAATAAGATAAACCATCTTTATTACATATGCAGGGTTGCATTTTACCACAGAGGGAATGTGTGGATTTGAAATCACAGCTCATGAAAAACACAGCGTTGATCTTTGTACAAATGGAAGATCTTTACCTGCATTAAGACAAAAGAGACACATTTCCGCAGAGAAAATCAGCGGGATGCTTGTTTTGTCTGCAGGTTTGTCATGTGCTGCGTTTGGTCTTATCTCCACAGCTGAGCCTGCTCATCAATACAGTTTTCCTGACTCACTACTCTCTTAAAGCCACATGTCATTTAACGCAGAAACTTTCCTGTTTTCCTTTTTTTTTCTCCTTTTTACAAACATTCCGGTAAACCAAATCGCCAAATCCTGTAACTTTATCTGTTTTATCTTGGGTCTAAAAACAATTTCTGAGGTGAGACTTGCGGTTTAATCACAGACGGACATAAAGCCATCATTATCTTCACATCAAGCAGCATTGACGTTGCTCGAAGACGTAAAACGGATACTTAAACGCCTCTCCAGTCTGTCTCGTAAAGGATATCCAGGCGTTCTCAAAGGATGACATAAGAGAACGTGAAAGAGGACAAACGTATCCAAATGCCTCCACTTTATCTGTGTTATTGCTGTTATCAAGAAAACAGAACAATGTTAATTGAGTCATAAAAGTTAAATCTGTTTAGTTGAACTTTGAGGGTTGAGTCTTACTCAGCTTTTTTTGGCAGTTGGTGCAGATTTAAACAGCCTTGGAAGACATTCATTTACCCTTTGTAGTCCTGCTTCATTGTGCTCATACTTGCAAGTGAGCTAAAGGTCCTTTTAATCTGGGGTCAACTCAGCCGGTCCCCACAGGCCACACACAGACCACACACCGACATACACAGACTATAGATCGGTTTAAATATATTCCGACGTAAAAACATCACAATTCAAGGGATTTTCAAAAAATCTTGCAACCAACAGATGCTTTAAAAGACATATTTGTCACCTATGCCGCAGTTAATTTCAACAGAAACAGATTTTTGTGAAAAACTTCTTTTTTTCTTCAAAATGTAATTTATTTTGTGTTTTCTTCTAATTTGACAAGGTTTAAATTATTTTAAGCTGGGCCACGACCCGTCTATGTGCTGCAGCTGTGCTGCAGTGCCTGCACTGGACTGATGGCGGAGCTGACGCTGTGCAGACATGCAGCTCACACATTAGGAAGGGAGAGCAAACATGCAGGATGTCAGGCGCACAGTTCCAAGCGGAATTTCACTGGAGCTTTAACTGCTTTCTCACAAAGGCACAATGGACAGAGCGCAAAGACAAACCAGCAGAGCGCAAAGACAAACCAGCACAACTTCTGACTCTGTAGGGTACGTTCCATGACTAACACATCG
This sequence comes from Oryzias latipes, assembly GCF_053564925.1. NCBI lineage: Eukaryota > Metazoa > Chordata > Actinopteri > Beloniformes > Adrianichthyidae > Oryzias > Oryzias latipes. Next base: position 25,744,143 of record NC_136243.1, on the reverse strand, counting down.
TGGTGAGTTTATTTAAATATTTAAGATATAAAACCAGGATGGACAGGGGAAAAAGGAGCTAAAAAACTGTGTTTTGTGCAAAAAGTGCTCCCCTCAGTCTCCCAGCATGTCAGAGGCACTCTGAAAGTAAATGAATTAAATGGGCAGAGAGCCAGCAGAGGAAACAGCAGAAACCTCTTCCTTTCAACGTTTCCATCATCTCAAGTTGCTTCAATGTCAGCCAAACCTGAGCGCTAATATGATGGATTAATTCCTGCAGGAAACACAATTCAGGAGGATCTGTTCTGCTGTGCACAAGGACAAAAAGAAGAAACAAAATCTGCCCACTGGCTGTTTTTAATATCAACTGGATAAGCAAAATTGACTTCCTCTTTTTCCCTCAGAAAAGGCATCAGATGCTCTGAAGTTATGGAAGGCCTGGAAGAATGAACTCCAGCATGACTCTCATTACTTAAATGTAAACTTGATGAATTTTTAAATTAAAAATAGACAAATGGATGGGAACTCACCTCTCTGTCAAAGATGGGGTCCTGGGAACAGACATAAGACTGCCCAGTTTCTCTTCTGCCAAGACCCCTGACCTTTAAAAACAGCAACTATCATGGCAATCAATCCACAGCCATAAGAACAGTACGTTACAGAATTGTGACATCCCGGTTCACACAGTCCCGGGACATGACTTTGGTTCATGGAGTTCACACATTCCTCTATGCATTCAGCGTGTGGTTGGGCCAAGCAAACAGGAACAAACAGGGAGTGAGAGTAAGTACATGATTGGAGATCAGGTTTCAAGGAGGAAGTGCAGCACATGAGGATGGTCCCTGCTTCTCCTGCCTCAATGATAGTGAGGATGTAGGTTATTCAGGTGACACACAACATGCTGATGCTCTTTTGCAACTGCCGCCCCCAATGCCTCACACAACCAGTTAGACAAGAGCCGAGGGGTTTTAAAGAAGAGTGCGGTGGGGTAAGTTATGTTTTGGCCAAACACAGAAAAGTTGTGTTTATTAGAAAGCAGAATTCTTTGGACATGCAGAGCTTGGATAAACAACAATGTTGTTTGTTATGTTCTTCCTTGAGGGTTCAAGGGGAAAACATTTTTCCCTGTCATATTCATGATGGTATTTCTGTAAAAATTTGGAAAAATACTCACTTTTTACAGCCTTCCAAAAGTGATCTAAACAAAAAGGCTGTGGAAATTTCATAAAACCCAAGAAAAATGTGTTTTAAAAAAACAACACTTTATTGGTTTACAAAAACAGGTTAAAAAAAACTATTTTCTGAGCTCCAAAGTGTGGAGACACAATGAATTTTCTTTAGAAAATTGGAATAATACTCACTTTTTACAAAAAGAAATTCTAAAACGATCTGTTCAAAAATGATCTAAACAAAAATGTTTAACAAAACCCAAGAAAAAAATGACCCGAAATGTCGTTATTGGTTTTTACCAAAACAAAAAATGTACATTTACACATTTAAAAATAAAGATATATTTAAAAATAAACACTAAAGCCCAAAGTACCAAAAGTCAACACTGTTGGGTTTTTAAAAGCCTCCTTTCAGCTACAAAAGTGAATTTACAGCTGACATGGGGGGTGATGTCTTCTCGTCACGTGACCTGCCCGTGAGCGTACGTGACTGTGGAGTTCTGGACACCTCTGAATTGCTGTGGTCACGTAACTGCCGATGTTCCCCTCAGATCTGTGATTTATTTGTGTAAACAAGTCAATTTTACGGGAGAGGAACAGGTCGGGATACATTCCTAAAAAAAAAAAAAAAAAACAACAAATAAATAAATAAAAGAAGACTCACTCTTTCCACTGAAGGATGCTTGCTCTTTAAATCTCTGCCTCTCCCGTCACCATGGAAGCGCAACTCGCCTTGTGTCGTGTCACCCCAAAAGGAGTCCGATGGAGAAACATTAAGTTCTGCCTGCGACATTTATACACCAGAACAACAAGAGGTGTGACTCCCCCCTCCCCTCTGCCACGCCGCGTCACGTTCCTGCCCCACTGATCCCACTGAAAAGAGTGTGTGATCATCAGTGCGCGGCAGTGATGCTGGGCTGGGAGCTGGGGCAGGACCCAGTACAGGTGCAGCGGGGTCATGACATCTGCTGGAGTTTCCCGTCAGACGTTGCAAAAATGAATAATAAATAGTCTGAAATGCTTGCAGGGCAAAAGCATTACCAGAACCCACGCAGTGTTCACGCAGGAAAACCACTCAGCTGGAAGGATACAATTTTCCATTTTCAAAATGTGTTCATTTCTTAAGGAAAAATGATACAGAAAACATAAAAATGATTAGACTTAAGTGAAAAACACATGTACTTCTAAGTAATAATTAATATGGATGAATTAATTAATGTTGACTGAATCGAATAATTGATTTATATTCCTAATATTCCTACAATCCATATGGATGTGTCTGAGGCAAGTTGTTAATCAATCGACCTGTACCATGTTGAATATGGAATAAATCCATTATGATTGATTTTGGAAAACCATCTGCATTAAGCCACGGTGGGTTTATTTAGATATAATGAAAGAACGACCAAGTGCGTCACAGCAGACGACACACGGTATGTTGGTCACCTTTCAGCACATCCCTACAGGAGTTAAAGTTTTGTTGTTTTTTTTTATGCCGGATGCCCTTCTTGACACAATCCTGTATTTTATCCAGACTGGGCGCTGGCACAGGGAGACTCAGTCAGACCTGGGACCCCTTATGCCAAGGAGCCCCAATGACCCACACAGGATGAAGCTCATTGCACCCCTTGGGAATTGAACCCTGATTACCCTGTGTGCCTCAGCATATCAGTCCTGCACGCAGACTACACACGTGATGGCAGTAGAAAAATGATCAAGCATCATTCCAGTCCAATGTGTGGAAAGACATGTGACCGTACAGTGTGGTGGAATGTTCAAATAAAGTTTTATTTTGATGTGAAAAAACAACAGTAGGCTGAATTTTAGAAAACTAAAATGTGAATGGATTTGCTATTAATTCTTGTTTGTGCACACTTGATTTACACAGACTATCTTGTAAGAAATACAAGAAATCTGGAAAATTCACCTGAACTGTTCAGTACTCAGGTATTATCTGTGGTAGAATTTTTGGCTACAGATGTCTTGGATCAATATTAGGTCAGTGAATCGGATCGTTCAAAATACGAATCATATCAGCAATCACAAATTATGATATAATTCGAATTGTTAAACACTGTTAAATTTGTACACTATTCAAAAAAAAGTTGACAGAATATGACGTTAGTCAGAACTGAAAGGACCCAAAAAATAAAGCAGAGCGAAACCTTTGAAAGTTCCAGTTATTCATAGATTTCAGTCGTCTTTATTCCACTCATTTGCCTCAGCAGTGACACCGGGAGTTCAGTTTGCTCAAAGTGACCCAATGTCACGCTGGAGTAAATCAGGGCTGTATTTACTAAGCTCCCAATGCCGCAAGTTGTCACGAAATTCACAAAAGATTCTTGGAATATCTGCATTTCCTTTGAATTTTTCCAGAGTAAATCCTAAAGATAACAGGTATTCTTGACACATTAGCTCTGGAAAGGCTGCTGAGATAAAAATTGTTAAAAGTTTAGATGGAAGGACACCTTTCGAAGATAAGAGTTCTTAACTTGAGGTCAAAAGGGAGCCAATAAGTAATGATTCTCCAAATGCTAAACCCTATTAAGTATTATTGATCATGAAGGGACTGTGTTTGCGAGCGAACCCATTAATCATCAATGCTGCTACAGCAACTGAAATACTTGAAAATAAAAAGAAATATTTACATGAGATGTTGAAACTGGGAATTTGTAATCAACAGGTTGAGCTTTTTACTAATATTTATCTTTAAAATATTGCAATTTCCCTTAACCGTGTTCAAAAGTACACTTAAATGTAAGGATTGTAGTCTGTACAGTTTATTCTTTCTCTTTTCTTTATTACCGTGCAACAGGAAAACAAATAAGAATGATATAATTACACAAATAGGACAACTGGATCATCATTTAGCTGACTAAAAAGTGTTTTTGGTATTCAAAGACATAATGAGATTGCTGGGAAAGGCTCCAGCGACAACACATTATAGAAAAGTTCACATATCTAATCAAAATGCACTGTTTTGATGATTATATCTAAATGTACATGATTCACTCTCAAACTGATAAAACTGCCTGAAGGATCTAACAACAAGGATGGCTTTGAAGTCCTTATTTTTTAGGAAGCCTGAGCTGTTGAATGGAGCTATCAGTGTTATCTGTGCACCGATTTATCCAAGTTGCCCCCCCTTACCAAAAAACTTGAAGCAATCATTAAGCAGATTAGCTCTCTAGTCAAAGTATTTCAAGTATTTCCAAATTAATTTTGATTTTATTCTATTGCTTGTATTAAGGTTTTTTTTTTTAATTTAAAATTGTTTTTCGTTTTCTGTGAAGCACTTTGGCCAATCAAAAGTTGATAAAATATGTGCTTTCAAAATAAAGTGGGGATATGCAGTTCCTCAATAAATATACATTTTCAAACAAGGATTTATAAAGCAGAGACAGTTTTGGTTTTAAAATCAAATAAAAAAGGTTAATTTCTACCTCTTCATTGAGACAAAGTTGTTTTCTCAGAAACACATTAAACACACTTTAGAAAGAAACTGCTGGTTAGAACCTTTTAAGGTCAAGGTTGATGCTCTTTGAGAACATTAAAATAAACTTTTTGAATATATCTGCTTAAGTTTACAGACCAAGCATCTGTTTCTGAGTCCCTTCCTTACTCACACCCCCTACAGAATATCAAAAACTTATTTTACTTAGAACTCCTTCATATCCAATAAATATTCTTAAAATTTTAAAGTTTTGACTTTTTTAGCTACATTACAAAAATGATTTTTCCTGTGTTTTAGCTACTTTTCCGGGAGGCATATTGATCATTTTTACTGTTTTATTTCAAAGAAATCCCTCAGTAAACCAAAACTGTTAACAGAATAAAACACACTTTTATAGCAGGTTTAGTGCATTGTATCTGTTTTTTTTTTCATCGTGATTAGGAAACAGTGACAAAATCATGAAGAAAACAAAACATCAGCTCACAGTAACAACCTTTTTCTTCGAAAAAAAGTAAAACAAAAACAGTTTAAACCTCAACGTAAACTAATGAAATATTGCATGAAGTCATCAGAAAAGGCACCACAGTCTACTGCCCTCCCATGGGCACTTCAGGCACCTGCTTGAATGCAGTTTCCAGTGTGAAGTGGAGACCTCTGCTGCTGCATCTGTGCACAGTCCGTCTTCACACGTGCACACAGCAGAGCATTACGTGTTGGAGATGGCTGTGGAGGTGCCGTCCTCCTGTGTCCTGGAGGGGGGGTCCTGGCCTGGTAGGAGTCTCTGTGGGTCACGGTTAGAGGGCGACGGCTCCCCTCCACACTTGGAGCTGCAGCAGAACGCGGCGCAGAGCCGCGTGCGGATGGGCTGAGTGAACAAAACAAACATGATGCAGTTGGCTGCTCCCTGGGAGGTGTTGCCAATTCCCTGTTGGGTCAAAGCAAAAATAAAAATGCATGCATTTTAGTATTTTTAAATAGAAAAAAGTACAATTTCATAATTTCCAAACTGCTAACACATTTACTTTACTGATGATCACTATAATTATAATATAGATAAGAAAATAATATTAAAAACTTTTCATCCAAGAGTTTTCAATTGAAAGTTGTATAAAAAAATTGTAGAAAAATATTATTTTTACATTTTTGGTCTATTTTTGTTACTTCTGCAACCCTTGTTCACACAGGAAGATTGCACAGTGACTCACAGGTTTGACAGCATTCAGTCACAAGCTTAACTGATGATTGCCCCCTTATGACTTCCATGCTTGTGTATACAAATCTAGGCCATATTTAGAAACCTCCAACTTACATGCAGCATGACCAGCGCCGGGTTCTGGCGGACAGGTGAGTCAGCGAGCAGCAGAATGAAGCGCACCGTGCTCCAAATGCGCAGGAAGATGAAGATAATGGGAATGAGGGTTAGTTTCACGTCAGCCATGGATGAGAAGGACTGAGATTCGGGCCGGTTGGCCAAGATGGGCCGGTATTCAGACAGGGCCGCATGCTGCATTAGACAGGGCATGAGATGAGAGCAGGGTTTATTCTGCTGAAGAACTACAAAAGGAAATGACTCAACAAGAACAGCAAAGACAAACATATTTAGCAAAGAGAAGCAGGCAAAACAAATGTGGACAGGGTGCAAGTTCCTCCAAACCAAAGCAGCAAGTTCTTCCCACGGGAGAGCAGCTCTGCATCCTTTAATGAGGCTCTAGGGAGTCTACCAAAGCCTGCAGCCTGAGAGTAAAGGATTCTGTTGCTGTCATATGATCAGAAGTCTTCTTTAGAAAATAACCGTTTAGTTGATAAGGAAGTCGTGTTTGTGGCAATCAGTCAGTGTTAGGTCCTAGGAATAGTTTAATAGCAGTGATGCAGCAACAATTCCCCAAAGGAAGCATCACAGTCAAAACCTACACATAGACTCACTTTTCCTTTTTAAATCAAGATCGCTAAAAAATGATGGGTTCTATTATTAATGCAGTTTTAATACAAACATCTTAAGTCACACTCCGATCACCTTTGGATCCATTTCAAAACCGTTCCCAGTGGTATTTTAATCATGATTTTTAGCCAAATTTTAAAAAAACTGTCATTTTCTAGGTCATTGTTTCTGGAAAGTAGGAGGAGTTGATTAGAAATTTGCCTCCAAGTTTTTGCCTCGCTGGCAAGTTGCCTCCTTGTTGCTGAGAGCTCAGAGCAGGAAGCTTGTGCCCCCCCCCCCAGTGTATTTTCTACATCACAAATAAGCTCTTTTTCCAACAGTCTGCTTCTGATTCTTAACAATTTGAATAAATAAATAAATACTCAGAGATGCAATTTAAATTTAGGATAAGACATAATATGTATTTATTCCTTTTTTTTACTGCTTTTTATTTTTAAATGTTTTGATTTATGCAGAAAATTTTCACCATTTAAATCTCATGTTTTTATTATGGACAACAAAAAATATTATTTTGTGATAAATTTTATTATTTTTTCAGCTAATCTATTTAAACTAATTTATTTATGACAAAAAGGTCTAGTTATATAATGCTATATAAATATAACGACGAGTGCACTGGGACTTACCTATACAGATCTCTGTCATGATATTGACATTCCATTTATTCCTGTGTCCAGTATGGAAGTTTTTTGAGTCTTAATTCAACCATTCAATTTGCCATTTGATCGTGTAATTTAAAAATGCATTTTCAATTGACAATTTTAATGCAATTCAGGCTTGGAATATAAAAATACATTTTGCAATATAGAATTTAATGTTAAAATTTACAACTCAATATGACCATTATACAAATAAAATATTAAATCAAAACAAAATCAATTGACAATTTAATTGTCAATTGAAAATTGCATATTACTTTGAATTATGACTTAAAACACTTCCATAGTCCCGAGGAGGAAACAATTCAATATGATTATTTTAAAATGATTAATTAAAAGATGCTTATTAAAAAACTAAATTCAGTTTAGGTTTCTACTCCTCTGTCACACACTGGGCGGCTGATAATGACGGCATTGGTGGTAAAACGTTGCTCTAGTAATTAGATATCAAAGCATGAAGGTTCCTGCTTTTAACATCAGGTTTTCTTTGTGTTCTGCGTGGCCAGCTTCCTCTCAGCACTTGCACTTCCCGTCACAGCAACGATCATCCTGGTCTGTCCATTTGGTGACTCAGAATTGTCTGACAGAGTGCGTATGCATGGTGGCTTGCCTCATTTATCTCTATGAAGCCTGTGGCGTAAACCAAGCTGCAGCATTATCTGCTGTCATCATAAAAAGGCGTCTTTCTGGGAGGATCCATCCTTCAACTCAGGCCGGGGGCTTCAAGAGAAATGCTGAAAAGCAGGAAACTACAAGAAAGCCCGGAAAATCAGATTCATGCCCTGCAGATTGAAAGTTCCGTGTTTCACTGTGCTGGTTAAAAAGCTGCGTGAGAAAACGTAAACAATTTGTAATTATATGTTAAAGAACGGAAAAATAGTGGAGTCCCGCAAGGATCAATATTGGGACCAAAATAAGAAATTTTATATATTAATGATATTTGTAAGGTGTCAGGCATTTTAAATAATTTATTTTTGTAGATTTAACTAATGTTTCTGTGCAGGAGAGAACGTAAAGAACTTGTTAGCTGTGGTCGCGACAGGAATATTAAAACTGAAACTGTGGTTTGATAGAAACTAATCATCACTAAATCTAAACAAAAAAACAAACATTTAAGGGCGGGGTTAGAATTAATACGATTCATCATGTTTGCTCTAACCGTTTTTTTTTTTTGGTGTTTGAAAATAAAACAAAATCAATAAATGAACTTATGAACAAACACTCGTAGACTGCATGGTAACAAAGGACGCCTCTTTTGTCTAGAAGAGACTGACATTTAAAGTTGATGATTGGTCATCTAAAATCAGTAAATAAAATAAATAAATAAATAAATAAATAACCATTATAATACAATTTCAAAAGAAACAAAAACACACTAATAAGACCTGAATCTCAGCTTTCCCCTGATGAAATGTCACCCCCCTCAGCAGGGCGGAGTTTGATGTGTCCTCACCGCTTTGTGGATATGCCTTTTGATTAGGATGTAGAGCACGGGGAGAGTAAGGTAAGCCAGGAACTCCCAGATCTTTCCGGTGAGCAGCATCCATAAGATCCGGTCTCGAGCATCAATCCTGACCCAGCACCAGCCCACAGACACCTCAGAGGCGTCGTACCCGATTTTGTTGAGACTCACGGCGGTGACGGTGATCGCCAGAGGAATGCCCCAACTGCAAAGCACAACACAGGGCTTGGAAACTAAGGTTCAACTTTATATCATGGACAAACAGTGGGTCTTTATTTGAATGGTTGCCGGGTAGAACATGCAGACATGTGACACCATGTGAAAGTTGCTGAGGCTTGTTTGTTACATGGAGCAAAATGCACAGTCATACACTTTTTGTTGACTTAGCTTGTAGTTCATAAACCACAAAAATGACAGAACTGATGCTTTGAAAAGAGAATTCATGCTTGAACTTTTCCTCTTTCTTCTTCCAGATGATTGTAAAGATGTATCTTTTTTGTTACAAGACCCCACAAACGCCTTAGAATATGCAATATGGAATGACTTCCTCATTTGAAGCAGTAAGATGCAGTGGAAAATATCAGTGTGCTTCTAAAAGATTAAACCTACAGCACTAAAAACTAAATTCCTCCTCACTTGCCCCAAATTATTACAGACAGTTCAGTAATTTACAGAGAAACCACTGACATGCAAGAGTCACGCTACAGCTCAAACTCAAGCAAAAAAGGAAAAAGAAGCTGCATACAAAAGAACAGATCTAGGCCTTTATGTCAAACTGATAGAACAAAGTTTACCTTAAAAAAAAAACATTAATGGAGAGTTGCCACACTGTGGACTGACTTGTTTTCTCAGCATGTTTGAAAGCACACACAGTGCAGAAACGGAAAAACTGTCCTGACACTATCAGTGAGAACGACTCACCTCCTTCAGGGTTAAACAGATAAAACACTGACGTGATCAAATCTACGGTGGCCCTGAAGCACAAATCACATCAACAAATCACCCAACGCAAAAACATTTTAAAGATCACAATGACAATTGAAAAGGGAAAATGAATAGTTTAAAAAAGCTACATTACATTTTAGAAAAACAAAATTCCAGAAGCCAAAACGTAATTTAAAAAAAATGAAAAAAGGAATCAAGGTATAAAGGAATCATTTAGGAAAACAAAAGTAGTTTCCAGAAATCCAAATGAAAGGTAAAACAGGAAACAAAATAAGAAACAGTAAGAAAGGGGAGGTATTATGGGACATCACTCAATGGATGAAGACGTTTGTCCACCTCTTCATCCAGAACTTATTTGGTACGGGAACATCTTCGAACAGATGACATTTCAAGAAGCTTTTGGCCACAGTCACTGCAAAGGTTTGGTAATTGCATAATCAACTATTTATCTCAGTTTAGGCAAAACATCCTTCTGCTTGCCTTTGGAACTCAAACGTCATCATCCAATCAATGATGTCCCAAAGAGCCTTTGCCAGCTTCTTATTCTGTTTAATTTTGAAACACTTCATTTTGATTTCTAGAAATTACTTTTGTTTCAGAAATGTTTTAGGTTTTTTACATTTTGGTTTCCGGACTTTTGTTTTTGTTTTCTAAATTTTAATTTTCTTTATATAATTTGTGTAGCATTTTTGGTTGTCATTGTGATCTTTCAGAATTTTTTGCATTGAGCGATTTGTGGATGTGATTGAACCTCAGGGCCACCGAACTAATCCAAGGATTTCAGAGCAAACTTCAGGTTGATCCTCATTCCAGTTTCAGGTGGTTGAAAACTTTTATCCACTTACTTTAGTTCAAATTCTCAGAATGACAATTCGTTATATTTGATGTACTGCAGTTACTCTATTTTAGAAAATTCTCAAGAAAGCTTTTGGTATTTCCTGAAATTAAAATCTATGAAATACTTGGTTTAATTTAAACCTCATTTTTTTTATGTTTCAAAGCAAAGACAGCTGTTGTCTAACTGGAGGGGTTTCCAGGAATCCTGTACTCTAACCCTCTTCTCTTCTCAATATAAACTCAATCGTCAGATGGCTTCTCATATCACGTGTCAGGCTGTACTTGTTGGGTGACCCTTGGGTCTCATAGCAAATATCAGATTGTCTCTTTGACAGTTAAAAGAAAGGAAAGCAGTTTCTGCTAAATGCATTAGGAACGCTCTATTGATCATTTTCAGCTAATCAATGTTGGGATAAAAATAGCCGTTTCAACTGAAAAGGCTGCAAGGAGGCTGGCGTTGTTATTGATGACCAGCTGCACAACCCTCAACATTCTGCAGCTGCCTCCTCTTCATCCTCGCTGCAATTAACATCTAAGACTGCACCATCGTTCTACTCCAAATGATCCACCCAAAGGGAAGTTTGGAAATGATGCCCTAAATAAATAATTTGGCTGTAAACAGGGGTCATTTGTATGGAGGACTGGACATGACATTAAAAGTAAATAAATAAATTCTTTAAAAAAATGATAATTATTGGTGACGAAATACTCAATTGTAGCCGCAAAAAAAAGCTTATTTTTGGCAACAAATTACTGATTCGCCTGCATAAAATTCCAATTTGTTCCCATTAAAAGATAATGTGAGTGCAAAATAATTAACAATATGTGCCCACAAAATACTTATGTGTGGACAAAATGCTAATTTGTGCCTTCAAATTGCTATTTTGTCACTGAAAAATGCTCATTTGTGCCCAAAAATTCTAATTTGTGCTATCAAAATGCTAATTGTGGGCCACAAAAATGCTAACAAATTGTTAAATATTGGCGAACAAATTACTGAATTGTGGCCATAAAATACTAAAGTGTGACTACTAATTTGTGCCTTCACATTGCTAATTTGTCACTGTAAAAGGCTCGTTTGTGCCCAAAAATTCTAATTTGTGCTATCAAAATGCTAATTATGGGGCACAAAAAAGCTAACAAATTGTTAAATATTGGCGACGAAATACTGAGACCACAAAATGCTAATTTGTGACACAAAATGTTAATTTGTGCTCACGAGAGCTGTGTGTGCACAAAATAATAATTAGTCAATGCTAATGCTAATTTGTGCAAACAAATGGCTAAATATTGGCGAAAAAATACTAAATTGTTGCGGTAAAATGCTTAATTTTGCACACAAAAGAAAAATTATTGTTGACAAAATACTAAATATTGACATAATGTAATTAATTATTTACTGTTGTTTTTAATGTCGTGTCCTTGCATTTGTCCTTCAGGTGAAGAACATCTTAAGTTCATAAGTGACGTATGGTGCAGGAGGTGGGGAGGTTTAGCGGTTGTTGCACTACAAGTGGAGCTGAGCTGAAAGGCAAGGCTTGTAACTTACTGGTCGATCCATGTTCCTGCTCTTCCAAATGAGCTCTAAATCTAAATGATTTTTCTGCAGGGTGGTTGGGCACTGCCTTAGAAATGGGGCGATGAACTCATTCACCTCCTGAAAGAGCTAAAAGAAGTACTTATGGAGAAAAAGGCAGCCTCCCAGCAGTCTCTCCTCTCCCTGTTGGGTCTGTGGGAGCCGTCAGGAGGATCCTCTTCTTATTTTCCCGTTTTAAGGTGGTTGCCAGATCAAGAGGGTAAATGATAACCCTCTCTTCTGCCAATTTCAGGGAAATCCGGTTACCCCCACACCTCCACTGATGTGTCCTTGGGTTTCATGAAAGGCGCTTTAAATAAAATTGATTATTATTATTATTAAAGTTAAAGGCGCACTAAAGGTGTTGATTCTGAAAGTTCAGAGGATAGAGCAGATGAAGTTCAAGCAAAAAAAATCTACAAGTTCACACAGGAAACCTCAAGAAGACAAAGTTTGAGCTCTGTTAGTTTGATCAAACTGACACTGACTGACTTTCATTGCTGAACTGCACAGAGATGAGTCTTTTCTAGAGCTAAAGTGTAGAAAACAACCCGGCTAACTCGGAAATGTCCTAGCAGATCTGGAAGACCGAATCTTTGAGTTCAAGGCAAAAGCTACAAAAAGAACTTTTGACCCTAAGGGTCCAACATGAAAATACTTTCTGAAATACTTCCCAAAGTCAAGTATTGACAAAAATAGAAGTAGAAGAGAAAAGCTTTCCTTTTTGCTTTAGTGAGCCTAAGGTCAGAAACTAACAGTGAACACCATCTAAAATGATTTATGATCATCCAAATATAGACATCTTATCCTCAGCATCAACTCAGCAAATCCATGACTCGGAGCTTGGGAGTCATTTTATTCTAAAACTTACATTTTTGCACTCTTCCTAACATTATTCCTGCATAAACCACTAACACGAGGTGGGGAATAGACAGCAGGTAAAAGCCTACCTGAGAATGAGTAAACCGTGTTTATTTAAGTGATGGTGAAACATTCATCCATGCATTTGTTATATCTAGGCTGTATTACTGTAACTCTTTGTAAGCAGCGTGTCCTAAAAGTTCCTGAAAAGCCTTCAGCTGGTTCAAAATGCAGCAGCGAGATTGTTAGCAGGAACTAACAAAAGAAAACGCATTACTTCTGTATTAGCTTCTCCTCACAGGCTCCCAGTTGAATCTAGAATCAAGTTAAAAATCCTCCTGCTATACAGCATTATATGGTATGACCCCATCCTAAATTAAAGATCTCATAGCACCTTACCCACCAAACTGAACACTTCACTCTCAGAATGCAGGACTGCTTGTGGTTATTAGAATGTAGAGCGTTTAGCCACCAAGCCCCTGTTCTATGGAATAAGCTCCCAGCTCATGTAAGAGAGGCAGACACAGTTTCTGCATTCAAAGTCAGGCTTAAAACATTCCTCTTTGGACAGGCTTATTGCCAGACTAGCTAGTAATCAGAGAATATTTAATTTATTGCTCCCCCTACATCAACTACTGTAAGGAAGTTTGGGGGAATAATTATAATTTCCATTACATCCATTATGCATATTTCTCCTCAGAGAGAAGATTGTTTTATAAACCGGCAGCCCATTCCCCCTGCTTAGATTAATACTGTATTTTATTGTTATTGTTGTGCTAAAATTTAGATTTTCTATTATTGTTGTTATTATCCACTATAAGTGCCATAGTGCATGTAACTTACTATTAACATGTTTGAATTAAACTTAATAACCCCATTTCTTCATACTCCCCTTTGAGATCTACACCCACTTAACTCTTTTTAACACCTATCTTACTTGAAGTGATGTGACTGATGTTTTTGAAGTCATTTCTGCTTCAGGCTGTACTAAACAATTTAAATCAAGCAGAGTTTTTTTGTTTTATTTTCTTCATCTTAGCAATTTGTGTCACTCAACCCCTCTCTGGGCTGGGTAGTTCTGTAAAGCCTACACCTCCTGTGCGGAATAATGCTACACGCACACATTGATCACACTGGTGACAATCTTTTTATACGTTTTCATCTGTGCCTGGTGATGCCGTTTGTTCCGCCACACGCTTTCCACCAAACCAGGAAAGCAACTAATGCTTCGGATGGGGACATGTGTATCTATTAGGTGCTGCATTTAAACCCCAATCAGCTTCAAGTCCCACTCCGATTATCTTTTAAACTATTCTACAAGCATTTCCAGTGGTCTTTTAATGATGATTACGCAGTTTTATCAAAAATAAAAAAAACTGTCTTTTTCTAGGATGTCATTTCTAGTAGTTCATTAGCAATTGGCCTCTGAGTTGAGGGCAGGATCATTGCCACGGAGCAACCCCACTCACCCTCAGGTCACCATAACTGAGCTATCCGTTTACACGCTTTCCTGCTAGCTTACAGCCACATACAACCCCAACCTAACATTAGCAGTGCAACAAAAAGCAATATTGGAGCTATCCAGTCGTACACTTTGGAGCCAAATACCAACTCGGACAGTTTTTCGGTCTTCTGGTTGTCAGAACACGATGGTTTTTTGTTGATAGTTTGCATTTTTATTAAAGTCTGGTACTTTGGTGTACATCAAAAGTGAATATGGTATAATAATTTTATATATATATATATATATATATATATATATATATATATATATATATATATATATATATATATATATATATATATATATATATATATATATATAGTAAATAAAACAGCAATTTTGTATTAATATTGTTATTGGTGTATTTTTATGGGAGGGAAGACAAGACAAGGGAACATTACACCCAGAAAATAAATAAATAAATGAAATAATAATAACAATAATAAGGGGTTTCCCTGATTTAGTGGGGGGAAAAAGTCATTTCTTTCAATATAAGCTACAGTAAACTGCTTCCTCAGCGTTACCATGGAAACAATGTCTTGGAATAGTTTAAGTTTAGTCATACTAATAAAAAGTAGAACATCAGATAAATAAAAACGGATAATAGGAGTAAAACGTTATTTATTTATTTTTAAATAATATAAACATTATTGATGGACAAATGTGACTAAAATATTAGAAAATGACCCAAGATGCTCCAGGAAAACTACCTGACCTGAACTAAGCTAGCGAAGGCGGGTTCACCACGTACCTGACCAGGTGGAAAGACAAGACCAGGCTGTCCGCGAGTCTTTGACTGGACTTGACGATGAAGACGTACAAGTACACAGCGATGGTCACAGTCCAGAAGAAGCTGCTGGTGTTGGCGAAAGTGGATATCGCTCCTTGAGCCACGCAGTCCAGCGAGTTGGAGTGAAAAACTTTCCCGACTCCGTAAGCGTAGGAGGCGGCTGAGAGCCAGTCCGACACCGACAGGTACACCAGCAGCCTCCTCGGAGTCGTCCTCAAATCCGACCACAGGACGAAGGTGAGGAAGATCAAAGTAGAGCCCGCGAGCGACAGAACGCAAGTACACAACACAACCACTTGCTCGTACACAAACAACTCCGTCTCGGTCCCGTTCGCCATCGCTGACTCACTCACTGTTCGATAAATTAAGAGCCAGGGACTCATGAGAGCGCGTTCAGCGGCCCTAAGTTAGGAGGCGGAGAAACGCATCATTCCTCCATGGAAGCGAACGACAGCAGGAGCGCTCCCTGAGTCCAGCTTGTTTTCAAGGAGCCAAACTCAACTTTCTGCTAATCCCTCCTCCCCGCCTCCTTCGCGCGCGCGCTCCGTTATTGCACCAACACAGGAACCAAAAGCAGAAGTTAGTCAGCTGGTCGGACGAGGCAGCTTTATTTTTGACGGGTTCTCTTTGTGCTATATATATAGCTGCAAATACAAGGTCCTGTAAAGATAAAACACACTTTTTGTGACGTCAGATCCTCCTAATGCTGTAGATTTACTTGAGTAACAAATTTAGGACGAAATCTAAGTCAAATTTTGAGAAACATTTAGTGTGCATTTCCAAATTTATATATTGCACGTTTGCATAAAATTACTATTATGAATCAGCGTTTGTGCGTTTGTGACACAGACTGTGTGCATGTCTGAATTATGAAACTATTCTGACCTCAGACAAATATGTATTTTTTTATTCAGACCCACTCCAAAGAAAAGCCGTGTTTCTGGTTATTTTACTCTGTTCTGGTCCCACTTTTGTCATGCTGGAGGACATAAATAAAGAAAAATCACAGGCTGCTCTGCTCCATTCCTATGCATCCACTTGTAGACAATTAGATTCATGAATGTCTTTGTCTTCTCATCCAAGTTGGCATCTGGTTCAAAACTGTACGGCTGGATAGCTCCAATATTGCTTGCCACTTTTGTTGGACCTCTAATGTTAGTTTGGGGTTGTGAGAGGATGTAAGATGGTGGGAGAGTGTAAACAAGAAGATGATGGCAAATTAGGGCAGGCTTACTCCCTGCCAACAGTCCGGCCCACAACATAGAGGTACATTTCAACAAAAAAAAAAAGAACTCCTAATGCGACACAAGTTATTTTTATTTTGCCTAAAAAACAGCATAATCATAATTATAAGACCACTGGGAACAATTTTACAATGGATGAAAAAAATGATTGGACTGGGTCTTTGAGTTATTGTTGGGCCTTCAGACTTTTACTCCTTTTACTATTGAATATAAACATGACAACATAGATGTAGAATCTTTCTTTATAATTTCGGCGAGAATGCGATTCTGTACTTCAAAAACTTTACCAAAGAACAGCATTGTTCAGCAGAAGATCAGAATAGCTTATTCTAATAATACACCTCTCTGACAGTCCAGTCAGTCTTCCACCATCAATTTGGTGTTATCCCAAAAAATCTAAGCATAAATGACAAAATTTAATTACCTAAATTAAATTAATCAAAACCACAAAGCCATTTTTTTTCAAAGCCAGAGATCCACAACTTACGGTGTATATAAAAGCAGCTCTTCAGTCTCAGGTTGCAGACCTCTCAACTAGACCTGAAATATAGAGTACAAACCCCAAGGTCAAAGTAGAAAACATATCCAAAAGTGGCAGAGAATGAGAGAGCAAAGATCCTGTGGGACTTCCAGATACAGACTGACAGGACGCCTTCGCCCAACAGTCTGTGGGCCTGGAAGGAATTAAGCAGCTTGAAGATGGATTGATGGACTGACAGGAGGGCGATGGCATAATGGCATATACAGTGTTGGACAAAATTGTCGGTACCCCTCAGTTAAAGAAAGAAAGTCCACAATGCTCACTGAAATGACTTGAAACGTTCAAAAGTATCAATAAATTAAAATTTATTGAAAATTAAATAATCAAAATCAGCCATTACTTTTGAGTTGTTGATTAACAGAATTATTAAAAAAAAAAAAAAACGAATGAAATAGGGCTGGACAAAAATGATGATGAGAAAAGCACTTATACGCTCACGATAAACAGTTAGATGGATTAAACTGCACATATATTTCATCAAGAATGATTTGCCACCACTTGGTTCTATCCATGACTATTTATGCTGGGAAAAAAAACAATAATTAATCAAATCAAAGACTATAAACTTATAGTAAAATAACTTTTGATTAATAAAAAAGAAAGACAAATGCAACATCATGTATTTTCTCTTGGATTTCTAGCTGTTTACCAAGTTAACTGCAATCCCAGGAACCAGGTTTTTCAAGATTCTTTGAAGTTCTGGCAGAGGTATGCAAGGGCAAGTGTTGTTTTGTTTAGTAGCTTTTTGGTTCTTCACAGATTGTGCAAGCACCAGCAAACTTATTTTTATTTTTGAGTTTAGTTGAACAAAAATTGAGAAATCTGTGAATACGAACCCATGTAGGACGGCTGCAGGATCATAAAATCAAGACTAAATTCACGTTTAAATGTAATAAAAATATTTTATGAATCTGCATGAGGTAGATAAATATATGGATTCTCACTGTTGACACTATTTTCCAACAGCTAATTTGATATCCTAAGTATTTGGAAAGGGCAGAAAAAAGTTGTTCTTCCAGTGATAATTACATAGACTCAGCTCAACCTTGAAGATCTTTACTTTTACTTAAAGAGTTTTAAAATATCTTTTCTTAGTGCTCCTTTTTTATTACCTATTTATTCCCTACTCCTCTCTGCCTCTTAAGATGTCTGTTGATGATAAAGAGAGGATCAATAAGGTGATTAGCAAGTCTGCCTCAGGTCATTGTAGAAAAGAAAACAAGGGCTGAATCAAAAAAACATTCAGCCTCTTTAGGCGCATCCATCTTTTGATGCTCCTTTCAGCTTTCCGGGCTTACTTGGTTTGAAACAAGCTGTGCTTCAGTGGACTCCTGAGTGACTCACAGGTCGCTTTGTCTCATCAGTTTTGAGCAAGGACGTGGTGTGGACCCACAGCACCTGTCAGCTGATAGTCCACAAATGTCATCTTGGTTAATTGAATTGTCTCTCTGAAATTGGCTTTTGGTGTGAAATAAGATATTTTTCATTTAATTTTACACAAAATTTCAAAACAGAAGTATAATTTGGCAGCAAATATAATATGCAATAATCTTTTTCTTGATTATTGACTCTTTCACAGTAGGGAAAACTTCAGTGTCTTGTTCAAGTTCACTTTACTGTGAGGGCCAGGCATTGACCAGTCAACCTGATCTGTTATTTTTTTTAAAGCAAATGATTATTTTATTTCATGATTTCACTTCTAAAAGTTAATGGGGTTGACTGATGGTCACCTTTGATGACGTTTGTGTTCCAGACATTAATGGGAGCTCCGACCACAAAAACTCAATTTGAATTTCTTTGAGTAACAAGAAATGTCAGCCATCCTTTGTCCCCAGTAGTAACTCATTATGTGTTGCTCCTGTAATTAATATTTTCTCCTGAGAATGAAGCGTAAAAAAAGAAAAGAAGTGACCTTTGGTGAGAGCGGGATTTTACTGCCTCTGCATCACTGCAGTGCAGAAAACTGCAACCCCTGTCAGCGTTTGCAGCAGTGCAGTGGAAAAT
The DNA here is from genome assembly GCF_053564925.1 of Oryzias latipes. Lineage (NCBI taxonomy): Eukaryota > Metazoa > Chordata > Actinopteri > Beloniformes > Adrianichthyidae > Oryzias > Oryzias latipes. The sequence continues at coordinate 25,725,179 of NC_136243.1, read as the reverse complement.
AAATGCTGTTCTGCAGACTACAGCAAAAGCAGCATCTGCATCGCCGTCGGAGTCGCATGTGAGCAGCAGCAGGCTTCAAAATGCAAAAAAAAGAAAAACAGTCCACCACAATTGTGAGATTCTACACGAGTAACAGAATTCTCCTGACATATTCAGCTGCTGTGCTGTAAATGGAAATCAATACAGAGATTTGTCTGCATGCACAAGATTTTCACAACAAAAAGAAATCATGTAATTTGAAGAGATTACCCATTCTCCCACATTTTAGTAGCTGTTAGTTTTTTTTTTTGTATCAAAATGATTTTTACAGGGATTTTTGACTCTCAGGAAAATAGGTGATGTTAATACTTTTCCCATTAATATCACAATAACTACGCTGGATGATTGTTTTACTCAATGTGGCACAAATTAAACCTTGAGCCTAAAAAAAAATAATGTAGCAGACATGTTGATTTAAATTGAATCATTTTATTTTTTATAACTGGGAAGACCTAACAGTCATATCATTTACAAAGCATCTTGCTTTTACAAAATTGCGCAGAACTTCAAATGAATGCTTTGGTGGTTTCTTACAGTCACAAGATGGCAGCAGAGATTCATGATGCAGAAGTTCAGATGCCCTGATCCACCTGTAATTGTCATTGAAGGCAAAAAGTCATTGCTCCCAGCTGGTCAGTCTACAGCAGATCCCAGGTCTGAGTGAAATCTGAAGGGTCTGTTTTGGGATTTCCAGCATAAGTGCATTCTCCCTATGTTTCCTTTTCTCCCCACGTTGGCCGTGATCCCAAGGCTTCATATTGCGAAGAATTTCTGCGGCAGTATACTTGCTGATTGCTTCGTTCTCACTCCTCACAACAACCAGCTAAGACACTGCCAGAGAAACACCCACAGCAGCCGCGTCCAACAAACCAGCCGTCTGTCCTCCTATCTCCTCCAGGATCCTTGCTTGACTTTGCTGCACGTTCCCATCTTTCCATCTCAGAATGCAGCCGTGCTTCTCCTGCCCAGCTTTGTGGAGGAGTGGTGTTTTTCTAATATAGATGATCTATAAAATAAGAGAACAAAATTTTATCTGGATGCATTTCCATGTGAAGTAGAGCAAGCATGTGTTTTAAAACATTTATTTTCCCCCACCAATACACTTTAGTGCCTTGTGACCCACAAAAAAGATTCACCACTAAAGCCTTTTGCACAGCATCCCTTTAGGTTCACATAACTCGGGCATGCAAAAACTCCCTCAACCTAAGAATAGACTTTGCATGACTCATGGTTTTGCAACAAGAAACTCAGTTTGATTTAGCTCTTGTACAGTTTTATTCACCTGAGCGCCACGTAACCAGGTGTGTTTTTCTGCACGTCAGGGTAAAGAGCTAAAACCTCCTTGTTATCAGTTGCATCACTGCAGTGCTATTTTAAGCCGGCTGACCCCTCGGTGCTGTCGTCTGTGTGTTTGCTGACAGGAAACTAGAGACCTGTGTGCAGCTGCTGGCAAATGAAGGAAAAGAAGATTGCCTTTTTCTGAGGAAGGATTGTGTGAACCAACCACACCTTAGTCCATACATTTGAATTGTACATTTTTAGGCCCATATAACGCATTTTTCCATCTTTCAACTGGAAATTCCTGGGCTTGATGGAAAATTTTACCTCAGGTTTATCTGATGTCAAAGACTTGATGTGTTTTGAAAAATCACAGCATTTAAAGCTCAGGTGAAAGATTTAGAATACAAGATGCAAAAAACACTCTTCTTATACATCTTTCATTTGCCCAAACAACTCCATCGCTGTCCCTTTGTGCTGAGCCATACACCACCTTCACAAGCACATGACGAGAGGAATTCTTTCCTGGTCAGGCTTTGATGTAATCCTTAATTAAGGATTGAGGAATGCCGTAAAACCACAACCCTGTTTCCTGAAGGAATTATGTTTCATTCAGACAATTGCCACAGAACTACAGGGACAAAGTTTGATTCCTAAGCCTTTTTGATTACATTTAAAGTTATACAAAAGCAAATGGGGAATATTTTTATGAAGTTAATCAAAGCAGAAAAGAATGATTTTTTGTATTGCTTGGTAATGTACTACAGTTCTTTAATTTATTTAAGGTATAAAACCTGTTTTTGAGTCCTTACATATTGAGTTTTGCTCAAACACATGGGAAAATCAAACATTTGAAGCAAGTCAAATCTTTTATTTTTCCAAAAGCCAAGTTCCGTGACCACATTGCACTGGCCCCTTTTGAGGTCTCCTATGGTAGGTGGTGGCCCATGGGAGAGTGGTCCCACATGGGGACAGCACAGGTCACCAGGCGCTCGCCTGTGAGCTCCAACCCCAGGCCTGGCTCCAGAGTGGGACCCCGGTGACGCCAATCCAGGCTTCTGAACCAGGGAAGGAGGCCAGAAAGACTTGGGATACCCAAATGCACTGTTAGGCTATCCCAACATCTGGCTGAGCCCTCCGTCAGGGAAGTCTTTAACTCCCACATCCGGGAGAGCTTCAAACCGGTGCCGAGGGAGGCTGGGGACATTGAGTCCGAGTGGACCATGTTTTCCACTTCCATTGTCTCTGCTGCTGTTCAGAGCTGTGGTCGCAAGGTCTCTGGTGCCTGTCACGGCAGTAAACCCCGAACCCGGACACCGGAAGTAAGGGGTACCGTTAAGCTGAAGAAAAGGTCCTACTTAACTTACTGCTGTAGAGTCAGTCACTAAAATATATGTCTAAATCATGTTAGAAAACAACAAAGGCAATATATATATATGCATTTTTATTCTTGATCCCTTAAATATTGGAAATATCAAATGATTTGTTCTTATCACAGCATCCCTTTGGTGACATATTTAGGGGTTTCTCAAGTCTTATGTTACCAGTAATTTAATAGGTTATTAGGATATTGAATTAAAAAGACAAGGTTGAAAAATTCAAAAAAATTTGATTTATTTATTAGATGATAATTGAACCAAAAATAAGTATGAAAAGAGCTTTTTTAAATGGACTTTCTTAGTGTTATTCCTATGGATTGTCTTATTCCTATTAAACTCCACAGATGAAACCTTTTATAAATATAAAGACATCAGAGTTTTGGATGCTTTACAGTAAACTGTTGGATCCGCATGCAACCCTGCTGTAGTATTTTTGCATTTTGCTCAGAACACCTTTGGTTTGCAGCAGCCGTCTTCAACTGTAGGAGAACTACTGGCAGCCCAAATGCAGTAGTTCTTCTCATAGCTGCAGGTTTTTTGAATCACTACACCAAAACACATCAGTGTTGGGCTCCTCTGCACTCCTTGGGTACGCAGTGCTGTCAGGCTTTCATAAGCTTGCAGCACCTTCACTGACCACCCTTCAGCGGTCCCGTGCTCTGAACCCCACACCCCCACTCGTTCCTGCTTCACATTTTATAGACTGTTCAACATCAACAAAGAGAGCTTGAACAGTAATGCTTCTCTATACCTGTCCCATTCCACTGATCTAATCATCCTATATTGGTTAACAATGCCGCAGGGTTTTGCTCGTTGTACACACTAATAGTACGCTGGAGCTTCTGGATTTTAGGACATTTTCATTTTAAAAAATCCATATGAGACAATAGAAGTAAAAACCATTAACTTTCTTTGTTGGACCTTAGAAGCATTGTACATTCCCAATTATGCAGCAACTTTCTTCCGTCACCGTTAAACTGTAAATTATGAAGTGTTTTAGAGACACTGAACACAACTTTTGGAAAGATTTTCCTCAGTAGCCATCTAAATGCTTGATCGTGTTCGTTTTTGCCCTTATGCTTTTGCATGAACATGTGATTAAACATGACAGCATGCACAAGCTCTGCCCACTCCGTACAAACAACCTTAAACTGAAGCACAGATGACATTTCTCCTTGCAGAGAAACTCGAGTCAGGCCATCAGCAGAAACTAAAGTCTTGGCCTGCAGGATGCCTGTTAGTTCTCTTAAAGGAAACTGGCTTTTATTCTAAATAAAGGATTAAAGATTAAAAAAAACTCTGTAAAGATTATTTGACGATCCTGGAAGGGCTGTGTGTGCAGGTTACTGCAATGTTTGGGTGTAAACTAGTCCAGCAGCTTTTCTTCTTGGTACCATGGCATGAAAGAATCTCTTCCACAACACAGCGGTTTTAAAAATGTTTTTTTAGCCTGTTTTTCATTTAAATCATCGTCTTTGTTTAACTGTATTAAAAAAAACTAACAGACAGTAAAGATGCATTAACAACAGCACCTAACCATGATGGTAGCTGCTCAGCTGGTATACTAATGTCATGACATGTCCCCATGATATAGTGTTGCTCACCAGGCTGCAGCGGCGCTCCTCTATTGCCCCTCACCTCCACCACGTGTAACTGCTGTCTGTGCCAGGGGCTGCAGGGCTTTCCCCGGGCACGGGTCACTTCACACCGGGCTTGACCACCAGCTTGTTCTCCTTCTCAGTCTTTCTCTGCCTTCTGTGTTGCACCACAACAAGTCAAGGCATGTTCCCACACGCCACCAGCAGCTGGACCCAGTGCCTAGACCGTGAGGGGAGGAGCAGAGGATCAGAGGACGGGGAAACCCACAAAAAAACCCAGCATGACTCAGCCAGCTTCAGTGAGTTAGCATAGCTTTCACTCCAAGTGTGCCAGCGCATGATGGAGTTACTGTTCCTGGAAAGAGAATGTGGTAAGAAATGATATAAAATTGGTGAAAATGTGACAAAAAATAAAAGTACACCCACTTTTCTGACATTTGTCATGTCACACAGGATTAAGAGGCCCGGCTGTGTTAACCACATCCTTTACCCGGAGGAGAAACTCATGCTGCCTAAGTTTTCTTAGCTAAATGTCTGTTTTTACAAGATGAAATGAAGTTTAGAGTTAAAATCAGTGACCAGGCACAGATGCAGCAAGAAAAACGTCTGATTCATCAAATCATAGAGGAGCGACAGATTAAGTCCATCAGTATGAATTATAAAGCAGAAATTAAAGAGAGGGCATCAGCAAAGTCGACGTAAAATATTCATATTTTCCTCAAACTCTGACATATAATTTTAAATCCTAATTGATCAGCAGTTCATGGCTGCAGTGGGGAGAGAACTATCGGTTGGATCAAAGAGGTGTTTAATGTCATGCGCAACTTTAGAGATGTTTTTATGTGTGTAGTAACTGACACATTACACTGCATAAAGATGCAGAATCATCACTTTCCATGAGTGCTAATTACCCCAAACTGCACTGATGTGCACTTGGCTTTTTCTTACTAGAGCCGAGGTAATGCCAGTTCATCACTGCTGTAAGTGGAAGTTGATCACTAGGCAGATTCCGGCTTCAGCGGCAGGAGCCAGCTCAGCAAAACTCGCCTGCTACAACGTAGACGGAGTTTGGCTCCCTGAGCATCTGTAAAGGGCTGGTGCTGCCCTCCACTGCAGCCTGTGAACCGACTGATGACCTTATCAATGAAAGAGCAAGGCATCCACGATATTACAGAAAACTCAGAGCGATGGAGGCTCTGACTTGAGTTCTGTCTTTCAGGGAAATAAGGTAGAGGAGCAAAAAGAGGCTTTATTTGCCTATTACTAGCATGACATGCTTCACCAAGTAGCCTTTAATACAAAAATCTGCAGCACTGTTAAGTGTGGCAAACTTCAAAGATTTACAGAAAAGTAGGAAAAACGTATGAAAAACTTTGATCCAGGGTTTAAATTCCAGCCTAATCCCACCTTTCCTACCAAAAGTAAAACGTGATCTATAAATCACTTTTGTTAAAAATGTCTAATGTAGAGGGAAAATCGTAATGTGCAACTCTTTCCTGCTTGAGGACAGACGGCCGTTCAGCCTCAAATTTACATCTTTGTCAATAAGCTTTGGTGAGTTGGAGTGGACAGGGCCCAGAGCCCAGCAGGTTCAAAGCTTGCTGCATTGATTACATCATCAGAACTGGAGTGCTAGAATGGGACAATGCACCACTGGGGGTGGGGGGGTTGTACAATCATCTGTTCTCCCGTGTCTCTAAACTCTGTTTAGTCCAATGCAGGGAGAGAGGGCCTCACTGACCGCTGCTGTCATGTGACCGACGGACACTCTTGGTGTGCATCTCCACAGTGTTTGCATCTGTGTGTGTGTCTATGTATGAGTGTGTGAGTGTGTGTGGTTGGAGGCCAGCACTGCAGGAGCACAACTGCTGCAGGACACTGCAGGATTGGTGTTCTGCTGCCGGCTCACTGGCTGATTTTTATTTTTTCACTCAAGCAGATTGCTCAAGGAGGATGGTGAGAGCATGTTCTGCATACTTTTTTTCAAGAAGGAGGGTGGGGGGAGGTGGAAAGGGAGGGGGGGAGGGGAGTGTTGAATCACAGAGGTGCAAAGCCTGCTGTTCCAGCGCTGCGCTGGCCAGTTGTACCTCAGAGAGAGACGACAGTAGAGAAACTGAAGATGAGAGGAGGAGGGGAGCGGATGGGAGGTGGGGGGAGGGCAGGAATGAGGTGCAAAGAACATCAGGTGAGTGCGGCAGTTTCTCTGCTGCCAGTGCAGCACCCACCCCAGGCGAATGTGTGCGCAGGACTAACTGCAGATGTTCCTTGATGATGTCAGGTTCTGAACGTAGTCCTGTTAGCTGTCATCACTGCACTGATCCGCATGCTTCATTGGGGGGGGGGCAGAGCCAAAGGCCACAGAGATGCCCCGGAACTTGGCTTCTCCGAGAGCCAGTTTGCCTTTTCAAGGTCTCGGCCCAATTATCTGGCACGAACCCAGAAGCTGAACCTGCATACAAGCTAACTCTCCTGGCTGCACTTAGCGCTCAGGCTTAGAGAATACTTTAAACACTTCCTCAACAATAAGTATCTCCTCATCAAACATTTTCACGTAACTTATGAAAAATGTTCAAAAGGAGAAGACAAGTGAAGAAAAGTATAAATCCTGGTATTTAAAGTTTCAGAAAATGTTGCGGAGTCCAGTGTGCCTCTGCTCTGAGCAACATTTTTACTTCTCTTTTTTTATTAACTAGCCAAAACATGTATAAAATGAACACAAAAGGAGTTTAGTATATTTTTTCCCCACTCAGGATGGGCAAAAATCTTTCCAACGAACCCAATAGAACTGCACTAACCATGAAAGTCCCCAATCGCTCCTGCACTACTGTATCACTGCACCACAACTCCCATGTCCCAAACAGGCCGCAGTAGCCTCATTCGAATTTCAGTTCAGGACCTTTGCTAAATACACCCTTTTAACTATTTCCTAAGTTCTCATCGACATTGAACTTGTGTTTTAAAAAGAGCAGATGGCTGACAGGGTCAAGGAGAGAGCTGGAGCTGTCTGTGGTCCTCAGCACAAAGGCAACAAAGATAAAAGTCGTCGTCAGAGGAGGGAAGTCTTTGCACCATGGAAGTTTTTTCTCTTTTGGATTTTTCTATCATTCTTATGTCAAACAGCAGGTCCTCTCAACCAGCCACTATGTGGCACACTGTCTGCTACATCCAACCTGAACCATGCGTTAAACATGGATGAGGGAACAGTGGAGCCTGATTGCTAGCAGACTGGCTGTCTGGCTGGCTGGTTATTACTGGTGCAGAGAAGGATGAAACTGATGAGACGGAGGCTGCTTCAGAAGCTTCAGAACTGCAGGCATGCAGACACTGAGAAAGGTAACCGTAGCAAAAAGGAAGGCATCTAAGAAAGCATGCAGGGTAGGATTATTCTACAAAGGAAAGCGATGTTTACCTCCTGGACGAATCTTGCGGCGCATCACACACAGGACAGAGATGAGGAAAACTTCTCTGCACTCACTCTGAGCCTCTTGATCGCTGGTGATGTGCTTTCATGGCATGGGAAAGTTGACTGCAGCATTGCCTCCTGAACAGAATGACATTGTTTGCACTCTCTCTCTACCTCCATCCCTCACTCCTCCTCCTCCTCCAGTACGGGCTCGCTCCCCCTCCTCTTCATTGCACGCTTGCTGGCAGCACAAACTGCACAGCTCAGCAGTGTTCCCCCACTGCCGCAGCAGATCCTGCATGAGCTCTGCGTATCCGAGTGGGATGGGACTTTTAAAGGGGAACGCAGCGTCCAGGGTCAGTGTGTGTGTGTGCACATCCTCAGTCCACCTTCCTCTCCTCCCCATCCTCATCAGCAACTCCTCATCCGCCTCTCTTGGGAATCATCGGTGCAAAGGATTCCTCGTAAGAGAGACCCCCCATCGATGCACTCTAAACTCGCCGTTCCCTCATAGTTGTTATCTCATCGCAGTAAAATCAGAGATGCAGCAAAAGCGGACATCCGCTGAGAGGAGATAGGCAATGCTACATATTAGGGCAAAAGAAGCTTAATTTCTTTAACAACTTTTTAAGAAAATAAAATTCACATTTGAAGTAATTGGCAAGAAAATAAAAAATATCCTAAAATCCACATGATTGTTCTGCCATCCTATAAAAGACTCAAAGTTTGTTTAAGGTTTCAAACATCTTTGAGTTACAGAAAAAAACTACCAGAGGCAAAATGTCCTTAATGTGCAATCCCCAGTCTTTCATTACCCAAGATGCACTGCTCTACTGGTGGTATTCTGCAGTGCGCTAAAATGTGGAAATATCTTGACCAACTGACTTTTTTTATGTGTTACATAGCTCTGTTAGAGCGAGATCATCTATCACACAGACAGTGACTTTCCACTTCTCTTTGTACATTTACTCTTGGTGTTGTACCTCTAAGTTTGGGCTCTAAAGGTGTTAGAATCCTGATTAAAGCATTTGCATATTGGCGGTTCACTGCAATATTAGGTAGTTTCTGGACACTGCAGGGATGGTGTATCTTTTTGGGAGAATAAGCAGCGTCATGCATCTGATTTTAGCCGTATCACCATCTGTCCAAGGTCCGTACTTGACTTTTTTCATCTCATAAGGTCCGTTGCGAGCTACTGATTGCTGAACAGGCAAAACTTCTGTAATGTATGAGCGGGGATCAGCTGCATGGGACTGTCTACATCAGTTGGCGACAGCTTGAATCAGAAGTCCATGTCATGTAAAAACTGCCACCCGTCAGCTGGGAAAGGGAGCTTTCTTGCCTGCATGCATGATTTGCTGCTGCGCCCGTCAGCCGAACCACCATCTTTTCTGCACTCTTTGACACCAAAGAAAATGCCCCCACCAGCACGTCCCTCACAGCCCACGCCACTCTCGGTAATGACATCTCCTGAAATGAATAAGCCATGAGGATCGGCTCTTTTGCATGTCCTATAAGATTACCTCGCCACGCTTCACCTGGCTACTGTTGCTTTATCACTTCCCTTAACAGTCCAGAAAAGGCCGCAGAGTGTAAATGTGTCTGAAGGCTTTTCTCTGTTAGATCTGCAGCTGAGAGAACTGCACTATACATTGAGAGACATCTTTAACTAACCAGGCTTGTGACATGAACTCAAACACAAATGTTGTCAATGAGAGGGGTTAAAGGTCTGCTGTCAAAGACGGGCTTCCCTGACACACACAGATAATGGAGTTAAGACGAACCATTGGCTTCAAAGTGAATGCGTCTTTTTCTCCGTAGCTCCCTCTTCCTTACCATTCACAGCCCATTCCTCGGCTCCATCGATCTGTCCGGAAAAGATAATAGAAACATTGATTCACACGCTCAGCAGCTCGCTTGCTTTACACATCACTTCAGACTCATTCTCAGTATTTTTTCAGTCACGAAGAGAATTGCTTTGAAGGACAGTTGTCTGCTTTTTACTACTGTTCATATTAAAACTGTTCAGGTGTCTTAAGTTTTTTGGGGTGGATTCACAGAAACAATTTCTAAATTAAAAAAAAAAACTTGGAAAATTTGCTGAACATTGTTTTCAAACAAATTTAGTTATGTTTTACATGAGAACCAGAAGAAAAAAGTTATTTATTATAGTCTTTTGTTTAGTTTTTACACAAAAATACATCTTTTACAATTTCCTGAATCTCTTATTATCCATGTTGTGCTATAAACAACATTTAGAAACTGTTAATCACATACAAAGTGGTTCACTTCTCTTAACTATTCTACTTTGGAGATCCTATTTTTTTCTATTGCTGTCACTGACCAGTTTCTCCATCTAAATTTCTGTCTTAGTACTTCCTCAAGACCCACTTCGATCTTCTTCAGAGCTATTTTTAAAAGTGATTCCAGTTGGCTCTTTACTGTGATTATGCCAATTTAGGCCAAAAATCAAACACTGCTGTTTTCGAGGACATAGTTTCTGCAGACCACCAGTAGTTTCATCAAGAATTCACTTCTGAGTTGCGGGCAGGACCGTTTGCATGGAGCAGCCCCGCCCCCCTTCCCTTTCCCATTGCTCAGAGCAGAAAGTGTTCTATGTCACAAATAAGCTCTTTTCCAAACGACATTTTTTTGGTGCCTATTCCTGATTCACAACTGTTTGAACGAAGAAATCCTCAGAAATGCAATTCAGAGCTTAATTTTCCTAATATTTGTCCACCATCATCAGAAAAATGCAACAAGAGCATGTTAAAAACAACAAAAGCATGATTATCTTTGGGGTGAATCTTTCAGCTGTTCATATTTTAAGTATTAAGTGAGTTTTAAAGGAACCTGACTGAATTGTGCAGGTTTATGGTCGCAGGAAAGTCTCAGTTTGTGAATCCTAACAGACTCCTGCTGCAGTCAGCTTATATATAATCATCTCTTAATAACAATAAAGATCAAATATGCTTTAGGTAAAGAAAATGTTGTACAAACAGATTGAAATTTACAATTAGTTTTTATCCCTTGAGCTTTATGATTAACCCTTTAGTGTGCTGAGAGATCAAATATCCATTTGTTCTATTGCCAAACCTGTGTCCTTAATGTTGACTCACCCTGTCCTGAACAGAGATAAGTCTGTGGGACATGTAAAGTGCAGGGCATCATCATTTCCTCGCTCTGAATGGGACAGCTAGTGGAAGAGGTTCTGTGATGGAGGAAAGCTGAACTTCTGACAGCCGGCTGCTCTGGTATAGTGGATGAGAGGAGCAGCTCTGTGAGCTGGCAGTGTCAGCAGCAGCCAGTCTGTCTGCAGCAGTGTTGGAACAAAGGCTAGCACAGAGATCCGCCTGAGCGCTGCAATACTGCAGCGCAGGAGTTTTTCTTCAAATCCATGCAGAGTTTTGATCACAGTTTTAAGCAGTAAGTTAGTCTGCATGTTGTTGTTTCTCTCCTGGGTTCTTCTAATTTATTTTTAATTTTTGGAATGACCTCAGGTAAATCCTAATTTTCTCAAGATTTTAAATGGGTTTGAATTGCACCTACACTTGTAAAAGTAAGTGTAGCTGAAAAACAAAAAAAATTGACATCATCCTTTTTTCAAGTGGGAACTCAAAGCCAGTTTAGACAGAGAAAACAAAATGATCAGTTTAAAGGGCTGCAGGACACAACTTTAATGGAAAATGCAGTAGTCCATCACTGTGCTCTGGCAGGATACTGAACAAACTTGAGCTTAGAAGAAATTGTCAGTACCACTTCCAGTTTCTTGTGTGCTGGTGGGGAAAGAAAGCCTCTTATTATTTCAGTCCTCTTCCCTGCTGCAATATGTTGTGCGCTTCTGCTTGTTAATGGGTGCTGCGTGTCCTCCACAGCACTCATATCATCCAGAGATGTGCGTTGATTCCTGGCCTATATTCGCCGCTGCTGTTTGTTTCCGTGGAAAACAGGTACAGCACACCAAGGCTAAATCAGATAATGCACGGATTCCTCCGGAGTGGCCTAATGATGGCTGTCTCTGACTGTGAAGCTGTTCAGCAGCTGCTCCGGGGTGATTCCTGACACATGCACACTTTTCAGCAGAAACCTCCACAAGTCTGCTGCTAATGAGTGAGGAGAGACTAGAAGAGCATGTCCCATTATGCAGAGGTACCAGGAAACTCAGAAAACTAAAGCTTTGCTTCGTGGTGTGCAACTTTGAAGGTTTGTTTATTATTAAGTCCTAGAATTCTTTTAAAAAGAAATTGTTGATGTTTTTTCTTGTCATCATTGTGTTTATAGCTTCCCAGCTGTGTTCACTCATATTAATAAAGGGATCTAAAAATGAGATGCACCTCGTTTCATCCACATGTTAAAAAAAAAGGTTTTGTTTGGTTGTTGTTAAAGCAGGATTGAATTTCTGAAATAAATTGACCAAATTTAGATTACCTCTCACCCTCTAACCTTTTCATCCTTAACAGGGTAGAAGCATTTCTTAGTCATACTTTTATTTTCTTACAATTGTACCAGGCATGAACGTGCTGTATAAATAATGTTTGGTTTGATTTGATCTATATTTTCTCCTAAACGCATCATAGATCAACTTTTTTCCTTTTTTAAACCAGTTTTCCCAAATCCAGACACTTTATGTGAAGCTGCTGTGAGAGCTGAGGACAGCCTGCACTCCTGAGTTTGCAGATGGATCGCTAAGATGCTGCCTCTGAACCATGGCATTTTCTTACTAAGGGCTACCATCCCCTGCTTCAGCCAGCAGAAATTAACCGGGTCGCTCATATTCTGATCATTTATTGGTAAGCCAAAATTTCCATGGACTACAAAAAACAAACAAACATCCCATTTCTGATCAACATAACCTCTGCTGGCCATATTTTCCAAACCTCAAGACTCTTTTTATCTGCACACCAGTCAAGGAGACTCTCCTCCACCTGGACCTCCTCCCATGTGGATGGAGCGTACTGTTCCACTGCTGATTTCCACTCCGTGTTTCAACAGCAATGCACCATTCAAGTCTGCAGCCAAGTTGACAAATGAGCAGTGATCTGAGCAGAGGGGGATGCTTGCACTGCACCACATCCTGTCCCATCCACATCCCTTTGCCCTGCAGTGGTTCACCTCCCCTAACTGAAGCCGTCTCCTTTAAACTGGAGAGAGCTGCGTTCAAAGTCACACGAGCAGAATATGCAGCAAATACACGCGTGCTGAATCGTGTATTTACTGGAATGAAGCGGTGAGCGAACTTCGGTCTTTCTGTGCCTCCATTTGTCAGCCGTGCTCCACGGATTTTTACGAAGTTTCATTAAATGTCACAGAAAATAATACTCCCCCCATATCTTTGAATAAACATATTTTCTGGTTTAGTTCATTCAATCACACAAAAAAGATAGCATTTTTCCTCTATTAAAAGCTGAAAAACATATTTCACTGTGACTAAAAGGCTGTATTAATGCAACTATGATGAACTTAATTACTTTTAAAGATTACACAACTACAAATATAATATATAAACTATACTTTTATTGAGATGTTGAACTTCTTAAAATAAAAAATGAATAAATTTGTAGTTCTAAATCTGGTTCATTTCTTTGTTTGAATCCAGTAAATCAAACACTTCCTGATTTACTTTTTTTCTTGCTTCCTGCTTCATTTATTTGCTTTGTTTGAAGTAACTTAACCCCATTTGACACCTATTGATGCAAATATGCATCAAACCACTTCAGCTGCAAAATTACCTTCCTTTAGCATCAGCAAAAACATATGAGACTTTTTTTCATTGCTAGAAATAAATTCAGGCATCAAATACTTTCGGGAGCATTAACATTAAAACAAGAGTTTTACAAATGCTCTACCACACTTAAATTACTGTATACATTCAGAAGAAAATGTGGAATTCAGATTTAAAGAGTTTCTGTGGCATGGGAGTATTAACTTTTAAAAAGTGTGAATGGTTTTCTCGGCCGCGCTCTCCCCACTCAGAACCAGTAAAGATCATTCTCGTTATCATTCGTAAGGATTTCTCCTTCACAGAGCTGAACGGTGCAGGTCTTATATTGCAAGCGATTCACTGAAACATGAGATGTCTTCTCACCTACAGCATAATTCTATTTAAGGGCTCTGCCTCAAATTCGGTCAAATGGGTGTTTAAAAAAAAAAGAAATCTTCTTCAACTCTGCAAACCTTTAGGAGGCAGCTTGAGGACTGAATATGAAGAACCTGACAGATGGACTGATCCACATGCTTTCTGTGTTGCCTGCAACTGCATTTTCCAGTTGAGGGAGAGCATCCACCCACTGGTCTTTTCGAGAAACTGCATCTTGGTGCAAGTAAGCAGCAGAGAGTCTGACGCAGCATGCAATCATTCACCTTGACTGCGTGCGTTGCTCAGACTTGCCTCGGTTGCAGCTGTCCACACAACCCTCCACCCTCCTGTAAACGCACCCTGCCAGTCGTAGAGTGGGACAAACTATCGATCCTGCTGAAATGATGCTTTCGAAAAGGGAGGCAGTAAGCATGTCTGCGGGCCCCTCCTCCACGGCGGAGCGGCCCTGAGTTATCATTGAGCTCAGCACATTGCGCCCAAGCCACATGGGAAAAATGGGATTTTCACTGGAGAGGAGCTGAGTGGAAGGTAATTCAAATCGCCAAGCTATGTTCCCTGCCGACGATGTAAAACGAGCCGTGCTACCTTCAAGAAAAATAAGGTCGTCTGGCAAAACTACTTTAATTTCAAATCCTGCCAGAAGGGCACATGACAAATGTGAAAATATGTCCGAGCAGGAGGTTCATGACACATTTAACCACTTACCAATTCAGCTTTTGACAGGATGTGTGTGAGTCAGCTGAAGTTTTTCCTGTTATTTATATTCCTTTTATGAATGGAGAGATGTTCTGCAAAGAAACGAAAAGATTGCAACCCTGAAACAAGAGATGTTCCTGTAGATCCACTAGGTGGCATCAGTGTCTCAGATTTTCCCTCCAGTCACTAAAATTTGATGCATTTTTTCTCTGACATCACCTACTGTATGACTGTAGCTCTGGCTCCAAAAGGGTGGCAGGTTTTAAAGCTGGTATTGTTCACTGTTGTAGATAGAACACTTCACTTACATCTGTTCGCCTTATGACTGAAGATTGCTAAAATATTTCATTTAAGTATCCGTTTTAAAGGTCTGAAAGGATATCTTTGAGCGTTCCACACAGAAAGGCTATCTTCCCATCAGTGAACATCCTTGATGCTCTGAAGCGTCACTGTGACTAAATGAGCAGCACTGACCCATGGTGAAGATCACCTCTCACTAACAGTGTTGGTTGAGGCAACGGGTGACCTGAAGGTCAAGCTGAGCAACAGAATGCATCTGTGTCCTTTTGGGTGATTGCTACTGATGTCATGCTTTTGCTGGTGCTTGTGTGGTTTTTGCACACTGAAGTGTGTTGATGATCAGTTATTGGTTCTTTTCAGAGCAGTTATGAGTCAATATAATACAGTGTGAAATCTTATTTAATTTTTATTTTTTTTACAAATGGTTTCAAAAAACGTTTAATCCTCAAATTTTTAACTACTGGTTAATTTATTCTGTATTTCTTTTTCTTTCGTTGCATTCAAGTCATATTGTGTTTATTGGACATATAATGAAAACGACATTAGATGAAAAGGTTATCCAAATGTCTGGCAAAGCAAAATCCTGTGTCACAAAGAAAACGTTCAAATGATTAAAAAGATGAAATAATAAAATTAGAAAATAATACACACACACATTAAAAAAGGAAACAGTTGTGTGCAGGGTTCTGTATCTCAGCTTACATGATTTAGCACCTGATGTACTTGATAGAACTCCAATCTGAAATTCTATCTTTTTAAAATTGGTATATTGGAAATAAAAATAGTAAAAACATTAATTCCCATAAATAAACTCATTCATTAAAAATTGTCATCAATTGACAAACATAAATCCCCCGTATTGATTAAGCATTGATAGTTCTTTATAGTTTTCTTTCCATCATTTCCAAAACATTTAAGAGACTCTCACAAACAATTCAGAAAATAAATAAAATTAAACAACAGAAAAAGCTTTTTTTTTTTCCTTTAACCCAAAGCATGATGCACTCTTATTTTACTTATGTCAATGTTGTTGTTTTACTGAATCTAATCTTAAAAAATGCAATGTAAAAAACTTTTTGAGCTGATTAGTTCCTGGATTTGAAAAAAGTAGATTATTTAGAAAAACACACATGTAAACAAAATAAATTGTAAATGTCAGAAATAAATAGTGATTTACTGTAAAGCAATAGGCTCGTCTTTACCTTATTTTACTCTCATTGTTTATGTATTTTATATGTATTAATTATGCTGCTAAGGACCTAGATTAAAAAAAAAGATTTCAACAAAATAAAATGTAAAAATGAATATTATTGACTCACTTTAAGGCATAATAAGGCTTCTCTTTTGCCATTTTCTCCGAATCTGAGCAGACTTGGACCGTCAGCTGCATGTTGTCCGCAGAGCTGCGTGGGGAGGTCCTAATCTGCAGGAGCAGCTGGGAGCAGTTTACCACGTGATAGGAGAGATGTTAGAGCAGCCATCGCCGTTTCACCCAATTCATGTCCAGGCTCAAGCTGGGAAAAGGTGAGGCGGCGAGGAAAAAGGGGCGCCACCCGGGAAGAAGCCTTAGCTGGATCCCTCCTCGCCGTACCAAGGTGTGTTCTCCCTCCGCCCGGCTGTCGGGGTGTTCGTGTCGGCTTTACAGCGGGGCCTGTCTCCGCATCATTTTCGGCGTTTCCTCACAGAACGGGGGACGTTGACGGTAGCGTTAGCCTCGCGCGGCTGTCGTCCATCGTGTTTTTTTGTTTTTGCTAGCAACAGCCGTCGTGCCCGCGTGCGGTTGTGTAACGCCTGTCGTCGGGCGGGCTCACGCCGCAGGAATAGTGGAAAGGCAAAAAAGGAAAAAAGTAACATAATTTCGTCGCTGTGTCGTCACTCCAGGATCCAGGCCCACGACAGTTGATGCGGGACGGCTAACAACATCCACTCCGCGAGGCGAACACGCCAAGTTTACGCGTGAACGGGCCCGCGAGGACTTGGTCACATTTAGTGTTCATTAACAACTATTTGTTAAGCAACTTAAACTGACAAATCACTTTTAGGTCAAATTTGCCGTTGGAGGGTGGTGTCGATTCGGTTTCCTACTCAGTTTGGGCCTGTCCGGACCTGGGGGGAATACTTGGGGGGTGGGGGGTTAATGTTATCCCCAAACTGCAGATGTTGTGACCATCAGCTGATGGATGCCACAGACTATTACCTCCAAAATGCTGAAGCTGACTCAACAATACCCCCAATGAACAAAAAGTGGGATTACTTGCATCACTTGTGGATTTTGGTGTTTGGTTTCATTAAAAAAAGTCTATAAAAGTACAAGAAAGCAAGTTTAGTTTCAGTTTCTGTTCTTCATGCTTAATCTAGAAACAGTGTTTTGAAATTCTCACCTGCTTTGTAGTTTAACAGAAATCCAGGTGCTAAATTGAGCCTTAAATGAGAAACAAGTGCTTCCTTGGTTCTGAAAGTCCACCAAGCTCTTCTCTTTGCATGTCAATGAGCTCCAAACCAGCGCAGGGCCCCCAGGAGCCCCCCAGCAGCCCAGGTCTGGCTCTACCAAACACACCCCTTCTGCAAGCTTCCACCCCTTTGTGCCACTTAATGGTGATGTTTGTTTTGTGGCGTGAGCTAAAAGCGGGAAGACCTGCTGGTCTGCGCTGGTGTAGCCGTCTGTGTTTCATGGGGAGGTGGACCCGTGAAAGACTTGGCTCCTCAAATGTGTAAATTAACATGTCCCCCTCCCCGAATGCTGGACAGCCATTGAAAAGATCTGGGTTTTTTTACATTCAGATGGCGGCCGGCCACCCACTGCTGGCTTTTCCTTCCCTCCTGTTTTCCAATAACTGAGAAGACATGACCCATTTTAATGGTTGTTTACTTGTATTAGAAGGAGAGTTAAAGGATTCAATGAGCTCTTGTCTACAATTCAATTAGAGTGGCTGTCCCAGCAGCACCAGTTTCCACGTTACACAAGCTTCTTGCAGTGTTGTTGTTCAGGCAGAAACAGGGAGACCTAAAGGGAGCAGTGACACCTGCCCTGATTAGTCTCTTTGTCATTTATTTGAATAGTTCTTCAGTCTTTGTGGCAGGACAAATACAATTGACTTTCTGATTTAGTACCACTTTATTAAATGACATTTTTTCCATCACAGAAGACTTGGAACACAAGTTCTTCAGGGATTCTTAGCAGAAGGAGCTTTGTATTTTTTCCACCATTTTCGCTCTCTTTTTTTTGTGTGTGTGCATGTGTTTAAAGGTTTAAACAGCCAAATGGTTGGATAGTTTTTATTGTTACAGATTTGTAGCTACAGACTTAGTCGTAAGGACGGTTGGTGTTTTAACTGCAGCTGTGTCGCTCTATTCATTTTAATAATCCAACCTATTGTGAAGAGTCTTTTCAATCCAACCACTGGCGCTCCAAAATCTGGTTGAGCTCGTCTGTCTGGGTTGGCCGTGCTGAACTGGGTAAAACGAGGCCACACAGTCTGGTTTTTCTGACGCACAACTCAAGACTTCAGATCAGAGATAGTTGTGGGTATTGATGGAACACCAGCTTTGAAGATGGGAGAAAAGAAAAGTGTCATTAAGGCTTGTTTTGCTCTTTTCTTTTTTTTTTTTTTTTTTTTTTAGGTTTAAATCTGTAACGAAGGCTGGTTTTTAATGATGGATAAAAACAGAAGCCCTTTTGTGGCCCTCACCAGCTAAAGAGCAACTTTACATACTTGTGAATATAATTTTCTTAAATGGAGCATATTTCCTGTTAGGTGTAAAATCTGATTACTCAATTTTTCAGAACACAAGTTGATTTTAGTTCTTGCAAAATTTGGCTGAAGATACAACTTATATTCAGTTGCGTCAAAGCCATGTTCACACCGCCCTCTGCAACGCGCGTTCAAGTGGCCACCTTCAATGAAAACTATATAAATGAATGTTTCGGGCTTCCATGTCCTCCTGTAGCTACGCAAGTTTCTATGACTGTTATGGGCCAACCGTTTTTTAAATTGATCATGGAGGAGAAATGAATAACTATAGTTTGTGCTTGGTCGGAATTCTGTGACACACAGTCTTTTATCGGAATAGAGCTGTGGAGGGAAAAAAGAAGTTTGGAACAAAGTTTGTAAGATTTGCACCACTTTGACATTTCGCAGCAAGTCTCTTTTAACTGGAGGTATGCAAGCGCTAGTGAACAGTAGAAAAACAAAAGAAGCCCCTCCCTGCTTGTCCAGTGTGAACACCATAAGCTAAAAGTGCATTTAGCGTGTTCTCTAATGAGCCTGACGTGCCCGGTGTGTCTGCAGCTTTATGTGTTGGCTTGACGGAATAGTTCCAAAGTGACACAGGATGAAGAATTCAACAGATTTAGTGACTTAAAGTGATATAAAGACTTTAATTGACCTTTTAGCATGTTTTCTTATGCTATCGTTACCTGAGTAATTGCTCATATGTTGTGCTAATACACTAGATTCCAGCGTGCATACATTCAATCTATTATGATCTATTCTGTTATGATTTGCATTTCAAGATGAAATGTTTATTCCTGTTCCCATATTTTAATATATTTTCTCCCAAAGTGCTGCTTATATATTAATTTATTTTCTTCTTTATTATGCTTTTTTTTTCGGCTGCTGCGACTTTTACTTCATAGAGCAACTTATAGTTTAAAAAATACAGTAATTTCCAGCAAAAACTGTTGATATGATTAAAGCTAAAGTTGGGGATTTTTCAGCTTATTTTTCCACAATGACTAACCAATTGTGCTTTCGTGGCTTCTGACCCCCAGGACTGCTGCAAACATCTGGCACCTGTGCGTCCACCCTAAAGCCAAAGAGTGCTATTTGCCTTTTTTGCCACAGGAACACTGTGGAGAACAAGGCCTGAGGTTGACTACTCCCCCCACTGGTCTTTGAGGAGGGGGGGAGGTACGAGAGGAGGGGAGAAGGAGAAGCGGCTCAACCCAACTGGAGCATGGGGCAAAAAGTCCCTGGTGGCATTAAAACCATTGATATGCGTGATCCAGCGTTCAGCCCTCTGAAATTGGAGCTCCAGGCTTTGAGTCACACCAAGCCGTCCCGACTGGATTTGATTCTGGACATGCCCCCCGCGGGCCCGGACGTCCAGGTCCAACACTCTTGGAACAACGACGACCGCTCCCTCAACGTCTTCGTCAAAGATGACAACAAGCTGGTGTTTCACCGGCACCCCGTGGCGCAGAGCACGGACGCCATCCGTGGCCGCGTCGGCTACACCAGGGGACTGCACGTGTGGGAAATAAGCTGGGCCATGCGCCAGAGGGGCACGCACGCAGTGGTGGGTGTGGCCACAAGTGACGCTCCCTTGCACTCGGTGGGCTACACGGCTTTGGTTGGAAGCAACGCCGAATCCTGGGGGTGGGACCTGTGCAGGAGTAAACTCTACCACGACGGCAAGAATCTCCCCGGAAAAACATACCCGGGCTTCCTGGAGCCCGGAGACACCTTCATAATTCCGGACTCCCTGTTGGTGGTCTTGGACATGGATGAGGGGACTCTGGGTTACATAGTGGATGGACATTATCTGGGTGTAGCATTCAGAGGACTTAAAGGCAGGAAGCTGTATCCAGTGGTGAGCGCCGTATGGGGACACTGTGAAATTCGAATCCGGTACATAAATGGACTTGATCGTAAGTATATTGATATTGATGAGCGTGTAATAATGCATGAATTATAGCGCATACTTGACCAATAGAAGGGTTTATTTACATAACGAAGCTGCAGCAGTTAAATGTTCTTCTGATGTCTGAAAGGACTCAATTACTGCAGAGAAGCGTTATATCAGACTTAAGCCTTTATGACTATGTGGTAAATAAACATGGAGAACCAGACATGCTGTAACTCCAAGTGATGTGTTGTCTTGCAAATAAGGGTCTCTGAGTGACGTTTTCAGATACGACTGTTTGTGACCTCACAGGAAGGTCTCAGCCCTGTAATGATGGGATGAGAGAATGAACTAACTGTACTTGTTTTCTTGTTTTTCAACCGCACCGGAGTCGCTTCCACAACAGATGTCACTATTGTCCGAAGTCGTGTTAGAAAACCAGCGGTGCCCGTCTGCTGCCAAAAATCCCCAGTTCCAGTTAGATGGATTCCAGTCATTCATCATTCATTAGCTTTCAGCTGGAAAGCATATCAAAAGTCAAACGTCCCAAGCGCTCCGTGCTCATTAGATTTTTATGTTCAGCTCTGATCTTGTAACCTAGTTAGAGCTGTGCGAAAGAAGTGCAGCAGATGCTGCACAGAACCCACTCCCCATCGTACAGATTCTTTTTGTTGCCTTGTCTGCTGCAGAGATCACATAGAAATGTTCTGTAAAACATGTATTTTTGTATTTATTTACACTTGCATTTATTTAGGAAAACTGTTTTTGTTGTTTTTTACCTGTTCTTGTGCAATTTTTCTGATTTAGGAGGACATACAGTACAGACCAGCAGTTTAGACACACCTTCCCATTCATTTGAATGAGAAGGTGTGTCTAAACTGTTGGTCTGTACTGTATTTAGAAAATAAGATCAAAATTGTATTTGAGTATTTCGTTATTCAAATTGTTGTGAATTTGGAGCAGACACAAAAATGCTGTTTAAAAACAAGAGCTTATTTGTGACGTAGAAAATATGCTGGGTGAGCCATAAGCAGCAATGAGGAGAGGGAAAGGGGGCGGGGTTGCTCATTGAGCCCTGTTTACTATGTCCTAGTAAACACCCCCCCCTCATTTTTCTAAAAACAGCTTAATCATAAATATGACACTTGAACACTTAAAATTGATCAAAAGCTGATTGGACTGGGGCTCTAAAAGATGCTTGCAATATACTTTGAATTATTTAGCATATTTATCAAAGATCTGTTTTTTTTGCTCTGCTTAAAAAAAAAGAGATAAAATACCAGATACTTCTCAGATCAAGAGTTTTACTCCAATACATTTTGTTTTTTAAATTAAAAAACTGTTAAGATTTTTAAGATTTCAGTTTGCTAAAGCAGACGTGGGGTCAAACGTCAGAGCATTTGAGGATGATTATGGGATGACTGAAGTTCTATGTGGTGTCTCTGTATGAGTTCTAAGGGAATCAAATGCAGCTTGGATCCCTCACGCTTTCTCTCCCGTCTCCCCCTCAGCTGAGCCGCTGTCGCTGATGGACCTGTGTAGACGCTCGGTCCGAGTAGCGCTGGGAAGAGAGCGTCTGGGTGAAATCCATAGACTACCCCTGCCAGCCTCCCTCAAGAACTACCTGCTCTACCAATGACGACGCACGCTGACGGTCTCCGTATGTGCAGACGCCTCGTTTGTTGCACTGGGATCGTCCTTGGAGGGTGGGGTGTTTAACCCGTTTGACTGCATTACGAAAACCTCCAGAAGTGACTCATCCTCACCGGTGATTCAGCAAGTACACTTCTTATGGCCGTTGAACTCCTTTTGAGTTTATTTTGTTTTATAGCTCTTTGCAGCTGTGTCCTTTTTGACTTTAGGAAATCAGGAATCGCTGAGCACTATGCACACGCTGATCCGGTTGAAGCAAAGACGGCCGTGACGACTCGCCTGTAGGTTGTGGATTGTTCTGGCATTACTGATTGGTGCCTCTGCTGTGACCTCCGGACTTTGTCTTTTATGCATTCCTGTTATGTAGCTTTTGAATTTTAATTGTCCTTGCTCTGAGACAACACTAAAGTCACAAACATGAACTTTACATGCTAGTAAACTAGTGCAATTCAAGTCTTTGACCACAAGGTGGCAGCACACTTTTTACAACGCATCCTTTGCAATTGAGAAGTCTATCAAAAATCCAGTTTTTATCATTGTGGGTTTTAAATTGATAATATTTATACTTCACACCACACGGTATATTTAAAAGAAAGATGCACTCCATAAAGAGCTTCCAGTGCAGTTTGAGACAGTTCTGACCCTCTTTCTGTTTTGTGGAATTGTCCCATCAACAGGGATCAGGCAGCTGACTGGAATATTATCAGCATATTTTTAACAGAAAGATAACATCACTGTGATCGTTTGTAGCAGGCAGCTACTGGATGTTCTAAACATCTTTTTTCACTCCGTCTTCTAGTGTCGTAGCCTCCTACCACAGGCTTTTTATGCCCAAGTGTATGGTTATTTTCTTTCTTTTGTTTTGTTTTAAACTCCACATGTGAATCACTGTCTGCAGACTATAAATCACAGTATAGAAAAGAACCAGTGGGTGACAATCTACAAAGAAGAAATAATGCCAACAAACAGTGAAATGCCAGACCACTGACTCGTCAAGAGTTTTTAAATCCTTTTTTTCAACGCTCTGTTAAATGTCAACTCTCTGCTTCTTTTTATTTTTACCATGCTTGCAGCCTCCCCTTGATTTATATATATTTTTTTGTAATTCCCTGTAGAAATGTTAATTATATATTAAAGATTGTTTCAAAATATGTGCTGTTTACAAATGAATGTTCTGTTGATACAAGGTTTGATTTTTAATCCGTTACAGAGGCGGTTTAGTTCAGAGCTGCAGAATCCACTGCTGGATGTTTTTACTGATTTAATTTTGGAACCCTCAATTGAATTTCATAATCACCTACCAAAAAATAAATGTGTTGGGGGGGGAGGTGACCATAGCAAAGGAAGAATTAAACTGTTTTTTTCTTTAAAGCCATCAGTTTGTGTCCTCAAAGAGTCCTGCATTTTAGCAAAGCTTTAATATTACTAAAGTAATGGCAGAGAAGCAATAAAGTTTCAGACAAGTTTGGGTCCTGACTCCTGCAGTCTACATGCTTATGACTGGGTTTATCTAAATATGTTTGGAGCTTTTACTGTTGCATCAGTTTTTGACATCTGTCAAAGACGCACTTTAATCCCTGCTGTTATTCAGCATTTTACATAAAAGTACAGGATTACGTTCAAGTGCTCTAAAGCCAAATGCCCCAAAGAGATCTGCTCCTAGTTCCAGTAAGTTCAAGAATCAAGAATTTTATTTGTCACATACAAAGTTATATTTAGCAAATGCAACCAGTAGTGAAATGTACGCCAGGTCCGCTCCGTGGACAGTGCAAATAATTAAGGAAAACGGCACAGATGAAAATATACATAATATACACAAGTAAAGCTATGTAAAGATGAAATAAGAAAAAATGTGTATTGTAAAATTAAATATAGAACGCAAAATAATGTGCATGAATGTAAACTGTAGACTCAGATAATTAAAGTTTATACAATACCGGGGGTCTGCAACCTGAGGCCCCCTCATGTGGCTCTTTGGCTTTTAAGAAAAATACAAAGTCTTTGAAAAGATAAAATTCTAAAGGTTTTGTAATTTATGTTTTTTTTTTTAAGTTGGGTGATCTTAGAATTTATTCAAGACTATAGTCCAATCAATAAAAAGGAGTACACACACCCACTCCAATAAAAAAAGCACAATGTCAAGAATACACAAGAAGCAGTATACGAAAAATTACAATAGTTAAGTAATTAATTGAAAGGATAATAAAATAACAAAACCATTACTTATACATACCTCACCATAAATCTTAAACTCAAACTTAATTTGTATGGCGCCTTTCATTTTGGTTGAAAACACAACGTGCTTAACATAAAAGCAAATAAATGGTCATATGAAAATTAAAACAGAAAACCCAGGGCAATCACACACAGATGGGACCCCTCCCTCTGCCCACCCAGTTCCCCCGTTATAACCCTGAACAAAAATGTAAGAACTGCAGGTCAAAGAAAAAGTCTGGTTTAGTTACAAGGACAAATTAAAATGACAATCCCTCCACTATTTCAATAAATTTGACTTGAAGCGGATGGCACTAGATCTAATGTTACTTACACTCAAGATGAAGCATTTACCCTGCAGAGAAACCTGAACATGAGTGAGCACATGCAAGCCCAGAGAGTGTTCATTCTGAGCGAAAAACCAACAGCTCACTAGTCATAATGATGGAAAATATCAAGCTTGACCCAAATTTTTAATTCAAGTAACTCTGTTGCAGCAGAAGCATCCTCTTTGATAGGATGTATTTTGGAACTTTTATGTACTGCCGGCAAAATATAAGATATTGAATGTGTTTTATACAGAATAAATCATTGCAATAATTGAAATATTGTACATATTTAACAGCTAGGTTTTATAAAAAAGGCTAAATTGCAACAAAAATAAGGTTTATATCTCTAAAAGTTTTGGTAAATAAGAAACTGAACCAAGTGGCTCTTTTAGTGCTAAAGGTTCCAGACCCCTGGTTTATACGATCAGTAGTTCCAAAGGAAAACAGTAAATATATGTATTTCAAATCTATACATTTGAAAGGCATATGTCAAGTGCAACCCTTGGAAAAATGTTAGCAGAATTATCCTGCAACTCCCGGCTGTAGTTTCCCATCTTTTCCACTTGAGGGCAGCATTGTCCCCTGTGATGACTAACATTCAATGTCAACCATCAATGTGCATTTTAATGCAACTGTGCCAAAATGAATGTCATGCTATTGGAAAAACAGTGCACAGACGTTACATTATCTCCCCTTACAAAACAAGAAAAAAAATGCCCTTTGTATCTGTTTTCATGTCAATATGTCCTGACTGTGTTATAATATGAAACAAAGTGTTGACAAAGATGATTGTGGTACAAAGACACGGCCTTATCTTACAAACAGGGCTGGTCTTCGTACACATTATCAGGATATCAGCGGGAGTTAAATGCTAAGTTTTATTCCATCTTATGCAATCTAAACAATGGAGCTTTTTCAGTTACAGTTTTTTGTCATAAATTATTACAACTTTCATTCATAAAATGACATTTTTTCACATAATTTTTTACTGATATATGGACTATAATCAGAGGGTAATAAATGTTAGATAACTGGATCAAACTACTTATAACTTTCATAGAGACCAGTACGTTTTATTCCTCAAAAATAGATATGTCGTTGTAGTCCATTCTCTCAAATTACAGCCCATTAAAATATGGATTTCTTTTTAATACACGAGAGTGTGAAATGTAAAAGAATTAAACAAAACCATAAAGATCTTCAGACGAAGTTTGCCGAGTCATTTTCACTAGAAACTACAATTTCCTAGAAAGTGAAGGAACCCCTAATCTCTCAGCAACGAGATAAAATGGGTGAGAAACAGATGTTGCACTCCACAGTAAGGTCGGAGTGAAAAACAGATAACCCATGTTCTGCTAAATCAAAGTCTCATCTTGTGTGGTAAACAACGATGAGACCATCATGTGGACTAAAGAAAGGGGGGAGAACATCAAACGTGTTTCAATTGCACAGCACAAAAACAGAACCAAACAGAATGCACAAAAACATGTTGCAGGCTCTGGTTCTACACTCTTAAAACACTCGGGTTATTTCTTCAACCCAATTATCGGCTTATTCGTGTTGGTATTGCGTTACTTTTTGGAGCATTTTTGAGTTATAGCGGTTTTATTTTAACCAAATTTATGTTTTTTTTTTCCTGAGTTAAATTCAAACTCACCTTTATTTAGATAGCACTTTTCCTGCTAAGGAGCACCTCAAAGAGATATACACAATAGAATAAATAATAGTAAAAAAATATTGGTGTGGATTCTGTAAAATCTCAGAATGTGCTCCTTCTTTCTGCTCCTAATTAAGAGACAAGTATTTTGAACAAACTGCATTCGATTAATAGTATTTTTTCTTAATACCAGAAAGAAGTGCATCACAATAATCGATTCTGGATGTCAATAAAGAGTGTATTAATACCTCAGAAAAAAGTTAGTTCCTCTGTTGTAAACCCACAACAGTATCCATTGTTGTCCAGTGGATACTGCTTCCTCCGTGCTCCTGTTCTGCCGGTATGCGAATTGTTGGGGGTCCCGGGTGGGGGTGGTGGTGGGGGCATGATTTGAGTTGTGCCAATACCAGCCGCTCAAAAGCACTTAGTGGTGATGGGGGCTGTTGGGGGGTCATCATTCAGACCTGTGGGGCTGGAGTTCTTTGGTATTGGCACAATGGAGGTGGATCTGAAGCAGGTCGGATGAGATCAGCTTTGGGACGAGAGTTTCTGGAAAATAGTTGAAACATACGATTTGTTCTCTGTCATTAAAATAAGAAAATACAGTTAGCTGTAAATGAATTTAGAATTTTAGATTTTGTCAGAAGAACATTTATTGCATTAAATGGAATACTGTTTACTAAGGGAAAAAAGTAGGAAAAAAGAAAATGTTCCCATTTTAGGGTGAAATCCTCATAAAAGTGTATGAAAATAGCTGTTTATGTTTAACATGTCACCTGCCAATCACATTTGAGCACTGCCTATGTTTTACAACTATAAAGCAACCATTCTTATTGTTGCTCTTTTAAAAAAAATCTAATGTAGATCCGTCAGATGGTCAAAGTTGTTTATTTTCTGCCGCCTGTTGGTGCCACTTGTTGTGTAACAACTTGAAAAAGGTCAAAAGCGCAGAGAGGAGCACATGCGTGCGCGTCACGACCAACTCCTCCGCCCGGCCCTCTGACGTAGGAGCGCCAAGCTCCTCATCAGCGCCCGGCAGCCCGCTGACAGCTGATGCAAACCGGCTCCCGGTGAGGACGAAGCGGACGAGCGGCAGACGCTACGCAACGCAACTTTCAGAAACGGTTTTTAGACCATGGTGGTTAACTAAAAAGAGAAAAACTAAGATGGCACAGAAAGACACGCTGCTACATCTATTCGCCGGGGGGTAAGACGAGATTAATTCATTCTTTAAGCTAAATATAGCAATTATTACAAAAAAAAAGCTACTTTAGATATTTTTTGATATTTTTGTATTAATGTTATGTTTGTTATTTTATGTAACAGAGTTTAAATGTAAACAACTATTAGATTTCGAAAGTGTGTTTAGCATCAAGCTAAAATGCTAAAGAAAAAAAATAGTAAGCTAGCAAGGTAGCTCCGTTCAGTTCTCAAAAATATCCGTCTCTAGGCTCATTTATGTTTTCTGTGGGACGTTAAGTAAACCGTTGGATAAGAACATCGACGTTACTAAACTAAAGACTGTAGATTTGGTCCACGAGTAAAGTTGAGACGTTGATCCACCCGGCAAATATCCTTTCATCTGAGTGCGGAAGTTGGCTCCGCGTTCTCACGCTAGCTAGCTTGTTCCGGTAAGGCCGACCGGTTCAAGGTCTTAATGGTGTTTGGAAGAGCGGTGGGGATTCGAATCCCCGGTTTTAAAGATGACTCCGACATTTCAAATGAAGTAGTAATTTCGCAGCCGCTCGGTCCACCCTATCTTTCTTTGTGGCTACATGCTACCGGTATGTTGTAGCTAGCCCATAGCTGCGTGATGTCCTTTTTATTATGTAATAGCCACACTCGTCCCAACCGGTCTAAACACGTGATGTTAGCCTATTTTCAGTGTAAGTCTCCTCGTGCTGAATTGTTAAACTTTTCAGATGTATAAAGAAGGGTGTGAACCACAGCAAGATCCTTATTTTGTTAGAAGTCCCATTAAGCTGAAACTGTCCTATTGTTATGTCATGAATCAGGGATCTTAAACCGGGGGGCACGTTCCCACCTTATGCCCACGGAGATCCACATCACTATCTGTGTAATAGACGTTTATGAAAAAACGTTTTTTCGTTAACAAATGTATTTTTTCTTTAAAAGTAAGCTGTCTTAATGAACACATAGATCAGACAAACTGATTCTGTGTGATAAGTCGCATGGCACCACTTCTGCTCCTGTTGACAAATGTGAACTGAATATATATATATATATATATATATATATATATATATATATATATATATATATATATATATATATATATATATATATATATATATATATACACACACACACACACACACATATACACACACACACACACAATGTATATATTATAAATTTAATTAGGTGAGCAAGGCCACTCCTATTCAATTTAACTGTGCTCTACCTGCTCAAATTGCTCACCATCAAATTGCTCTGACTTTTGTAGCATCTCATCTTTTGCTGTTAAAGCTTTTTTTTTCTCATTCCCATCCTAAAGCTCTACTTTGTTGTTGTTTACCTTTCGGGATATCCCTTCAATGGTGGCCACAGCGAAACACCTGATTCACTGATTTGCACAGGTGGTTTGGCAGAGATTTTTACGCCGGATACGACCCTGTATTTTATTCGGGCTGGGGACAGACACAGGGGGGCCTATTTGTTTCAGTTGTAGCTACATAGTTGGGCAGTAGCGTAAAGGGTCTTGCCCTAGTACCCCACACTGGATAAAGCTGATTGCGCCCCCTGGGACACAAACCCTGATTTCCCACCTTTCAGTCCTACACCTAACCAACTGAGCTCACAAAGCTTTACTTGAGTTTTGATTGACTTTGTTACTGTGACAAAAAACTAAACTAACCAACTGAAGGTTTTGACAATTATTAGTATTAAATGGATATCTCCGTTATTAGGGCAAAAAAAGTGACACCAACAGTGTTAAATTTACAAAATCTTTTTCAAATCATATATATAGATATGTATATATAGACATACACACACACACACACTTACTTTAGGAATTGTATCTTTTCAATTGGATAACAATGATATGCAAAATAATCATTATTTATAGAAAGTGCAGTAGAGTAGTATTCAAAGTACTATGATGCCCTGTGCTTTTGCTTTTAAAATTCTGCAGCTAAAACAAGTTGGCTGTATAAAAAGATCTTTGTTTTTGTTTCTAAACAGATTAAATTTGATTTTGATGTTGGTGTGCATTCTTATCACAAACTGCACATACTATCCTTCTGCTCCGTCTGTTTTTTTCCTTTCTTATCTTTATGGCTGCTGTTCATTGTTTCAGGCCCAGACTCTGTCAGTGTGTGTTTGTTGGGAAGGTTATCGATGAACCGGAACACATCTTAAAATGTCAAAAATAGACTCTCTTTTGATCATGTCTGCAATATGACAGAGGGAAATTGATGAGTGATGGGGAAATTGGGTCAGTTGTTACTTTTGCTAAGATGTTTGACTTTGTCCTGCAGACACGACTGGGCACAGAGGCTTATAGTCTAATCTGTTTCAGACCTTTAAGCTTGGCACTGACGAGGTTGGATTGTCAATCAAGCTTTAAATAACCAATTGTATTAATTTTATGGAAATTATTTTAAAATATGTAGCTATATCCTTAGACAAAAACCTCTTCCATGTGTTTATGTGTTTTGCTGCAAAGAGTCCCTTTCCAGAAGAGGTGGCTCTTCATGCGTCACAGTTTTATTTCTCACAAGTATTGACCTGTGACATCTTTGTTGGTTTGTAGGTGTAGTGGCACAGTGGGGGCCATCATGACTTGCCCACTTGAGGTATTGAAGACGCGGTTGCAGTCTTCTGGCCTGACCCTCCGCCCCGTCTTCCAAGTCCAGCTCGGCACCCTTAGTGGTACTGGGGTTATTCGACCTGGCGCCGTGACACCAGGGTTGCTGCAAGTTCTGCGGTAAGATCCCCCCCCCCCCCCCCCCCATGTTGTCATGTAAACAGTGATGCGGTGTTTACATAGATCATCATTACTTCATGGTCCAAAGCCTGTCCAATGGTGTTTACTTTCTACCAGCAAGTACATGTTCAGTTTTTTTTTTTTCAATAGGATGGAGGTTGGGTTATACATGTGCATTAATGCATCTCTGATTTGCTGCACTGACAGTCAAAAATAATTATTCTTGTTCGTAATAGTTCCATAAAGTCCAGCAGTTATGTTTTATTTCTGAAACATAGAACAATCTTCCATTTGCTCTGCTGAAAACTCAAGCCTTTAATCCTTTTTTTTTACATAAACATAGGATTAGGAGTATTCTGCTCACATTTAGTACCTTTAACCAACTGTTTTGACAGACAAAAGCTGTATTTTCCCAGCTATGTCTCAAGATGGAGATGGGAAGCATCTGTGCGAGTGTCTCCTTCTTGCTCCAGCTGAAGCTGGTTTGCAAAACTTGGAACCTTTCTCAGTGAGCTGGGACATAGCCACATGTAAATAAAGCAGATACCTCCGTGTTAGATTTCATGCGTGTCATTAAGTGTACTAACTGGTCTGAACTGGCTTTGTTTGAAGCAGAATGTAAACGTCTGAGGTAGCATTTGATCAACAACACAGAGATCTTTTAAATTGAAATGTATTGTTTCAACCGTTTACATTCAAAGTGCATTTAAAATGATATTTTTTCCAGTCATTGAAAGCTGTGACTGGATACCAAAGCGAACCTTTTTACTTTAAGATCATTGTTTCAGAACCAGGGTCAGGTGTCTGTGAGACTCTGTGATTAGAAATTTGAGTTGAACCAATCCAAGCTGTACCTCCAGAACCTCCCCTGCATATTGAAATAGTTCCTGGCAGACATTCATATAGCTGAGGTGGGTCAGAGAGAGTGTAAAAACACTTGTGTGACAGGTCTTATGTAACGTATTAAACACTACAGACTCCAGAAGTCATCTGGTGTACTAATGAGACGGATTGCAGGACTCAGCTTGTCTATTTTTTTCCTGCTGAGTTAATGAACTTAATCTATGTTTGACAAAGCATTATCCACATTCAAAGTAGCCATTACCCATTTCTCTGTTTGTTTTTTGTTTATGCATATTTTTTCTATTTTTCCCCTCAGGTCTATTCTTGAAAAAGAGGGACCCAGATCTCTTTTCCGTGGGTTGGGGCCAAATCTTGTTGGTGTTGCCCCTTCAAGGTAATGTAATACTTGTGCTTATTTCTCATATCTTTACAGACACTAATATTTAGTTTTTAAGTGCCAACACATCTTAGTGTTTTTTAAAGTTTTCATCAATATTTATACAACATTAATGTCTCTAACTCTCAGTTAAAGCTAAGAAATAAAGAGTCTTTTAATGTGTTTTTAATAGTAGGAAACAGACGTTAAGTAGAGTCTGCCTCGTTTTACAGTTTTCATTTTCATAAACAGGAAGCCGTTGCCATGACAATGACTTCCGACTCTCATATTGTGGTGCTTAGTTCTCTGTGAGCTGTTGTTTTAGAGCAGCAGCTGTCAACAGACGGGTACTTTTTTAAATTTGTCATCCAACTGTCGACAAACTATCTATTAATGAGAAAAGCAAAAACGGTCTTTGAATCAACCCGAAGGAGACCAGCTTTACTCCTTACACACTACAATTTTTCACTTTTGTTTTTCACTTTGGTCATAAATTGACTATTCTGGCCATGACCCCAGCACTTATACTCCTGCTTGTTAGCTCTGCTGTACAAGACATTGTACAGAGAGCAGTCGGTCCTTTAAGGATTCATTTGGTTATGCATTTTTCTAAAAGTCCCTGTCAAGTTAAACATTTCTTTCTTTGGTTTTCCTTGTACTGAGCTCCTCAGTAAGATTAATAACTGGTTAACCTTTGTGTTGAGTAAACAAGCTGATGGGTAGGCTAACGGAGTACTGGGTTAAGAGTCAAACTGATAAAGTTTCATCACATTTGAGGGAAAAAAAATCATTTTTTTATCCTTGGCCACAGAAGAAAACAGTTACATCTGTCATCTGGGAGAGAAAAGGTGAACTTCAGTTTAAAGGTGAAGAGTTGATTCTGATGAGCCTCTGAACTCTTGTGATCGACTACACAACAGTTCAGTAAATTGTCAGGCACCTGACACTAAAACCCGTGAGGACGGTAGAACCCTAACATTCAGAGTTTGTTCTCTGTGTTCCACCTGATTGGATTTGACCTCCAGCGTTGCTCACTTCTGGAGTTTCCTGTAAACTGTCACAAATAAATGACCCTGTGATTAAACAGTAGCTGCTTTGCCATGTGCTGAGGGGTTCAGAGTTCCTCGAACCGGCTCACATGCACAGTGGCTCTGTGGGCGGCTGTTGTTCCCGGTGCTTACTCGGCCCATTCTGGAGCCATGTCGGTCTGTTCCAGAACCGCAGAGGGAAGAGTGGGCATCCGGGAACAGTCTGACCCACAAGATGAGCTTATGAACTCAGTCATGGTACAGAACAATGTGCTAATTTACATTTTTCTGTCTTTCAGAGCCATTTACTTTGCTGCATACTCAAAGTCTAAAGAGGTCTTCAATGGGCTCCTTGTCCCTAACAGTGGATTGGTCCACATGTCCTCTGCAGGTGTTGCAGGTGAGTGAAGCATTATTACAAAAGCAACGTGTTGCACTTCAAGACAGAAATATCAATCGTTAACAGTCCAGTTAAGAAAAAAGCTATCCTCTTTGTGCTTCTATATGTTTGAGCATGTTATTAAAACAGTCCTAGACCTTAAAACCTGATTAAGGGGGACATTTAGGGACAGTTGTCTAATGTGCTGCTTATAAAACATGTCCTCAGCCTTTGTTACCAACTCTCTGATGAACCCTATCTGGATGGTCAAGACCAGGATGCAGCTGGAGAAAAAGTATGTACACTCTTAACAGCAGTATTTTTCTAAATTATACAGTGTATGTATGTTACATCTTTATCCAGGCTGAAGTGTGGCGTTTCAGATCCGTGTACAACATTAAATTATTTTGAGGTCTTGGCAGGTGGCAAAGTGTAGTGTGACCGTAAGCAGGCACATTTCAAAAAGAGCCGAGCCTCCCAGTCCCGTACAGTTGTTTTGCGCCGAGCATTTGACCCTCCTCCATAAATACTGGCTGCTGACGCACTGTTCTTCACGCAGGAGTCTATATTTACATTGCACGCCAGTCGTATCATGTGAGGTAACAAAAACAGCCATGTCCTTGAAGAACAGGTCCATCCATACAGAGCCTCCAAGCTGGTGGTTTATAGAATATAGAAGCGTTTCATTTGGATTAAACTTTATGTGTTTGTTAAAAAGGTGGTTTTTGAATGGTGTAGTTGGAAAAGGTGAACGGTTGCATTGAACCTGAAGGTTTTTGGGGCAAATCCGTTATTCAAAGTTTGGATTCAGGAAGACACTGATGTGTGCTCCATCTGTTTTGGACTTATCATGATTGTAATATTGGGTTTAAGTCATAATATCAGGCCATCTCCATGACTTAACCCATGTCCGCCTGCAGTTAGGTCATCTTGGAAGCTTTAAAAGGGGCTCGCTGCCTGTTTGTGTCCCTCCGTGGTCTAATGTAGCTCTGCTGTAAATGCAGCTTAATGATTCCTCAGGATGAGAAAATCAATCAGATTTTCTAAACCCTTTGAATTATTGCACATATCTGTCAAAACAATGTGATAGGAGTTAAAGTCGGTCCAACAAAACACAACTGTTGGTTGAAGTTTTTGTGTTTGGCCTTAGCTTAAACCTTTCTACCCATTTGCTGGACTTGATGAACCCAGTTTTCCTTTCATGCTTGTTTTTAGACGAACAAAACCGATGATTGTCAGCACACAAGTGTTTGTTTTTACTCCACAAATCCATGTGACTTTGTCACTAAAGAGATCGACTTGTTTGACTTTCAGAGCCAAAGGAGAGAAAAAGATGAACGCGCTGCAGTGTGCTCGTTACGTTTACAAAACCGAGGGAGTCCGGGGTTTTTACCGAGGCCTGACTGCGTCCTACGCCGGCATCTCCGAGACCATGATCTGCTTCCTCATCTACGAAACACTGAAGAAACACCTCGCCAGAAATCAGTTCAGCTCTCCAAACAGCCAAAATGAGAAGGGAGCATCCGACTTCCTCAGGCTGATGATGGCAGCCGCTTTTTCCAAGGGCTGTGCCTCCTGTGTAGCTTATCCTCACGGTAATTTAGTGCAACTACTGTATATACTTGCAACACAATGCTCTACTGTTAAAAAGAAAAAAAAAATCTAATGGATTACTTGTTGTGTATCATGGTTTCCAGAGGTCATCCGGACACGGCTGCGGGAGGAAGGCAGCAAGTACAAGTACTTCTTCCAGACGGGCCGGTTGATAGCTGTGGAGGAAGGATATGCAGCTTTTTACAGAGGACTCATTCCCCAGCTTATCAGACAAATCCCAAATACGGCCATTGTCCTGTCCAGCTACGAACTCATCATCCATCTGCTGGGAGATTCCAAGTGAAAGCAAAGCAATGGAAAGTTTGGACTTGAAAGCAGAAGATGTCACTTGAAGCTTGAGGCACAACGGGTGGAAGAACTGTAAAAGCGCATCTGACGCATATCCTTGGTGCAGTGCTCTAAAGTGATAAAAAAGCAGCTTGTAGTGTTGCCCAAAGAGCGGTTCAACTTATTTAATTCAAAGCTTGTGAGGAGTTCATCAAAACAATGCACAAAGTTATGAAAAAAATAATGAAACTCCAAACCTGTGGAAAAGGAAAAAAGGTCATCTTTGTGGAATACTAATTTTAAGTTAAGTAAATTATTTTTGTTTTGTTATTTTACATTTGTTTCCTTTATATTGTTGTTCCAAAACTGAGAAGGCTTTTTAAGCTGAAGAAGAGTTGTTGTTCAGATGAAGTTGTAGCAACTGTGCTGTTTTCGGCATTTTCATATCTACGTAGACTACTTGTACGTTTAGGTTATGCAACCTTTTGGGTTTGAGGTACAGATATTTATCATATTTTTCCATAAACATACATATCTACAGGCTCATCTGTATTTTCATGAGAGAGAGAGATTACTTTTTTGCAGTTTTGGAAACCGGATGCTGCTCAATAAAATCTGTAAAAGTGCTTCAAACTGCTTCTGTTGCATGAAAAGCTGGAGGATGAAGCAAAGGAGGGGAAAATGAGGTGTGGACGTATTTTAGTCATCTTTAATGAAAAGGGTGTAAAGTAAATGTTTTCAAAGTGTTCGTTCAGCAGGATTCACAGTCAACACTGGTGAATATAAACAGCACCAACAAATATCACCTGGCATATGGACATAAAATAGAATCGCAGAAGACCGATGGCAGCAGGAATGAAAAACTTCTCAACCACGTTGGTTCTAGATTGCAGCAAATTTTAAGAGCGACATTATTTCACAACAGAAATTAGTTAAAGTGCCAAAAGTAATGTATTTTTCTTTGTTCTCTGGTCTGGCATTTTTCAAGTTAATATTTTCTACAGGTCGTTGAAAATTCTTCCAGAAACTCCATTATTTCACAATATCCTGTAAAATATTATTCTGCTTACAAGAAAGTGAGCTGTGTAAACCCATAAAAGTTTTCTTCTATTCTATTTATAGACCAACTGGAAACGTTTTCAGGAAAGTTCCTTGTTTTCTTGCTCCTCAGTAATGCCTCTTCCTGTCAAAGGAGCGGCTACTTGCTGAGTGAAACTCTTAGGTGACTCAGACGTGAGACGGCAAACCGGATCTCTTCCTGGTGGTTCTGGTTGCACCGTCCTTCCCAACCAGTTCAAACTAACTCCTGAGCAGAATGTCATAGAGGGGAGGGGGCAAAGGTTAAACTGCAGGTTTGTAGAAATGAACAGAACAAAGGACTCTTATTGTCACCCTTTGAAAACAGTCAGACGCTCCTATTTGCCATAAGTTATGAATTTGTAAAAGAAAATAGAAAATGCTCTTTTTTTAAGGTTCCTGCTTCTCGCTCACAGTTTAAATCAATAACTAATAGCTAAATGGTAATATATTTTTTATTGACACACAGCAGTTTACCTTCAAGGGTGAGTTGACCCTAATCTTGTGTGTGCTGACTTATCAGTGTGGTTTCATACATTACACTGGTTCCTTAAATGCATCAGACATGTCTTCCTCTTATTTTTAGAAATTACTGAAGGAATATGTTTTGAAGTATTGAAAATATATAGATTGTATAGCATCCCGACTACCTAAAATAACGTCTGCTTAAAATGTTTTAAATCCACCGAAAACTACAACTCCCAGATCTCAC
The DNA here is from genome assembly GCF_053564925.1 of Oryzias latipes. Lineage (NCBI taxonomy): Eukaryota > Metazoa > Chordata > Actinopteri > Beloniformes > Adrianichthyidae > Oryzias > Oryzias latipes. The sequence goes on along the minus strand of NC_136243.1, from coordinate 25,688,663 downwards.
CCCTTCACATTTGGGATCATAGAAAAGCCCCAACTATGTTTGCTGCAGATACCAAAAGGAGTTACTTCTGTTGCGTGCATTGTTTATGAGGTACTTAGGGTTAGAAATATCCTCTACAGAGGACAAATTTGCATTGCTGGTAATCTGGAGGATATTAGTTATTGGATATTTTATCACTGATAGTTTAAAGTTCATTTTATTCAGTAATTCTGCTTTAAACATTCTGGTAATATTAATTAAAAACAGTTTAAGGATACCGACATTTACAGAAATTTGTTAAAATTCCAAATGTATTGGTGAAAAAAGTGACACAAATATTTGTAAAAAATATATTATTTGTAAGACTACTTACACAATATATCTTCATTAACCTTAAAGAAATGCATTATTTCAAATTTCTCTTTTTAATTTTTACCTATGAAATGTGTTAGGAATAAAAAGTTTAAAAAATTATCTAGTGATAAATAAATCAAATGAATTAACAATTGTTATAAATGTCGACCAGTTTTTTTTTTAACAACGAGATATTTTGGAAGAAATATGGACAGAAAATGTCCGTCATGGAGCAGAGCTTGTACAGAACATAGCAGGAAAGAATCATTTTCCACAAGATTACTGCTGCTCTGTCTCCAAAAAAAGGACAGCATTCATATTAAATTAAAGGATTATGTTCCTGGAAACAGCATGCTGATCTGGGTAGGATGTTTAAACGAAGAGATTAGTGGTTGCTGTGTGAACAAAGTGACCCGGATTTTACCTCCGCCTGCGTCTGGAAAACTGTATGCTGATATCATTGTTAATTATTTTTTGCCCACCCCGAATGATCTTATGAAAACAAATCAAGCTCCATTTTACAATCTTTAGGGATTTCCCCTAAACTCAAACAATGATGGTTTTTACTTAGCTGCAACTCTTCAAAATGTGTTCAAGTGCAGACGAGTTTAACACCTAATTTAATGTAGAAAATCACACTTGATAAACATGTAATTTTTTAGAAATAATAAATGGATCTCCGATATGTGGAGTAAAAATAAAAGCATAATTGAAGCCAAATGAAACAGGTATGTAAGTAAACGTTAAACTCGATATGGTATAATTTTATTTTCAAACGCAATATAAAATAGCTAAAGACATAACAAAAATAATGCTTAAACAAAGGAGAAAACGTATTAATTCCCACACCAATCTTGCCACGTCTAATACCTACATGTTTACATTATTCACATAAACACAAGAGCATTAAAGAACAGAGAAATATAACCATGACAAAACATTCCAGTTCATTATTATACATTCCATGTCCTATTAGGCTTTTCAGTTTTCTAATCTATACGTTTCCAGCATTTTTTTTAATTCTGTAACACTTTTACAAATTTTTAAACTTTCCTTCTCACTGTTCCACTTATTTGTGTTGTTCTTACATTAGATTGTTTGATATCATAATTTGTTCTTAGTTAATATTCTCCTTCCAGAACTAGTTTTTCTATGTTCTGTGGAAGTAGTTTTTTTTTCTTTCTAGCTTTCATAAATGACTTACTAACGGTGTGAAGCCCATTGAGACAACTTTTGTTGTAATATCAGGCTATCTAAATAAAGTTGAGTTGAATTTGTTTCATATTATATTTTACTATATCCTTGTTTTTTAATAGTTTTGATTTATAGAATAAAATGCTAGTGTGTGTTCATAATAGTAAACTTCTTATGTCTTGTTCTGTCATGTTCATAGTGGTTGGAAGGTGCTTTTGTAGGCGTTTCCCCTACTTTAGTTGAAAACAAACAAACAAAACAAAAAAGAACAACCAACAACAGTAAATTCCAGTAAAACTACTATTAGGACATTTATTACCCCCCCAATTTATCCATGCAGCTGTTAAATAGTCCTTGATTTAGCAGAAAACTCCAGAGTATTTAATTAAAAGCTTCAATGGCAATGTCTTATGATAATCTTTATTTGCTTTGTGCTGTCGTCCTCAAATGGACAGTCAGGAGCGGAGACAACAGGTGTTTGTAGCGATGCCCCTGACCGGCCACAGCGCCGAGACTGCGGCTTGTGGTGACCTCTGTCTGCCGCAGGGAGAAGGACTCTTCCCCCGGCATGGAGGGATGAATCTCTGGACGTGTGTGCGCGGGGCCTGACGGCCTGCAAAGCAAAAACAAAAAAAAAACCAAAAAAATTTTTTTGGGGGGCTGCAGACTCTGGGCTTTAGGTAAACCCAGGGTTTGAATCGTTTGTTACAGTTATGCAGCACTGCTTCAACGATGCTTGTAATTTACAGCCGCGCCCTGAGTTTCACTCTAGTTCGTCAGCCGTTAGTCAGCTCTTTGTTTTCGGTTGTTGCCAAATCTGCGCTGCACACAAGGTAACCTATGTTTGCTAGCGATTGTTTGCGCCATCGCTGAGACCGCGGGCTCCTTTCCACAGCCGGCAGTCTGACGGAATGCTACGGGGACGATGCTGACATTCCTCCGTATCCTTCTGACAGGTAAGCTAACAATGCTAGCTAGCAGTCAGCTAGCTCGTGGTAGTGTTAGCACGGAGCCTCATATTAATCGAAGCAGTCCATCCTTTTAAACATTTTTTTTGTTTGTTAATTGAATAAGAAACATGTTTTGAAAATACTTTTCAATATTTTAAATAATTCATAAAGAATCATTTCAACTTCAAAGAGGACCACAACTTTACTAAACCCCAGTCAATCAAAAACATTGTGTCGTTTTAAGACATTATTAAAATTAAACATCTGATGTCAAAGAAAAGACATAAAATCCGATAATTAAATTTAAATAATAAATGCAAACGTTTGTTTTAAAATGGATATATATTTATATATATTTATACTATAGCTAACAAATGTAGCTGTTCACAGAATGCCTGATTAAAAAGTTTATTTATAAGTCTATAGATCATAAGGATTATACTTTAAAAAAAATCAGAAAGTTGTTGGGTTTTAAGTTAAAAACTTTTTTTTAAAACAAAAAAAATGTTTGTTTTTATTTAGTTTGTAAAACGTAGGTGTTAGATTAACTTTGTTATTGTGACATACCTAATAGTTTAAGAAACTGTAAGGAAAATGTAACTTAAAATTTGGATTAAAAACATGGATTAAAAAAAAAACGATCAAAACTAAAAAGAAACTAACAACGACAACAGCAACTAAAACACAACCAAAAGCCTGTCACTGTAATTTTTTTTATTGAGTCTAGCTCAACTCAAAAGACGTCTTTCAAAATTGGACATCTCAATGCAATGCATTACCATGCAGCCCAAAAGTTAAACACAATCAATGAAAAAGTTATATTCTTATTTTTTTATTACTATCTTGTTTTGTTTAATTTTGCTAACATATTTATCTGCTCAAATTTGCTCAAATCTCTTAGTTTGGAGTCATCTGAGAAGCTTTTCTGAAGTTGGAGTTTGAGCAGTGATGCAACTTTGCATGTTTTTTTTCTCCTCATAAAAGGTTGCTTGCATCAAAGTTACTTTTGCCCCATAATCAGAATCTTTATATCCTAATGCTGCCATAAACAAACAAACAAAAAAAACCACATAAGTGTGTAAAATATCTGATACAATGATTTGCCAATGGTTTACTTATAGCCTCATATGCTATTGTGTCCTAATTGTCTCCTAATTAGCCTAAATCCACACTCCATTGCTTCATTTTCCAGTGATCTGGATGCTCATTTAAAGAAAAATGACTTTTTAGTTAATACATTAGCCCTGAAATGTTTGTTGAGAATATTGCATATGGAATCACATCTGTTAACAACAGTTTCTTTTCTCTTTTCATTTTTTCCTGCAGCCCTAGTAGGTTGTCTGTGGGATGGAGTTGCAGCTTTTGGTACGTCTGGGATTGATGTAAACCTGTTTCATCTATATCCGTTCCTGTCTCTTAAGTAGATTTCCTCTGATCCTCAGGTGGGGTCAGACTTGTCAATGGCGATAACAAGTGTTCCGGTAGAGTTGAAGTCCTCCGCCACGAGCAGTGGGGGACTGTGTGTGACCATGGCTGGGATGTCCAAGAAGCAAGTGTGGTGTGCTTTGAGCTGGGTTGCGGTTTAGCTGAATCTGCCAGTCGTGGGGCCGAGTTTGGTCCAGGCAGCGGAGAGATTGTCCTGCACCACGTCCAGTGTTCAGGACACGAGTCGAGTTTGACTCGTTGTGCTGTTGTTCTCCACAGTAACTCCTATTGCACCCATGAGAATGATGCAGGTGTGAGATGCTCAGGTGAGACTCCCCTTTTAGACATGTCTTTAGTAAGAATTTTTTCAGATGTTACCTAACTGGCTGTGGTTTGTATGTGTTTATACCAAATAATTTGACAAAACAGATCTAGCTTGTGCCTTTTTTCCCAGGTACCCTGTTAATGCCCAGTCTGTCCTTACTATCACCTCACACTGTGTTCTCGCCGGGGGAGGCTGTCCGCTTTCGCTGCAGCGTTCTGCTGCGTCACCACCTCAGTGACTTCCACCTGTACAAACATGGTGTTTCCACTCCGCTGGTCACGCAGAGGGCCGACCAGTCCCAGATCGGAGTGGAGCTCACCCTGTCTGACGTAGAGACTTTCCACCAGGGCAGCTACAGCTGCCGGTACAGCATCAAGAGAGGCTTCCCGTCTCAGCTGCTCAGCTCTCCACCCAGTAATTCCATCAACATCACTGTGGGTGAGTCGTAACTGCTGTGCCTAGTTTCTGTTGGAGCTCATTTTTCCCTTAAGGCTTATTGTTTTGCAATCTGTGTTCCTGTTAGTGTGACAGCTTTAGTCACAGCAGCCCCCAGGTGGCAAAAAAAACAAAACAATATAAGCACAAATATTTGGTTCAGTTAGCATGGTCAACAGTTTTTACAGTCCAAAGTCATTTGACAGAAAAAAAGCTTTGTATACATGTGCATTTTATTAAAAAACACTTAAAATATCATTTTTATTTCTTCCCGACTGGGTGACAGTGGAACTTCTGACCCCCCAGCACTGGTACAACACTTCCTCTGAAGCCCCAGCCGGCTCTGTCATCAAAGGGCAAAGTTTTAACATCACCTGCTCCACCCTGCAGCAGTATCCCGGCGGTTCTTTCCAGCTCCGACTGATCCGCTCCAACGGCACTGTGCGCCAATCACTGCCTGCCCTCTCCCAGTCTGTCACCTTCACCTTCTCCAACGCCCAGACGTCCAACGAGGGACACTATTACTGCCTGTATCGGGTCCAGCTGGGAGGACGCACATTTGTGTCCAGAGAAAGCCAGCCTCTGCCTATAGCTGTGAGAGGTAAGGAGGAACCGTAGAAGGCCCGACTTTCAGATTTGTGCTTTGAAGTAAAACAACTGGGTAGAAGAACAAAATGTTACGTTTTTGCTACAAATATATCTGAAGAGAGCAGATATCGTACAATGGAGGTTATAAATGAAAAATGTTAGTTTTACAAGCTTTTAACTTTTAGGATTGAAATATTGTGTATATATATAAATTAAAAAAAAAAAAAATATATATATATATATATATATAATAGAAAAATTGCTAGCAACTCAGTATTTCGTGTAGTTTCTTTTTAGAGAATTACTTAAATTTTGCATTAGAATATCTTTTGACATCAGAACAATTCTTTCAGCGTAGTACATGTAAGTCTAAATTCTGTTCTAAGGAGCCTCAAAGTCTTTGCTATTATTTTCTGTTTTGTTTTTGTTTATTTCTGGTTATGATTGTGTCCCTGATGAGTTCAGTTCTTTAAAGTCCCACTCCAATCATCTTTTGTTCTATTTTCAAAGCGTTCCCAGAGGTCTTTTCATTACAATAATGCCGCTTTAATCTGGAATCAATAAAGCTGTGTCGTTTTCTAGGACATGGTTTATGCAGAGCGTCAGTAGTTCATTAGAAATTCACCTCTGAGTTGTGGTACAGAGCAATACCGCCCCCCTTCCTTTCCCGGTTGCTAAGAGTTCCCTGTTCTGCTCTCTCTCGCTACCTTACAGCCCCTCACACCACCCAACCTAACATTACAGCTGGTAAAAAATGGCGACTAATATCTATCCAGCAGAACAGTTTTGAGTTGGAACGAGGAAAACAAAGACGTACATGGAGCTAGTCGACTACAAGTGGATGCATCAGAATGGAGCGGAGCAGGGAGCTTGTGGCCCACTCAGCGTATTTTCTACGTGACAAAAAAGTTCCTTTTCCAACAGAGCAATTTATCTGCCCCTGATTCACCACAATTGGAAGAAAGAAATGTAATTTGAAGCTTAATATTGTTGATATATGTTAAAACCACTTGAGGCAGTTTTCATTGGAGTGGATCTTTAAAAAGTTTGTCTAAACTTTCCTCTTAAACTTTCTTTGGGGGTTTCTTCCTTCCTTTATTTATTTATTTTTTTTGAACATGGACATCATTGGTCTTTGTTAGATCCTGATCCAATGCTGAGCCCCATGGTGATCAGCTGGCTGGTGTCTTGCCTGACCTTCGTCATAGCGGTCATCATTCTAATCACTGTGGCTAAAGTCTTGTGCCATAAAGAGAGGAAACCCTCTGAGCTGGAGCGGGAGACCAGAACTTGTGAGTCCACTTCCAAAGAACATTCTTATTTTCAGTTCATTTCCTCTAAAGTGTCTTCTGTTTTCAGGTGTGGACAACACTTATGTTGCCTTATCAATTAACAAGCTATGATGAGATGTATTTCCAACAGATGGCAGGTATGTTTTACCGTCCAGAACCGTAAAAAATGTTTTTATCTTAGACTGTTCTTGCAAGTTGTAGGAATTAAGTTATATTTCTCTATACAATGATAATAATAAACAATCCTCCTGATAAAAAAATTTTGTTCTTGTATCTCGCAGATGAAAATGTCCCATTGGACAATTTAATACATAAATACCAGTTAAAAAATGATTCCAGTGATAGTCTAACAAACAGCTGGAAATGGTAGAAAAATAACAAAAACAAAAATATCCTAAACAAAAAAAAAAGTGTATATGTCAGAATTAAACAAAAAGGTTCTTTCCAGGAAACGTGAACCGGATCGACAATTTAAAATCTCTGAGGTTGATCACGCTTCATAAAAGCCTGGTTCTGGTACTACTCCCACATGAGCTCTAGTTAAACCAAATTGTGAAACGGGAAGGTGAAGCGATCTTTACATCTTAACCATGAAAACATGGAATCAGCAGCACAGTCTGCAGTCAGTCTTTAGTCACATTGATCTGGTTCGGGACCAACTGGACAGAGCGACGTTCCATGGCCAAACATTTATGGGACCTTCTGCAGAACTTTCTGAGGAATATTACATTTTACAGTAGCAAAAGTCCAGCTGTTACGTCGTTCAAAAGTGACTACTTTAATCGATTCAATGTTTAAAATGCATTTTGGTTTCTAATCTGATTCCAGGAAATCTTTTTGCAACTCTAGTTCTTCTATCAGACATTAAACTGCAGAGTTAAAAAAAAAAAAGAAGCATTGGAGCGCTCTAATTCTGTTGAGTGTGTGCATGACTTTACCTGGGGTCTGCCACCTACAAAGCCTCTAAAACTCACTTCACTGTTTAGAAAAATACATTTTATGTAGGTTATTTGTGGCCCTTAAGCCATTCCTTTTTCAAATGTAGCTTTTAAATATCAAAATAATGAAACATAGCAGTGTATATATATTTTTCTATATACAGTATATGTTTTTTAATTTTGACAGCAAGTTCCTTTCAAAATAAAACACATTCAAATAAAATAAAAAACTGAAGAAAGCCTACATGACACAATTGGTGTAGAATCCAAAAAAATAAATACATATGAATGCTATTATTTACTGTAGAAACTTTGCTTTTTAACAGATACTAAACACTGTGTACTAAACACTCTGCAGGAAAAGATTTATACGGATTTATTCAGTGAGCATTTTTTCTATAAAGCGTGGGAGCCACAAATGGACAGATGGAGCCTCATGTGGCTCCAGAGCCTCAGGTTACAGAGCCCTGACGTAACCTGTGATTAAGCACACACGTCACAGTTTTACTCTGAAATTTTTAATATTTTCATATTCTCTCTAACAGCTTTGAAGGGACAAACATGTTTCTGCGCTGTAAATCCAACACAATTCCTGTTCATACCAGAAAAAACATCTGCATTTGACATAATGTGGAGCTATTTTTAGATATATTTTAATATTAGTTTTTCTAAGTATTTTTCATTTGATTTTTTTTGTAAGTGAAGCTTTTTAGGTAATTCTATACAGAAAATGTAGGTTTTGCTCTGTTGATGTTGATCGTTGATCGGTGTTTATAACTCTGTTATGTGAAAGAACCGTGTTGTTTTTCTCTGAAACAGAATCACAGGTGTGTGGACGGTTAGGAACGGTCACCTTATTCCACCCAGATGCAGCAGATCAACAACATATCCAGACCTGGTCATCTGCCACCTGCTGGCCACCGCTGGAACTAGTTTAACACCCGGTTCTTAGTGGAGACTGACCTGCAGCCAGGATGGTGTCACTGCTGGAAAACAAAGACTGGGATTGGGCCTCCAGCTAAGCTAGCAGCCACAGATGACTGACATTTCTACTGACACTGAAAGCTAGAGTAGTTTGTAGATTTTCTCAGGCACAGTCACAGGCGTAGGGACCTAAAACTTGTACAAGTTAGACGGAGGAAACTGTGACGAGGTTCATCAGGTTTGTGTGTTGGGTTCTTTTTGAACACGAAACACTACTAACAAAGGTCCACTAGATAGTTAAATACTACAGAACAACAATCCTCAAAGGAGGTTTTTGTACTTTCAGACACTATGCATCTTTTGTCATTTAACGATATGCACTTACGTTTGTAAATAGTAGATGATTAAAATACTGATGTTGTTTGACGGGTTTGTGAGTAAGATCTTACACAAAATACAAATATTACTGGTGGTACTACTTTTTATGAGGTAAAACTGGGGGGGGGGACTAAACAGGTTGGGGTTTATTTATTTTCTACTTTTAAGTTATTGACTTAAACGGGTGTTTTAACCATGAATAAAAGTCTGTTTTCTTATAGAAGCTCTTTATTTATTTATTTTTACAATGAAACCAAGCCCCATGTGTGAATTATAAAGTACAAAAGTGGTTTCAAAAATACTGAGAAATATTTGCTTGTTTTAGTATTTTTGTGGGGAAAAAACAGTCAGAAATCAACTTAATTTACAGATGACACATTTAAAACACCCCCCCAATGTAGACATATGGGCACTAGGGTTTCAAAATACATCAATGCAATTATCTAAAAGATCTAGAACACCAGCTTATCAACTTTAGAACAAATTTGAAGGAAGACACAAGATGATTAAAAAACGACAGTTTTATCTTCTTCTTACACAAGCGGTGCAGCAAACAGCTTCACAAATGACAAAGTAAAAATTCCGGTAAGTTCTTTTGTACCCAAATTTAGATGTTTAAAGAACCGTGGGACAAAGTGACAGCAGCAAGCTGGTGGCTTTTAAAGCTCAAAAAATACAAGATTAAATAGCAAAATAGCTGCTCTGCAAACAAGCCACAACAGTGGAATTCTCTTTGTTGCTGTGTGAAGCTGATGCTTCAATAAGCGTAAAGAAACCATAAAAACCCTTTCATCAGCATGCAGTTAACCATCCTGAAATCATTCTATCACTTTAAGAGGTTCACTGCTCTCCATACTGGAGAAAACAAAGTAGAGGAAGACGGCCACAGCCAGAAAGCACAAAAACTGAACCCACAGCGGGATGAGACGAGGGGACTTTGGCGCCTTTGGAGCATCTTGACCTGATCTGATGGGAGCTGTTTTCGGGCCCACGGGCAATTTGTGCGATCTGGGGAAAACAGCACAAAGTGGACCGTTAAAAGATGAATTGCGATTGATTCTGAGGTGCATCCTGTTTTATTATCATTTTTTGTAAGTTGAAATGCACTTGATCCAAAAATGTGATTCAATTCAGGACAACACTTACAGCTCATCATAATCCCTTCCTCTGTATTCACTGGACCTCGAGTAACCAGAGTAGGAAGCACTGAAAAAAATAACAGTTTACATTTGTGGACTAGTGAACAAACAGAAAACAGGTGGAATTATGGTAACTAACCTGTGTTCCAACTCCTCTGCAGTCTTTGACCTCATATACGGTCTGCTAAAACCACCAGACAAACAACAAATAAAGTAACTTTGTCTGCATTTAGCTCTGAAGGTAAAGTGAAAAAAAACACAAAACCCAGAAGAAAGTGAACTGACCTCTCCATAAAGTTTTCACTTTTGGTCTGAAATACAAAACAAATTTAGGCATTAAAGAGTAGAAAAACATTTATAACATTTAATTAAAGGCTCAACAGCTTCTGATGCAGAATGTCAACTCCTTTATATGATATAAATATCAACGTTTGACAATTATGAGATGGAGGATGCATCATGAACTGCTTCTTCACTTTATCCTCTTCCTCATTTTCTGAGGTGCAACTAAAACTTGGCATGTTTTTACATTTAACAGTGATATCTGTGTCAAGTCTTGCAAACAGGAAAAAAAGACTCACCGGTGTCCGGTACACATAGGTGACTTCCTCCTCTGGAAAAAAAAACAACAAATGAAGGAACAAAGCATTTCAGTTTGAAGGTCAATTATACGGTTACCCATGATTAAAAAAAGACTAAATAAGTCTTTGCATCTTTAGTCCTATTTTTATCTATTCTAAGAGTTTGAAAAAGCTGCTGGTGGTATTGGTTTCCTCTAATGAGAATAAGAAAGTCTATTTATTATCATGACAAAATAATTCCATATGTGTGTTGATTAGCATGTACCTTTTTTAATTCAGCTCTGTTTAGCTTACTGTCTGTAAGATTAGAGCTACACAAACATATTTCAACTGTTTGCATAAAACAATTGTCCTCTTAATATATACATACAAAGTTCATACAATATATGTGTAGATGCCTTTATTATCATTTATTACATCACCACACGTTTTCTGCTATCAAATATTAAAAATGTGTCAAAGTCACAAATGTTAGTATTTGCTTATCCTTTATATTTATTACTCAATTTGATAATTGTCATGTCACTTTTGAGCAAAACACTCGTAAAAAAAACCTTCGCACTCAAACTAAACCTGACATTAAATCATATACGTTTATTTAACTTTTTTTAAATAATGTTTATAATGTCAAAGCTTTTCTAAACTAACTGAAGGAGACTTTTTTTTTAAAGTTTTGTTTTTTCCCCTGAGTGTTCTTAACTGTGTTTTAGGGCCACTGGTCCCGGTCCGGTAGTTCTGAGGAAGAAGAGGAACTTTGAAACAAACTGCAATAAAGTGTGACTTACCTTCCTCCCTGTAGAAAGTTTTATCAGGAGATGGTTTGGCCTGCTTTCTTTTGGCCATGGCTTCTTTGAGCTTTCTCTCGTACAGATTCCTGGTGGAGTCTAAGAATGGAAAATATCACAGGCATGCTATAATATTGCACAATCAGAATAATACAATAAGGAAGCAAAATACGCCCTAAAGGAAACTTAAACATGAGAAAATATAATCCTATGCTTGTTCAATTTCACTCTTTTAACATTTATGTTGTCAAAGATATCTCGGAAAAGATCAGGGGGCTGAAACTGACCCCTGTGGTACCTCAATAATAATTCCATTCATCTATAGTATAAGCATCCAAATTTCAATGGAAAATTCTAAAATGGAAAATGAACTATTTGTTGATGATCACGTGCCGAATCAAATCCCATAAGATCCTATTTCCGTAAGGTGTAAACTAATCTTCAGATAGTGATTAAAATAATTTTACTACCGTCTTCTAGACAGAAAATACCCGTTGTGTCTTCAAAATTCCAATACAAACAGAAGGAGGCCCGACTGAGAGAAGTAATCAGATGTAGTGGCCAAAGTGAAAGTCGGAGCCGCTTACCGACCACGGGGCCGTGCTTTATGCCGTGTTCATCCAACAGATAGCTAATTTCCTCTGCAGACATATTACTAAACAAAGACATGTTGACTTCAACAAGAAGATTTTTTTTTAACTTTTCGGTTCAGGTTGTAGTTACTGTCGCTAAAAAGAAAAGAAAGAGTTGACTCCTCCCACCAGCAGAACGGGTGTTTGTTTTTCTCAAAAGCAACTATGTGTTTTAGTGGAGTCAATCAGCGAGCCAAATGATAAAGATGATCTAAACCCCGCCCTACTTATTGCTCCAAGTAATAAAAACAAACATATCTCTGTTTGTGACTTATTTCCGTTTATTTCTTCTTCTACAGTTTCCACAGTCGGGTGAGGATTTGGCGCCACCTGCAGGCAGATTCTAATGCCTACATTTTTGGTTCTCATAGGAAACAAGTATTTTAACAGAAAAGAGAATAAATAAAAACTTTGTAAAACAAAAGTGCCTATCTAAACTGGTCCATTTTTGTCAAGGCAGTATTATATTATGTTTTTGTGTGTCTGCATTTATTTTGGAACAGTCATAATTTATGCAATTTTAGTTTTAGCTTCACTTCACTGTCTACCTGTCTATTATAGAATTTGCATAAAAATAAGTTGTTTGTTCATCAAGTTCTTTCATGGGCTGGACCGCACCTTATTATGCTCATCCTTCCTTTAGGAGAAATCTAAGGTCAGTTTTTGCAGATGTCTATGAGAATCTATTTCTGTTTACGTTCTTTTAATTTAAAATAGTTGTGTTTTTTCCCCCCAATTCCATCTTTAGAAGAAGAAAAAAACCTGTTCATGTGGTGTTTGAATTTAGGTATTTTAGTTGAAACAAATTCAATTACTAAAGATCGGTTGGATTGAAGATGACCAAACATAAATGTTGGAAGACAAAAATTAAATTGTAAACAGTAATTTTGACTTTGGTCTTTAAACCAGACAAAATTATTGTTGAATAATGTTCTTTAGCTATTTTTATTGCTTTATTTATGTAGTTTTGCACATTATCCTCTGATTCTTTATTGTATACTAAAGCAAACACTACAATAAATTAACAGGAGACAACAATACAGTAATGTTAATAACTAAAAAAACACTGTATTTTATTTTGAGATTTAAAAACATTCAAATTTACCAAAAAAATTACAGACAAAGGTAATTGAATTTAATCATTTATATACATAAATCAGTCAGTGTTATTTCAAAGGAAGGATCAAACATTCACTCAACTTCAAGTCAAAATAGCTTAAAAAAGTTACTTACTTCTATACAAGTCATCAATGTCAACATAATTTTTATTACATATAAAAAGTTTAAAAAACAAAATTAGCCGGTGTCCTAAAGGAAGAAAAACTGACTGAACCAGTCCGCCCGGTCTGTGGTCAGATAGAACATCAGCAGGCCCATCACCATTACCACAATCATCTTCAAAAGCAGCTTCAGGAACTGGGGACTCTGCATGAAAAAGGACAGGTTAATCTAAGCTTGAGCAACCATTTAGATGGGACCTTCAGTCCAGACATGGAGAGCGCACCTCATGGTGTTCTGTGCAGGTGGGCGTGTTGCTAACATCTGCTGCTCTTTCTTGCTGCTGATTGGTCGGGGGATCAGATGCAGGTTCTATTTGAAGCGTGTCTTCTGTTTCTATCAGTTCCTGATAAATAAAAAAAAGAAGCATCTGTGTGTGCTCTCTGGGCTTAATGTGGGTGTCTGCTGTGAGCACTCATCTGTTTCCACATGCAAATTATTTTTACCTCTGATCCTCCTGCAGAGTCAAAATCCTCATCTCTGTTTGAAGAGCTGGTGTCTGAATCTCTGTCACTACTAAGCAAATAAACAGGAAGAAGGCTTGGTGTTTTGATTTGATCATATTTACATTTTTCTAATGCGTGTTGGTTTCACTGTTAGACACTGCTGCTTACTTACCTTTCATTGTCATAGTGGATGACTTGGGATAAGGGGTTTGAACAAAACTGAACTTTTGTTTGTCTCTCTGAAAATGTGACATTAGAAAATACGTTTTTAAATTAAACTAAGGATGGTGCTGATCTTTTCATATTCTTCTGTCATGAGCACTCACCTTCTACCGCGTCGTCCTCTTCGCTGTCATTATAAAACCTGTAGAAAGCCTCAATTCTCTCATGTTCCTGTTCCCACCTGTCTTTTTCATCCTCATCGTCTCCTAGTTCCCCCTGCTCATCGCTCCAGGTGCTACTTTGTTCATTTTCAAACAAAAAGTCATCATCAATTGATCCCTGATTGGAAGGATTTGCCTCTTTTCTTTCCTCGTTTTGTGACGTGGACATTGTGTTTAGGTCGTCATCTGGAGTGTGGTTTGCATATGACGGTGGTATTACTTTCTTATCTAGTTCTTCTGTGCTCGACAGTGTTTCAAAGGGCATGCTGTCAGTTTTCAAAAGGCCTAAATTTGTGATTTCATCTCTGTTATTTGTGAAATGATGGTCATCAGAGGCTCCCCACCTGGACAACACGGCAATTCCTTCCCCATAAAGCTGAATGTTCCCTGTGAGCTCGGTGTTTATGGGATCATGCAAGCTCATGGTCTCTGCTGGCTCCTCTGTGGTTCTGGTCAGTTTCTGATCATCATCGCTGGGTGTGGAAGAACCACTTTCCTCAGTCTCATCTCCATCATCACCTCCACTTGCTGCCAAAAAAAGCTGAGGTTGTCCCTCATCTGGGCTCAACATCATATTTTCATATATCTTTAAATCTATGCTGTACAGAATTTCATCTTCCTTCTCATCATCAAAGTCTTCAGCTCTGGTCTTAACTTCCTCAACATTCGTATTCTGCCCTACAAAAGGTTCATTGTTCATCTTCTGCTCTGGGTCATTTCTTCCTCCTTCTGCGTATTCACAGGAAGAAAAGTCAGAGGGATAATCTGCAAAGCTCTCACCTGCCTCCTGGTGCTCCTCCCCAGAAAATTCAGCTATTTTCTCCACGCACTCTTCTTCACTATCAACTTCAGCAATGAGATCTTGCAGGTATTGCAGCGATATGTCTGGAAACGTCAAACTTGTTCTCTCATCCTCTGACGGAGCGCTTTCCTCATGTTTTTCTTTCACCTTCTCAGACTCAGATGAGTCCGCTTCTCTTTCTTGCTCATCCTCCTTCATCGTTATCATCATCGTCATCTCACTGCCTCGTTCAGGGATGCCACCAAAATAGCCCACATCCTCATCCCCTTCAACCTCATTGTGTTGAAGGTCTAAAGGTCGTCCCTCAGTAAAGATCTTGTCCTCTTTATCGGCGCTGAGGTGCTTTTCACTGCAGCAAGCTTCCATCAGCAACTCCCCTGGTTCCTCTGCTGTCCCCGATCCAACCTCTTCAGCTTCTCCAGAGACGGAACCTTCCTGGTCCGAATCTCCATCCGAGCTTGTGCAATCTCTCTCTGGTGTGTCACCTTTCAAATTCACCTCAGGAGGTTCATCGCCATCCTTCTCTTCGTCAACTCTTCCTGCCATAAAAGAAACATCTTCTATCGCTTCGTCTAACAAAGCTCCGCTCTCAGCAGCTGCTTCCTGGAGCAAAGCTTTGCCTGTCGTCGTGTCTTCTGTCTCTTCTCTCCATCTTTGATCATCAAAACTTAGGCTCTCAAAGTCCAGATCTTCATCGCGGAACGATGGGACAGAAGTCTCTGCAATAACATTGACCAAAATTCATGTTTTTGAAAATAATTTTCCATGAAACCAGATGAAACACCTAATCAAAAAAACAATAAGACAGATTATTTCTCACCTGAAAATGCATCTGTGAAGAAATCTGCTAAATTTTCCATCTTAACAAACAGAAAAAATAACAGGTTTATTGAGCTGTAATATTCTATAACCAAAAATTCATCTCAGCTGAAGCAGACAGTCCTACAGCTCAAAAAGGAAGAGAGGTCACAGTATCTTGCACTTGGTTTTGCTGTAAAGCAGTTTCCTGTTGAGCAGGTTGGACACAAATTGCAGAAGAGGGCTGGAGTTTTGGGTTAAAAAGCAAACTGCAAACTTACCACCAAACAGAGGAAGATGCAAGATGATTCCTCCACCAAGTGAGATCGCGAACTGAAGTTTTGTGTTTTTTTTTTTTTTTTTTGTTGCTGCACTGAGGCACCTCTTCATGAGCTCACGAAACGATGTCAGCTTTGATGTGGTTTCAGTTTCACGATCTCGACACAAAATCCTCCGGTGAAACACATAGCTAGTGTTAGTGTGACAGAGTTTGAGGAAGTTACAGATGTTATAAAAGAATCAAAAGTGTCAGGATAACTGCTGTAAATTCCTTTATTTCATTAAAATCAATTAAAAAACAGTTGGCTTGTCTTGTGGATGGGTCTAGAGTTCATGGCGGAGCAGGTAGCGATGATTGGGCTTCAGGTCAACTTCCACAGGAAAATGGTCACTCACCTGAAGAGCCTGCAGCAAAATTAGGGCAAAAACATAGTTTTATGTTTCACTTAAACTGACGGAAGTCACACAACACTTTAGTGAGGTTCACCTCTGCCTCTGAGAGATGAAATTTCTTTTTAAAGTTGAATGGTTGAGCTGAATCTGGTACAATGCTGGTCAGAATCTCACGACCGTACACGATGATCCTGTGTGAACATGTAAAAAAACCACCATGGTTGAGGTTAAAAAACCTTTCATGTGTGCATGTTACTGAAAATATTGGATTGGGTTATATTAAGCAATCAAAACAAAACATATATATATATCTATATATAGACGGGGTGGCCGTGGTGCAGAGGCAGAGCAGTCAACCCCTGATCAGAAGATCGCAGAATCAGTTAAAATTTCACATTTTACATTTAAAGAAGATACACTTCAATATGTATAGATCCACATACTCACAAACAATAAATGATGCCATTATAATGACTCTCAATCTTAAATGTGAAGTTTTTCAGAAGAGTTTCAGTAATGGCTTGAAAAGGGATGGGAGGAAGGGAATTTCTCTAAAATGAGTCTCTGACCTGTCATAAGCGCAGTGCTGCTTCTCCCTCACTGTGGTGTCCTGATCGTCTCCGATTAACCAGTGATATTTGGGGTCACTCTTCAAGCGGACGGACCTCCATCCCTTCATGGTGACGTAGGTGCAGCCAGCATTCAGGTCCCCCAAGATGATCACATTCTGGTGGGAATGAAATGAAGCAGGAAGTACAGAACCGTGAAACCATTAGGTATGGAGAGAAAAGTGATGAATTTTAAAGCTCTGGATAATAAAGGTGGGAATGAACATACATCCGTCTTCCACTTTTGGTGAACCCCCTTGACAACAGTGTGTAGTTCATCAATCTCCTTCATGGCAGTTTTAGGACTTGTGTGGTGTCCAATCAGGACAAAATCCTTAACCACTGAGTTGGAAGCAGAGATTTCCAGTCATTACATCATTCACGAGGGATATTATGCTGTCTACACAAAAACTGTAGACCAAAAAACCACAAGTTTCTCATCCCTCCCTCACTACATGATACTGAACCCTTATTTCCTTATTTTGCAGTAAAACTGATCAATATACATTTCTTCTTTTGGTAGAAGAAACCAAAATAAAAATGCTTTTTGAGCAGAAGGAGCAATGTTGTGTTACTGAAATCATTGATTGATGGTTAATCTGATACTTTCTCTCATCTTTTTCTCCACTTTTGACATCCAATCATTTCATGAAAGATTTAGCTGAAAGACCCACTCTATTGAAAATGATGTTTTTTACGTGCTTTTGTGGCATTTTTGGATTATGGGGGAAACATATAAAATTCTATTTCTGAGTATTGTCAGAGCAGAAGAAAAATTGCATTTTTAAAAGATCAAATTTGTAACATGAGTTACTTAGGCAAGCCACAAGCAGACTACTAAATCCATATATGTCTTTGTTTTCCTCGTCAGAGCTAGAATCTGGTTCAAAACTGTAATGCTGCTCTTGCACTGATAATGTTAGGCTGTGGTTGTGAGGGGATGCATGCTAGATGTAAGCTAGGAAGAGGTGACAGACTTACAGTTCTGCCCAAAACTCAGAGGGGAATTTCTAATGAGCTGCTGCCACTCAGCTTTAAATATTTGTCCTTTTCTTTTGTCTAAAAGTGCAGAATCATAATAATAAGACCACTGGGAATGCTTTTACAACAGATGAAAAGATGGTTGGAGTGTTGACAATGTTTTTCCTCACAGTCTTGAGATGAAAATAAATTGCTTTAATTGCACACAATTCAAGGCTCTTGAAGTGTTTTCTCTTAGAGACATTTATCACTTGTTCTTACGTGTGGTGGGAGAGTGAAAGCGGATGATGAAAGGCCCTCTGGAGAAAACATCTGTCTTATTTGGGTCTTTTCCTTCCAGTCCAGGATACTGATAATGGTCCTTCACTTTCAAGACATTGCTCCTGAAGAAGGTCAGACAAGTGAGGACGACAAGTCCAATCACAGGACCAGGTCAGAATGCTGCAAGTGTTACCTGTAAATGTAGACATACTGCTCTTTGTAGCTTTTTTTCCCCAGCCTTTCACTTTCTAGATAGGAATAGGTGTTGGATTTGTCAAATCTGCAGACAAAGGAGTGACTGACGGTTTTGCTTTGAACAGAACTTTGTAAAATGTGACAAATATTTTCCATTTTTAAGGTTTTTACCTGTTAAGTTCCTTCACTAAAGCTTGGATTACTGCTCCTTTAGAGTCTCTGACCTCCTGAATAAGACACAAATCACACCGAGAGAGAATCTTGGAAGAACAAAAAAAAAAAAGCCTAATCAGTTTTTACGGTTGTCACTTTAGAATTTCTGTGAACACACAAGTATACCTTGAGTAGAATACTCATAACTTTCTGGTTGTTTGCTTTAGATTCTCCAAAACTCTGGACATTGAAGGCACAGATTTTCAATGAAGATGCAACGCAGAACAAAACGCACAGCCCAACAAGGATCAGCAACTCTCCAGCCCTCATGTTGCAGATGAGTGTTCCTCTGTGAGCAGAAGAGTTTGGCCAGTTAAAAATGTCTTCTCTGTCCACCAGCACCGCAGCCTCTTACCTTCAGTAAGATGGTCCGAGGGGCCCTCCTCTTTACTGAGCTGCAACAGATTTGAGGAACATGCAGGTGAAGGGAGGTGAAAGGCAGGGATGTGCTGCGTCAGTGCCTGGGAGAATGGAGCTTTATCTGGAACTGTTGAAAGTGCCCGGGACAATGAACAACCACCAGAAGAGCTTTTGTCTCCACATTTGAGGGAAATCAGACAATACATGTTCACAAACGTTCACAGATGTTTTTGAACTTGACAGATGTGACACACAGGTTTCCTTATTCAGGACGCTTTCACTTACTGCCCTGAAAACCAGTTTTAGTGACTTTTGGACAAATCCAACTAAATCTATTTTATGATGGATACTTTGGAGATGTTTTTAATGTTTTGTGGCTTTTGCAAAAAAAATAATCTAATAATAAAATCATAACTGCAGATTTAAGATTAAATTTATTGCATTTTTAATTGTGTGAAATTGCATTTTATGTCAAACTGTATCAAACTATCTTGTGTCGGCACTGAGAATTATGTTATTTTTAGATAAAATAGACAGAGAGATGACACAGAAATTAAACGGTGTCATTAAACAAAGCATCATTCTAGAAACATTAAACTGAGAGAACAGAAATATATGACAATAGAGTCTGAATCTTGAAAAGGTGTTATAACAATAATATCTAGGATTATCTTGGCTTTGACACCTTTGACAGAGTACTCAAAGTGGAGTTGTGGTTTGTAACAGGAAGTCTTTAGGACTTTGGAATTGTTTATGTATGTACTTCTCATCATGCTGTAAAACAATGATGAGAAGTGCTGTCGGTCTGACAGAGGAGTTCAAGGTGGAGCTTTGAACTCCTTCTTGTTTCTGTGGTGATGGACAGTTTCAGAGATGATGTTGGACAGGAACATCTGTCGTCCATGATGTTTGCAGATGACACTGGTATCTGTAGTGAGAGGAAGGAGCTGGTGGAGGAGTTTCTAAATAGGTGGAGGTTTGATCTGGAAAGGAGAGGACAGAAGGTTAGCCGGAGCATGGCAGAGTATTGGAGTGTGGAAAAGAGAGCAGAGGTGAAGAAGGTAGTTAGGACTTTAAGTAGGGTCAACAGGTGTGATGTGGAACAAAAGAGTGTCAGCAAGAATGAAAGGAAAAGCGTAGAAGACTGTGGGGAGAGCATCCATATAGTTGATTTAGAGACTGATAAAGAGAAAGAACGCAGAGCTGGAGGTAGCAGAGATTAAGATGTTGAGTTTTCTTTGGGAGTGGTGTGGATATAGACTGATGACAAATTTCAAATGCAAAAAATTAAAAAGGCTCTCATTGTTTGCATTTCTTGTGAAATTACAAATTTGATGAACAGAACTGTTTGTTATTCCTGAACACATTTTCAAAAATATCATATTCCTCAGTTTTGAACATTTGTTTTTTAAGAAAGGGACATGTCAAATGGCGTATACTTATATAGCGCTTGTCTACCTTCTTCAAGGCCCAAAGCACTTTACAGTCACAGTCCCATTCACCCAGTCACACACACATTCACACACACACTGGCGGCAGCCGAACACTGGTGCCAACCTCCCACCAGAGGCAAGGTGGGGTTCAGTGTCTTGCCCAAGGACACTTCGACTCATGGGTGTGCAATCGAACCTACAATCTTACGATCATGGGTCGACCGCCCTACCACTGTACCACGGCCGACATTGCATATTATTGATCACTAAAAACCAACAGATTTTAGCTATAGGTTCATTTTCATCTGCAGTCCCCTGTCAGGTCAATGTTATAGTTTGTTCAGTTTTTTCAATTTAAGTAACTATCAGGTCCTCTTCCACACCAATGTAAAAACGTTTTTGGCAATTGACAAATGCAAGAAACCCCAGATCAGTTGTTTTGAATTCAAAGATTTATTTCTCCACCCATTCCTTCTTGTTATTTCAGAGTAAATGTGCTGCTGACAGTTTTTGATGTCACACAATAAAATAGACTTTTCTTTTATAATAATCTGAGGTTTGTGGTTTAGCTAGAGGCTCTGTTTACAGTAGAAAATATCTTCCCTGTGGCTCTAATTAACTCATATTTCAACAGTTTTTTGGTAAACAATAGCATTAAGCTTCAAACATTTGAAATATGTTTTAGCACACCCTTACAGTACAACCTCGACACAACACATCTCACAAAACTTTAAGTTCTGAGTCTTCAAACATTTTTAAAATGCAAACAAAGCCACACACACAAAAGTTCTACTTAAAAAAAACTAAACCCGTGGACAAACAGAAACCAATATTCCTAAGCACTGACACTGTCACACTGGTCTAAAGCAGCCCGAGTATCGAGGAGAAACCATTTCAATGAGATAGTCTTCAATTCTTGTCTCGATGTCTGAGTACAGAACTTCTGCTTGCTCCCTGAAAGGGGGATGCCACATCCACAACATGGCAAGCCCTGCTACAGTGAGAAGAAGGAGGAGGAAGAGCCAGACCCTCCACCAGGAGCTGCATGATGTCTGAAAAAAACAAAAAAAAAAACAAGGACAGGTCCAAATGAAGTGATTGCTGGGTGATTTTGTCGTATAAATGTAAGAGATTTTTACAAAATCACAAGGACACTCGTCCACAAACACTCACTGGTGTGCTGCGGCGGTGGCTGAGCTGTCGAAGTTCTTCCCTGCACTGCGACAGCCGGGCCTGGCTGGACTGACACTCCTGCTCCATCGCATGCAGCTCAGTCTGCAGCTCCTCACACTGCACGAACACACTATATTTAGCTCTGTCAGCTCACAACGCATTTGAAAAGTGATCTTTGAAAAATCTTCCCGAAATAGATTTGCTTTTACTCTTCTGTGCTTACTATTTTAGAAATGTGTCAGCCTTTTTGTGTTGAGTGCCCACAAGTTTACCTCTTTCTCTTTAAGCTGGAGTTTCTGTTGAGCGTGTTGGAGCTGCTCCTCCAGATGAGAGTCTCGGTTAGCAGTCAGTCGAGGCTCCGCTTCTGGTGATTCCGGAAAACTCCTCATGAAAAAGTTGTGGTTTGTATTGTCACCATCTGGGACATACAAATGGTTTTAAATAAAGGAGGTCAGATTTGGTTGATTTGATACCCCGCTCATGAACAACACATGCCTTGAAAGTTCTGTATTTCTTCTCTCAAAGTTTGGTTGTCATCTTCTAGCAGGCAGATGTTGTACTGCAGCTCCTGCTTCTCTTGTCTCATTGCTGCAATCTCCTCTTTCAGCTCATCCTCTGTGGCTCTGGAGAACTGTAGACGACACAGTTGCGTCTCTTGCAACCATTTCACAACTACTTGAATTCAAATTTAGTGCGGCATACCTCCAGCTGGCTGTGCAGCTGCTGCAGCTGATCCATACTGATGTGCTGCTTCTCCTTGAGTTGCCCCGAGTTCAGCTTCAGCTCTTCGAAAAGGCTCTGCCATCTCAGAGCTTCTGCCTGTACTGTAATTAAAGCCTCCTGTTGGCAGAAAAATACAACACCTCTTCATAATAGTCCCTGTGCACTGGTGAAATGACCCTCAGTGAGGTCGGACAGGTGCTGCATCTGAGATATTTCACCTGCAGGGTCTCAGCCCTGCTGAGTGCCTCTGCCTTTTCCTGTGTTGCCTTCTGCAGAGCAACCAAGGCCTTCTCCTCGTACGTCACTCTCTGTTTCTCCATCTGCAGCACTAACTTCTTCACTCCATCTTTGGGAATCTTCTGTGGAAACACAACCTCACTGAGACTGACAAATAAAAACCCACACACGAGCACTTCTATGGAGTGGAGATTTTAGGAGAAGAAGTGTTTGTTGGATTCATGCTGAACAAAACCCCCCCACACCACTGGCTGCAGGATTCTGGCTGCTTACCTGCAGACAGACTTGCAGCTGGGCTTCCAGAGTCTTGATCTTGCTTCTCAGCAGGTCCTCACTGCAGCGAGTCTGTGTGGGTTAGAGAGGAAATGAATAACTGTCACGCTGAATGCTGTAAATGGAAAAAGTATGGCTCATGTATCACGACAGCTTATCGCTTCTCACTCAGCCATCGCAGGTGCCACAGGAACTAGAGAGCTGAGGCACCACATTCAAAGTAATTCTAAGGCCACCTCATTGTAACAGAGAGTTTGCAATTAAAATCTTACTCATACAATAACATATATTAAAGTGCTTTAGCTTCCAAAGTCAAATCAAAACAAGAAAAAATAATTAGCTGTTCACCTCCTATTCATTTTAGCCAAATGAGAGATTATGAGGATGCATTGCCTTTTTAACAGCTGCAGACTGATACACCCTTCCTGTGTAAGAAAAGCAGCTTGCACTTGTCTTACAGATGAGCGGAAGCAGGAAGCTCTGAACCACAGACTGCACATACCTTCCTGCCTGGTTTTAGCTGAATGATCAGTAAACATACAGAAATTAAAGTCAAATCTCAAAAGATTCCTCACAAAATAACAGTTCTGCTAAATGTCTTACAATCCATATCATGTCTGTAGAGTTCAGAAGGTTTGATCCGCTCTCCTGCAGAGCGGCCAGCTTTTTCTTTACTGCCTCTTCTCTCCACAGAGCCTCCTGACATAACACACAGAAAGTAAATATGAATTTACAGTTTTTGTTATTATTATTCCCAACTCATGCTGACTAACTATAAATCACTTTACCTGTAAATAATCTGATAATCTCTGAACATCCTGTAAAACAAAAAACAAAAAGTTGTTGCAGATATAACTTAATATGTCTGCTCAGTACAAGATGTTGGATTCTTCATGAAGTTTTCACTCAGTTTAACACAATTTTTAAGGCAACGATATCAGCTTCGCCTTTAACTTCTGCTTGCAGCTACATCTTGTAATCAGTGAAAAGCTTTTATTCAAATCAAAACTTACTGATTCCTTGACTGTCACAAGCCCATACCTGAAGGAAATAAATTAAATATAGTTTATAAAAAAGTACACTTTTAAATAAATATTTTTTTAAGGAATTGTTGGTTGGATTAGAATAAATTTACTCTGTTTGCACACTGATTTCTCTAAGGTTCTTCTTTGGATGAACTGTTTCTGTCTGTGCTGATGCTTCTTTGGCCATTTTCAGGCTTGCTGTTTGGACTGTAAGGGAATATAAAAAAATTAAATCACAAAAATGATTGTTGGTGGGTTAAATGAACCTTTTTAGGCATCACATGTTAACAATCAATAAGAGTCATAATCCCACCCTTAATACTGTTGTCTCTTCTATTGGTATGTTTTATCCAGTGTTGACTTGGCTCCATTATGACAGTGGAGGTAGATGACTGCTGCCTTGCTTGATTGTTCTTGTGCTTTACCTGTGTTATTGGTTCTAACCATAATAAAGCCTGAGGAATTAAGAAATGTGAGTGAAAACATTACTTGCAACTGATGCAAAAAAAGAGAAGATCCATAAAATCATTTAAAATACAGAAAGGATCATTTACCCATGTGTTGTTGCTGGGATCATCAGCTTCCCTGCTCCTCTGAGTTTGAACGATTGGGCTAAAGGAGGACATTTCTACTTTTCTATGCAGCATCTCAGACTTGCT
This sequence comes from Oryzias latipes, assembly GCF_053564925.1. Classification (NCBI taxonomy): domain Eukaryota; kingdom Metazoa; phylum Chordata; class Actinopteri; order Beloniformes; family Adrianichthyidae; genus Oryzias; species Oryzias latipes. The sequence goes on along the minus strand of NC_136243.1, from coordinate 25,664,224 downwards.
GCTGGGAGTTCGGCGTCTAGTAGTAAACGTCCCTAGACGAGTTTTTGCCTTTGAGGAACAGATTGCACACTTTGAGCGATTTGGCTCTGGACTCACAGATCTCCTCCTCAGAAATTCCTGATGCCTCTTCTCCTTCAGCTCATTCTTGATTTGTCCGGAGTCAAAATCTCTGGTGGGGCTGCGACACAAAGTCACATTGTTGCGTCCTCGCAAGCGCTCGTGGTTCTCTGCTCTGATCTCAACTTTTCGGTCAAATTCTCTCTCTGGGGAGAGATGCGTCCCACTGATGGTCAGAGCATCCATAGCAGCTCCTGTTGCCTCAGTGCTGCAGTGACAGTAGAGTGTAAAAATGTTGAAGCATGTTGACGTTTGTGCATTTTTTATTGACTGTCTGGACAAAAGTGAGACTTTCATGAGTTAGAAGTGCAGTTTGAGGGCCCAGAAACAATCAGCTAAACAGTTATTTAGTGAAATGCTGTAAAGCAAACCCTCCCAACAGATTAAGTGTTTAAAACAGATAAAAGTTCTTAATTGTCAGCAATGGAGTACTTAAATAAGTGTGATTGCATTAGGGAAATGGGAGACAAATGCTGTCCAAAAAAAAGTAGAAAACCATGTCGTGGCTTACCTCGTGAGCCATCTCATTCGGAAACTTCACATAAGCTGAAGTCGTCCATTTTCTCAAACGGCGTCCCAGGTTTTGTTTCACATGTAGCTGCTTCTGTTGTCATAATTGTACAGGAAGTGAAGGGAGCCACAGCGTCATCTGTTCCTCTATCTCAACAGCCACTCACACCACATGATGCCACACACGGGTGGGCCTCGAGATTACACTCAAACTCAGCCAGTTCACCCCTGGATGCCGTCTCGGATAAAACACACCCCTCAGAGTGGAAATTGTCTTATCAAAAATTTGTTTGGAAGCTACCTGATGGTGACACCCGCTGGTTCATCTGTGGGATTGATAGGTTCACACATTGACTTTTACCTCAATTTAGTGAAAAATGAAGACATTATCTTAATCTAGGATCATGCTTACCTTTAAAATTTCAATGGTTTCAGTTGTGTTTCCTCGCAGTCTTATTGAATAAAATGTTTGCTGAAAAAAATATTATCCAGAGGACAAAGTATTTAGTTAACCTCGTTAACCTGCATTCAAACACTTGCAAACAATTTTTTTCTTGTAAAGTACAATATGGCATTTACTTTTTCACAGTGTTTGCACAATTAAAATAATTTTTATGTCACCAAATTATTGCTTTTGTGTACTTTTTTTTTTTTGCAACAAAGTAGTAGGGCTGGATATTACTGCCAAAATACTTAACCAAAAAATCTGGATTCACAAGTTTTGTTACCATTAGACTGTATTGATCTTTTACAATTCTGTCCTAAATCTGATTTTTTTTTTAACTCTGAAAAATAATGATCACATAAATTGTTATTTAAGTTAAATAAAAGTATAAATAAAAAATGTAACAATGACAGGAATTCTTTTCTATTAAATTACCAAATAAATTGCCTGAGAGTAAAATAAATAAATAAATGGGTGTTGCATTTTTAAAGAAATCAATAAAAGGATTTTAAGCAAATCAGGCACTTGTCTCCCATGTCTGTGTTTTGTCTGACTTTATACCCTTGATAAGTCACTTTATTTATGCTTTGGCTTTACTTTTGCATGATCCTGGGGTTCCAAGTGACATCAATTTGGATTTGAAAATGGTTTATTTCAAGCAATTGAAAATGGTTTATTTCAAGCAATCAAAACAAACATAAAACTAAACTAAACACAAAAACGGCATATGCATCTATACTTAAATCTAAGGATAATTATTTGTGACATGGATTGAAACATATGCATACATTAATACTTTTTAAATTTAAATGGTTACTCTTAAACAAGGGTATACACATGTACTTATGCATAATTAATTGCTGAAAAAGGAGTTAGCCTCGTGAATGTCATGCTTTCTGTCGGACAATTAAAAACACACCACAGCTTTTCTGTAGAATTTGTGATCTCGCGTTGTTTCGCGGGATTCTCGAGAGAGACATCCTTGCGGCTCTGCAGAAGGGCACGGAGAGGCCGAAACAAGAAACAAGGCGCCCGGCGAAGCAATAATTCGGCTTCTCAACCTTCAGTCATGCTCTCCAGACTAATTGTCGTTTCAGGTATGCGTGAAGCCAAATTTAATGTAACTGTAATACTGGGTAAAACAAACGTGTATAATGATGCACTAAATTAAAGTGACTAATTAAGGTTGAAGGGTAAAATGAAGGCCGCATTCTGAATGACACTTGCTAATGCTAGCTGGATGAATTAATAACGGCTTTTTCGCTGACATGGTATGATTAATATTATCTTTATATGAAAATAAGCGACAAGTTTATTTTAGCTTGTGTTTGCGAATAATGTACAATGCTTTGTTTGGTTTTAACTACGTGATGCTACTTGGGCTAACACTGCTACTAGCATTGAATGCTAAGAATGTCACCTTATTGACATTTAGATCATGTTTACTGATGTTTGTAACTCACTACCAATAGTCTATAGAATCTTTTTAAAATTGCGTATTTATGTCCATCTGCTGTAGGTTATGATCATGTTTGGAGCGGCTCATATACTTCTTAACTTAAGCTAACCCATTTCTGAACACTTGTTTCGTACATTATTAGAAAGATTTGCATCATTTTATGCATCAATAGTCTGAATCTAATATTTCATAAAGAGATTAAACTCGCTTTTTGTAGTTTGATCTAAAATGTTCAAAACATTAAATTCACAAGCGTATGCATTATAATATTACGTTTTTTTTTTTTTTAAAAACACTTTATTTTTATTGCAGTCAACTCCCTTAAAGGTTGTGGACCCATTGGAGCTGGGTATGTAGAATTCAATGCCTTATTTTTTCACCCCACCCTCCCATTACATAGGTGTAAGATTGTCAGTAAAACTGTTTTGTTGTCGTCAAATTTGACCATATGCTGCATCACTGAAGACAAAAAGCCTCCATTATGATATTTTTTATTAAATTGTTACTTGTTAAAAGTCAAGCTTTAGCTCATGTATATCATAGGGTTGGTTTTTATGGTTAGTGTTTCTGTTGCTTTGAAAGTTATCCAAAGCAAAGAGAAGTCTTTCAGTAGCCTGTCAACAACTCACTTTCTTTGTTTGAAAACATTGTTGTTGTTTTTTTTAATTTTCTTGGCTCATTGTTTTTTGTTTCCTCAGTTTGGTCCATGCCTCTCGCTCCCTCCACACATCCCCTCAGAGTTTGGCTCCTTTGCCCCCCCTGCCAGAAAAGGGAGGCAAAGTTCGCCATGGCATCTTTCCAGAGGAGTTATTCCAGCTTTTGTATCCTAAAACTGGAGTCACTGGTCAGTCTTTTCCTACCAAACTCAAAATCAGTTTATTCCCCATTAAAAACTGTTTTTAAGGTGATGTTGAAATAACTATTTGTTTGGTACGAAGATGCAACGAGACTGTACATTTTATAGACTCTACTGATGGAAACATATTTATCTTGGTGTCCCCTAGGGCCATACATGCTTGGCACTGGCCTCATCCTCTACATGCTTTCCAAGGAAATCTATGTCATCAACCATGAAACCTTTGCAGCTGCCTCCATAGGCACTGCCATCATTTATGGGGTCAAGAAATTTGGGCCCACCGTCGCCAATTTAGCTGACAAAATAAATGAGGTTGGTTTATAACCATGTTGTGTCTTTGTGTGTGGCTGGTACGAAAGTAATAGATATACTTTTTCCACAAGTATATCGGATACACAAGCATAAGGGATAAGTTGTTTATTGGAAGTAAAAAGTTTAAATGTCATTGGTTTTCAGGGCAAACATGACTGCAGTCCTTTTAATTTTGCTGGTCCCCCTTTAGGAAAAAGTGGCCAAGGCCCAGGAGGTGAAGGACGTGGCCATATCCAGCCTCACTCAGGCCATTGACGATGAGAAGAAGGAGCAGTGGAGAGTAGAGGGAAGATCAATGCTCTTTGATGCTAAGAGAGTAAGCAATTTTATCCTCGATAAATAAAAAATAAAAAAAATGAATCTACACAAAACAGCTTTTTGAACACTGTTCAATCGCAAGTTATTACTTTAAGGCAAAATGCTTAAAGGAGCAGTTTGTCAGCATCTGCTGGCGACAGGTGAAAACTCCAATAAGTTTCAGTGCACTCACCTCTACTGGGGTGCAATGAGTACAGATGCTATCTAACATATTTTTGAGTTGAGAAACAGAGATTCAACAGCAGAAACGTTTTATTTCCAAAGTCAGTAAAAGTAAACATAATTTTTATGAAAAATATGAATTTGTACTCTTAACAGTTTAAACAAACAAAAGGGTTTTGTGTTGATGTAGCAGAACTTTAGGTTGGAACAGTTCTTCTGTTAATACATTCACTTTTATTGTTTCAATTTCTCAAAAGTTTTTATGGTTGTAAGATTATACAAAGCCTCTGCCAGGAAGGACATTTATGACTGTCCGATCTAAAATATGGGTTAAACGTGTTCAGTTCTGGGTGTCTGAATTCTAACAGAAGATTTTGGTCACATACTTGCTCTCTCTCTCAGAACAATGTGGCTATGCTGTTGGAGACCAACTACAGGGAAAGACTACACATGGTGACCAATGAGGTGAAGAGGCGCCTTGACTACCAGATTGCTCTGCAGAACCTCCACCACCGGTTAGAGCAGGAGCACATGATCAACTGGGTGGAGAAGAACGTCATCAGCAGCATCACTCCTCAGCAGGTCCGTCCTTGTTTTAGCTTTTATTTACCTGACAGATAATAGCTGTTTTGCCTTATTTGTACTTAAAGGGCTCCAAACAAAGACATAGCGAAATATAATCACTATGTAAACATTCCAGGTTCTGCAAAACTGTTTTATGAGTACTCAACACTTAAATTAATTTGTGATCATGTTTTTTCTAAATTTATACACACATTTTTTCTTTAGCAAATGTTTGTGGGTATGAACCCTAAATTTGCTCATTGAAAAAGGGGGTTGTTTTGAGTGTTACATCCTGCCTTTAAACCTCTTAAGGTTTTTTCTGGTGTATGACATTTAAATGGCTGATGTTCATCTCTTGTATTTTAAGTGCGACCAAACACAAAATTTGATGAAAATTCGTGTTGGTTTCATGTAATAGATGGACATTGCTGCATTGCACATATTTGAAATGCGTCCACGATTACATTTTGTTGTTGGTCGCACATATTTTAAGGAATAATTGTAATAAAAGGAATGTTTACCAAGCAGCACAGTGAATATTTAAGGTGCAGTTATACAAAGCCACGTATTTTCAGCGTTCAGAATAAGAAAACGGTTCAGTACTGGACGTACATATTTTAGAAATTACGTGTGAATAGTCACAAATTTAAATCAGCATTGACGAATCTGCCAAAAGACAACTGATATGCATAGTTATAAACTATGGGTCCAGTCCAAAATTATTATTGGCTCTTTGTTTATGCAGCAGAATACAGCTGTACAGCCACTGTTTACATAAAGAAGAACCTGTCATTCTCACTGTTGCTGTTAAAGATGCTTTAGAATTGAAAGTGTAGATTAGTCTCATGAAAAATCCTATACTTTTATTTCTAATGCACTAAAGAGGGTTCTTATTCAAAAATGCATCAAAATTTAAATAATTTAAATTCTTAATTTTAATAAAACACAGACAGACTAAAAAATTGTGTGTAAAGAAAATCAGAGCTGGGATTTTATTTTATGAACTTGTTTTTTGTGAATCTGATTTCCCATTATCTCTAACAGGACCATTTATCAGTGAACAGAGGCTGTTTATGCCCTTCCCCGATGAATAACAAACATTTGTTTATTCTAGTTATTAAATAGTAATTTAATAAATGTTTATATCTTGTTGCTCAGACGATTACTTTCATATTCTGATTGTGATTTTATATAATGGGGCAAACATCTTTTTTTAATGATGACTACTTTTCAAATTAAAAATCTACAATTAAATATGTTTGAGAACAGGAATTAACTTTACAGTCGGCAATGCGATCGATCAATTCAATTCAATTCAATTTTATTTGTATAGCCCAAAATCACAACAACAGTCGTCTCGATGGGCTTCGAAGTAAAACATGAAATCAAAAGGATCACGAATACAAAGAGTTCAATAGAAAAATACTAAAATGAACTAACAAACTGACTATGCTATACTGGCATCCCTGCCCTTAGACCCCCCTTCGCGGTAAGGAAAAACTCCCAAAAAAACCGGATTCCGGAAAAAACGAAGAAACCTCAGGGGTGCCCACATGAAGGAGGGATCCTCCCCCAGGACGGACAGGCGATTTACCAGAAATCTTAGAGAAGAGTTAACTTATCTAAATATACAACTACATATATAAAAGTCCAGCAGACGAGCTTCATCCAGCCGTGGTTGTGGGGACAGTCAAAGGCGCGAGTCGAGCCGGAGACAGGAACCACAGCCAGGTGTAGGAGCAGGAGCAGAGGCGAGGTACTCGGTCAGGTACAGAGCAGAGACGAGCCAGAGATGAGCCAGAGGCAGGATCCACAGCCAGGTGTAGGAGCAGGAGCAAAGGCGAGGTAAACGGTCAGGAACTGGAGCACGGATGAGCCAACTGGAGTCTGGAAGCACTCCCACTCCCCAGGAGGGGAGAGGAAAAGAGGGACAATACATGAATCGCACTGCACCAAACAGGGGCATGGAGAACTAAATGATAAATTGTGATCAAGAATAGAGGAGAGGAAGGGTAGAAGTAAAAACAGGAAAGAGGACAGAACCCCAGTGCACCATAGTTACCCCAGCTTCAACTTCTAGCTGCCTTTTAAAAGAAATAGTTATTATTAAGTTTAATTTAAACAAATTAACATTAAGTTAAATAATCTCTGAATACTAACTAGTCTGACAATAAGCCTGTCCAAAGAGGAATGTTTTCAGTCTAGCTTTGAATGTAGAAACTGAGTCGGCCTCTCTTACATGAGCTGGGAGTTTATTCCATAAGACAGGGGCTTGGTGACTAAACGCTCTACCTCCAACCGTACTTTTACTAATTCTAGGAACCACAAGCAGTCCTGCATTTTGCGAGCGAAGTGTTCTCATTGGATGGTAAGGGACTATGAGGTCCTTAGTATAGGACGGGGCCATTCCATGTAAGGCCTTATAGGTTAACAGGAGGATCTTGAACTTGATTCTGGAATCAACTGGGAGCCAATGGAGCGTAACTAACAGAGGAGTGATGTGATCTCTTCTGCTAGTTCCAGCTAACAATCTAGCTGCTGCGTTCTGAACAAGCTGGAGACTTCTTAAGGAACTCTTAGGACACGCTGCTAACAAGGAGTTACAGTAATCCAGCCTCGACGTAACAAATGCATGGATGAGTTTTTCAGCATCACTCTTAGAAAGTATATTTCTGATCTTAGCAATATTCCGCAGGTGAAAAAAGGCAGTTCTGCACGCCTGAGATATGTGAGCCTTAAATGATAAATCCTGGTCAAGTAAAACCCCAAGGTTTCTAACTGTGGAATTGGGGGCTATACTTATGCCACCCAGGGAGACTATCTGAGCAGACAGAGTATCTCTGAGGTTTTTAGGACCAAGTATAATGACCTCAGTTTTTTCTGGGTTCAAGAGGAGGTAATTAATTGTCATCCAGGTCTTGATGTCACTGATGCAGGCGTTCAGTTTCTCTATCTGGTCATTCTGGTCAGGCTTCATGGATAAATAAAACTGCGTATCGTCGGCATAACAATGAAAATTAATGCTGTGTTTCCTGATTATGTTTCCTAGGGGTAGCATATAAAGCGTAAACAGGATCGGTCCCAAGACTGAGCCCTGTGGGACTCCATAGTTGACTCGAGTGCACTGAGAGGAATGGCCATTTACATTAACGAACTGATACCTATCGGACAGATAGGATTTAAACCACTGGAGAGCAGATCCTCTGATCCCTATGTCCTGCTCTAATCTATGGAGTAAAATACCGTGGTCGATAGAATATTCACAGAATATTATGTGATTACTGGTGATTAAAAATGTTTTTTATTACCCAGCACTATATTATTTTGACCTGCAGGTTTAATTTTATTTCATGAAAACCTTTTTGACAGTAAAGAGTAAACATTGAATATTTTAAAACACTACTACTGTATATAGAGCAGGTTTTTAATATGTATGGCAGAGTTATTAAAGTGATCTAGTGCTCAGTTTCTAATGGTAAGTTGTGTATTTTGTGTTTTAGGAGAAGGAGAGCATCGCTAAATGCATCACGGACCTGAAGGTGTTGGCCAAGGCCACTCAGGCTAGAGCTGCAGCGTAACCTTGGTGTATGTGGAGAAGACGACACAGAAGAAACGCCCCTTTTCTTTATAGAAAAAAGGCCTCTTCAGCTGTTCTTTGTCAATGTCATGGGTGTGTACAGTGTTTGCCCATCTTCACATAAAAAAAATAAATGATTCTATTATCCAACCTCATCTGGATATTTGTGTTTTTTTTTTCTGTTTTAGTCATTTTAACGTATTCAGTGATCTATTTTATACTTTTTTAAAAGTCTGTCAATGACGTTTAAGCCACAGAAGCTGATGACTCGAAAAGCACGGAGGACCTTTGAGCGCTCTGACACATTTAACCTTTGGACTCATAACAGGACAGATTTGCTGCCTTTGACCATACCTGAGATGACAAATCAGGGCAGCACCTCCACCTTGATCCTCCCATCGGTGTTGTACTTTGATCCTTAGGCTTCTCAAGCAGAAACCAAGGAAGCTTCTCGTCAAGCAATTGAGGATCAGGTGTTTTTCTGTCATGACCGGCCTCGGTGGAAAAACGTCTGAAATAACGAGACAATGACGGTGGAGAGGAGCTGTTGTTGACAGGTGGGACAATGGGTGGAGGGTCAACTTAAGCAAAGTTAATGCGGCTACAGGTTATAAAAAGCAATAAAGTAGTGCTATAATGAAACAGCCAGCCCGGTTTCAGGTGGAAAATGTGTTTGCTTTGCAGAGAAGTGGCTTGTTTGTGCCGGGAAAACATCCCATTCTGTGACCAGTCCAGAAGGTAAGAAAAAGATCTACGCTATGCTAAACTGAATTAAAAACAAAATATTTAGTGCTTCTTGATGAATTTTCCTAACAGTTCAAATGTTGTAAAGCCAAAGATGGGAAGAAAGAACAAATGTTGATTCTCTTCCAGCATTCATGCTGGTCTGCGCTGTTGCAAATTCTTTTTATTGCTATATCTTTTTTGATGATCTTCTTTGTGTCTGACCTTAAATTAATTTTTAACATGCTGAAAACATAGAAATGACAGTCATACGTAAGCTTAAATCCGACTTACTTCTGTAGCTAAGACGGTGCGTCTAAGCTGTTTATCGCAGAGAAAACCAGTTCAGAATCTCAGTTAACATATGCATTTTCCTTTATGTCTGTGATTAACATCACATTCCGGCTCACAGTGACTAGATTTTAAGTTGAGTTTATTATAAAATAACTATTATTTACAGAACAGGCTCATACACTGAGTTTTACCAGTCGTTCACACAGTCTCAGTTTGAATACATTGACGCTTTATGGCCACAAGTCAAAGACGTGTAATTTAGGCCAACATAAAAACACATTTTCAAGGGAGTCTAAATGATCCCCAAAGTTACAAAACCCCATAAAAACGGGGTGCAAAGAAAATGTAAAAAGTTGCAAATACATTCAAAGCCAACAGGGTAGACAGATGCAGGTCTATCAGTATAAAATTACTATTTATTGTGCCTAGTTGCATAGCAACAGATTAGTTTCCAGGTGAGGTAACTTTTATTATCCGTTCAGTTGATCTCATGAAAAATAACTTTTATTGCAGCCTGGAATAACTTCTGACGGATTTTTGTTGATCAGGAGTGGGGGGAAAAATTGACAATTGAAGATGTTTGGAAATGCGGGGCCATTTTCTTACACCCCAAGGTAAGAAAATCTTTAATTATTAAATCTAAAAACCAAACATGATTATGGTGGGCCATTCCTGACCTTTGATAGATTTAGATGATAATTAACCCACTGAAAAAAAATGTGACTCCTCTCTAAGATTCGTTAGATTTGTCTGAAAAAGTATATAAAGCAATGTGATGGACTTTGGAGAACCTGCTGAGCTCTATTTTGAGATATTTACAACATATTGCGTACCTGTCTACACCCTTGCTTGATAAAACACTATCAAACTGTGGAAACTGTGCAGCTGATTGAGTCTGAGAACTGCTGATAGCTTATCTGCACTAAAAGACAGAAAAAGTACATAATGGAATCAAGCACATCAGTATTTTATGTATGCAAATAGTTAATAGATTTGTTTTTTTTTCAGGGGATTCTCACAGGATGAAGAACCAAGGGGTACATCCCTGCAAAGAACCATGTCCAGACCCACTGGGAAATCCATATACAGTGTGTTTAACAGCAACACCCCTTTTCCTACATGCAGATGTTGCACAGACTGAATGTTTTGCTTTCCTCCATCAGTGCAGAGAAAGGAGTACGCAGAGACACTCAACAGACAACAGGACACCTTAAACGCTAGAGTGGAGGTATGAAATCTACAACTTCATGCAACCTTGAAGACAATTCCTCCGTGAAACCTCCTTTTTTCTCCTCCTTTGCTCAGCATCTGCTCACCTGTGAGCTTGATGGCCATCTGCTGAAGACTGTTGAAGATTGCGTGGCCAAGCTCAGGAGGCTGGAGGCCAAAGGCCGCCTGTGGCCTCAAAACATGATCATGGACGTTCAAGGACCTTTTCTTGTGCTCAGTGACATTGAGACTAAGGTTGGTTTCTGGAGTACTGATCGATTTTATTTATTATCATTGATATCATTGAGTGCTGGCATTGAACTGCAGGGGGTTCACTGTCATCAACATCTGGAACTCACGCAAAAACGTCCGTCTGTTTTTCCACTTTTCATTTTATTCCTGCAATTATTTTTGATCTTTTTTTCTCATAATCCTGGTGGAGAATATATTTCCATCATTGCATGAGAAGCATAGATTTAGAATCTGAGAGACAGATGGCTTTTTATAAGAACCTGAATGTTCACTTTAGGGGATTTATTGCTCAGCATTCTTACTTCTCTCAGGCTGAGCTGGAGTCCATTCCTCTGAGTTACATCACACAAACCAAATCTTTGGAGGACAACGGATCTGACGACAACTCTCTGCTGATAATAACTGTACAGGACCGCAACAAACGAGTCCCACAGGTCTTCATGTTTCAGTGTGAGGAGACCTCGGTGAGTCTAATTTTCCAATAAAACTTTCTGCAATTCCAACACTGACCGTTTCAGATCCACGAAAAGACATTTCAGCCTGAGTTTGACTGCCGTCAAACATGTGTCTGAACAGGGGGATATTGTAAAGGCTGATCTGGATAAGGCAGTGCAAAGAGGGGGAGGTGGTGACCTGGAGCCTTTCAGAGAGCACAGTGACATCAGGTATAGTCCTTCAGTACAGAATGTGTGTCAGAAAGCAAAAAAAAAGTCATAGATTATTCAAAAACTTCTGTTCATGATTACTTTTTTCAGGAGTAATCTTGAGAATATCATCGGTCTGCAAGCTGCAGGAGGTTTTCGGCCGCCTGTGCCTCAATCCCCGGAGTATAACAGGAGGCTGCCCCCACCCGACTTTATGAGCCCACAGTGGAACAACAGAGAGCCGGGTACAGCTGTTTGTCTCAGAAAAACCTAAAACTCTCAAAATCCTTGATGGTGTTGCTTCATTCTTTTTTTATGTCCAATTAGAAAATATGCCTCCTCCACGATCGCACAATCTTCAAGAAGACATGATGGCTCAGCCAGGTCTATATGAACAGCAGAACGGCCCACAGATCCCAGATGAGAAGCTAGAGATTGAAAGGAGCATGGTCAGATGTCTTGACAAACATGAAAATCCTCACAATTGACCCTGTCTCCTTAAGATGCTCTGACTTTCCCGTCTTTCTTGTCTGTTCTCTTTAGGAGATTTTTAACCACGTAATCAATGATTTGGAGATCTTCATGGGCCAAGTGACTGCTGCGGTGAACATGCCACAAGAAGAGGAAAAGAAGAAGAAGAAGAAAAAGAGCAAGAAGAAAAAGTCACAGAAGAATGGTAAAATCGTGCACTTGTCTGCATTCAAAACCAGATCAGTGCACACCAAAGCCTGTTTTTTTTTAAAGAGATCTCTGTAAATGATAAACATGCAATGTCTCCTTCAGCACTGCCTGATAATCTCCCATCTTGGGAAGAATATGTCTCCTTCCTGCAGAAGATCAAATACGGATTTAACCTGCTGGTAAATGGATATTCGTTTGGTGTAGAAATACTTTGGAATATCATTGTTTTGGGTTGAATTGTGAAAAAAATCACCTTTTTACAGAGCAAGCTTGAAGGGGTTCTGACCCCCGTCAGCGCTCCCGACTACGTTCACATCTTCTTCCAGTTTTTGGATATGGTAAAGTCTTTTTCTCTCTAACATGTCTTCAGTCTGAGGCTTTTCGCTCTGCTTATCATTTCTGCCTTTTGTCCACAGATAGTTCCCCAGTACCCTTCCGACCTGCCCCCCACTGTGGTGTCCCCCATGTTGACAGAGGCAGCCATAGAGATGCTGGGTCAGGTGTTGGGCCGGGAGGAGTACCGCATGTGGAGGTCTCTGGGAGAATGCTGGTTCGTCCCCAGGTAAGGGCGCGGCCCTCTGACTCACCCAATAAAAGCTGGTCACACACTGGAACTTGGCCTGACACTCCTCGCTCTAGCGTGGCTTTTCCTCACTGTTGATGTGCAAACACAGCTTTAGACTCAGTGTTTTAAGGGCCTTTGGTGACGCTAATTCAAGAAGTTAAAGGGTGTGACTAAACAAAGATGTAAGAAAAATATCTCGGATGGTAAATAAAGGGACAGCAGCTTTAAATAACTTAAAAAGGAGAATTGTTTTTATATTTTATCTTGACAGTTATATTTATAGTTTATATTATAATAAATATGATTAACATTTGTTATATTTTTTATATTCTTTCCCAAGGTTTTGTCTGGAGTTCATCCAACTTTTATTTCTGTACATAAAGCCATTAAGACTAAGGAAATTATTTTTATTTAGGCTTTCAAGTAGATTTAAACATATAAATGAAACATTGAGCTGTTTAAAATGCTTTTTAAATGATTATTTCCTTATTGAAACTCTCAAGTGTTGGATTTTTTTAGGAGACAATCTGATGCAAACAATGAAGGTCAAACGTAAACACTTATTTCATTTTTGAATACATGTTAATCAATGTTTTATTGAACTAATTTCTCCTTATTGTTTACACTTATGTGTGTTTTTTTATATTCAGTGAGTAAACATGAAAATTTTTAAAAAATTGTTCAGGTGTGTTTACTTTTTGGTTGATAAAGGTGATGAAAATATTTGGTATAAAAGACTTAAGTTAATTTGTGATAATTGATTTTTTTAATAAATAATTTTTTGCTGGTGCAATCCTTTGAAACTTTCATTTTAAGGCCGTTCTTTGGGTTTTAATGAGATTTTTAAATATTTATCGTCCATAAGGATGCAAATCCTAAAGTTTGCTCAAAAGAGAATGCGTGTCTTGCAAAACTAACCATTTCTAAATTAGAAATATAAACTAGGGATGCCAAGATTGTTAGTTTAAAACAGAACCTTATGCTACACCTTTGAACCGAATCGTGTGGAAAGTGAATTGTTGCCCCCATACTGCATACGTTTATGCATGTTTACGTTGAAAGTGTCAAACACGTGTCTTGTGGTAAATGTAATATATTTATTGTTTTTTTATTACATGACCTTTAATGGCGTTAGTATAAGCGAACTAAAAGCCTTCTTGATTGTTTTTGCTGTTTAGCAGAGTTTGAACCGAATCGTGAGGACAGTAAATCGTTGCACCCCTTGTGTATAAGTGCCTTAGGGGAGGAGGTTGGAAACTTTAGGAGGGTCTTTTGAGGCTCTCACCGACTCGCCTTCCAAAGACCCACAGCTGGGCCAGTCCATCACTCAAGCTGAAGTCACAGAGGTAGTCCGAAAAGAGGTAGTCCCTCGTACAGTTTTTGGACTGTAGGTTAACTTGTGCCTCTAACTAGTTTAGCGAGGTTGTGTGATTGTCTCCATTGGCGCTGTGATAGACTGGTCCTGTGTTTGTCCCACCAAACAAATGTCTAAAGGACTCAACAGCTTCAAACATTAAAACTGGCATTTTGGGTCTTTTAGACTATTTTGTTCGTTGTGGTTAAAAAAGGTCTGTCATATTACTTTACTAAGGCATTGTTTGCAGTGCCGTCACATGTTTAGTGAACACAACATGCATCCTTCTCTGTGGTTCACCTTCAACCAATTTGAAATGGCCCAACCTGGTAGATGGAAGCTTGTGATTGGACGTCTTTTTGTTTGCATCACATGTACATAAAAAGGCAGAAAGAGACACACCAGAAGGAAAAACTGGCTAAGAAACCGATTATTTACTTCCTGATCAATTTTATACATTTTTACCAACATAATCTAGTTCATATCTGTGGTTTTCAACCAAAACTGCTGTGATTTTCATCACTTCATCAATTTTCATTACATATCTGTATCCTTTGCATCCCTAACTAGGATGTGTAATATCTTCCTGACCCAAACCCAGTACTTCCACTGCCTGTTTTAGTGCCAAATACTGTGAAAAGAAGAATAATCAGTTTTAGTGTGGGACTCTTACATGAATTTTGTTTTTTTTAACTACTAGTTTTAACTAACTAGTTTTTTCCATCAAAGTAAGAACATGTTTGTTTCCTCTTCTTTACAGATCCAACTGGCCAGAAAAGGTCCCACCTTACATCCCAGAATTCTATGACGGCTGGCAGCCACCTGCACCTCCACCCCCCCTCTCTCCCCAACTCAGACATCAAAACGGTCCAATGAGCAGGAGCAACAGCCAGCGCTTCCAGCCTGACGGACCGGGTCGAATTTATGAAGAAGCACCCTATTCGCCCAGAGCGAGCCTGCGGCAGCCTGAAGAAGTATTTTCACACTGACCTGCTAACTCCTCAAATCAGTGATCGTTCATGTGAACGGATGTATTTGGTGTGACTCAAATCTGAACCTGAAGTATGACATGTGACCGTAAGCCTCATAAAACTCCTTTATACTTTGGCTTATCAAAGAGAGTAGACGCCACTGAAGTCAACAAACCCAGCACTTGTACTGACAAGGGGGTGTTGACAACAGGTTAACTAACAACTTTTCAAAAACAGTGACGCTTTATGCTCTTAAAAGTTCTGAGGATACAATAAAGGGAAAATAAACTGAAGATACTGACAAACAAAAAGCCATAATGTCAGTGCTATTTAAACTTTGTTCTAGAAGCTTACCTTAGGTTTACCTGCTCAGATTGACAAATACTTTGTTCATCCATATCAGGGGAAAATGGGGGAAAATTGATAGTGAAAATAGCAGAACTGTTCCTTATCTCACTAATTTCCCTTTTTATAAGTAGTTCAAAGATCTTTGCTGACCTAAACAAAAAGGTTTCATCTTTACTATCATAACAGAAAAAAGAATAGAAGTGTATTTTAAAAGCTCTGTGTAAACTTCTTTCCTCCACTTCCTCTTGGACACTTATGGTTACAATCCTTATTGAAAACTGCATGTTTTCCACAGCCCATGGGAAACGGCCCGTGGAATTCAATGCCACCGCCATCGTAAGCTTCATCAACAGCAACACAATTATTTTGCAGTTTTTAGTTCAGTGTTTTGATTTATATTTGTTGTTTTGTTGCAGGGAGCCACCAGCCCTCATGCAAGCCATATACAACTTCAATGCCAGGAACAACAGAGAGTTGAGTCTTATGAAGGGAGAGATGGTTCAGGTAAAAAAAAAGATAAAGTTTAAATTGAAAAATACAAATGCATTACAAAATGAAAACAACATCTTTGAAGACAATATTTTTGACATTTTAATTTTAAAAAATGTGGATGTGTTTCCTTTTTTCTGTCAGGTGGTTAATAAAGCTAAGCAATGGTGGCTTGTTCGCAACTCGCATGGCGAAGAAGGCAACGTTCCTCTGAATATTTTGGAGCCAGCTTCAAGCAGCAGATCTGCAGAAGAGCCACCAGTGAGCTTTACAGCTTCCCCCCCCCCCCCCCCCCCTTCACATTGAGACCACCCCACAAAGATTTGATGCATAATAGTTTCTTCTGTTCAGTATGCACAGCGCAACAGTTTTGGTCCTGTGACTCTGGGTTTGAACTCCTCATCTGCGGAGGTGAAGGCCTGGCTTGAGTACAAATGTTTCTCCAGAATGTGGGTTTCACACTCTTAAAAGTTTTAGACCATACGAAGAATAAAACAGCATTACTGACGAAAAAGGACACCCTGTGGTTTCTACTCAAACAGCACTACTTCCAGCCTCGGGGTGCTGAGTGGAAGGCAACTTTTGGGCATGTCCAAAGAGGAGTTGAGGGCAGTGTGTCCAGAGGAAGGAGGGAAGGTCTTCTTCCAGCTTCAGGGAGTCAAATCATCCATTGCTGTAAGTTCAGTTTCACTTCATAAGCTTTTATTCTAGCTTCAAGCACCAGTAAAATAATTTGTTCTCTGCAGTTGGCCAGTGAACAGTCAGGCATGTACAACGGTCGCTACTAGCAACCAGTACAGCGGTACCACGGAGCAACAGCTGGATGCACCATGTATAGCAATAATTAATCTGAAGAATATGTTTATGCCTTTTAAATGTGATCATCTCTACCATTATTGCTGCCCTTTGTAGCATTTTACACCGGAAAATATATTTAAAGCCGTCTACTGCATTATTTTACCTTAATGACATTTTGATGTAAAAATGAATCCAAAAGAGAATTATGAAAATTTGTCTTTATTCAGAAAATGTAACAATGCCTTTAACTACAATTAAAGGTGCTGCTTTTAAGTACAAAGTCTATTATCTGTTTTTAAATCCTGAGACAAAATGTTAGCTTTCCTTTCATTTCTTTACTGTCAACATAAGGAATCTGGTAGCTGTTCATAAAGACTCACTTCACCTTAGTTTTCTCAAATTTGCCTAACACACCTGTGATCTAGAAAGGACTGCTTCTTGAAGGCATTAGAAGGTTATTTATTCTTTACTCCTTCTTGTTCCCCCATTTGGCCATCTTGTTATTGACGGGAGTCTTCATGAATCTGTCAGACTTCATGTAGGCAGAAATCTTCTCCAGAGCCTTTCGGGTTAAAAAAAAAAAAAAAAAAAAAAAAAATTTTAAATAGAATTTAGAATTGCATTAAGACTGTGTTGCCTTTACTGTAGGCTGACAGTATTTCATTTAACAGAGAAGTCAGTACAAGTACTAATACTTGTTATATCTTCGTACAGCAGGGGCCCACCCCCCAACAATCATCCACATTGCTCGTTTTCCAGCTCTTTTCTGCTGCTGGTTGCCTGACTCAAGTGTTTCTATACATTGTGATAGACTGAACACACCTGAGGCAGGTAATTAACAGCAAACTGTGCAAGAAATCTCAAGAACCACAGGTTGTGCACCCCTGGTGAAAGGCAATACTTTAAAACTCTTCTTGAAAAACAAAACAAAAAAATATAATAGGTGTAGGGCTGGATGATGAGGAAATCTCACGATATTAGTGGTCAATGTTGCGATGACGATATAACTTGTGATACATGAACAAATAGCAAAACATCTAAATACATCATTTTCATTTCACTGCAACAGTTTAATATAAATAAGAGTCAACATAACTTAAATTATACTCCTGCACCCCAGTGCAAACAGGAACGCTACCGGAGGTCCTTTGTCCCAACAGCAGTTAGACTGTACAATAACACGGTGTAGGACTGGTGAAATTGCTGCTGCATTTGCTTATTTATGGCGTGTACTTTTACCACCATTTTTCACTACGACTTTTGTTGTTTTCTCTTGCTATTTGTTTTCCAAGCTGTTATATTTCTTGATTGGCTGCTGTAACAACTAAATTTCCCTCCGGGAAATCAATAAAGTCTTATCTTATCTTAAATGAGCCTCGTCTACTTAGGATGCCGGCATCTAACATCAAAGGGCTCCATCTGATTGGTCAACAACGTGACGGGGTCCACCGATTGGTCAACTGCATAATGGCATCATTTGATTTGTTAAATACTTCAAGCTGCCATTAGATTGTTTTAACACATTTCAGGTAATTTTCTTTGTACATTTCCTGTCATCAGCAAAAAGCCACAAGAACATGTTAAAAAACAATTGTCATTGGAGTAATTGTTAAAGTTCTCACCTCAAAACGGTCCAGAAAGTCTTTCAGGTTCTTGAAGTCATCGAGGCAGGAAGGATGGAACATTCTGTGCTGGTCCAGCAGTTCGTACATTAAGAAATCCACAAAGGTGATCTGTTGTGATCAACAGTTACATTAGGAAATGAGGGGAGCAGCTACAGCAGCAAGAAAACTAATCACAAATTTAGTATGTTCACTGCAACTTGTTGCATGTTTCAAAAAGCAACAGTAAAAGTACATGAACTAATCACTAAGGAACTTAATGTCATTGTTTTAAAGTTAACAAAACTTACTTTATTATTAAGGGAATTTTAATGCCCTTTTGTCCTTAAGACAAAATCTTTATCAAAGTTGCCATCAATTCATTTCCATCCACTTGGAATGAATAACCTTTAATGACTTGATATACAAATATACTTCCTGCAGTAAAACTAGAGAAATAAACACAAGAGGATTTGGTGATTTTTCTTTTCAACTTTTTCATCTTAGAGATTAGTAATTATTAGTTTCATGCTTTCAGTATTTTTTTTTACTAGAGCTTTAAATTAAATTAAAAGACAAATATATGGTCAGCAATGACAACCATCTAAGCGTACCTTTTCACCTGCAAACCAATCCCTGTCTCCCAAGAAATCGGAGAATTGCTTCAAAACCTCAGGCAGTGACTTCAGGTACCCTGGCTTCATTTTATCCTGAGTTTTGAAAAGTACAGATTGCATTGGCAAAGATTTATGTAAGAGAAACGATTAAAAAGCTAAAATTATTAGGTTAATACCGACCAAGTCTGTGTAACACATCCTGACGAAGCCGTTCCTAAAGTCCATGGCCTGGTTTTCAATTATGTCCACACGAACCTTCTCATCTTCTGTTTCTCCACCTGTTTTCAGTGCAGAATTTCCCAAAATGTTACAGATACTTTTGTAAATTTGAAACAAATCTATTCCTATGTTTTGTTTCCTCAAAGAGTCTGAATGAAGTGCTCTCGCCTGACAGCGACATCCCAGCTGGGGCCTTTCTGTTTGCATGCTCTCCTTATGCGTTCCTGGAAAAAACATGTGGGTTTTCTCCAGGAACTCTGGCTTCCACACAGTCTTAAGACATATTTTAATTGATGAGTCTAAAATGCCTCTGGGTATGCATGTGAGTGATCCTGCAACAGACTGGTTTAGGTGTGCCCCGCCTTCGCAAAACAGTTGCTGGTTTACCCCAAGCGACCTTGTGAGCCCAAAAGGGATTCAGCGGGTTGAGAAGATGGATAGACTGATGGAATCTGAGGGACTAATAAAATACGTACACAGGTTGTGTTTACGAGCAATGTATCTCATGATTGCATTGCTCTGAACAATCTTCCTGTCTCCATCCAACAAGTAGGGAAGCTGCGGAAACAAAAACGGAACCATTAAAAAAAAGAACCTTCACTGAAATGGAAGTGATATCCAGAGGCTCCGTTTTCTTACATTAGGGAAGTCCATTCCAAGCTTTTCTTTGATATCAAA
Organism: Oryzias latipes; assembly: GCF_053564925.1. NCBI lineage: Eukaryota > Metazoa > Chordata > Actinopteri > Beloniformes > Adrianichthyidae > Oryzias > Oryzias latipes. Next base: position 25,644,461 of record NC_136243.1, on the reverse strand, counting down.
CCAGCAGCTCTTGTCATAGTTGGGAGCTGTTTGAGACATGGTCATGTGAGGAGTCACTCCTTCAGATAAACTAAGCAATAAAACCTCCTACTCAGTAAAATGAAACAAGTTACCTTCACCACAGACATAAAACTTGTCCTCGTAGCTGGTTCCAGTGTACTCCAGCAGGAGGCGGATCGGCTGAGCAAGCTGCAAAAAGTAAAATATGTTAGTTTGCTTGCAGGTTTGAACATGTTTAAACTCCTCTGCAGTTTCATTGAACCAAAGTCAAAGATTTAAAGATGACTGTGACTCCCATAATCCAGCCTGCACCTGTCAAATGTTTCAACTTTCTCTTTGAGGCAGGTTTAAACTATTATCACTACTAGGTCCAACAGTTCAACTAGTTATAACTAAAACTGAGGGATAAAACTAAGGAATGTTTTTACCCTCTGACCTAAACTTCAACTACCTGGCTCAGCCCAAATATAAAGATTATTATTGCTCAGTAAAACACCATCATGGTGTCAAAATTCCTTCACCGACCACCATTTTCACAGCTGTCTGGATCTACATTTCCAAAATAAAGTGCAAAGAGTTTCCCAGATGTCTCTGTGAAAAAAAACCCAGTTACTCCCTCACTAAATTTAATAATAGACATTTTCCTGGCAAATGTTAAAATTCTGTTAGTTGTAGTGTGAAGTGTCGATGCTTGACATTTTGCATCTGAACAAATTTCGAGGGAAACTAATTTTTAAATGTTCTTCTTTGTATAAACTACCTACGTTTTCATGGATTCACATAGTCTTCATAAAATGTTCATATTATTAAGTTTTACTTCGGGTAATCGGTGACGTTAAATTTGCCGTAAAACAAAGAAAAAAGGTTCAGGGCTGGCCGAATGCAATGTAATACAAAGAATACATTGGATTAGACACTTTCTAAAACAAGTAGTAAGTTTGGTGTCTCAATGGGTTTTTAAATTTTGGGCGCTATGATAATCATAATTTTCCACTGTATTAAGTCGTTGAGGGGTAAGGGAATTGAATTCGGACATATGTCTGGGGGTTTGTGACAATAACTGAAGAAAATAAAGTTAAAAAATATCCAAAAGAAATTATATTCATTCTATATTATACATGATTTATACAATTTGAACGAAATTTAAAGATATAAAATGTATACCGATATTTATTTTTTAAAAGTACGTCACAATCTGCCCTGGTTCAATCATCCAATGAATCTCTGGGCTGTTGATGACGCAACCTCTGACGACGTTGGAACATGCGCACAAAGGACGCTCGAAGATAGTTGAGTATGTAGCAAACAGAGTTTTTTTTAAATCTATTTTTTAAATTCATTTTAAAAAATCGATTTTGCTGTACAAAATGATGAAAGATTTTAAAAAGGCGTCTTTATTTCCGGGTACGCTAACAGCAATTCATAGGGAAAGAGAAAAAACAAGCTAACACTCAGCAGTTAGTTTGTTTCGAAAAAACAGGAGTTAGATAAGCTTACCCCGCGGATATCCCAGTAAGCCAGAGTCATTGCCATTTTGATGTATTTATTTGCGCCGAACGCTGCAGATGTAGCTTTTATAAGGTAAAAAGGCTTGTCTGAGCTGCAGAGAAGTGCAAAGATGGGGTCTTTTGTAGACGGCGGGTCAGGCGGAGGAGGTGGGCGGGATGAAGGGGCGGGTCTCTCACAACCCAACGAACCCCGAGACAGACTGGCTTCATGAATGCACATCAAGAAGAAGGAACATTCAGGTGCGTATTAATGGCAGATAATCCCCGCCCAAAGACTATATCAAACTGCTTCCTAACCAATGACTGCAAATAATAATTAAAGGTTAATTAAAGTGGACCAACCTGCCGAACTAAGATGAATAAAGATTTTCTTTTAAAAGTGTTTGGGTGACAAAGGTCAAACAAAAAACAGCAGCATATTTACATTTTCTTTTGTTTTCAAGTGGTTCACAGCATTATTTGGCTGTTCTACTAACAAAAAGTTTGTTAAATGTGCTCCTCCACAGCAAATAGTGAGGTAAACTCAACAACAATGCAGGCTTTGTTTATTCACCAAAAGACTCCCTTGTGACCATCAGGCTCTCACTCTCCAACAGCCCATATTTTTTGCAGTTGATCACAGTGCACTTTTTTAAAGTTCTGCTTTTTAACAAACTTGTTAGAACACAGATATGTGTAAAAGAAGAAAAAAACCGAAAAACATTTATTTGAAATAAAACAAGAGAAAGCCTTTATTTTATTCTATAAACCTTGTGGAGAGTTAAAGTTGGAGATTTCTGACAACAAACCCAGAATTTTGTTCAATTTTCATTTTATGGTTGTTGCTATTATATCAGAGGTTTAGTAAATAGATACGAGTTAGGTCTTTTACAACATTTTCTGGATAGTAATGTTTGTTTTCTTTAGTTTTTGCCTTCATCGCTCACCTTTCTTTGCCTGCATAGATATTTTATAGTAAAAATTGTGTTCTTGTACATTAATATTGTGATTAACCATAATGTTTAAGTAAACAAAGTCACCCCATCCTTTTCCCACATCTCTCGGCAGCTGCAACATTTTCTATTCAGATCTTTTTGCATGAGTTTGGCTTTTAAATGAGCCGCTTTGACAAAAAAAACAACAAAAAAACAAAAACCCTTTTTACTGATATTATTGCTTTTAAGTTCATGACAGAGTAGCCGTACTAAATGGGGCAGAATATTCAAAGAACCATTGAAGAGGTGAGCAAGTGTGTTCACAGTGAAACTTGGTTATTCTTGTAATTCTCAAAGTCAATTTTGGAATCATCTCTCATAGTTTTGTCCTTAGAATCAATTCATTTTCATACAATTCTTAGGTCCAGTACTTTTTCTTGGTCTTGTACAAAAAAGGCTTAATTTTAAATGAACTTCTCTTGGGACAAAAGATTTTTGTGCCAGTACCTGTTTGGTCATTTGGGGAAAAGTTCTTGAATTGCTGTTCTATTTTACGGAAACAATACTGTCAGCCTCCAGCCAATGTAAATTATAACATATCTGTTCAGATGTTTAGTGTAAATATGAAGCATTTTAACATTCTGTTGGGTCAGTGCTTCATATCTTCATATTGTTGTTGTTTTCTATTCATCTGTATTATTTCAGAGTTAAAAACTTTAGCTCCTGTTTGGCGTGGTGTTAAACAACGGTTGACAAACTGAAAGAAGCAAAGTCAATGCAAACATTTTCTATCATTTCTCAATGATTTAAAATGCACTCATTGACTTTTTCTTTGACTTATTCTTCTCTCTCTTTTCTAGTTTTGACCATCCTATTGAGAATGGTCCTGCTGTGTCTTCTGGACATGTAGGCTGCAGCCTTCTGATATATAATATAAACAAAAGTCTATTTTTCTATTTGGTTCTAAAATGGCTGCTTGCAGAAAAACAATTGAATAAAAAAAGGATTCAAACTCTTAATTGTTTCCTGACAAGTGACTATTAAGGTATAAGTGCATTTGCTCTGCAGCACAACATCTCTTTAAACACATATTAGTGGGTCCAAGTGTTTGCAGACAAGTTTACCCAGAGGTGAGCTTCCTCTATAAATAGTGTTGTGTTTTGTAAAATTATTTAAACGAAAGATTTGCACAAAACTGTAATTTACAGATGAAATCTCACCTACGAAAAAAAAATGTGTGCTGATATTTTCTGTTTGCATCTTTTATTGGTAAAATTTGAACATGCAGAGGATTTTGCTCACCTCAAAAACTAAAATCTCTCTGAATTTCTGGAAGGAAACATCCTTTAGATGACTCACACATTGTATGACGAAATCCTCAAAAGTGAATGAAAAGAATGTTTCAGAGGTTAAAAGCTATTGCAAAATTAAGTCTACATTATGACAAGTTCTTTACTATATTTTTTAACGTTATAATCTGATAGCTTCAGGAATCCTCTGCCACTTTTCAAACCTGAAAAGTCTTAGCTGACTTACCACTATCAGAAGACCTAATACAAGGGTGTCAAACTCATTTTCACCGAGGCATAGTGGCTGTCCTCAAAGGGCCAAATATATCTTATACATGTAACTAAATGTAATGAAAAATAAATGTACCTACTCCTTAAAGTTAAATAACTCATTATTTATTTATTTTTTTTACTTTTTAAAGTGACAATTACAGTTGCATAGAAATATTAATCCTTTTACATTTGATTCTGTCAGGTTAGGTTATATGGACAGTGTTTAATTCATGATGTATAGTTGCCCAATCCGATATTTCAAGTCCGATTCCACCTAAATATGAATAAATAGACACCAATTTTTATTTTAAGAAATTTAAAACTTTTCTGCTCTCGCGGGCCACGTAAAATGACATTGCGGGCCACATTTGGCCTGCAGGCCTTGAGTTTCACACATGTGATCTAATAGCTTCAAACAAGGATGTATAATAAATGTTAAAAGCATTATTTCAGTGTTTTGAGTAACATGATAAAAATGATAATTGTCTACTTTCTTTTTTCTGGTCTTCACACCACTGCTGAGTAACCCTTGTGCTGTCCTAGGCACTTTAACATTGGGAGTTGGGTCATCTAGACCCACTAGACAGTGCGCCAAACCTTTTTTCTTCAATGATTTGTGAACCTCACTGGTGTCCATGGATTACATGAAATCCTCTTCACCTTTATCCACCTTTGTCATGGTAGGGAGAACACGTCAATGTAAGGGTGGGGTCATAGGATTGCACAAGGTTAAAACGCCACATCTCATGGTCCACACTGCCATCTACTGGCAACTGTAGGTAGTGTAATCCACTAAATGAGTAAATATTAATGTGGCAGGTTGAGCTAATTGAGGCACAGGTGTAGTCACTCATCCTGGTGCTGCTGATGAGCACGGCCAGCTATAAAAGAGGACTGAGCTGGCTCTCCCTTAGTTCAAGCTGAGACTGCCTCCTGTTCTGGGTTCCTGCTCCTCTGTCAGAGCAGGGATTGTGGCCGGGGACTTGCTGCGTGCACATTCTTCCTGGCGGTTGCTGCATTTGTGGTGGCCTGTTTTTATTTTACTACAGTGATTGGCGTAATCCCTCGTCACACTGCATATTTGTGTGTGACAGGAAAGGGCGAAGTGGAACGGAGCGCATCGCTCCCTGCCCTTCCCTTTAGGTGCAATCGGCACTGATCGGTGTGTGTGATGTTGGCCTCTTCACCCTGCATGTCCTCTGATTACGGAGGTCCTGGGAGTTGGAGGCCCGGAGGGACTTGTGAACACCTACCCTTTCCTGGCCATCTGTAGGAAAAAGGACTCTGGAAGAACATGAACACTCACCTGAGCACAGGTGTTAGCTCACCTTTGCACTAACAGTTTGCATGATTGAATGACTGAAATATTTCACACTAGTTGGTTTTAAGGCATAAGTATGCGTGTGAACACTATCTGTTTTGTGTACATGTCGACAGGTGGACATTTTTGCAGCTAGCAGGTGTGTTTATAATATTTGTGTGTGTGTGTGGATAGGCCCCGCCCTTTTTGAACTACATTTGAACCTTACCATAATGATTAACAACCAGTAAACTTGTTGCTTTATGCTGCTTCATGGTCTTACTCCCCTTCCCCTCCTATTATCACCCTCCTACCCCCCCCTCTCTCTAACGTCCCTCTCTCTTCTTCCCCTCTTTCCTTTTCCGTCCGGTCCAACACCAAAGATTTTCAAACATGATTGAAATTAATAAAGTTTGGCCTCAATTACAAAAGGGTCTTATTCAGACATACCTTTGGTTTGTCTGAAGATTAATAACCCCTCTTGTTAAAGTAAAATATGTCCAACACAAGAGGCCCTCAGTTCTCATCTGTCTGCCTAGCTGTTGGACAGGACAAGTTAAAAAATAAAAAAATAAAAATAAAAATAAAAAAAAGACTCTGGTACACGAGTGGGAGTTTGCTTGCTATGCACTATATACTCCTGCATGGGAACGGGGTATTTTTGTTCTGTTTCTGTGTACCAGCTCTATTCCCGGGTGGGTCTGAGGCCTACATGTTTTTATTTTTAATTTGGTTTTAATCCTGTTTTTAATTATATTAAAACACATTTTAAGTTGGAACTACGTCTCCACCTGTTGAGTCCTCAATTTTTCTTTAGAGTGCCTGAACCGCTCATGTTGCCACAAACTTTTTTTTTTAGCATTTGTTTAAAATCACTCTGATTTAACGGCACTCTAAATGACTGCTTTGAAAACATGAACATAACTAAGGTAAGGTTTGCAGGTTTTATTGCCGTTTGCACATACAGTACATCGGAATTTCTCTTTGGCATCTCTCAGGTCAGGGTATTTCAGAAGACAAATTTAAAAAGAATAAAAGTGGATAACAAAAGTAAAAAAATATGAACATTGCAGTGTCCCAACCTTTTAGAGGATTATAATTTATTGCTCTTGGTGTCCCAGCTGGATGGCATGTCGTGTTGGGTTCAGTCCAGTCTTCCCTCTCTGTCCTGTGTCAGCATTCTGATTGCTGCTGGGAAGAAGCTGTTGTGGAAGCGTGTGACGTGTGCATGGATGCTTTCAGTTCACACACTGGATCAATGCGTGGGTGGGGTGGTATCAGTCTTTGATCTTAGTCACTCTCCTCCTGCTACGTTTATAGATGGTCTCGATGGATGGAAGGTTGCAACCTGCCAGACATTTCTAGAACTACTTCACTGAATAGATTTGAAAGTTTATTTCATGGTAATATTTCAACACGTGACTATTCATCTCCCGGAGATGAATAGTATCTTCCCAAAAGTTCATAAATGCACCATTTATGAACTTTTGGGGAGTGCACATTTAGACCTTGCTGCACTTAAAGCTTTATGAGCATCTCAGAGGCCTGGTGGTACAGTGTTTGCATTTAGCCTGTTTTCCTATTTCTTATTTGTGGTTCTAAACTTATTTTTATTTTAAATTGTCGGTAGTTTCTATGATATTAAGAAATTCTTCCACTGTTAAAATTCACCACTAACGTTGACCACAACAATTAAAGTTGGTGAAAGTACAATTCTTTCTCTTTCAAACAAAATTGAAGATTCTCTTTCATCCTTTCTTTTAAGGGCGAGTTTAAAGGTTTATCCTTAAATCAGTTAGCTGTTCACTGTCTTGAAATTGGAATTTGAATTGATTTATTTCCAGCAAAGTACAAAAGAGATACATCTATACTCAGAATAATTAGTCCTTATTTAATTGAAAAATAAAGAATTAAAAGTAAAAGGGAAACATGTACACGCATACATGTAAATGATGCCATTATAATTACTCTTAAACATAAATCTTATAACACACTGACTCCATTGAAGGTGAAGTTTGTCAAAAATTGTTTACCTGCTTGAAAAATAGTGGGAGGAAGCATACTATTATAGTCCCCCCCCCCCCCCCCCCCCCAATGATGCATTACTTAACTATTCTTTTTTACATATAAGCCATTTCCAATTTGTAACTTCTAATTAAAGACATTACATTATTCCACAAATGTTTATAAATTTCACATGTCAAGTATCAAAATGGAGTTCCTTATAATTTCCTTAATAATCAAAAATGAGTATTACAATAATCTAGAAATTGTTAACTTTATTACAGTTCCGTTATCAAAATGGAGGGCTTGTAACAAAGTGAAATGCCTCATGATTGTGATTAGAAAAGATTATTACATTAATTATCATGTAGATTTTTTTTTTGTGTGTGGTCAAAATCAGTGATTTTGTCCCAGTGGAACCAAGTTATAGATATGATTATGATGTTATCATAACCTTTATCTTATTTCTTATTTTTTCTTCTTCCAGGAGTCAGTTATATTTCTGGAAGTTTCTCCTTACTGAGGAGGGTCTGAGAGCAAGGATGCCCAGTTGAGCTTAGTTTAGCAATCAGCTATTTTGTTTGATCACTGATTATATGTTATGTAGAATTAGTGAAGTCTGTTTTAGAATTTATTACAAAGTTGCAGTGCTGTAAAAAAAAAAAAAGTCTATACTTCTGGAGATGACATTGTTTAGTTAGATTCATTAGGACATTGTCTCCAGCTCTTGTAGTTTTCAGCTGTGTGAAGTGGCTTAAATAAAAACCAAAACCTCCAAGACTGAGTCCAATCTGAGTTGGAAAAAGGTGACATGCTGCATTCTCCTGGTTATGAAGAAATCCTTCTCCCACATGGACAATTTTTTACATAATTCTGAAGGGAGCATTAGACTGATCAAGGAACCTCTTTTTCTGCGGTTTCTTCTGGCTTGTTGAGGTAAAAGTTAAAGTGAAAGTTCCTCTTTCATTTACACTCCTGACCTTGGGCTGCTTTTATGGTTTTCTTGGCCTTGCAAAAAGGAATTTATGTAGAATAAATGGATGATTATTCTCAACAGCAGCCTTTAGATCTTAGCAAAAGGGCATGAACGTGTGATGCCATAACAGTTTACTACATAACCACATGACCATGGGCCTATGGTCATCTCCTCAGAGTTTTGGTCACACTGTTGGCTTCTGAACAAGTGTGGTGTGTACAAACATTTGTACAAACTGCTGCGATTTCCCATCTCTAACACATTTGATGAATTTGATTTCTTGTCTTGTATCCTTACTTTTTCTTTTATGAATTGTTAGTTATGGTCATCATTAAGGGCGGCAGTGGCTCAGGCGGTTGAGCAGGTAGTCCAATGATCGAAGGGTCAGTTGTTCGACACTCCTGCTCCCCCCAGCCAACTGTCGTTGTGTCCTTGGGCAAGACACTTCATCATCCTTGCCTCAAGTGCAGCTCCACTGGTGTGAGAATGTGTATGAATGTCCCGGTGATGGTCAGAGGGGCCGTAGGTGCAAACTGGCAGCCACGCCTTTGTCAGTCTGCCCCAGGGCAGCTGTGGCTACATCAGTATAGCTACCATCACCGAGTATGAATGAGGAGTAAATGAATAATGGTTTGAGCGTCTGAAAAAGCGCAGATAAATCCAAACCATTATCACAGTGAGTGGTGTGTGTGAAAGAGACATTGAAGCTACAAAAAAGGCAGAGTTCATGCAAACCTTTATTTTTTCAGTCAAAAATTAAGTTGCAAATGTCAGTAGAAATGAAAGGTGGTTCCTCCAATAGGTTGTGGTGTTTCTGTCTTGGGCAAAACCATGAAGGGTTTTATAGATGTCTTGTTAAAAAAATGGTGTTATTGAAAGACACAAAGAAACTAAATAACAAGTAAAAATAGCTTTTTGCCTGTATGAATCAGTAGCACTGTTGTTCTGGAGTAGGTTTTATGAAAGGTGGTCTTCACATTTTCTTGTTTCCCCATTTGGCCATCCTGTTGTGGATCGGGGTCCGAATGTATCTGCCCGACTTCATGAAGGCAGAAATCCTCTCCAATGACTGAAGCGAAATTTGGAAAATGAAAAATGATGGCATACACTTCGTTTATTACAACCAGAAATAATCATGAATAGTCCAAAAGCCACTTTATTAGGTATTAGGTTGGTATCAGAAGAACTTTTCTCACCTCAAAACGGTCCAGGAAGTCCTTCAAGTTCTTAAAGGCATCGAGGCATGTAGGAAGAAAGATCCTCTGCTGGTCCAACACATCGTACATTATGAAGTCTCCAAAAGTGAGCTGTTGTGAGGAAAATCATGTGACTTTATGATAAAAAACACAAAAGGCTGATGTGCCATACATTATATTCAGTGATTAAAGTATACTTTATACTCTTAATTATCCAGGATATCTTTTATAAGTGTGATAAATATGAAATATCTGAACTCATCTCCAAAGGCATTTTAAAAAAAGAAAATCAGAGTACTTCACACAGTTCTGCTTTGGGAAAACAGACTGATAAGTTTTCACTATCAATGTCAACCTACATTGTTAATTATGTTATCAACATTTTGTTTTCCTGCATACCCTGTCACCAGCAAACCACTTCCTGTTTCCAAGAAAGTCGGAGAACTGCTTCAAAACATCAGGCAGCGTCTTGAGGTACTCTGGCTTCAGGTTTTCCTGATTTTTGGCAAAGTGAGATTGACGTTAGCAAAAATTTAGAGGTGTCAGTCCTTTGAAAGTTAATTGACCTTATACTGACGTAGTCAGTGTAGCACATCCTGATAAAGCTCATTCTGAAGTCCATGACCACGTTCTCCAGGATGTCCAGTCGAATCTTCTCCTCTTCAGTTTCCCCGCCTGTTTGTAAATCAGTGTTTCCTCAATTAAGGTACTGTTTGATGCAAGAAATGTGTTTTAAAAACATTTTAAAGAACAACCTTTTACCACAATACTTACAAAGCTTGTTCTTCCTGGCCAGGTACCTCTGGATGGCATTGCTCTGAACAATCTTTTTGTCGCCATCCACCAAGTAGGGCAACTGTGTTGACATATTAAATCCCATGATTACAAATTAATTTTAAACCTACCTTCCATTAAATTGATTTAAAGATTCTTACGTTGGGGAAGTCCAGTCCAAGTTTGAATTTTACACTAAACCAGCCGCTTTTGTCATAGTTTGGTGCTATTTGAGAAAAAAGAGAGCTTCAGTTTCTGAGATAAAAACATTTGGTTTTTAAAGCACATCTTGTCAGTTGTGTGTTACCTTCTCCACAGACGTACGTCTTTTCCTCATACTTGGCGCCAGTGTACTCCAGCAAAAGGCGGGTGGGGTGGGCGAGCTGCACCGGTTCAGAATAAGACAACAGTTTAGTTACAAGTGAACATGTTAATAGGGCATGCTGATCATTGAGCAGCACTGTACAGTGCAGAGTGCTGCACTCTAAAGGCCCGTACACACCGGGACGAATATTCGCCAGGCGTTATTCACCACCCTTTTTGCCACGTTTTTTGTGTTCACACCCAGGCGATTTTCGCTGACGATGAGCCGAGTGAACATGCAATTTCATTCCCTGACTTTAGATGGCGCTTAATATAAACAGAAATACTCCTGTACACAAGGTGGCGCTGCGCAACTTTACGCTTCTTAAAGTCGCTTTTCACTCAGAAGAAGAGAGCAAGTATTTACGCGCTTGTCAGAATAATACAAAGAAAACATGAATATTTCAAGCACCAGTAGCTCCAACTGGTGGTTGGTTCGGGGATATTTTAGAATGTCCGTGCATGTTCGCTCGGCTCATCGTCAGCGAAAATCGCCTGGGTGTGAACACAAAAAACGTGGCGAAAAACGCTGGCGAATAACGCCTGGCGAATATTCGTCCCGGTGTGTACGGGCTGTGTTCATAGATTTTAGAATCACTGCAGAATAGTTTAAATTGCTTCACAATAAAAAAAAAAAAAAAAATCACAGCTTCCATATTTTTCAGGATATTTATCTCTTGACACAAACCACAGTGACAGACAAAACACTTTCCAGTCTAAAAGAAGCTCTCTGTTTGTGCCTACAATATGAATAAAGATTTTATTTAAATACATTAACTACTTACAAAAGGGAAAAAAAAAGAAATAAATAGGACAGTGGGTTTAGTGTACTTTCCAATTTAATACGGGTTTAATTTGCGGAATGATAGCATATTGCAACATTTCCAGTTTATTGTATTCAAGTCACCATAAAACAAATTGTGCAATAAAATGTAAATACCAACACAGCAATAAAAATAAGCTGTAATTAAGGTGAGGTTGATAGTTCATTCAGGGACAGGCAGATGCTGTTCTGGTAAAATGACAGTTCCTGCTGCAATCACAAAGAAAATAAATAAAATAATAAACAAAAGATGTTAAGGATTTGTTAACTCACCCCGCGAATGTCCCAGTATCCCAGAGTCATGGACATTGTGATTCAGTTGCTGGATCACTTCTGATGGAACTTCTGCAGACAGCGCTGGTGGTTAGTGGAGGAGCGGGGATGATCTGAGCTCTTTTGTAGCCAATGAGAGGGGAGGCGGACGAGGTGGGTGGGAAGAAATCCAGGTCAATCACAGAGATTGGTCGCTTTTCTCTGAGCCTCATTGAATTGTGATATAACATCACATGTTCCTAAAAATTCACAAATCCAGCCAAACAAATCCCACCAACAGAAGAATGTGAGCAAATAAAAACCAGTGTTGTAGTGAAAACTTTATCAAGATCAGGATGCATATCAGGCTTCAAAACTGCAGTCATGAAGAGAATCACTGCTTATTATGAACCTGCTAAGTATCTTATTTATGTTTGATATCTTGGGATAGGTATAACTTTTTTAACACAATGAAAAGTCAGCAAAACGCAGGAAAACAACAATGAAGGCTGTTATCTAGCCATTGGGTAATTATTTGTACATGTAAAATCACATAACTATTTTCTAAATAATTATTTTTTAATTTCACTCTATCTCTAGTTAACCAGAATAGTGCATTGACTTGCTTTACCAGTATTAAAAAACAAACCATAAATACTATTTGTTTCCCCAACGTTTTTTTTAATTGCTATGCTTCGTCTTTTATTAAACTTTCACTTGGATCGACTTTAGTAAAAAAAAAAAATGAGCTTGAGATTTACGCAAAAACAGCTTTTATTTTGTTAAGTAAACAGTAAAAAAGATGGATTAATTTTTCTTGTTTTAAATCTTTTTTTTACTTTAAACTTGTTTAACATCAAACATATGACAATGACAATACGGCTGTAAAAAGTTGCTCCTCATGAAATCTGTTGAAGTCCTTTATGACTGTTATTATTGTTGTACTGTGCCCTTTTTGTAAATCTTGATTACAGTTCTGATAAGATTTTGCTTAATGCATTTTTAATAATAACTTCTTTGTTAAAAAAAAGACTAGAGCCATTTACATTGCGATGTCTATTAATCTTGTAACTAAATGCCCAAATCTAGGAAGACGTTTTTCAAATATTTAGTAATAGGCTCCCCCACTCATGACAATTAGATCATTACAATTTATAACATGAATGATTATGTTTTTTAAGACCGCAATTCTATTTTGATCTTTGGGACTTCACCCTGCCTCATGAAATAAAACCATGATTCTTTAGAAACAGGATTGCTGACATGATTAAAATTTTGCTGTGTCATGATGAAAGAGCACAGTCATCTGAAGGCATGATATAAGTAGATAGGAGCAGCAATAAAGTTTACTGATAAAGCAGACGGTTGTGCAATTAACCAGGTAATGCTACACTGAACTGTTGTTCACCTGTGGAATCAATGAAGGAAAGCAGCGATATAGTCGGTCATAAATGTTAGAACAAATGAGATAACAAATGTTAGTTCAAAGGAACAAAAATATGTTTATAATCTGACCCAAATGGAGATGTTTTATAATAACTCATGACTACCAGACCGACTAAAGACACCAGACAGTTTTTTGCACAGTGACTCAGCTGTTTTAGTTAGACACTTGTACTTATGGTTGGTTTTACGACTTGATAAAACCTTGATTTGAAAAACCCCTTAGTCATTTAGAGATATGATGACTCAGCATTTATACCATTTCAGTTTGGAATGACCACCTTGCTCACCGTTAACAAAAGCATTGAGGCAAATCCTGCAAGTTTACAGACCCACAAGTTAAAGTTTCTTCTCTCAAGGAAAATGTTGGTCACGCGTCATACTAAATCTGAAAAAAGTTAAGAATAAAATGTGACCAAAGCTATTTATCCTTCCATTTTAAAAAACAAAACCCAGTATATGATTTGATAAGACAAATAGTTAGACACAAATTTAATAAAAATCACCAGAATTGGGAGCTTATTCTTGATGCAGATAAAACTAGTATTAAAAGGAAACCCATACATTTTTTTTTTACTTGTTTGATTCAGGCATACAGTGGTGCCTTACTGGTCAAACCAAATTCTGGAAGCCAGGCAGGGTCAGACCATCTGGGACCAGATAAGAGAAGTTACTACAACCACTTTCCAGAGTTTCCACGTGTCAGTCCCTAGTCCGGTATGCGGAAGTTTGAGTCAGGAAGAGCATCTGCTGTAACATTGAATTGTGTTAATTGTGGCATTTGTTTACTGAAGAGAGAAATAAAATGAATTAATGTTTTATCACTCAATGATCATCTGTATACTGCGATGAGGTCTGGGGAAGAGGCTTTAAAACACGGGTTCATGTTGTTAGAAATCTCCAGAAACTAAAGACTGGAAATCTATTAAACGTATTCCTTCTAAAATAATATTGGAATGGAAAAAATAAAAAAATACTGATTAGATTATTTTTTACAAATAGCGCATAAAGAACACACCAACCACTTCCCTCCAAATGCATGATTAGATTTATTTTAAAAAGGAAAAAAATTATTAAAAAAACATTTCTGGATTAAGATGTAGAAGTTAGTTAATTAAAAGATGCATCCATGTGAAAGACGCTGATTTGTGCAACCATCTAACCAAAAAAACTGAAGACACAAATATCCCCCCATTCGGAAAAAAATGTGTCTCGCACACTTGGTAGAACCTTCTGCAGAATTAGTAGGAAATGTTGATGAGCCTTACACTATGTAGCTGTAGGCCCAGGATGAAAATCTCATGATACACCAGGCATCTTTCCTCCATTACTTTAAACGGATTTGACATCATTAAAGCAGTTAGATCCTCTTCCTGTCGCTGTCTTCTTTTCTCTGAACTGGAGGATGCTCAGCTTGATCAAAGTCCATTGTTATACCCTGAGCAGATCACAAGATATTTACTTCTCAACATTTCAGGAATTTGTTACAGAGTAAATATAAATATATTGAATCGGGTAGAATTTGATTAAAACTGAAAAACTTAATTTAGAATTTACAGAGAAACGTCTGGCGCCATAAAAATAAAAAGAACTGAATTGATGTTAATGAATCAAAGTGGGAAGGGAGATGTTGAGATAAACTGATGTCTTTCCCAACCGGAGCAGAATTGCTATTTACTTTGATTCATTTTGTTCCATTTCAGTCTAAATGAGGACTTAAAATCTCAGTTTACAGAAAAAGAAACAATGAAGTCTTTGTATCACTTTATTCGCACTCCTACCATAAATCTCCTCAAGTTCTAGCAACAAGGCTAATTTTTAATTTCACTTTACATTTGATCAATTATTTCCCTTTTTTTTATTTTTTAATGACCTAAAAACAAAAGATGAGAGCACTCAAACAATAAATTGATTTATTGTTTTTTGCCAGACACAAATACACTGTATTTCACAAACAGCACAAGCACATTTTTGGGAGGATTTCTGAGGTTTTAGAACAGCTTCAATTATGAAAAATGAAGAACAGATTCATTTTTTTGTGCACCTACTCAGAACCAAATGCATTATTAATAACAATTTGTGAAAAACAAATGGAAAAGAGTTAAAGTTCAGAATTCCAGCAAGAAGACTGTCCTGAAATAGGAATTATTTGCACAAAAACAGACATTGACATGCCATCATGCAGCCTTAGAGTTTGTGAAATGACTGCAAAAAACACAGAAGTACAGAGGATCAAGATCTTTTGCTAAAGTATAACATGAGGCACTGAGGAGAATATCAAGACATCTCACAAAATATGAGTTTTAGTTTTAATGTAAGCCCTCTTTACTTTTTTGTGATCAAATGTTCAACTATTCATGTGGTGAAACAGCGCTGCTTTTTGTAAAAATTTTAATTTACAGGAAAAAAAAACAAGAGATGCAGCCAGGATGCTAGCAGCATTTCCTCCACTTTTTCCATCATTATGAGTGACAATAAAAACCTTAAACTTTTAAAAAATAAAGTTGTACTTCTAAAAGGTTGGCTTTTCAAAAAAATCTTTGGAAACTAAGGAATAAAAGTGTGTCATTGGTCTTCCCTTTGTCGTCACAGGTCTAATAAAGTTAAACAGTTAAGTTGTAAAGTTACTGGGAATTACTTTTAAATGATCTAAGCTTGGAATGGTCTTCTCGTGGCTTTAGAATTGTGTAAACAAATATAAATTCTTGTGTTTTCAACTACTTTGTGCACAAAGGAATATGGATCTCGCTTGCCCTTGCCCATCATCCACATCTTGTTGAATAAAAGATGGGCGAGTCATCTGTAGCCAGAGAAAAACAGCCCTACTCAATGTCAGTATAGACCATCAGTGTCGGCTCCAAACTGTCAAATCCACTCAAATTCTTTCTCAAAGATAAGTTTACAATGTCACAATCATCTGAAATCGCTGACTTTAAACATCAATGTTGAGATATACTGAGAGAAACTGTTCATCATTACTCACCCATTCACTTCATATTAATTTTGAATTTTAAGCTTAAAAATGGTGATATATGAAAGGAGAATTTGTCATGAATATGTCCAAAATTTAAATATCTGGAACACATTCACATAAAACTACAGTATATGTTGGGATGATTGAAACTTTGAAAAGAAGTGAAGGTGTTTGAACTGTATTTTATCTGCATTTACCCAGTGTAGAGGTACCAAGTTACCAAGATATCTGCATGTGTTGATGCTCATTCTTATGTGAAGGTTTCGTGAAAAACTACGTATCTGCAACACAATGCAAAACCCTTTCTAAGCAAAGAATTGAGAAAGGAAAACAGCTGTAGCTGCATGGATGAGAAAGTGTTTTATGTCCTGGCTGTCTCCACATGGCTGTCGAAGCATCTGAGAAAACACCTACATTTTTATAAAACTAAAACTTTTATGTTTTGAAAACATCTTAGCAAATTTTACTTTAAATATCTGATTCATTCATTTTTGGGAGTATTTTATGTAAGCTAAATACTAAGTCAATGGCATCATTTTAGGCTAATTTACCGAGATAAAGAAGGATGATGCCATTTTTAAGCATTGTCTAGGATGAGTTTTTAAAATCGCAGTTTGCATTTGAGTCCAGCCCTTCCTCATACAACAAACAACAGTTTAACTCAAAATTAGGTGCAAAATAATAAATCCAACGCTTATAAAAAAAAAAAAAAACGTTGTAAAAGATATGTTCCAGCAGGCGTGAAACAAACAAATCATCCTGATCATGTAAAACATGAGCACATTAGAGGAGGCAAACACCCAAAGACACATTTCTAGCTTTTCTCAGTTGCACCTTATATTGTTTTTGTTTGGACTTAAGCACAGGAACATCTGACAGTAATATACTTTTGGTCTCAGACAATGAAATTCTATTAAATTTCCTACAATATCTCCGTGCAGCATTTGAGACACTGCATTGAAGAGGCACTGGCCTGTTGCTGGGAGGCACGTTTGCCTTTTTTTCCAAGACATACTTTTCAGTATGTCAGGTAGATTCTGGTATTTTTATATAAACCATAGGTCTCTACTCAAAATCCAAAAAAAGTCTTGCTGATCCTCAGGGTTCAGCGTTTTTCATTTTGTCAAAGCTTTAACGGCTTTATTTTTGAGCATCTCAGCATGAATTTATATGAATGTGACTTTCAGATATTCATGAACAGCAGTCGGACCAACTGCAAAAATGTTTTAAGGACATAAAGAGCCTTGAAAGAGCATTCATATCATTTTTTTGGGGTCATTTCAATTCAAACTAAAGCTTTGTAGCCACAGTTCCTCAGAAATACACTGTTAGGCTCCTACAATTTTCCAATATTCTGTGAGAAATGTTGGATTTACTTTTGCCTAAGACGCATATCTCAATCAAACAAGCACTTCACCTTTAGAACAGTTCTTTTTAATGTAGGTAATGTAGGTTTAGAGTTAAAATGCACTTTTTCAAAGAAACAAAAAAACAAACATGCATTTAAAGTTTAGAGTAAATTGTCAACATCTAAGCCTTTTGGAGAATGGGAATGAGAATAAGGTGCTTCAAAGTGGTGCTTCAGTCTTTTTTTGAGGAACAATCCACGCTGTGCTTTGTCGACTTAAAATCAATTGAGGCGGAGCTACGAGGGGGCCAAGAGGGTCAGCTGCCTCCCTAGCAAAGAGCTTTAGCCTCCTACTTGTCCCCAATTTTTGAGTCAATATTTAGTATAAATACTGACAAAGATGAAGAAAACATCAATACAAGCTTCTTTGAGCACTGCAAATGCTGGAAAAGGCATTAAATAAATAAAAAAAGTTTGAAAGATTTTTTATCCTTTCATTTGTAACGGCCTTCTGCCTTTCTCCTTTCCCACCTTTCCTAAGTTTTCTGCCCCCCTAAATAAAATGTTCTAGCGTCGCCACTGCTTTAAAGTACTTCCTCAGGTTGTGTGTCGTATTTTTGTGTTTATGTGCAAGCTGTTATATCTGGCAACATGACAACAATTATTTAATGTGTCGTGAACGGAAAAAAAAACGATCAGAAGTTGTATTAAGTGGTTTTCAGTTGCAATTTTGTTGGCTCAGACAACGAGGTCTCTCCCATGATGCAATGGCAACGCTTTCTTCCTCTCCTCTCTTTTTTTTGTGTGCGATTGCTTGTTTGTAGTTTACTGAGTGGCTTGTCGTTTCTACAAAGCCACAGTTGAGAATGAAAACAATATAATTCTTAATCTGCGTTGCTTGGATAAATAAAGGTTGAATGAAAAAAAAAAACCTCCCATTCTGAGGAAAGCTGCCCCCCATAAGTTTCATAAGTCTAGTCATCATAAGTACATTGAAGTGGTCTAAAATAAATTGTTTGTAATTAACTATACTATAATTCTGAATGATTTTTAAAATGATATCAAATTTAAATTTGATACAAATATAGAAATAAATATATTTCCAATATAGTTGACTTTAAAAAATATATCATTTGACATTTTGAATTAATTGGGTTCAGTTGAATCTTCACTCATGAACGAACACCTGCATTTAAATTAAAAAAAAGTCAACATCAGGAAATGTGTTTGTCTTTCTGCTGCACGTTCACTTCTCTGCATGCACTGCCCCCATGCACAGAGTACCCTCCTCCTCAATGGTTTCCAGTTCATCGGTGCGAATGGCCTGCGTGATTAAATTCAACTCCTCACACAAAGTCTCGTAGCGGTAC
Source organism: Oryzias latipes (assembly GCF_053564925.1). Taxonomy (NCBI): domain Eukaryota; kingdom Metazoa; phylum Chordata; class Actinopteri; order Beloniformes; family Adrianichthyidae; genus Oryzias; species Oryzias latipes. Next base: position 25,625,654 of record NC_136243.1, on the reverse strand, counting down.
GCCACACGGATGTCGGGAACATTGGTGCGTCTGATGTCATTGCTCTCCTGGCCTTCCTTGAAGTAATTTGGGCCAAGCCAGTAGCTTTTTGCCTGCTCCACAGAAATGTTACATAGGAATTAAAAAGGTGAGTATTTAGCAATTGTGCACACTTGTTTGCCTTTTTTTTTGTACAACAAAGATGGCTGATACCTTGTGAGAGAATCCACTCATCAACACGCTGTTTCTGGCCAGCTCACACATGTCACAGGAGCTCAGCTTCCACACCTGGGCAGCAATGCTGTACTCTTCCATCAACGGCTCCTTCGACACAGAAACAATGAAATAAGCTGAATTAATGTATATGTTAGAAATGATGCACTTACATCATATTCAATCACAAGGGTGTGTTTCAGCCAAACACAACTTTAATAAATTAAAGTTATGTTCAGCTGAAACACAACTTAACTTAACTTTAATTTATTAACTGAACTGCCAGCTAGTATTAGAAATGACTGTGACGTTTTTAGCCACAATAATAAAAAAAAACCTGTGTCGTTTTCTAGGACATAGTTTCTGCAGAGCAGCAGGAGTTCATTAGAAATTTGCCTCTGAGTTGTGGGTGGGACTGTTTGCATGGAGTAAGCTCACCCCTTTACCATCATCCATCTGTTCATGTGCTCTCCTGCCAACTCACAGCCCCGAGCTAACATTAGCAGGTGCAACAGAAATGGCGAGCAGTGTTGGAGCTATCCAGCCGCACAGTCATGGGTCAGATGTCAGCTCAGACGAGGAAAACAAAGACGCACCAGTACATGGATCTATTTGTCTAGAAGTGGATGCATTGGAATGGAGCAGAGCAGGGAATTTGTGGCTTGTAGTAGCTTCTACGTCAGACAAACCAGCTTTTTCAAACTGCATTTTTTCGTCTGCTCCTGATTCAAAACACTAAAGAAATACTCAGAAATGCAGATTAAAGATTAATTTTTTTATATGTGTCCATCACGAGAAAAATGCCACGAGAACATGTTAAAACCATTTTCTTTGGAGGGGGTCTTTAAATAAGGAAAGCGTTTTCAAGCCTCTTCCTAACAGAATAAAACAAAACAAAGCAAACCAGGAAAAATTATGTGATGTCTTTGGTTTGTGTTGACTGCATTAATTCATCTTATTTGTTCTTTTTTTAATTTTTTTTTATTTTGAGCTTTTTTGAGACTTATTGAAAGAAATTGCATAATTTTTTTTGTTAGCTTTCGCTCCAGATTCTTGATTAATTTAAGTGGAAAAGTGTGAAGTGAATTTGTGAGAAACTGTTTTGACATTTAAAAGAAAACTTGGGGTCAATCTGCTTGAAATGTGTTTGGCTGACCTTGGTAAAGTGGAACTGCAGAGGATCATCTGTAGACAGAGAGACTATCAGCCCCCTGGACAGGTACTCTGGGAGGGGATTGCGATGGTAGCTGAGAAACAGGCTGTTATTGCTGAGAGGAGACATGGCGATGCCAATCTGAGCCAAGTAATACAGATACTGCAACACAGGAGCCTGGAGCATTAGAGAAGAACAACCAGGGAACAGAGGGATTTCACACGAGCATTAAACAAAAGGACAGGATAAAAGCAAAACAACGTCTTTGAGAACAAACACTAAAACTGCGTGAGTGTGCGAGACTCTGGCCACACACCTTCCTGAGCAGCAGCCCATGGGAGATGTTCTCTGACAGCATGAAACCAGACACCAGGTGATGGATGGGCCCCGCTTCCCCACAGTGAGGACGGAGGGCAAGCGTGTGAAAGCCCCGCTGCCTGGACAGAAAAACAGAATATGGCTGCAGGTTTGTCTCTAAGCTAAATCATGAGCTGAGGTTACCTTCCACTGAAACAAATAGGAGGTTTTTAGTTTTACAGTCTTTAAAATATGAATAGTTATTTTATTTTTTTAATTTACAGGAATAACTGAAAGTAAAACAGCTAGACAAAGTAAAGTAAAAGTTATATAAGTATAAGTAAAAGTTATATTGTAGTGTGATTAAAGTAAAGTTACAAAATTTTAATAGAAAAATGTTTTTTTTATTATATCACGAAAGCACACATTGGCTTTTAAAAATGGACATCTTCTAGCTAATATTTGCTAAGTTTTTACTATTTCTACATGGTAGAAATGTGTTTCATATATTTTGTGTTTTCCTTTTCTTTTTTGCTATTGCTACACCATGCTGAATGTGTGCAGTTCACTAGTGTTTGATTGATGCTTCTGGTATTTGGTTCTATTGTGTTTGTACAGATACTGAGGACGGCTGACAGATTTTCAACCTTTAAGTCACTATTTGATTGGTTAGACCTGATCACAATAATCAGGTCTGTGTGTGACCTTGTTGGGATGAATGTTGTGTTTTCTCATGCTTCATCTTTCTTCACAGATGGAGCAAAACAAATGACATTTGACATGGCTTTTATTTTTATTTTCAGTCTAAATTTGCAGTCTTGACTACAGGGAAAAAACCACAATAGTCACCTAGAAGTATAATTGTTTCTGTATATCAAATGAATTCTTTGGTTTGATCTTGCCTTTCATAGAAGTCAAAAGTTGTGTCTTTAATAGAGGACTTTTTCTTGGTATTTTTATGTGATAAATAGTTGGTTGATTGTTGGTACTGCACCTTAAAGAAAGCACTTTTTCTCAACATATTTGTTGTAGCAACACAAAGCAGAGGGAAGTTGTGTTTACTGATAACAAACTTTTATTTGTAAGACACTGAGAGGGCCAGTTCTGTGAGTTTTACAGCCTGATCAGTGGGTAGTCAACGTTTTGATTTGAATGTAGTGTTTATTACAGTATGACCTTCTGCCCCCAGTCTGATGGCACAGACCATAAAATAACTCACAAGTCAAGAGTTCACTAGATTATAAAGATCAAAACTCTAGCAGATTTATTGTTTAACTCATGTGTAGTAAACGTACCTGCGTAGGTGATTCAGCACAGTCATGTTTGCATACATGTAGTAGAGGTAGTAGGAATAGGGTGGGTTGTCTTCCTCTGTCCAGTTGGCAGGTAGTGGACTGTCCAGGTTGAAGATATGCTGCTCTGGCTTTGATTCATCATCCACGCTGTCCAGACCAACAACCTGCATGCAGGACAGAAGCAAAACCCACAAAAACCTCTGATAACAGACAGCCCCAACAGCTAAATCGTCTGCACAGTCATAATGTAATACGTGTTGAAGGAAGAGGTGGAGCTCTGGGTGGCTGCTGGGGTTGACTGTGACTTCAAACAGGGGCTTGAAGATATTTTCCAGCATCTCCTGGAAGTTGGACAGTTGTTTCTTCGTGTGGTAGACATCACTTTGAAAAAAGTGAAAGTGATTCAGTCAATCAAGGGGACGCTCAAAGTTAGTCAATATCAGAAGAGAAATCACTGACATCTCAGAAGGAATATTTTGTCTGATAGTTTGAGATTTAAAAGTAATCTTTATATTATTTGGCTTTTTTGGGTCCTTTCACCCCTGATTTTGAACTCACAAAAGTCTTGGCACTTGCACAAGCCAGCGCACGTTGTCTGAGTAAACTCCATGTTTGACGGCCCACTCGGCCAGTTTGTCCCACTCGTCTCCAGAGCGCCCGTAGATGGACAACCTGAGCTCTACATTCTGGTACTTACTCTCCTCCAGGTCAGCCATCACTTCCTGAGAAGAAATAACAGAAAAATTTCACAAGAGGGCACCAGCGGGTTGTTTAAAAATGTGTCAAAAGCAGCGTATTGACACCTTTACGATGTGACCAAAATATTTCCCTTCGATGCAGTTGTCAGTTTTAATGAAGATCTCTCTCAGGATGGACTCGCCGATGGGGTTGTACTTGGAATTGAACTTGTCAAATCTATGAAAAGTGTTACGGTCCTGCAAAACAAAGACACAGTCAAGTCTGACTTTATGTTTGTATCTGGACACTCATTACAATCAGGTTGGAGAGTGTTACTCACTGCATGCATGTCCAGTGTGTCAACGCTCAGGTCGAAGGCCGTCAGGTTCATGCTCTCAAACACCTCCATGAGAGTCTGCCCTTTGCCCTTCTCCATGTGCACAATATCTTTGGGATACTTCTTCATGGCTCTTTTGATAAAACGTAGAAGATGCTTCTGATTCATGCATGATGAAGCATGAATATGAGTGTCAACCTATGAAGGAACGCAGACCAGAGAATGAGCATCAGTTACTGAACGATTAATAACGATAAATATGGGTAGTTTACAAGCGGCTCTCAAGTTCACCTTACGAATATTGTAAAAATCTCGGTGTGGCACTTTCTTTTGGGCTGCCAGCTCTTTCATTTCATTCAGAAGAATATGCATCTGGAACTTAGAGCTGAGATATTGCAGGCGACGATAACAGAAGGACTTTCTGTTGGAAAGAAACCAAAAAAAGTACATGAGAACTTCAGCTTTCAATAGTTTTCTAAAGCCAACACAATGAATTTCTTTTATGAGTCTAAACCAAACATCAGTAAAAGGAGGTCTTACACAGGTCCGTTGATAATCAGCGCCATCATGACATTCATGTCACCAATGTACTCTTGCAGGTCTGGATATGGAAGGTCCAATTCTGTGCTCCTGTGTGGAACAATGAACTCTTATCTTCTATCCTTTCTTCCCACAAAAAGTGTGAACTGACTCAAATCACACATGCATGTGCCAGCAGTTCTATCACTACAATCTCACTTTTCCATGAAGTTCCTCTTGGTGTACACGTGCATAACGCCGTTCACCATCTTGCAGCCGTAGCCCAAATCCGGGGGCATGCTGGCAGGGTTCATGTTGTCGTAGGGGTGCGTTTTAGAAACAGGCGGGTGCACGGTAGCATCTGTTCAAGAAGCAGAATTTTGAACTGTGTCATGGACACATAAGTACAAGCACACTTGTAGAGTATCTCTTCAACAGCCTGCTCAGGGGTGTATGGCAGATTGTGGGTTATGAAAAGAGTGGGTGTGCTGGCGTAAGTTGTATTGAAAGAATATCATGCTCTGGATCCAGATTTCAGCCGGATGTCAGATTTGGACTTTTTCAAACTTTTGACTGCAGCAGCTCCTGTTACCTCATATGACTCCTTTCAACTTCCAGTGTCCTCAAAGTTTCATTGCAGCAACACTTTGAGGTGAAAACAAGTATTGATTTTCCTACCAGAGTTCACAAACAAGCTCCCTCTGTCCGCCCACAAACTGTTTGCCTAATTTAAGCACAGCAGGCTTACTGTTTCTCTGTGAAAATATAAATGTTCACCAACGTGCACACAATGTTTTGGAAGTATAACGTTTTCTCCACGAAAAGATTTCATGAAGGAAGGGGGACTTAAATGCATGTCTAAGATGATTTGCTAAATCTGAAACAAAGATTTAACAGCTACTTGAAGAAATTCAGCCACAGATACAAAGTGATCTTCTAATTATGATGATGTCCTTTTCAGCCAAAATCAAAGATCCTGTGTCTTTTTCGAGGACATAGTTTCTGCAGAGCGGCAGTAGTTCATTAGAATTTCGCCTTTGCGCTGTGGGTGGGAGCAACATCGTCCTGCTTTCCCTTTCTTCTTTTTCTTGCTAAGAGCTCTCTGTTACCCACTCTCCTGCTAGCTTACAGCCCCTCACATACCCGACCTAATATTACTGGTGCAACAATAGTGTAGCTATCCAGTCGTACAGTTTTGAGCCAGATGGCAGCTCAGGCAAGAAAAACAAAGGCGTACATAAATGTATTTGCGTACAAGTAGATGCATCAGGATGGAGAGGTGCAGTGGCCCATCCAGAGTATTTTCTATGTCACAAATAAGATCTTTTTAATAAAAAGTCTGTTCCTGATTCACAATGATTTGAATAAATACATACTCAGAAGTGCAATCTTGAGCTTAATTTTCTTAATACATGTCCTGCATCATCAGAAAAATACCACAAAAACACAATTTCCACAACCCCCAGTTTAAAACCTTTCTTTTTCGCCTGCAGTTCTTCAGTTTTCGATATTTTGACGCAATTTTGCAGTCACATATAGGGAAACCGCATGGAACTGATTTATACTGCGACCCTGAATAAATATAATCTTCTATGAATTTCCTGTTTTTAATATCTCGCAACCTGAGATCTACAGGACTTTGGTCCATCCTCAGTATTGGTGGATGTTGTGCCTTTTACCACACTTTCATTCATTCATTCATCTTCTTGACCGTTTTTCCCTTTCGGGGTCACGGGGTTGCCGGAGCCTATCCCGGCCACTTGGGCGTAGGCAAGGGATACCCTGGACTGGTCGCCAGTCTGTCGCAGGGTTTTACCACACTTGCTAAAACTAAAGGCTTCTTAGGGAAGCATTGAGGGAACAAACGTAGACATTAGCAGACATACTTGCAGTGACTGTTGTCTCGGGAATCTCTTCCTCATAGGCATCGAAGTCCAGAGGTCTTTCGCTCAGCTCTTGCAGGCAACGAACGGTGGTTCTGCAGAACGCCTGGAGCGACAGACCCATGTACTTCTGTCTGATGAACAAAGCTTTCACCACACATTTGGCCGCATCCAACAAATCTGTGAACGGAACCTGAGAAACCAACAGAAGAATTAAATAAAGTGATTCAAAAACACGTGAAAAAAAAAGCTGTTTTGTCTTACCCCACATTTTTCCTCTCCAGAAATGGTGACCCTCTGATATTCTCCCTCCTGAGTCAGATCTCGTTCCAGCTGGTCAGAGGCCTGACTCTGCTCTTTCATATATCTAATGAAAAGTCAACAAGCACACTCTGAAATAGAAATTAAATCAAGTTTATGTGAAACGAGACTAATTGAGACTCACTCAAGATCTGTGGCACTGTCAGTTTTCATGAACTCCTGTTTAGCTCGCAGGAGAATGTCAGGTTCAAACCTGGAGACAGAGAGGATCACATCCGCTTGATACCCTCATTCCTGAGTCTGGTAGTGATCTCAGTCACCTGTGTTGCTGCATCAGTCATCTGCCTCTGCTTTCTGGCACTTACTTGATATCCTGACTGATCTGCCGCTCCAGACGGTGACGTTTCTCCTCCAGCTGCTCGATGGGACTGTCCTCAGGAAACTCATAAGGAGCGCTCCTCATTTCGCTGTCTGTCAGGCTGCGGGAGAACAGCTCCTAAAAACAGACATCCATGACTAAGAGTATGGAGCCACAGATGAATAAAACACACATTTCTCAAGAACAAAAAATACAGTGACTGAGCTCTGACCTCAGCAATCTCCTTGTATTTCCCGTCCATGGATGTGCGCAGGTCAATGGATTGTTTCAAGGCGACAGGGATCCCAGGCAAGGAATGCTGGGAAGTGAGGAGACGGCGAGGACCACGGAGATCAACGGCTGAGGAGAAACAACAAAAGGAACGAAACATGTAAATACCATGAAGAGCATGGAGATCAACCAAGAATCTATGAGCCAGTCGGATCATAATTCATCTTTCACCCTGATGTTCCTCAATATTTAGAAAATATTTGTTTTCAGTGAGTCAGACAATGAACTCAGCTTTTTAAGGCAGCAATAATGTTCAGCTCTACAGCAGTTTGCAGCTCAGAAGCCTATTGATTGCATTGCAGGTTTTTGTTCACCCGCATAAGTGGTTTAGTCAGCAGCTGGACTTTTAAAGCCTCTTGCAAGTTACTTTCTAAAGTCTGTATAAATTTGCTCATTCAGTTTTCCTGGATTTTTTTCCAACATTTCCACACATGCATGTTGGATTTATGTGTAACAAACTGTGACAAACTGCTGTCCAGAGTTAGCAACACTTAAGGCTCAGAGTCAGTGGATGCATTCAGCAGCAACCAGGGAGGAACAAGGCAAATAACCAAATGTGTATCATTCTGTAGTTTTTTGGGGTTAGACATGCAGATGAACCGTAAATTTGATCGGTAATAAAAACGGTGCTCTCTTATAATAAACGATAACTTTCAGGGAATTCTAATGATTGGTTGTTGTGCATTGACTGATCAAGGACAGTTTCCATAGAAAGGCCAACACGTTCGATACACTTATTTAGAGAATTTCAACAAGTAAAAGCTTAAATGAAGCCAAAACAACTTTAAGACATATGGAAAATATTCTGCTTTGAAAAGAATCAAATGTAGTCTAGCAGCCAAAAGAAAGACATTCATCCTGTGTTCAAGTATCGTTCTGCTTTCAGCTTTGTTGAGTGACTGTGCTGAAGCATTTTTCTCTCACTGTGGATTTTCCTGGAGAAGTGGAGGTCAACACATTTTGTTGCCACTTCAACTCTATGCTTTTTATTTTAGTGCAAGAACTGTTCCACTGAAATACCAGCTCAGTTTTTTGCACAGTATCAGTCCAAGCACTGTCCACTTGAGGAAAAAGACATTTAGAAAAACCGAAATGACCTACAAAGAAAAAACACATCAGTAAAGGCACATTACACCACCATGTGTCGTAAAGTTCATCAATATGAATGAAGCTGAGTTTGTGATAACATATTTGTGAATAAACATTTTGTCATAATGGAGTATTTTTGCTTGAAAATATTCCACATATAGTGTTTATGTTTGTTTAGCTGCATACATGTGCTGCAAATATTTAAAAATATAAACCAAATTATAAGATACATCAGGAAATGAGAAGCTGGGAGGTTTTCATAGAAAATCTTTTTAAATTACATGTTTTTTTTCCTCATTGAAGTTTATATAAACTAAAGGGTAAATATTAAGTTTAATAATGTCATATTGTTATTAATTGAAAAGCGTATCTTTTATTGACTGGTTTTGTTAATAGAATTAGAAGCAGTCATTCAATTCCTAAGAAAAGAAACGAAAATTAAAAACAATAACTGTCAAAAGTGACTAGATATGAGTATCACACACTAATCAATGCAAAAATAGAAATGCATTTAGTGTCAAGACAGAGATACCACAAACAATGTCCTTTTCACTGCAGTTTCCCCCCTGATATGTTTTTATATAGATGTCTTTTTCCTTGAAACGTTGCACCTCCTCTAAAATATTCATCACCCCGCTAAATATTTTATCTTGCGCAGACTAGAATATCTGTGTCTTCAGGATTTATAGACCACAGCCAGAGAAGGTCAGAGAAGAGGCTCCGATGATGCCCAAAGTCTGAACTGTTTAGCTAAGCCTGTCTGAGTGTGTGGACTCAGAACCGCAGCAAAGTAAGCGGTTGACAAAGCTCCTCATTCTAATGCAGTCGGGACTGCAGACTAAATGTTTCCAAGAAGAAAAGAGATGGTAAAAAAAAATGTCCCTACACACAAAACGATGGTTCTTACATAATTCAAATGACACATCACACTTGATGCACCATTAACACAGGAGGATTGTAGTGTTACAACAGTTACCAGACCAAGCTGCTCAAAGGTTAAATTATTCTGCATGCTGATAGACAATAATTCTGTTTTTTGGTAATATCTGCATAAACTATAAAAGTTAGAAAAACAGCAGACAGAAAAAAGTATAAGCAAACTCCTTTAACGACTGTATTCTGTTGTGGATAAGGAAGTGTGGCAGGAATCCCAGGTCCTACAAAAGTATTTGTTAAAATCCAAGCTCTGGATTAGATTAGATATCTTCAATATTTGAAAGTGTGCCTTCAAAGTAAACCCAATTGCAGATTAGTTTTCCATTTAGAGAAGAAAACCTTTTTTTTCTAAACCAGGAACATAGATGATTAAGACTGCTGGATGAATTCAGGATTAAACAGGCAGAGTTTTATCTTTAAAGCCACATACTGTATGATGACCTGCCCTCCTCTAAAATAAGCATCTGCTTTGGACAAGACCCATTTTTGCTCCTTTGACCAGCTCCAGCAAAACCCTCGAGCTTGTCATCATTTCCTGTCAGTTCAGTTTTACCCAAAGCAGACATAAAGATACTGCAGGAGCACTAAAGTTCAGTCGATGTATGTCAACACTAGAGTTTCAGTCCAAGCTCTTAGATACTAAATAGTCCTTCAGCAATTTCCTTTTTTTCTGCTGAAGGGGGAGAATGCATCCAAACATGGGCTTTCTCTGTGTCCAGCCCTGGTGTGGCATATACCACCAGGACCAGAAGCCCTATTTTCCTTCTGAATTCACAATTACCACCTTATAACAAGAGATCTTCTTGTGGCACCACATTTGTTAACACACCTACCTCACTGAACTGACAGGTCTTGAAGGATGCAGCGGCTGAGGCAAATGAGCAAAAAATACTTTTAAAAACCAAAGCAGATGACGCAGGTTGGGAGATAAAGTGCTGTGGCTGATGAAAGTGGGATTTCAGGGATTTGTAGCCGAGTGGGGGTCTTTCTACAGTTAGGGTGGGGGTCTGTCAGTTGATGATGTTTGAGATGGAGGGCAGGGGCAATAAAAGCAAACGGTCAAAAACTACTCAAAAGACCCTCCACTGGCCAGGGCTGAGGAGAAGTGATTCTATCTCTGCTGCCAAAAAGAGACGCCCAAGCATAGAAGACATTGTCAGGTTTGATTAACCTGCGGTTGGCCCCTGTCTGCTGGGAGTGTCCGCTGATCTATTTGCAGGTGTGGTCAATCTACATGCAACTTCTATACCGACACAGCTGTGGAACTAAACTGGGGTTTGCAGTATCTACTCTTTTTTTCAATTCTGAAAAAAGATTCATGAAATAAATTTTTTTATCAATATAATTTGCCAACTAAATTTTTAAAGTACTTTCTTAACTGTATACATTTTTATCTTGTGTTTCTTTGAACTTTTTCAAAGTAGAACTGGTTAAGCCTATAGATAAAAAAAAACAACCAGTAAAATTCTCTATTGTTCTTGTTGGAAACAAAGTTTTTTTGTGTGCTTATTATAGCATAAAACATGTAAAAGTCTGTAAAAGTGTTCCAATTAATTAGTAGTTTTGCAGATAACAATGCAATATTACTCTTCTCTGTTAAAATGCTTTCTCGGCTGTTACAAATTGTACAGTTCAATGCTCAGTTTTTTTTAATTCTTTGCAAAATAGTACTGATGAACATGTAGATAAAGAGTTCTTCCAATTTAGTACCTTATTTTTCTTATAAAAGTTTTTTTCTTATTGTTGCATAAAAAATGTCTTTGTTGAATTGTAAAGATTTTCTTTGAGTGTTCGAATTGATTTGTAGTTTTTGCAGATGACACATACATTAAATGCAGTATATACTTTTGTTTTACAGTCATAATTTTTTTCAATTTGATGATTAAAAAAATGTAACATACTAGGAAACTCCTGTGTACAAAAACTTTTTGCAAGTTGCTGAGCTCTTACAATCAGATTATCCATCGTGTCATCGTTAGAAGCTCAAACTTTTTTTTCCTGTTGTTAGCCTGTACATCCATATGTGCATGCAGGATAAAAGTTTCCAAAAACATTTTTTTTGTATAAAATAACCTGTGCAAATCTAAGGTTAAGCCTTCAAATAGATGCATATCAGTGTTGTGATGCTAAACTACAGCTCTCTTGATTTGACTACAAAGTCTGCCAGCTCTCTATGGAAAGGGTCATCTCAGCCTGTAAAGATGGCCGCTCTGCTGTTGGTCTGGGTTGCATTAAATAGCTTTAATGAATGAGGGGCAGACGATGACTGCTGGCACAAGATACTCACAACGGGCCACAGAAAGGCTGGACCTTGCCAAAGCCTCCAGACCCAGGGCTAATCCCCTAATGGATGCTATATTTGGATCAGGAGCATCTATGGTTACGTAACATCTCACCCCCTCATGGGTGCTGCAGAGCAAAACATTGAGACATTAAAGCCACGGGTGTTTTTGGTAGAAAACGGTTCAGACAGGAAGGTTTTGGGGGAGGTCCAACTTGAAGCAACATGAGTGAGACTCTACTGTCACTTTAGCGTCACTTTTCACACTCGCTGTTCCATTTTAATGCTGTACTCCACAATAAAGTCACAGAGTCAGATTTCAGCTACTTGGACTTCATGCATAATTCAGTGGCAGGACAGAGGAAGAAGAGTCCCTGCTCACACTTCATGAGGAACATTGTATGGGTCAGAGGGCATCCAGAGGTCAAAGGACTTCCTGTGGAAGTTCAGCTACAGTTCAGACTGAAGCAATAATCATCGATTATACATAAAATAAACCATTTACCAATGCATCCAAAGTATTTTCTATCAGTCTCTACAATCCATTAGACCACCAATGACTGCAACCACTCACTGTTTGCCTGTAATTTATGATTTCTTTGAAAACGTTTCTCTTTAAAACAGTTTTTGCAGGAAAAAGCAGTCTGAGCTCCACAAACACCTTTCAGTGGACTCCAAAAATACAGATACGGGTTTCCACCGATCATTGGAAACAATTTGATTTGTCAGGATTATTTGTTAAAAGTAGGGCAGATTGTGTGATCAACACTTAAATTCTTTTCTGGCATCAAAGCTTTCAAACTCAATAAATGAAAAAAAGCTTGAGTAATATTAAAAGGGATCCCTGATTTTCAAACACTGTTATAGAAAGCTGAGAAAATAGAGAAAAAATTAAAGCCGCAAGCGGCGTTGTATGGCCCGCAGACGCAACCCGCCTCCACGCCCAACTCTACGCACCACCGCTGACCTCACCGCCCTCACAGCCCGCAAATTAAAAGCTAGTCAAGGCTGGATTTGCTAATTATGCTAACAATGCTAACTATGCTAATGTGGCTAAAAGTGCTAGCATTGCGATCAGCATCATCAACTGACTCAGAAAAACACATTATCTAAAATGCTAATTATGCTAACTATGCTAGCTACGCTAATGTGGCTAAAAGTGCTAGCATAGCGATCAGCATCATCAACTGACTCAGAAAAACACATTACCTAAAATGCTAATTATGCTAACTATGCTAGCTATGCTAATGTGGCTAAAAGTGCTAGCATAGCGATCAGCATCATCAACTGACTCAGAAAAACACATTACCTAAAATGCTAATTATGCTAACTATGCTAGCTATGCTAATGTGGCTAAAAGTGCTAGCATAGCGATCAGCATCATCAACTGACTCAGAAAAACACATTACCTAAAATGCTAATTATGCTAACTATGCTAGCTATGCTAATGTGGCTAAAATTGCTAGCATAGCGATAAGCATCATTTACTGACTCAGAAAAACATATTCCTCCATTGGTGAAAGCTATATGTCATAAGTTGATAAAAAAACGACTTTTTCCAAAATGGCGGCTTTTCTGTTTATTTTATCTCCATAGCAACCATTTTATGTTTTGGTCCACTTCAGAAGACGAACAGATTGACGTCAATTTCGGATAAATCGGTAAAAGTAAACTTTTTGTCGTCCTTAGCAACAGTGGTTTTATGCTAACCACGCCCACATTCCTTATATGTCCATGTCCAGTCTTTTTCAATGTATTCTGTTTCAGGCATGAATGCATGCATTCAATTTTCACTGTATTGTATTGAAATGCATGGGAGTTATAACAGTGCGCCACTTTGCTAGCTTGCCACGCACACGCCGCTCAAAATCTACAACTTCTACTTCCAACATTTTTTCCACAGTAGCTTGCCATTGATGCCCAAAAAGTTTCGAGACAATCGATGAAAATTCCAACGACAAGTTTACGTTTGAATCTGGTGGTAAAGGTGTTTTTTATAGAAAATTCAAGATGGCCGCCTTTTCCCGAGGTCAAAGGTCGACGAAACTCCAAAGGTGATTGTAGACTTACGCTAGGGACATGCGAGTCAAATTTCGTGAAAATCGCTCGAAAAAAAGTTCATTTTTCCATATTGTGTAAAAACGCGAAAAACGCAAAATGGCAGATTTTGGCAAAAAATGGCCGCCAAACCGTAGGTCAAGTCGCCATCACGTAATGATTTCAAAACTTTCTTTGGATATACCCGACAAAGTTATCTGAGTTTCGTTAGCCGATTCTTAAAAATAAAATCCAAAAAAATTTTTTTTAGCCGAGTCAGCACTTTTTTTTGCGACGGTTTTTTGCTTACCACGGCCACATTCCTTTATGGATTTTGTCGTATGTGACATCGTTTTGTTCAGTGTGGGACAGGGTATCGCATATTTCAGTTTCAGGCTATTCCGACAAAATATGTGCGAGCTAGCTAAAATGGCGACGGTTGCGAATTCTTCACGGGCACGCGTTTCAAATTCTACAACTTCTAATTCCAACATTTTGTCCACAGTAGCTTGCCATTGATGCCCGAGAAGTTTCAAAAAGATCGATAAAAATCCCTAGGACGAGTTTTCGTTTGTATCCGTCAATAAAGGTGCTTTTTTATGAAAATTCAAGATGGCCGCCCCTTGCCAAGGTCAAAGGTCAACAAAACTTCTTTGGTAGTTGTAGAATCGTGTTTGTGGTATGTGTATGAAATTTCGTGAAAATCGCTTGAACAAAAGTGTAGTTTTCCCATATTTTCAAAAAACACGAAAATCGCCATTTCTCTGAGTTCGCCACAAAATGGCCGCCAAGCCGTAGGTCGTGTGGCCATCCCATAATGATTTCATAACTTCTTTGGGATATCTCCAACACGCGTGTTTTGGTTTCGTAACTGTATTTCAAAATATTTTTTTTTGGCCCCATAAGCGATTTTCGGCCCATTCATTTTTTTTACGGGATCGCTCGCCGTGATGTCATCGACTTCGGGGGGGTGGCGTTCTCTTTGCCGAAAATTCATTTTCAATTTATCCCAGGTGTGTGCCAATTTTGGTGAGTTTTCGGGTATGTGGCGGGGGTCAAAATTAAGCTCAAAGACGCCGTTAGTGTGCAAGAAGAATAATAATAATAATGAAACGAAGCAGAAACAATATAGAAGTTTTTGCAGTCAGGTGGCCTATGTATTTCAATGCGGCCTGTCTTTTACTATAGGCTGGGCATGTCTTTTTGGCTTTAAACCCGTCTTTTGAGGGCTTTTTGGGGCTTTTTTGTGTTTTTGTCGTCATTTTTGCGACTACAATTTTGACGTTTGTGCGTTGGTGTTGTGCGTGTGTGTGTGTATTTTTGTTGCGTTACACAATTGTCGTGTCGTTGTGTGCTTTTGGCGACTTTTGACCCCATTTTTTGGCGTTTTGACGCGTTTTTTTGACGTTTTGGACTTTTTGAATGTTCGACCCTCGTACCAGTTACAATATGGTCCTTGCAGTCTATGACTGCTGCGGGCCATAATAAAGCCGCAAGCGGCGTTGTATGGCCCGCAGGCGCTACCCGCCTTCCACGCCTTCCACGCCCAACTCTACGCACCACCGCCCTCACCGCCCTCACCGCCCTCACCGCCCTCACTGCCCACTTTTGATGAAGGCTAGTCAAAACTGCATATGCTAATTATGCTAACTATGCTAGCTATGCTAATGTGGCTAAAAGTGCTAGCATAGCGATCAGCATCATCAACTGACTCAGAAAAACACATTACCTAAAATGCTAATTATGCTAACTATGCTAGCTATGCTAATGTGGCTAAAAGTGCTAGCATAGCGATCAGCATCATCAACTGACTCAGAAAAACACATTACTAAAAATGCTAATTATGCTAACTATGCTAGCTATGCTAATGTGGCTAAAAGTGCTAGCATAGCGATCAGCATCATCAACTGACTCAGAAAAACACATTACCTAAAATGCTAATTATGCGAACTATGCTAGTTATGCTAACATAGCTAAAAGTGCTAGCATAGCGATCAGCATCATCAACTGACTCAGAAAAACACATTACTAAAAATGCTAATTATGCTAACTATGCTAGCTATGCTAATGTGGCTAAAAGTGCTAGCATAGCGATCAGCATCATCAACTGACTCAGAAAAACACATTACCTAAAATGCTAATTATGCGAACTATGCTAGCTATGCTAATGTGGCTAAAAGTGCTAGCATAGCGATCAGCATCATCAACTGACTCAGAAAAACACATTACTAAAAATGCTAATTACGCTAACTATGCTAGCTATGCTAATGTGGCTAAAAGTGCTAGCATAGCGATCAGCATCATCAACTGACTCAGAAAAACACATTACTAAAAATGCTAATTACGCTAACTATGCTAGCTATGTTAATGTGGCTAAAAGTGCTAGCATAGCGATCGGCATCATCAACTGACTCAGAAAAACACATTCCTCCATTGGTGAGAGCTATATGTCATAAGTTGATAAAAAAACCCTTCCACTTTCGGCTTCTCCCATCAGGGGTCGCCACAGCGAACAAGTCGCATGGTAAATTTGGCAATGTTTTACGCCGGATGCCCTTCCTGACGCAACCTTCTCAAACCGGGCTTGGAACCGGCACAGAGGTAGAGAAGGGAACAGGGAGCAGCCCGGAGTCGAACCCAGGTTTCACGGACGGAAGGCGCCGCAAACCAGCACGAGCTAAACCGGCTCACAGTTGATAAAAAAAAAAAAAAAAAAAAAAAAAAAAAAAAAAAAAAAAACCCACTTTTTCCAAAATGGCGGCTTTTCTGTTGATTTTATCTCCATAGCAACCATTTTATGTTTTGGTCCCCATGGGAGGACGAACAGATTGACGTCAGTTTCGGACAAATCGGTAAAAGTAAACTTTTTGTTGTCCTTAGCAACAGTGGTTTTATGCTAACCACGCCCACATTCCTTATATGTCCATATCCAGTGTTTTTCAATGTATTCTGATTCAGGCATTAATGCATGCATTCAATTTTCACTGTATTGTATTGAAATGCATGGGAGTTATAACAGTGCGCCACTTTGCTAGCTTGCCACGCACACGCCGTTCAAAATCTACAACTTCTAATTCCAACATTTTTTCCACAGTAGCTTGCCATTGATGCCCAAAAGGTTTCGTGACGATCGATGAAAATTCCAACGACAAGTTTACGTTTGAATCCAGTGGTAAAGGTGTTTTTTATAGAAAATTCAAGATGGCCGCCTTTTCCCGAGGTCAAAGGTCGACGAAACTCCAGAGGTGATTGTAGACTTATGCTAGGGACATGCGCGTCAAATTTCATGAAAATCGCTCGAAAAAAAGTTCATTTTATCCATATTGTGTAAAAACGCGAAAAACGCAAAATGGCAGATTTTGGCACAAAATGGCCGCCAAACCGTATGTCGTGTCGCCATCACATAATGATTTCAAAACTTTCTTTGGATATACCCGACAAAGTTATCTGGGTTTCGTTAGCCGATTCTTAAAAATAAAATCCGAAAAAAACTTTTTTTGCCGAGTCAGCACTTTTTTTTGCGATCGTTTTTTGTTTACCACGGCCACATTCCTTTATCGATTTTGTCGTATGTGACATCGTTTTGTTCAGTGTGGGCTAGGGTATCGCATATTTCAGTTTCAGGCTATTCCGATAAAATATGTGCAAGCTAGCTAAAATGGCGACGGTTGCGAATTCGCCACGCGCACGCGTTTCAAATTCTACAACTTCTAATTCCAACATTTTGTCCACAGTAGCTTGCCATTGATGCCCGAGAAGTTTCAAAAAGATCGATAAAAATCCCTAGGACGAGTTTTCGTTTGTATCTGTTACTAAAGGTGCTTTTTTTTGAAAATCCAAGATGGCCGCCCCTTGCCAAGGTCAAAGGTCAACGAAACTTCTTTGGTAGTTGTAGAATCGTGTTTTTGGCATGTGTATGCAATTTCGTGAAAATCGCTTGAACAAAAGTGTCGTTTTCCCATATTGTGAAAAAACACGAAAATCGCCATTTCTCTGAGTTCGCCACAAAATGGCCGCCAAGCCGTAGGTCGTGTGGCCATCCCATAATGATTTCAAAACTTCTTTGGGATATCTCCAACACGCGTGTTTTGGTTTCGTAACTGTATTTCAAAATATTTTTTTTTGGCCCCATAAGCGATTTTCGGCCCATTCATTTTTTTTACGGGAACGCTCGCTGTGATGTCATCATCGTGGGGGGGGTGACGTTCTCTTTGCCGAAAATTCATTTTCAATTTATCCCAGGTGTGTGCCAATTTTGGTGAGTTTTCGGGTATGTGGCGGGGGTCAAATTTAAGCTCAAAGACGCCGTTAGAGGACAAGAAGAATAATAATAATAATAATGAAACGAAGCAGAAACAATATAGAAGTTTTTGCAGTCAGGTGGCCTATGTATTTCAATGCGGCCTGTCTTTTTCTATAGGCTGGGCATGTCTTTTTGGCTTTAAACCCGTTCTTTGAGGGCTTTTTGGGGCTTTTTTGGCTTTTTGTCGTCATTTTTGCGACTACAATTTTGACGTTTGTGCATTGGTGTTGTGCGTGTGTGTGTGTATTTTTGTTGCGTTACACAATTGTCGTGTCGTTGTGTGCTTTGGGTGACTTTTGACCCCATTTTTTGGCGTTTTGACGCGTTTTTTTGACGTTTTGGACTTTTTGAGTGTTCGACCCTCGTACCAGTTACAATATGGTCCTTGCAGTCTATGACTGCTGCGGGCCATAATAATACTCATAATCCAGATATTTTTCTTACAGTTTGTAATTCCTAAGATTTAAGCAAAATCTAATTCTTCTTCTTCTTCCTTCTGCAACTTCCTTCACTGTTTTTGAGTTGAACGTCTTAAAAACATGAATGATGAAAGTCTTCCTACGCTCAGAGATGCTTTTCAATCTCTGCAGCTGCATGAACTGCACATCCTCTTTCCCCTTCTCGACTTTTGCTTTTCATTCATTTTTTCTGAGCCAGCTGCAACCCAAACGATCAATCAGGGAATTTTCTTTGTGCGCAGATTAGCACTTGATAGTGCTCTCAAAATGCATGAGAATGTGGAGCAATCAATCAACTCCTCAGGGATTGTTGCTCAAGATGTGAAGGGGGACAGGCGAGGAGATGGACAGCGACTGCAGAGGAGGCAGACACACACAAAAAAAAAAAAAAATTGGGAGGTTGTGCTTTTTTGCGGGAGATGAGGATAGAGGAACATACCTGTTTCCCCAGAGCATGCATTAACCAGCAACTAGCAGGACCAATGGAGGACAGACAGAAAGACAGAGGGAAGGAAAGGGAGGCTGTCCTGGCAGGGAGATGGAGGATGCCAAACCGCAAAGAGCCCAGCTTGGCAACTGCTGTCCTCTCATTATCAATCAAACACTACAGAAGGGATAACAGGATTGAAACCAAGAAAGAAACACTTCATACACTCAAAACTGGGAAAATCCACTCGCACTCTTGCGCATCACTGCACTCACAGGGTCACTCGATGCCTCTAATCTGTCCCTGTCATACATACAAAGAGCTGGTTCAAGAGGTCCATGAACTCCCCCTCACATCCTCCCTCCGCCGTCTGCCTCCTGGTCCAGGCCAGCTGTCGCTGCACTAGCTACCTCTGGAGCTGCTCTTCCTCATTTAAATGCCCGTGACATGTATCTGGACTGTACCACACAAGCAGAGGAGGCAGGGGGTGAGACGGCGTGCATGACCAGAGGCCACCGACACTTCCACATTGAATTTCTCAATCAGCATCCCCCAATCTTTTCTGGTTAGTTTTCTGCTCTGTGTTTTGCCATGTGTTCAAGATGTTTTTGTTGTGTTGGGTCATCTCAGGAGTTGGGTCGAGGGTTTCTTTTCCCTCTGCGTAGTTGCAGCAGTCAGACAGAGATGACTGTTTCAAACAAAAGACCTGGCTTGCCTCCATCTCCTTTCACATGAATGAAATTAAAGGGCCAGAACATTGTCCCCATTATGGCTGTTGCAGTAATGTCTGAAACTTGCAATTTAATGCCTTAAGCACACAAATGTGCACACACTTGCAAGGAGAACAC
The DNA here is from genome assembly GCF_053564925.1 of Oryzias latipes. Classification (NCBI taxonomy): domain Eukaryota; kingdom Metazoa; phylum Chordata; class Actinopteri; order Beloniformes; family Adrianichthyidae; genus Oryzias; species Oryzias latipes. Next base: position 25,606,011 of record NC_136243.1, on the reverse strand, counting down.
AGTTGTAACTGTGTGACCCAGTTACAGAATAACAAAAGCCCATCAAATTGTCCATCTTTTTCCTGCAGTTCGTCTGCTGTTTTGTCTGCGATCAGTGACGGTGAACACAGGATTAAAGGCAGTAAGTTGATTTCCAGGCAATAGAGGTTTTTAATCTTGAGATGTTTTTTTATCTGGGGGGTAGCAAAAGATAAAAAAAAAATGCAATTTTACAAAACAGGTTGCGATTGTCTTAAGGGGTCTTTCACCTGCTTTAATTATGTCCTGCTGCAGTCCTGAATTACAAAGACTTTTTTTTCGCAATTTTGTCTCACTGAACTGAGCAGAAATTTTGACCCTGACACGTTTAATAAAACTCCCCAAAATTAGCACGCAAATAGTACCTGGTAGAAATAGTTTTTTTACGTAGTGAACAACCCCTTCTCCAAAAAATAAGATGACATCACAGCCCCAGACCGTCAAAAAAAAAAAGAATGGGGCCAAAACCTCTTATGGGGCTCAAAAAAATATTTCAAGATCACCAACAAAAACACACATTGGCAATACTCAAAGGAAGTTAAATTATAGGATGGCCAAAGAACCTACGGCTTGCAGGCCATTTTTGTGGCTTCATTTAGTGATTCTCATTTCCCACAATAGGCAAAAAGAAAACATTTGTTTGAGGGATATTCACAAAATTTCACGCATAGCTTAAGTCTACACCCACAGCTGAAATGTTGCTGACCTTTGACCTCAGGAACAGACTACCATCTCCATTTTTTTTAATTAAATCACCTTTATTACCATCTAAAACTTTAAACTTTTCAAACTAAACCTTCACTAACGGTACAGTGCTATTCCATTTCCAAAAGTACATCATGAAAATATCTGGGGTGGGGGTGGGGGGCAGGCACCAGGTTTCCCAGAGAAAACCCACTCAGGCATCAGTTCCACAAAGAAAAGTTCCAGCATGAAAATGAAGCATGACTTCCTTCCTGCAAAGCGTCAAAGCTAGCAGAACCATTGTCCAGCCTCTTGAAATGCAGAATGTCTCTTTAATGTAGTTCACATTCTTGTATTCAAGCAAAAATGTTCCAGTTTTACTGCACAGCACAATCTCATAATGTGCATCAGCTTGTAATAAAGATGGACAAAAATAAGCAATACACGAATATTGCAATAATCTAATCTTTTATTATGCATCTTAGCAACAAACAATGGTGTGTTTGCTTGGATGAGTATAAGTTGATTTACTTTTTTACTGCTTCACAAAATATAAAACATAAATTAAAAAAATCTATCAAGCCAATGAATCACAACATCAAAAACGTAAATTCAGACAAAAACAACAGTTTGTGTGTGTGTATGGTTATGTACAGGTGTGTGTTGTAACGCAGTTTACATAGAAATAAGCAGCTATTGCTCTAATTTCTCCACAGCTTGAAATCAGCACAAGTCAGCAATACTTTAGACTTTGCGCCCTCTGCTGGTCAAATACAACATGACAACGTTTTACAAAGTTATTTTCATAAATTATATAACAGATGAAAAAAAGAACATTCATAATAAAAATACACCCACTAACTTGGTTGTCACTACATCCACTAATATCTAGTTTCTGATTTACAAGCAGAGTGAACAGAAATTTCAAACCGGACACAATTTTAAGATAAATTTAAACTCCAACAACGATTGACAGCTTTGAAAAAGGACAAATGCTTAAACATAATAATAAAACAAAACAAAAGACATTTGGGTTGAACAAAAACATAAAGTACTTTTCCATATGTTCTGTTAAAAAAAAAAACACTTTTTAAACTACAAAAACATCTTTTCATTGATGTTTTACTAGAGCTAGTTGGAGGTAGCTATAATCAAAGAAGATATTAAAAAAAAGCTTGGCATTTTTTATGACAAGACTTTGCAGAATAGTCATCAGATTATTCATGACTCCATTGAAACATATTAGTGTCTTCAACAGGAGAAACTCAATTCATACATTTATTAATGGAAAATAAGTAAATTATTAGATTTACCTTTCTCCGGTCTGACCGGAGCGGTGCTGACCCTCATCACAGCCGCTATACAGTTGGCCACAAACTGGCCCAATGCACCCTGGAGGTTCTGGCTTGATGAAGCCAACATGACAACTTCATCTGCAGAGAGCAGAGAGGAAATCCTCTCCAAATCCTCCCCAAACCAGACCCCGTCCGGCCCCTAGCTGCGCCTTGAAATTCTGTCCATAATTATTATGAACATAACCGGTGATTAAAAGCAGCCTAGCTGGAGTCCAACATGCACCGGGAACAGGTCTGACTTACTGCCAGCTATGCGAACCAAGCTCCTGCTCCGGTCATACAGAGACCGGACTGCTCTCAGTAAGGCTCAGATCCAGTTTAATGAGAGCATCAGAAATACAAAGAAAAACTGGAGTTTTAGTTTCCGCTGAAGGTGGAGAGGTTACTCTCTCCCTGCAGATTTGGATTCATTCTGTATTGTTTGTTGTACAAGTGCAGCATTCAGACTGTTATGTCTGTATGTGACATGTTTGACAAATGTGGACAAACAATGACATAACCAGAGGAGGTGTGAAGAAAATGTGAGCAAAAGCACACTCAAAGGACCCTCACTGGCTTGCAGCAGCAGCATCTTAGTTAAGACAGCAGGCGGTTGCACGTGTCATATTTGATGTTTGATGGTTTTTGACATTTCTGTTTCTGTAAAATTCTGTAGAATCTCAGGCAATGTATGGTTTCAAACTACAGCAATGTCTCTTGTAAGACTTTTAGCAAATATTTGCTGCACAGATCCATCAAGAGCAAACAGCTCTGAGCATTGAACGGGTAGTGAGTAGGTGTTCCTAATTTCGTTCACAGCTAGAGAAAGGATTCATCCACTGCTGCTTTTTGTTGAGCTTCACTCCACAAACCCTGAAATAATGTGACAGAAATGTAAAATCTTCATCCCCCCAAAAACTGCATTAGAGAACAAAGCCTAGTGTTCACAGAGGAAAAAAAAAGATTTGATGCAGGGATCCACATGCGTCTCCTCCACAAGGAATGCAGCTTAAACACTCATTATTAAGGCAATTCATTTGTAGGCCAATTTAATAAGGTAATTTGTAGCACAAGTGATGCAACAAATCACTATTGTGGTTTGGTTTGATGTATTTTTGCTTTGGCAGCACTAGACATGATGCTCCCATCCTTGCAAGAAAAAATAAAACAACAAAGCAGAACAGAACAAAAAGATGAGTCACCTAAATGCCATTTCTGCTTACTCAGATGGTTCCCTGAAAGCTTTAACAACATGGAACGTGAATGTTATCTCAATGTGCTTCTGCAGAGAAAGTCTAACTCAAATGCTGGAGGCCTCAATACTGAGTCTCTGCACCGCCTACAATTACTACAGGAAGAAGAAAAACAAGTCTCTCTGCAAATGCTGCACCTCAGCAATTTTTCCTCCTTGGGTAAAGGGAGAATTCGTGAGGAGATTGTCCCCAAGAGCTGTAAATGTGAGTGATTTCATCCTGAGCGCAGAGCTTGTGTATTGACTGTCAGCTATTACATTTATTGTCCGTGAAGCAAACCCATCTCTGACTTTCCTGGCCGTCATGGTGATCTCCCAGCATGTCACTTGAGTCCCCACTGATAATGTGACCTTTGAGCATGAGATTTATAAATACATGGCATATTTTAATAAAAAAAATAACAGACTCTCACAAAACTATAGATGTTTTTTTCCAAATATGATCCCACTTGTTATTGATTTTGTTTTTAAAAAAGGTATTCTAAAGGAAAATAGCAGAGATTTGGTTTATGTCTTCCTCTTTCAAAGCATCTCTTTTGCATGTTACTACAAACCTGATAGCATTAAACTGGTTTTGCATTTCAGAGCAAATGCAGTTGGGACTAAGGGATGATGCTGACCCTTTGTGGTTTGGATGAAAGGCTGACCAACATGCACATACATCAGAGGGGAGGCTAATCCTCTCATTCAGTGGGGGATCAGGTTTCTGAGGTACCAACATACACATTCTCTCGTAGACACATTAGGCAGAGTGGCAAACCGTCTGATTACAATTATCTTTACGAGATGTTTTTTTTACTCTCAAGAAACAAAGTTTGCCTTTTTGAATAAGTGAGTTTATATATGTAATGAGTGTAAAACAGATGCAGCAGTAACGGTCGCCTCAACTGATCATGGAGCAAATTGGCAGAGAGATTCCTTGTCTAATTTCTGCTCATAAAAATAGACAAGAGATTCATAAGAGGGACTGAAACCGAAAGAAGATTTTTCATTTTTTAAGCATCCCCAGAAAGCCGGCTTTGCTGCAGTTCCCTGATCAACAGGTTTGGATTTCCTAAACTACTACAGGAGAAGAAGTGCTGCACATTCCTCATCTTTCACAAGGTTTCCCTGAATAGTTGTTTGAAACAATGTAAATATTTATATTTTTGATTTCTTGTTTAAATTTAAATATTTAATCATACTTAGGCTTATGAGGACCCCTGCCTTCACATACTGTTCCTCTTTCTCCTCCCGCCACTTACCTGTGCTTGCCGTGTACTGCAGGCTGCCTCTTTTCTTGTATGGGGATAGGGGCTTGTTTTTTACCCCAGTAGTCCCTGCTGTTGTCCCAGAGGGCAAGTTGGAGGACATATTCCCGGTTCCTGTGGTTCAGCTGGGCTTAGATGCGACGAGGAGTGCAGAGTGAGTTGTGGAAGATGGAGAGCTGAAGAGCTACACAGCATGAAAGAAGGAGAACAGAGAGGAGAGAGGACAAACAGGAGAGGGGGGAGATGTAGCACAGATGCTGGGAGCTCGAGGGCGTCTCACTGCGGTCAGCTCTGGCGTGCGCCTGTGTGCACGCGTGCATGCGGTGCGTCTATGAAAACGGGATTTCCAGTCTGAGTGGTCCAGAGCGAGCATCCCTCTGCATTAGAAACAGATCCCACCCCCTCTGAAGAGCCGTGCGCTCGAGCTGCACTGTGGATGGAGGCAGGGCGGCATGATACAGGAGCCTGCCTTCCTGCTGCCATGCGCAAAAAGCAAATTTACACATGCAGCTCTGCTGTTGCCATGACAACCCCAAATCTGTGTGGGCAAACCAGAAGGGAGAAAAGTTGTGGGACTACTTTACTGGCATTAGTTACCCAAATGGAAAAAAAAATCTTTGAGCCACATTTATGAAGAAACTTGTAAATAATTGAAATAGAAGAATTAAAATGGGCGTATCTATAATAAAATTTCACATTAGTATATATGTTTTCTATATTAAACAAAATTATTGCTAATATTTATTTTATGCAATGTAATCATTTAACGGTACTCAATGAATAGGAAACTGCCCTATGTATTCAATATCTTATTCTAATATAGAATTATTAAACGAGAGCTGGTAACATTTCTATTAACACTTATCCAGAACGTAAAATGATTCAGAACCTCTAATGATTCATCTGTACTTCCTCAGGTTGCTGAAGAAGACCAGGTTTATGGATCAGATCCTCACCCAGGCCTGGGGTTTGTTGAAAGCATCCTCACTAGCGGAATAGCAGCTTTGTTTGGGAACACCACTATTGAGGGAAAAGAAGAAGGTTCCAAAGGTTATTAATAATTTGATATAAATGTAATATTTTTATTTTTATTTTTTATTTTATTTATTCACATTTACCATTTTATATCTGTCTATTTAGGTTTATTTATGTACTTATTTGATCATTAATGTATTTGTACTTGATTCCTTTTCCATTTTATTTGTAACTCCAGTGTTTTCCTCAGAGGGATCCTCCACATCAGGGACTGGCCCTTCTCAGTGAACGGGGTCGCTGCAATGGGAACTCCCAGGACTGACTCTTAAACTCAGGTATGGGGGGTCCCGTGGTAGTGTATTCTGTCAACTTGAGTGGGGGGTCACAGATGTGGACATGTCCCCAAAATATAATTTCCCGACCTTCAGTACAAAGCCAGATTTCTACATTGCAGCATTTTATCATTCTTCTTATCATGGTTCATGTGTGTATGTGTGGGGGTGTGGAGTGGAGGGTTGTTGGCATTGTGTGGGTTTTAAACAAAATATTTGTTTAACCCAGAGCACTATCGCCAGGTGATTTTCACCTGAGCAAGATTACTGTAGTTTCAATATGTCGCGCGTCAAGGAGTCTGTGCCTTCACCAGGGACATTTCACAAGTTTCTAGTATCATTTCATTATTTTTTAGGAGTTTTTTGTTCTCAAATTCCTAATTTTTCAGTAACTTCAAAGCATGTTTTTAGGAAATTCTTGTGTTTTCTTCATCATTTTGTTGCACAACTTTTTAGTGTTCCAGGGTTAAAGCCTTGATCCTTTTGTTTTTTAAAATTTGATTGTGTTTTTATGTAAAGCATTTTAAGTAGCACAAGTTGTAAGAGTGCTACAGAAATAAAGTTTGATTTGATAATACAGCAGAAACAATCATCAGCCACAATCTTCCATGTACTGAGACCGTTTACAAACAGCGAAGCAGGAGAAATGCGGTGAAGATCCTTAGGGACAGACACCACACATTATTCAGTGTGTGGACTCACGCCATGGCCTCTGCAGACTCTGCAGGCCTGAAAGCATTCACACATGACATGAATCCACAAAAAAGCTGTTTTGGTGGCGCAGGACAGAAAAAGAGGGAAGACAACACTGCCTTACAATTTATTAGGCGCCAAAATTGTAGTCGCTCAGTTGGGACGCTATATGTAAGGTAATATGAGGTACTGATTGGCATCATGCCTGTCCTTTTGGCTCAATTCACTAACTATTATTTAGTTATCTAACGGACTAGCTGTTCCTTTAAGTCGTCCAATTGCTTTTAAGTTTTGTAAGTCATGGTCCTGACTTGGGAGCTGCCAAAAAAAATTCCAATGTACTCGTTTTTGACTGTTTTTAACATGCACAAATGACAAAAACGCTTTATAGAAATTATTCTCGCTGTGTTACGTAACCGAAAATAGAAAAGACAGAAGCAAACTGTGTGAATGGGTCCAGAAATCTATATTTTTCAACGATCTTTAAATTCAGTGTTTCCCTACCCTGGTCCTCGGGGAACACCATCCTGAATTTTTTTTAATCCTCAAACACACCTGATTCTATTGACTGCTATGATCCGGCTCCTGCAGGACGTCAAGATGATCTGAATCAGGTGGGCTTTAGCAGGGGCAACATGGAAAAAATGCAGGACAGTGTTCCCCGAGGAGCAGGGTTGGGAAACACTTTCAATCAAATGTCATCTTTTATGATATATAGGGTTTTTTTTGCTGGTGAAAATTGTCTTTAAAAATTAAACACAAATCTGATTATCAAACATTATTACAACCAAAGGGTATGCATGGCAGTCTACAGCCCTTGAGTCACATTTTGAGCTTTAAATGTTCAACACCACACTTAAAAAAATCAATTGTAGTGAACTGTTGATTAACATACAGGAGCATTGCAGCTAAGGAGTGTCTGCACCCTCTTGTGGTGCAACGGAGCAGGAAAAATCCCAAATGTGTTGCTGTCATTATGACCCTTGAAAAGACTGTTTTTATTTTACAGCATTTAAAAAAGGATTTAACTGTTTATTTTTACAGCTTTGATAATTTCACACTTTCTTATTTGGTTGACGACCTACATTGTATTGGTTAATATTTGATTTTTCTTTGTAGAGTCACTGATCTCCTTTAACCCTTGTGTTATCCTAGGCACTTTAACATTGGGAGTTGGGTCATCTAGACCCACTAGACAGTGCGCTGAACCATTTTTCTTCAATGATTTGTGATCTTCACTGGTCTCCATGGATTACATGAAATCTTTCCACCTTTATCCACCTTTGTCATGGTTGGGAGAACACGTCAATGTAAGGGTGGGGTCATCTAAGATAGCGCAAGGGTTAATCCCTTAATTTCCAGAATTTTTTTAGGTCAAAGCTTTGACTTTGTCATTTGGGGTTGTTGACCTTTTTGTGTTTGGGGTCATTTTCTTGTTGAAATCTGATCTATTTGCGTCATTTTATACTGACACTGATTTGTTTTTGTTTCCAAACCAACTCCCGACTTCTTACATAAGCTAAAAAGAAACACCCCGTGTTATAATTCTGCCATCGCCATGAAATGCTGCAGAATAGCGTCACAATTACTTCCCTGACCAAAATTCTCTTAAACTTGTCATCTATCCTGTCCTAAGAAACGCAAACTACCATCATCCTACCTGCAGCAGTTCTAATATGAAATCTTTTTACACTAACCATTGACTAACACAGATCAAAGCAACGGTTTTATTTCTCTTCTGAGATTATGGAAGTCATTTTCACATCAAATGAATTGTGCTTTAAGGTTAAGCTGTGTGTTTCTTGATCTCCAGCTGTAGAAAAATAACACCGATCCTCAAACACACCACCTCCCTGCTATCTTCAAAGACACATGCAGAATGCAGGTGAGTTTCATGTTACTACAATCTCGACTCACGTTTGACAGATTACCTGGTGACATGAAAGGAGGTTGGTGGCTTCATACTGAAGAGAAAACCAACACATTTGAACAAGAGTCTTAGTGTAAAACAAAAAGTGCAAATTTATTTTTATTTTGTTTACCATTTTTCAATGGTAATGGTAAATGGCAACGGTAAAGTAGGAAACTTAACAGTTTCCTACTTTGATTCAAATTAAAGCTCAGAGTTAAAAAAGCAAAAGAAGAAATCTACAATTTTATCCACTTGTGAACATTGTTTCAGATTATTTTATTTTAAATAATTTGAATAGAGAAAAATAAACTTTTACTGCAAACAAGTTTAATTGATATAAAACAAATACAAAAAAGCATGCAAAATAATTGTATGCTAACTGTGTAAATTAGCCTGAATGTATCAGGGATCCATCTGTTTGTGTTAGCCGTTTGATGACTCCTGTTTATTTAGCACTTTACAGGAGAGCTCATGGACTAAACCCACATTAGTTCATCAATCAGTGAGACTCTTCTGTAATGGAGCCCACAGAGGATTTCACAGTTATCAGCTCCATCAAACACTGATGAATCTTTGTGTGTTCCTGATAGGAAAATAATGGAGTTTATGACTGAAAGCTTCCAGAAATGATCACAATTTACCTCAGATTTATTTGCATCAAAAGGGAAATTCAAGTTTTTAATTTTTTTGGTGTTCTGTTGGACAAAATAAAAATATTTTTATGTGCTTGTGCCTTAATTTCATGTATTCTGAAAGGGTCATTTTGTTCACAAAACATTCGTGATCCACCTTTATGACCTACCAGGATGCATCAAAATTAGGCAAAGCTCAATTTTCCTCTTCCTTTCTGCACCATGATGTAATGCATGTACTAGTCACTGGTGTTGATCTGAGCCTCTGTGAATAATCTCATCAACAGATCAGAGATGCAGGGACTGAGCACAAAGCAGGACTACACCAAGCACCGCCTAATAGGATTGGCTACCATCACTCGATATGCTACAATGATTAGCCTGCCTGGAAGCGTTCAAGGAATTAGGCCGAAAGCACCAGGTTGCATGCAATGAGCACCACATGATCAGAAAAGAGTACCACGAGTGCTCTTTCCCCTGTAATTCCGAAACCAATGGAGTTGGACGTAAAAAGTGATGATTGTTGCTGGACTAGTTTAACCTGTGTAGCTTTTTTCCTCACAATCCCCCAGCCTGTCAGTCCTTTAGTTTACGGAAGCCTTTTTGAGCCTATTGGACGTTGACGTCACTACACTAGATCTCTGACTGTCTGCTAGGATGAAAGGCAGGTCCAGCCTCTGTTCAGCCGCTCCACCTGTAATGACTGATCAGTCCATTCTGTATTCAAAGTTTGAAAGATAAAAAAAACTCTTTAGAGTTATCTACATTTCGTTTCTGATGTAGTCCAACAACTGCAGGCTCCAACACTTCAAAAATTGAGGCAGAACAAAAAGGAACTCACAATCCCTTCACTTGGCAGCTTGTGGCCTCTGACACCAGCCGCTACAAAGAGGCGTTAGAGCTCCAAAGGCCACTTTTGTACCATTTCCCTGCTGTATTTTTATAGACATGCTCTCCTGACTCCTTTGTCTCCACTATGTTCTCTTGTTTTTTTGTGTTGACAGGTGACCTTCAGCTGAAAGAGTGCTGCTGCTCCAGGAAAAGTGAAAGCTACATCCTCTAAAATGTTTTCATTTGTGTTTGGTGAAAATGTCAGTGCATGCAGGTTGACTGTTCTTTTGTGTTTATGTCTTTCAGGCTAGAAAAAAGGAATTGAGTTTGATTTTTATTTAAATCTAACTGTTCAACTTAAATAGAAAACCTCAACTTTAAAGCCAATCCCACATAAATTAATAAAAAAGAAAGACTGCACAGTAGTCAGCTTAGGCTTTCCAAGAGCTATACCAGTGAGCAACAAAGCCTCACTTCAGAGGTCAGCAGTCTCAGTAAAACCAATCTAAACTGTAAAGCCATCAGGACACTAGCACGATGAGAAGTTAAAACCTCAGAAACTGAGTCAAATTCTGAAAGAAAGTCATGATTTGTCTCTTTTCTGTTTTTCTTTCTGAATAGTATCAATGTTGTTTTATCCAAAAATATGCCACTTCAATGAGTAATTATGAAAAATATAAAAAAAATACAAAAGATCAATAATTTCTTTAAGCTGACGCTTCAAAAGCAAAATTTGTGCTTCACCAACTCGTTTTGGAGAATACCGAGACATGATACACTGTTAATTAGAAAATAATGAATCCGTTTGCAAATTGCTGTATAAACATTTTGATGTAAATGTTTAAAAAACAACTTAAGTGAAGTTTATTTACTGAAGAAAGCAAAAGATGGAGATAAAAATCCTTTAGCGGCAAATCTTTTATTTGGGAAAACGCCTAGTAGCTGCTGCAGTTTGAAGAATGAGTTGTAAAGTTTTTGCGGGAAATTAAAACTGCCATTTAAGTAATCTATGCAGTTATTTTTGTCATCAACCTGCCTTCTTTTTTGCTTTTGTTGTTTCCAAAATTGTATTTTTTGTACTAACAAACATACCTTTTAAAAAGTACCACAGATAAAAAAATAGGATGCAATACTTTCCTGTTTTATACAGTACTCTTTTTGCTCTCTTACTGTGTTTTGTGAGGGTATTTCTGAACTTGTAAGGTTTTTTTTGCAATCCCTATAGTTGCTGGTTTTCAAACTGCTTTGAATAAATAACTTAAAAATAGTTTTTTTTAATAAAAAAACAACTTATTTTAAGTTGTTACTTATTTGCTATATAAAACAGGTAGGAATTTAAAAAATATATACAATAAACAGTCTCATCAAGCCAAAAACAGTGTCTTCAAAAGGTTAAAATGTGCTCATGTCTTTCATGGAGAAACCTGAATCCTCTCCGGCTCTGTATGGGGCAGAGTCGTCCTCTCTGGGTCAAACTCCCTTCATCTATGGCCTCGTACTGTCTTGGTGAACTGACCTTGCATGCCTCAAAATGCTTCTGTCCGTCATTCCCTTTGTTGCACACGGGTCAGCGCAAAAATTCTGCAGCGACTTGCTGACTGTGCCTGAACCAGTTCTCCCCTTTAAAATATCAACTTTAGCTTTGTCAGATTCCACTTTAACAGATGCAGTTATGTAACTCCAGAGATGTTTTGAGGTCACTTTATCACTGAGACCCCTCTAAACAGCACAGTGCAGTGACAGTTGCTTTATTTAGCAGCCTCCACACCACCTGGGATTTAAATGTCTTAGCTGTAAGAAGTTTATACGTTCTTAATGCTTCTCTCCTGCTTTGTCCATGTGACACATGCTGAAGTCAAGAGTCCAAGAAGCATAGAACCTAAACTTTAAACTCCAAAAAGACTCACTTACTCAAAGTGTACATTTTGTTTCTCACTAAAAACATTTTCAAACTGTCTGAACAATATCAATCCGAGTATATACAGCTCTCTAAATACAAATGACGTAGTGCATAGTCAGCATATGTCCAGTGTAATTCCTTTAAATTTCTTATTCTACCATTAGACACACACACAAAAAAACAACCTGTGGACCTCTATTACTTTCACTGCACCCAACTATGTGAGAGTGTTAATTTTCTCCTTTCTTCACATCATTCACTCCTGCCCTCATTAGACTAAATGGATTGACTGGCCAATCAGGAAGAGGCCCCTCCTAAGTCTGACTTTAAGAGCAAGGAATTAAGAGGTGAATCTCTACTGGTAAAAGCTGGTGAATTCATTAGATCCTTTAGGGCATTGCATCTAATCAACATAGGCCAGGAAGGCTCAAGTCTCTCTTCGCCAATCCCCTTCCGTTGAGAAATCGTCTTTCAGCACAATTAGTGCTGCTCTAAGATTCTCTGCAGGTACTCCCAGGCAACCGTCAAAATTTCATTCCTTGAGGACCTTGAAGCTGCTGAGGAAGAAATCATGGGAGCAGGAGCCAGTGCTGAGGACAAAAAGTCCAAGGAGTTGGAAAAACAACTCCAAGAGGATGCTGATAAGGAATCTAAAACTGTCAAATTATTACTTCTTGGTAAGTGTCCTCTTTAGAAGTTCTTTTTGTTTTTGGACTAAGTCTTTTTGTCTTCAGATAATGAAGAAAGACTGTGTTTCTCACTTATTTTACCTTATAAAAATAAAGAAACTGAGAAAATCCAAATGTTTTGACGTGAGTCAGCTCCAGTCTGGTGTGATAACTGTTTCTGGAGGAAAAAAGGCATCTATAAAAACTAATTTTCATTTTTGTAAACTGTCCTTTTATTGTATTGTTGCATTTCGATCTTAAACCTTCTCTTCAACAAATTACTTTACGATTTAAAAATGTACACTGGAAGTACAATGTGTGCAGATGGACAGTTTCTTTCTAAAACCCTTTACTAGCTTAGTGGAAGACATCAGGCCAACTGAGGATTATCCACTAGTGAGAAGGCAACAGAAAGAGAAAGTAGAGATAATTTAAAAGTTATGAGTTCAAATCAAACATCTGAGATGGAGTTAGAATGAAAAAAAAAAACAACAACTGCAGACAAGTAGGTAAAAGCTAAAATTATGCTGAAGCTTTTGACTTTTCATTTTAATGGAAGGATATAGGTTCTTAAAAGATCATTGCCTTTAGTCTAAACGAATCACAGCCCGGCAGTGGTTTGTCAATCCGATTAGTTAACAGGTTTAAGGCAGATCTACTTGGTAAGGTTTTGTTGACCCCTCGGTTTGCACCAAATGTATAATAAGCTGTTTTGTAGATGTTAATGTTATAGTTAAACAGCTGTTAACACGAACTGTAGCATGTTTTTATTAGCAAAATTAACTTGTATTCTATAATGCTGTAACTATAGTTTTGGACTAATTTCCAATAATGCTATGCAGAATGGCTGCTTTTCCTGCAGCCTTGTATTTGCTGCATGAAAACAGCAAAGATACTGATTAAAACAGCCTGCTGGAATTTAACCAGCAGAATTTGTTCCGTAAAAAACGAGGAACCTGGCTTGAAATTGGCAGTGGCTAATGGTGATTAACATTGACGTTTAAACAACAGAAATATGATGGCAGAATGTTGATCCACACAGTTTAACAGCAGGACATGAGACAAAAACAGTAAATGTTTGTATCGCTAAAAACTTCTCGCTCGTGGGAACGTAGTCAAATTCCTAAATGGGTTCACATTAAACCAAGATTTAGAAGACTCTTGGGATGATTTAGCAGTTGTGGTTTTGACTTAATCTGTCAACATCATCAGACCACATTCTTTCAGTCTTTTTAGCAGCATGTTGTTGGAGGAAAGCCTTCATTGGTCATCTTGGTTCTAAAAGTGAATGTGATGTTTTCCAGGTGCTGGTGAGTCGGGAAAAAGCACCATTGTAAAACAAATGAAGTAAGTATTCAAATAGCATTTTTTTTATTATTGTTCTATTTAGTTCTGATGCTGATTTCTTGATTTAACCCTTGCACTAAAGACAGAATGTGGTCAGAAACAGTCCACAAGGTGGCACTGTGAGCGCTAAAAAACAAACAGATGCACAATCCTAGTAGCTCAGTTACACTGAAAAATTGTTGCATTTTAATGAAGGTCAGCATACACTAACACCAAGCAATTAATCTGTCAACACCATGAAATATCCTCTGCCGAGGCCTTGTTTTATCCCTTCTTACTACATTTCTTTGCTCACAAACAGGATTCTTCATCAAGGAGGTTACACAAAAGAGGAGCAGATGGAGTTTAGAGCAATCATCTACGGCAACATCCTGCAGTCTGCTCTGGCTATCATCAGAGGCATGGAGATGCTCGGCATAGACTTCGGTTCTGGCTCTGGACAGGTGAATAGGATGCAGAGAAGCCTTTTTTTTTTTTACAAACTATAAACTTTCCATATGCAATGTTGTGCTGATGAGGTTTTTTCCTTTGTGACCTTAGGAGGATGCTCAGAAGCTGCAGAACTTGTCAGACTCCATTGAAGAAGGCACAATGCCTCCTGAGCTGGGTGATGTGATTATAAAGCTTTGGAAAGACTCTGGTGTGCAGGCCGCCTTTGAGAGAGCTGCTGAGTACCAACTCAACGATTCTGCTGGATAGTGAGTCAAACCTTCAGTTCGACTTTAAGGACTAAAGAGGGAACTTATATTATCTATTGAGGATTAATTCAAACGCACAACCTGTGACCGTTTTTCTCTTGGTTCACCAGCTATCTAAGTGAAATGGATAGAATCTGCAAGCCAGACTACATGCCCACTGAGCAGGATGTGCTGCGGTCTCGAGTCAAAACCACCGGTATCATTGAAGAACAGTTCTCCTGCAAAGAGTTGCACTTCAGGTGAGCTGCACGAAAGCTCCATCGTTCAGTTTTCCAACACTCGCTGAGCTTTTCTTACACGTTGTGGTGAACAGGATGTTCGATGTGGGTGGCCAGAGGTCAGAGAGAAAGAAGTGGATCCATTGTTTCGAGGGTGTGACCTGCATCATCTTCTGCGGGGCTCTCAGTGCCTACGACATGGTGCTGGTTGAAGACGACGAAGTGGTGAGTCGGACACCCTCCAAGGGCCTCAATCAACCGCTAAAAGGGCAACTTGGCAGGAAGTAACTCTCTGTGTTCACGGCTTTGCAGAACCGCATGCACGAGTCCCTCCATCTATTCAACAGCATCTGCAACCACAGATTCTTTGCACTGACGTCAATCGTGCTTTTCCTCAACAAAAAGGATCTCTTTGAAGAAAAGATCAAGAAAGTGCATCTGAGTATCTGCTTCCCAGACTATGATGGTGAGGCCAACTGGCACTATGTGAATGTCCAAGGGCTAAACGCGTGGCCCCCTGGGACACAACACACTTGTTTTAGCAGCAGAAAGCGCAAGAGGTGACATTTGTAAAGCAAGGAGGCAAATGATATACAACGAACTAGGAAATGTCACTAAAACAAAAAACATAAACATAGCCTCCAACTTTTATTTTTGTTTGTTTTTTTTAAACTCAACAGCAGAATACGGTGCATTTATTCCCATAAGTAACCAGACTGTACAACTGGAATTACCACAGCATGCCTAACTGAATTATCTATCACACAACATCTTTTTTTAAATGTAACCTTTTGAAAACCTTCTTTCAGGCCCCAACACGTATGAAGATGCCAGCAACTACATCAAGGCGCAGTTTGAGGACCTGAACATGAAGAAGGGCCAGAAAGAAATCTACTCCCACTTGACCTGTGCCACAGACACAAAGAACGTCGAGATCGTGTTCAACGCTGTGACAGACATCATCATCAAAGAAAACCTTAAAGACTGCGGTCTTTTCTAAGCAGCTCCAGAGTGAAGCGAGGTGCGCGGTGACCACATCACTTCCAGGGACACCGGTGATGCAGAGTAATAGGGTCCAGATGAGGCAGACCCCTGCCAATTCAATTTTAACTCTCCCACTGCAACTCATTTCTGGCCGTCCCGTGTTGCCAAGCAACAACATCTGGCAATAACATGAGCTAGTACAAATTTAGGTAAAACAGCTTAAAGCCGTTGGGACTTCAGAGAATAGCAAAGATAACAAGAAGAAGGAAGTAATCCCTATTGAGATCAGGGTCAAATCAGTTCATCTTCAGCATGCAGAACACTGTAATGTATCATTTGATAATCCATTTCTCTTGGATTCAAAGCAGCCATCAAAGTAGATGAATGTTTCTTTTGAAAAAAAAAGAAGATTTTACTCATGAAGATTGCTTGAACATGTTTCACTCACCTGACCTTCTGTGCTTTGCAGAACATCCTTTCCAACCTTAACCTCCCAATACTGGCTTTAACTAAGATGTGTACTGATGGAGCACAGAGGAAACTCAGACTGTTGTGTTTGTGACGTCCACCCGCCGAGTTCTGGTCCTTGAATGCTCCTGCACTTCACAGTCTCCAATAGTTCATCCTTGGCTACAAAGACATCATGGCAACATTGTGGCATCTTTCTTCAAGATACAGCATTGGTCTCACACCTAAAAGTCTGACTGTATCAAGATGAAGTAGGCTTCTACTCAACTCTGAATGCCAAGCTCTGTACAATAAATCAAGCAATTTGGAAAAAATATAAATATTTTGAATAGAGAAATTGAAACTTTATTATTTTTTCGAGAACAGTAGTCTATGTGGTCATGATAACGAAGCTGGGAACAGTTGCTGAGCAAATATCTGAGATATCCCCAGTTCTTGCAGTGTATCCAGATTACAAACCAAATTGTGCATGTAACTAACTAGTGGTAATGTAATTCAATTCACATAACATTTTAATGTGATGAATAAAGAAATCACGTCAAACATTGTAGAGAAACTTTGTACATAAGAGTAGGAGACTCCTTTTACTTTGAAGGATATCGGTGAGAGGAAAACCCTAGAGATTCGACACTTTATTATAAAAAGGGAATGAAAACTGCTGTTCTTTCTTATGACACGTAGAGGCATGAAATAAAAAATGCATTAACTTCACTCGTGAGTTTGTTCTTTTGCATCATAAACCACTGATGTGTGGCTATTCCATTAGTAAGGAAGAAGCCTGGAGACGTTCCTCCACGATGACAAAGCCACTGTTTTATGAACTCCAAGTTTTCATCAGAGGGGAAATGGCAGAATATGAAAGTTCATTACAGGGAGAGCAAAACAAATTAGAATGGTAATTAATCAGCAGGATGAGATTATCTGTGAGACTGTACATGGTTTTCACTGAAACTGAAAAAAACCCTCAGTGTTGCTTGGAGCTGACAAAATCGAATCAATCGTTTTAGTGGAGGAGCTCAGATGCATTTTACAGCTCTCTTATTTAGAAGAATTGGCGTATCTTTGGGACAGCACTAAAGCAGTTTGAAAAAGAGTCAGCTATCGTCAAAAACAAAAAAAATTAAGATAATAAAACAAGTTTAAAAAAAATATGTAGGAGGTCATCTGAGCAGGAGAGACAAGGCCAAGCTAACCTTGCAATATCTTGAGCAGAAGGCGGAGTGGCATAGCAGAACATGAAGAGAGTTACTAATTCTTTTAACTACACCAAATGTTAAATGATATACATACATTATATAGCACTTTTCTACCTTCCTTGAAGGCACAAAGTGCTTTACAGTCTCAGTCACCCATATTTGTCAGAAAAAAACATTCTTGCTCTGCAGTTTTTTTTTTATGTACTTGCTAATTCTACTTTGTTGTTATATTTTTTCCAAAAATGATTTAAGTTTAAACCTGACCAATCAGATGCCTCAATAAAATGTGTGTGCCTCACGTCCAACATTCGAAATGTATGATTGACAGATCCTCCCGAGCTTGCTTTCAGTGGATGGGGTGTGGACTTCCAACAAGCTCTTTCCTGATTGGTGAGAGTGGTTGCCATAGAAACATTGACTCAGACTGACTTGGACCAATCACTCCTTAATGACCTCATATGGCTCCAATATGGCGATATCCGTGAAAAAATGGGGACTGAATTGACGTAATTTGGTTGGAGCTGTAAGTGAGCCATTTTGTATGGGTGATGTCACACTCACTCGGTCCACTTCTCATATAGCCAGTGCATGTGACCAACTCACCTATTTTACATGACATCATAACCAAGCTGATGGGAGCTGTAGAAGTTTTCCAGTGTTAATTCCTGCAGAGTCCTGAACAGACTGGGCCGAACCAGACTGACTAAAATGAGGGCTTTTCGATCTGTTTGCACAGCCACAGAGAAGACCACAAGATGGCTGTTGATTAGGATGGCTGGTTCATGGCTGCTGTTGGACATACTGTATATAGACCAAAGGTTTGGACACACCCTCTCATTCAAATGAATGGAAAGGTGTGTCCAAACTTTTGGTCTGGACTGTAAGCTGGGGGGTGATCAAGAGCAGGTCTGATGATGAAAGACACACCGCCTTTCCTGTGCATTCAGAAACGCTTCTCAGACACCAACTTCCAAAATATTTAATGTAATAAGTTGAAAAATATATCAGACTAAAAGGTTTGAAAGCTAAATGTTCAAATTGACTTTGAAGTCAATTTGAAAAATTAACAACAAAAACATGTTTTTTATTTTTAATAAGTGTGTATTTTTGTGGAGCCAGTTTAGCTCGTGCTGGTTTGCGGCGCCTTCCGTTCGTGAAACCAGGGTTCGACTCCGGGCTGCTCCCTGTTCCCTTCTCTACCTCTGCCGGTTCCAAGCCCGGCTTGAGAAGGTTGCGTCAGGAAGGGCATCCGGCGTAAAACATTGCCAAATCTACCATGCGACTCGTTCGCTGTGGCGACCCCTGATGGGAGAAGCCAAAAGTGGAAGAAGTGTGTATTTTTGTCTCTACTATTTTCTGATTCCTTGTTGTAGTTTTAAACATATTTTTAAAGGTGGCCTATAGGCCACAGCCAGATACCAACTGTATTTTGCATTTGTTTATTTTGACTATTTTGTATTTTGAGCTTCGAATGTAAGGCAAAAATATTCAAACTAGCTTTATAAACATAACCAGCTCTAAGCAAATTAATTTTCTGACTCTATTTCAAAGCCACCCCTTGTTCTTCATACCATGGACATCACTTTTAACCCTTGAGCACCCTTGAGGCCACACCCCTATCACTCAAAAGCAGACTTAAGAGGATCTGTCAATCAAACATTCAGAACGTTATACACTACACCATAAACGTTTATGGAGACATCTGATTGGTCAGTTTATAACTTGGATAACTTGGACTACAGAAAAAAAAGAAAAATATTGTAAGCAAAACAATGTTTAAAAAAGAATTGTTATTCTAGCAAATGTAATGAATAGCTGTTAATATCTCTATAGAAGCCTATGGAATTTTGGCTTTTTGGGTACTTCCTTTTTGGACTGCAAGGGTGGAGGGGTTACTAACTCCAGTTCTTATATACAGTCAGTGCTCTGGACAGAGAGGTGGGGTTCCTATGTGCAATTCTGTTTTGAGGTCTTTGCCCATTATAACCCACCAAACAGCTTAGAATCAACCACTAATGAGTTCCCCCACCCTTTATGGCCACAGCGAGACCCCCACTAAGTGACAGGATGTTAGCCGACCATTCTGAAAATCACTGAATCATTGATATTTGCATTTGCTGAATTCCCCATCACAAAAATAGTTCTCCTTTAAACACCCTTGGTTGTACCGAACATGATGCATAATGAGAAAATGACTCGAATGACTGTAAATCTCCACAGATAAGTGTTCCACTCTGGTCATCTTTTGATCTACCGGTATTTAAAAAGCGTTCACACTGGTTTTGTAATTATGGTTATGCCGATTTTGGCCAAGATCAAAAAACCTGTGTCGTTTTCTAGGACATAGTTTCTGCTCTGCGGCAGGAGTTCTTTAGAAATTTACCTCTGAGTTGTGGGCGGGACTGTTGGCAGAGAGTAAGCCCACCCTCCTTTCCCCTCTGCGTTGCTGAGAGTTCTCAGTTTAACCCTTGCGCTATCTTAGATGACCCCACCCTTACATTGACGTGTTCTCCCTACCAAAACAAAGGTGGATAAAGGTGGAAAGATTTAAAGGTGGAAAGATTAATCCATGGAGACCAGTGAAGATCACAAATCATTGAAGAAAAAAGGTTCAGCGCACTGTCTAGTGGGTCTAGATGACCCAACTCCCAATGTTAAAGTGCCTAGGATAGCACAAGGGTTAAGTGAAGCAGGAAGCTTGTGGCCCACCCCATTTTCCTCGGCATGGGTCTTTACTCTGTTGAGTAATGTAATAATTAACTTCATGGACAAAATTGGAGCCTCACGAAACTAATTTAACACAATCTTTCTTGGCTGCCCCCCATGAAAGAAATAAAGACAGTAAACAGGTAAACGGCAACTTTTAAATAATATTTAATCCTTTTAAAAACTATTTTAATGGCCTTAAAGAGAACAGAAATTCTGACACATGTTCAAGTTTCGAAAAATTTGCAAAAGTTTGAAATTCTTGTGATTTTTGAAAATCCCTTTTGACACATATGATGAATTAAGCACAATTTTCTTTTTGGTACATTTATTTACAAGCCTTGGGGAGATTCACAGTATTGAATATTAATATGTTTTTTTTTTCTACTTTTTTTTTAAGATCTTGCTTCAATTAATAGTAGCTCTATAAATTCCAATCAAAATTAAATAAAATACCCCTTAACAGACAGAGTTTCAATGTTGTACTAACTCAATAAATATTTTTGTTCATTATAATGTGATTTTGTTAAAATCAAACTTGTCATCAAGAGTGCCCTTGATATTATCGCACTTCTGCAAACTAATCCCAGATCCACACTTAACATGACAAACTTTACATAAAAACTGTCACACAACACACTGCAAAAGCATGAATTATGAAAGTTTTACATCTAAATGTCGACAATACAACATCATTGCAACAAATCTGACAGTAAAACCATTTTTACACAGAATTACAACAAAGACGAGACAACATACCACAGGAGAGAACAGAATCTGTTTTAGTCCTTGGATAGATTTATACATTTATTAGGGAGGAACCTTTATTTATAACGTTTGAGTGTCCTCATCTGCAGTAGCTAATCAGATATATTAAAATAAGAATTGTACTGAGCCCCACATTACCTTTATAGGGAGGCTAAACATTTTTTCAACCAAAGCCCATCGTATAAAGGCCATTGTATTTCTCCACTTCCCAGGTTGTTATTGTAAATAAGAACATGTTCTTGATAGCTTACCTGACTAAATAAAGGTTAAATAAAATAAATATAAATGGGTCCCAAATTTTAATGAAATGTAATCTGAAGCATGGTAATGGGTTGTGTCCTATTTTCCAATTCTGTAGATAAGACATCCAAGGCGCCTGGTGTTCCAAACTCTGCAAGGAAAAGAGAAATTAACTTTATCATCTGTTGGTATAGTGCCTGATAAACTGAGTTAATTCATTTCTGCCTAATCACTCTTTGCAATTAACATTCCACATTAAAGTAACAAGTTAAAATAATGTTAGGTTCTGATTGATTATTTTTTCTTACACCCAGTTTCAACCTGACAAGAAGATGACTTGGAAAAATATGAAAGCAAACAAACAACTTTTACTTTTTTATACAAGAATTATTCTTTAAGTATGAGAAATAAAGTCAAAATGGCCCAATATTATTTCTTTAAGATTATTTATAGGTGATGATCATCTGAGACATTCTGAAACAAATGTAGAACAAAAGTTGTGCTGATTTATTTTGCATGAATATATGCTGACTACAGTGGGGCAAGAAAGTATTTGTCATTGATAGATTTTGCAAGTTGTCACATAAAAAAAGAAGTTCATCTTAGATACACTTCAACTGTGCAAGTGAGAATTAAGGAGTACTTTTAAGAAAATTGCGTTTTTGGTGTTTTTACCAGGTTATTATGGCTTTTTTTTATGATGGAGTACAAATATTTGGAAAATAAGCTTATAGCATTTCTGAGTATTTCTTTATACATATTTTTGTGAAATCGTGAGCAGACAAAAAAATGCTGTAAACAAAATATTTGTGATGTAGAAAATACGCTGGGCGCGCCGCAAGCTCACTGTTCCATTTCATTCTGATGCATCCACCTGCAGACAAATACATCCATTTGTCTTAGTTTTCCTCGTCTGAGCTGGCATCCGGCTCAAGTCTGGATAGCTCCGATATTGCTCGCTATTTTTGTTGTACCGGTAATGTTACGTTTGGTATGTGAGGGGCTGTAAGCTAGTGGGAGAGAGTGTAAACTGATAAATGATGGAAAGAGGCGGCGGGCTTACTCTGTACCAGTGGTCCTGCTCAAAATTCCAGGGCGAATTTCTAAAGAACAATTGCGATTCTGCAGAAACTATGTCCAAGAAAACGACATAAGATTTTAGATTTAGGCTAAAAATGGCCTAATCCCACTTAAAAGACCACTGGGAGAGCTTTTACAATAGATCAAAAGATGATCGGAGGGAGACTTTAACATAATTGCCCTTGTTGATAAGGATGTTATTCTAAACCAAGCCAAAAAGACAATTCTAAAAAAATGTAACAATATTTATAATTTGAGCCTGAAATATTCTTGTCTGAAATTGTATCGTCTTAAAAAAGGGCTTGTGAAGATGGTGTCTCTTCAGTGTGATTTTTGTTATATGTAAAATCAAAGGGGTTTTCTTTTTAGTAAAGTACATTTGTGTTGGGTTTTTTTTACTTAAAATTTTTTTAAAGTGTTAAAATGAATGATCGGTGCATATTTTAGTCTTTAATCCTGCTTCTAAATATCACAGGAAGCAAAGAAATAATAAAAGTGTTTTTGGTATGATAAAAGGTCTTTGCAGCAAAATGGTAAAGTTAAAAATAATGTGAAGAATCATAAAAAATTAAAAATAAAATGTTGTGCTCTGACCTGGAAAATAGTTTGAGTTTCAATAAAGCCCGATCTCCCTCAAGTTGATTTTGATAATGACATCAGTGACAGCATCAAACACAAACTGCACATTCTTGGTGTCTGTGGCACAGGTGAAGTGGGTGTAGATCTCCTTGATGTCCTTCCGTTTGTTTAAGTCTTCAAACCGGCACTGGATGTACGCTGCAGTTTCATCGTATGTACTTCCACCTACAGTAAAAGAGTTGGAAAAAGAAAGTATTAATGTGGATAAAGTGACACAAAATAGACAATAAAATGAGGATAAAAATGAATGAAAACTTGATCATTTTAATGGATTTTTCTACCTTCAACCCTTCAAACTTGTGTTACTGCTTTTGTAGTTACTTTCAGTTTTTTGTTACAATGTGCAGGCCTCCTGCTTGTCTTTAGTGTTGCAGGTTTTTGTTTCCATTACTGCGAAGCATTTAGCTGTTTTTTTTCCTTACTTTAACGTTTGAAATACAAACAAGCATCATTGGGTTTTTTAACTTTTGATTTTCAAGGTCAAATTTTATAACCTAAATGCAGTAAAACATTTACTATTTGTCACTGTTTCACAGTAACTGTGACCCTTGTTGATCTTTGACAAGAATAGAGGTTTCTATTAAAATGCACTACTCAAATGTAGCAATTTCACTGTCAAAAACAAAAATGCAAATTTGGGGAAATCACTTGAGAAGCCACAGTTTTGCATAGCACAGAATGCTTAGTCTCAATGAAATAAAAAAGTCTCACCAGTGTACTCGGGGTAGCAGATAGTGAGAGGACTCCTGCCGATCTTCTCTTCAAACAAGTCCTTCTTGTTGAGGAAGAGGATGATGGAGGTGAGGGTGAACCACTTGTTGTTGCATATGGAGTCAAAAAGCTTCATGCTTTCATGCATTCGATTCTGAGAGGAATAAAAGCAGAAAACTGGAGTAAACCTGGTTATTATTTAGCAACATTCTTTTTTTTTTAGGCCCTTTCCTTGTAGAGTCACAAACCAAGCTGGCACAGTGCATGTTGACTTCTTCATTTGCATGTACGATACTCTTTCTGCTGAGTAGACCCAACGATTTAGTGATGCCCAACAAATGCAACAACACACCTGTTAGACAGACCAATTAAATCTTCGATTTACAAGCAGATGCTTGTACAAAAACTCTACTCTATTGATACAAAAACTCTACAACCCAGATAACAGTCTCAGCATTTTGTCTTAGTGACATAATGGATCAGCAGGTGTTAATCTGATTGGCACCACCCATGATATCAAGAAATTGATCTTTCAAACAAATCTATTATCAAATATATTTTAAATACATTTTAATATTAAGTGTGGTGAGATTGTTAATGGTACAATGATTCAATATCACTAAATCACGTGGTCGCAAGTAGGAATACGGTTTGGAAATGTAATGGTTATTGTAATGGTTATTATTGCCAAGTTACTGTGAGCACTGGGGACTAGTTTGATCATTTAACCTTATGAGCAAACGTTCCTAAAAAACACATGCAGTAAAGCTACAACATTATGTAGAAACAGTCCTTTTCTGTGTCAAAAGTCTCTCCTTGTCTTAGTCTGATCGAGACTACTGCATCAAAAACTTTGAATCCGAATGTCCGTTTTCTATGTTTTTAAAAACGATTTTCAAGGCACACTTAATTTGAATGGCGTGTGAATTAAAACATTAAGCCACTTGCTTTAAACAGAAATTTAAAAAAAACAAAGAACGATGGAAATCTCTCTCTAAATCTCACTGTATTTAAACACCCACTTCAATAAAAAAAATGTGTTTTTGGTGTTTTTAACATGCTTTTGTGGCATTTTTCTTAAGATGGAGGACACATACAAAATAATTAGGCTTTAAATTGCATTTCTAAGTATTTCTATAATTAAATTGTTGTGAATCAGGAGCAGAGGGAAAAATTATGTTGGAAAAAGAGTTTATTTGTGACGTGGAAAATATGCTGGGGAGGCCACTAGCTCCCTGTTCTGCTGCTTTTTGATGCATCTGCACGTTATGTCTTTGTTTTCCTTGTACGAGCTGGCATCTGAATCAAAATTGTACAGATGGATAGCTGCAATATTTCTCGCCATTTTTGTTGCACTGGTAATTTTATGTTGGGGATGTTAGGGGCTGTAAAATAGTGGGAGATCATGTAAACAGAGTGCTCAGTTAGTGGCCTCAACTGGTGACTTTTTTTCCCCAAGAGATAAAGAAAATTGATAAAATGATAACAACAAAATAATAATGGAAAACATTTTTACATGTATCCAAATCAAGTATATTTGGCCTCTCTGTACAAATCTTTCATTTTAAACCGACTGGCTGAAAATCCTGAAGAGTCGCTTGAGGTATCACCTCCTGTGATTTACAAGCTTGAGTGTAAATCACTCGACCTGGTTTGGTGAAGTGCCACTTTCAAGCCTGGAATGTTTCATTTGATCCCTCTTTTTCAAATCACACAACACATTAAAATCAAAATAGGCAGACATCCTTTAGCTTATCTTGTTCCCCATTTTGCATAAATGAAATTGGACTTACAAAAGCTTTACAATAAGTACTTAGAATTTTGTAAAAACACGCTTGTCTTTACTAAATTCAAGCCAAATGCAGATTGTGTAGTCTGGGAGCTGCAGAATGCTGCTGTTCCTTCAGTATGAAATGTCAGCTTGAATGCTGCACCTGTCACCATAATACCCCCTTTAATTTGGTATCTCTTACTAATGAAGGCACAGTGCTCATCCACAAGGGATTACAGGATTCCACAGGTAATCACCATCCTAAGTAAATTGTTAGCAATCGCAAAAATCCATGCTTTTAAAAGAGCAGTCCAGGTCGCGCTCAATGATGAAGAAAACAAAAAATGTAAAGAAATAGTCTAGAATTCAGTTTGTACATTCACAAAATGTATTTATCCAAGGTTGCAAGTTATTGATTTTGTGGTCACGCATGTACCCATCACTTACCATCTCCTCATCCTCAGCCAAGACAAGGTCATAATCACTGAGCGCTACACAGAAAATGATTGCTGTGACTCCCTCAAAGCAATGGATCCACTTCTTTCTCTCAGAACGCTGACCTCCAACATCAAACATCCTGAGGACACACAAACACCCAGACTCAGCGAATGTATTAGCAAATGGCTGTAGTTTTAATGTCATTTTAATATCAGTGGTTTATAAGGATTTTAAATCCAGGGCAGGGGCACAACATGTGGGCGCACACACGCGCATGCACACACATAGGCATGCTGGTGACCTAACTTCGTAATCTCCTGTTGGCCTGCACTGCCTCTACCTCCACCTGAGACTCTCGGAGGCAAACTGAATCTGCAGGGAGCTGACACAGAAATAAAATAAAAGACTGCTGTGCTGCAACACCAATTCAGTGATTACTTGTTCCGGAGCATTTCTATGAGGTCGCCAAAAAGGGAAGGGAGCCTACTACAGTTAATGTTTCACCATTAGTTATAGGACCCGCAGCGTGCTAAAGATGAAGGAAACGTTTTCTTAAAAACACAAACCACAAAGCCATGAACTGTGTTTCTACAAACACAGATCTCCAATCTGCATATGTGACCAAATTAAAAAGCAGAAAATACCACATCAAGTTTGAAGCAAATTTAAATGTGTTCCTGTTTTATCCTTAGTAGTTCCCCAGTAAAGCATGTTAAATCTGGTATGTAAAAAAATTAGAATGGAATAGACTTTACTGTCATTCTGACATTTTACATGCACAACGAAATTTCAGAAAGTGTCCTTACAGTCGCGTTTTGAGAAACACAATGTTGTAGTGCCATTTAAGGCAAATTTAAAACACACCACATAAGGGAAATAAAAATAAATAAATAATACTTATTCCACAAATTTGCCCATATGTTGCACAAAGTAGTCAGCTTATTGCACAAGTTGGCCCAAACTCATTGCACAAATAGTCCACTTATTGCACAGCCAGTCCGTTTCAGCAGCACTTCTTGAGTGTATTATGTTTGTTGGGCGTGGTGATGACTGCTGGATAGAAACTGTTTTTTAATCTGTTTGTTCGTGTTCTGATTGCTCTATACCGCTGTTAGTGTTTCATTGCAAGAATTATTTTTTTATTTGCTAATTTTTCTAAAATAAATATGCAAGAAAGCAAAAAAAAACAACAACATTCAAATAAAAATAAGAACACAAGCTATAAAGACATAAACATATAAAAACATAAAACTTTAACATAAAAAGTGAGAACAAGTACAAGACGTAGGTTAAAATGTGAAAACTCTCAAAGAAACTATGATAAATACAAGTATACATTTCATTAAGAGTATAAAATGTCAACAGTCAACACAAGTGCATGTGCAGATCCCCTACCGCATGAATTCTACAACAAAATACATCCATCATTT
This sequence comes from Oryzias latipes, assembly GCF_053564925.1. Taxonomy (NCBI): domain Eukaryota; kingdom Metazoa; phylum Chordata; class Actinopteri; order Beloniformes; family Adrianichthyidae; genus Oryzias; species Oryzias latipes. The sequence goes on along the minus strand of NC_136243.1, from coordinate 25,578,836 downwards.
TCAACAAAATTTATAACTTTAGTTTCACAATATGAAGATAAGAAAAAATTAAGATCAACGGGCGTTTGAACAAATTCCAAATAGGTGGATTTGTGAACATTGTGAACAAATCTAATCAACGTGTGAATGTGTGATATTGCCTAATCAATTGATGTGAAAGTATTTTTATCATGACAATCAATAAACTAGTATTTTTCTTTATTTGATCTGCAATGCGTAGCCATGATTTCTGAATTCATGTGATAATGTGTTCTAATGTTAATCAATGAGTACTATGTATCTGTTCATGTCATTGTTAACTGACATTATGTTTTCTGCGGATTATCATAATAATCATAATAATTTTTCTGTGTTTTTAAATTAGGACATGACTTTATTTCTGAAAAGGGTTTTAAAATATATCTGCAATTTTTTGCATTGTATACCATTAATGCTTGAAATAAAGCAATACATCAAATCAAATAATCTCTACAAAGAAATTACAGTGCGGCTCAGCATCAGCTCATGTTCCCTCTGTCTGTGAAGTTCAACAGTTTTTTGTGTTGGTTTTTCTCGTGAGCAGCAGTTGGACTCACTTAAAGTAGAGATCTTTGAAGGTGAAGTGAGTTTCCACAATCCCGGTGGTTTTCACACGTGTACGCAGCACGTCTTGTTGAGTCGGGACGTAATTTAGCTCACAAATCCTGTCCAGGTCGTTCAGGTAGCTGAGGGGTAGAAAAATGACATGAACTAAAGGGGAGCCATGTTTACTTAGGCAACAAACTGACAGTTTCCTTCTGGAGATATTCAAAAAGTAATTTAGAAAACCATTTACTTGGAATAATCGTGGAAAATAAAACAAAATTCTAATGTCTAAAACTCTACTGCTGGACAGTTTTCAGATGCTCAACATGTGGATGAGTTTGCCAATAGGAAATATGAATCTTTACTAGGAGATGGTGCCTCTAACTAACTAAATTCTACATGAAAAGTTAAAAAATATGGACAAGGGGCAAGAAGCGACACTTAAATCAGGCAGCACAAATGCACAAATCTCAAATTACAACTTGAATTACTTTTAGCATCCATGTATTCTTGCATTTCTTCCCTTTTTTCAAACATACAGGTCAAACCAAGGCCTTTCAGAGCTGCAGTGTTACAGGCAGGAAGAAAACGTCAAGCCGAAGAATTGCTCCGCTTGCACACATCTCAGGGCAACACGGAAAAACACTAAATATGGGCTCATATTTTCATAGATGATAAACATTGTCTCCTTGTGAGTTGAGTAAAAACAGACTAACACTGCTTGTTCCTTCGTCGCACACTGTGGACAAAGTGCACACAGTCATGACAACTCCACTGTTTTCACAACAAAGAGCATGTCCTTCAGGCTAAGTGACTATTTTTTGCGGAACAAATGGGTTATGGAGAAAAACAGATGAAAAAATCTTGAGTTTCACTTTTGGATAAATATTTTTAAACACATCTATATTTAGCTTAGCTCGCTTAGATGCACTTTTATCTACATTTCATCAATTTCATGACTGGATTATGCTGTCTATGTGGCTGTAAGCAAACCCTCTCAAACAAGCTGACACAGGAATGCAAAGGACTAGAATGGTCATGTCTTTTTCTGCATTCCAGAAAAATTGTTACAGAAACAAGTGAGAGAAACTCCTTTCAGTTAAAGCTCACCAGATATTCGCAAAAGGACACATCATGAGATACCATCAAATCAGCAGCATTAAAAAAAACATCAGTAATCTATGACTGCGGCAACGTAATCCTGTTGTTTATATTTCTCAGCGTCCACTGCTTTCCGTCAAGTCCTTACTATGCAGCTGAGTCGTTGAGCTGATATTCCCGTGATCGATCGAAGCAGGCCTGGACTCCGCTGTCGTTCCACAACCTTCGAATCACGCCTGTCAGCTCAGCAGACATCACACCTTCGTCTGCTGTGCTCGCCAGGGCAAACAGCTGGCGGGCATCATCCTGCCAACAGATGTTTATGCTGTAAAACTGTTGCTGTGTTTCACAGCGTGGACAAGCATGTTTGCTTACCTCCCGTGCAGCATTTCCAAAATCTATGTTCAGCTGGCCCATTGCCCTGATGATGGCCATGATGGACTGGATGGTGTTGCTGTATACCACCACTTTGTACTGCTTGCACTCTTCCTCTGAATAGCCATCTTCATGGATGATTCTGACATAGTATGGTTTTAAAAGTGACACAGGTATAAGACATTATGACCGACTACTGCTAGAAATGTTCCATGTTTGGAAAAATTCATGCATCACTGTCATTAGTGCTGGAATTTGAGCTTCAGTGAGCATGGCTAATTGTGGGAACCAGGGGAATCTATTCAGGTCATGCCAGGCTACAACTGCCCTCTGTGGGCTTTGTTCAGAAAGCTATGCAAATGGAGGCTTCGTCCTCCCTAAGCACCGCAAAAGGAAGCTCCTGCTTTGCTACCACATCATTTTTATAAAAAAAGAAGCTCCACAGAGTGACAGCTAAAAGAGAGCTTTAATGTTTTTAACAGAACGTTCCACGAGTACAGCTATCTGGACTTTAAAAAAAAAAAAACATCTGTGACTTACTTCATCTGTTTCACTATTGTGCTTTTCCCAGACTCCCCAGCACCTGGAAAAAGAGGAACATTGGTATTTCAGTATAAGATGTCAAAATCCCGGGAAGTCTGGCTTACTACTTAATGTGAGCATATAGGTGGGTTGACATTTATGTGGCAACATAAAAGCGTGGGAAACTAACACCTGATTCATTTTAAATTTCATAATAATGGGCATCAGTGATATAGGTGATAAACTGTCTCAAGTGACCTCAAAGCTATTTAAACCTCCATTACAATAAACACAATAACTTAAGATGAAAAATAGAAAAAAGCTAAAGTGTCCAGAGTCATTGCAGTATTTTTTACAGCAAACAGCTAAAGAGGAAGTAGCAGCCATGCTTTATGTTTTACTGTAGGGACAACCTGAGATTTCTTGCTGCTCCAGTCGTCAGAGAGCACAGGGGTCATAAAAATAATACATATGACTCAAGGACAAGTAGCCTCTGTCAGCAGTTTCAACAAATATCAAGCTGATCTGGGGCAAACCCAACTGTGCAACACAAGGGGAAGCAGTTCTTTCATGATTTTTCAAACTAGTTCCCCAAAATCTTAACTGCAAGGTGTGGGGAGTTTTCAATGCTGAATAAAGAGAAATGGAGACTTTCCTTTACATATGTTCCCTAAACAATCGAGGGGGGGAAAAAAGAATGATATTCTTTTTAAAAAGGAAGTATGGAGTCCTCTCATGGACATCACTTCTCTGTTTTCACGTTGATAGCACTCAGTTTAAAAAAATGTGCTCAACAAAAACTAATACAACCACAAAGGCATGGGATTCTTAAACAATGTTGTTGAGAATGAAAACAGTGTTGTTTACTGTTGCCTTTAACTTTTTTTTTTTTAAATACCTGTCCTCATAAAATTGAGGCAAAATTAACTTATTTGAGCTTAAATGCACAAAGTGTAAATACATGATGTGCACAGGGATATCATTTGTGTTCCAATTTTTTTATTGCTCTGTTTGCAAAGTTTTTAAGAACATTTTTTTAAATACATAAATATCAGCAAATTTCTTAATATGCAAGCAGCTGGTTTGGCCTCCATCATAAAAATGTAAAGAAACTGTTATTTCAATGTATGTGTAGAAAAACAGTGTGAGGAGGAGTTTTAGCTGACTTCTGTTGTGTCTGCATAACCAAAACAGCTGAAACATTTACCTGAATATGTCATATATGCAAACCGAATTTTTGATTTGCTATGTAAATCTAACCTCAGCGCATACAAAGGTTTTGGGTTAATTATGAATTAAGCATTTATATACTTGGCATTTTTTTAAACCTTCTTGATTACGGTAGATGACCTTAATTGGATTCAAACAAAAATTAACAATTAATCTATTATGTTTTGCTCAGCTATATTACAGCATGATATGCTGTATTTTCTTAAGGATTATGATTTCTCAAAAGAAATTTATAAAAAATCTTTCATTGCAGCAAATATAATAAAATTTGTTTTTCGTATTTTCCAAAGAAAATTGGATTCATGAAAAAAAAACTGTTTTTGAAAAGTCCTTAAGAAAGTAAAAGTTATGTGGACTAAATGTTTTTGATTTTCAGATGGCACCTGCATCTAATCCTTTTGAATGTATATCATGTTTACAGTCATAATGTGCTGTAAATTTAACAGACTTAAAGTATTGCAGGATTTTCTTTAACTTATTGACCTCGGTGCTTAGACTAAAGCTTAAGTTGTTTATATTGAAGGGTTTTATCTCAACTTCACAACAGGTAAAGGATAAAGTTAACACTTTATGATAAGGGTCCCTTTATTTTTGTTAGTCAATGTATAATTAAGCATTAAATAACTAATAAATAAAGTGTAAACAGACACTTTTATTCAGTATTTTGCATTACTAGGTTTATTATATATTAGTTAACTAATGTTTATTATTCAACCTTACTTAATGCATTACAAAAACATTAGTAAAAGTTTCCCTATGCAATTGCGTTGCATTATGTATGCATCAACAACATGTTAGTTAATATATATGTTCATATTATGATTATGGTTATGAAATGGTTAGTTCATGTTTATAAGGTTTTACTGCATTTGTCAGGCTGAAAAAATAAAACCTTACTTACCTTTTGTTTCTTAACTTAGAACAGACAACCATAGTAAATTGTTACTTCAGACATTAATATATAAATATCTAGCATGTTGTTGATGCATACATAATGCAAAGCAATTGCATTGGCAAACTTTTACTAATGATTCATAATGCATTAAGTTAGTCTGAATAATAGTTAGTTAACTGCTAACTAATTCATTAATAATACGCTTAGTACTGTAAAGTAATGCATACAATTGTCTGTTAACATTTATTTCTTATCTATTTAATGCTTAATTAAGCATTGACTCACATTAATATTATAGAGTGAATATTAATAATTTGACATTTATTTCTTTATACCGCTGAATGGCTAAGATGGATTTCTGGACTTGTCAGCTTCAATTGCTATTTTCAATTGTTTTGATTTTAACTCCTTTCTCATGCATTTATTATTTATTATTTCACGTTTATTTTCTTGTGCAGCACTTTGTTCATCTAAGGCTGCCTAAAAAAAAATCATCACACAAATACATTGATGGGTTGATTGATTGAAACTAAAGACCACAAACTTTGAAACCCAGGTTTTTTTAAAGACTTTTTTAAAACTAAGTTATGAATGCAGCACAAAACCCTCCTTAAGACTATTTGTCAAACAGGATGTTAAGATGGTCTGTGTGTGAAACTTTGAGAAGTGGGAAACTTGCTGGATTGCATCATTGCACTATAGTGACCCCTTTTTTCAGAGTTTCAGCATATTTAACCAGCACTGACAGCTTTGTCAAAATAAAAGCTTTCAGGAAAAGATCTGTTGCCACTCATCTTAAACCCTTCATTCCCACATTTGAAAACATTTGAATGAAAAAACAAAGTTTGAATTTTGACCTTTCGTTGGTATTAATTGCCTTTTACCTTCTCTCCCTGTACAATGTGCTCACGTTTCACCAGATTTGACAGGAAGTATGCATTTGTTGTATCAGTCCTATGTGTGCTGGGTGATTATACAATAAACTTTACATGACAAACTCAGACAAGCACTGGGAAAGTATTTTCATACATTCCTGGGTTGAGCTTACAGCGACTGTAAAGCTGCAGAGCGTTATTTAACCAGATCATCAGAACATATATGATCAGAAATACATGGACTCCTTCTCAGACCTGTCAGGAAAAGCTTTAATAGAAACATTACAGAATTAGGAAACATTGGATTAATATTCCTTGCTATGCTAAAGGTGGCTAAACACATTTCTATTAGGGGTGTAGGGAAAATCGATTCAGTGATGTATCGTGATATTTCATTTGGCGATACTTTATTGTATCAATTTAACCCTTGTGCTATCCTATGACCCAACCCTTACATTGACATGTTATCCCTACTATGACAAAGGTGGATAAAGGTGAAGAGGATTTCATCTAATTCATGGACTCCAGTGAAGATCACAAATCATTGAAGAAAAAAGGTTCAGCGCACTGTCTTGTGGGGTCTAGATGACCCAACTCACAATGTTAAAGTGCCTAAGATAGCACAAGGGTAAAAATGCTGTCAGGGCGATATTTATTCAATTATTTCTTCCTTCAGCGTCTGACTCTTGTTTTCCACTAAAACTCCTGACTGCTATTTGGCAGCACCGTCTACTGAGCCTCTTTGAACAACTACAAAACAACTACAAGATCTCAACGAGAAGCAGCTTAAATTGTTGTCATGAGACATGCACTACTTAGTTTTTACTTTGGATGAGTACTGAACCGAAACTCCATGCCATAAATTGCAAATTGCAATGCTTTGTAGTGGACTCAGATAAGAATGTGTGAAGCACTGCAGCTCTGCAGCCGCTCTTGCACGGAGCCTCAGTCAAAATGCGGTCGGGAAAGCGGTCAAAGTTCTGCAGAACCCCACAGCAACAGATACTAGTTCACCGACATGATAAATCAAAATGATATGTAACGCTCTAAAAAAAGGCCAATGTCGTGGCGATGAGCGGTGAAATCAGTGTTTACTTCCGCGTGTGAGAAGGTGGAGCTGTAGTACTGTCATGTAAATAAAACATCTTAGCCACATTAAAGCTCCCTCCTTCACCCTATCCTCATCCTATCCTATGCCTCATCACATTTTGATTCTGGAAAGAATTGGCATATTTCTTTCCATAAATTTCTTATGCACCTGTTCAAACACCGTTCAGGCTTATAAAACGTTTAAAAGTACAGGAGAAGCTATATTTAGCAAAGTTGGAAATAAACTTCCTCAATTATAGTTTTAGAACATTGTTGGTTAAGGCTTTTTTATTTTTATTTTTTTTTCTTATACTGAAAAATATTTTGTTGTGAAAACAGACAATGTTCCCTTTAAGAACAAATATATTTTATGTTACTAAAATAAAAGCACTATGAATTTGCTTGGGTAAAAGCAACTTGTACATAAGATACAGTTGCAGTGCTTAATGTTGTGCTCATTAAAGAAAATCAATGTTTTCTGGTTATTACATTGAAAGGCGTATAAATATTCAGGTAGAGGTTTCCCTAATTTCCACAAACGCCCTTTTGCAGTGGAATTTCATCAAGTGGGATTAGAGTCGAGTATCCTGTTTGGATGGCAGACAAGCAAGAATTAAATGTGTGAATTCTTTGGTTTAGCTGACAGCAGCAAAAGAGATTTAAGCGTCAGACAGACAGGGAGGACAGGAAAAATTTTGTCGATCCCTCTCCTCAGTTCTGTCAGCCAGCAGTTCTCCCATTCATGCCATTTTTTGGCTGATAATCAACTCTGTAAAGCTGCCAGTTCACCAACCAACTTTGCATTCACAGGCCCCAAACCCACAAAGGAGTCAGACTCCAAACCAAGATTCATTTAACAAGAATCTAAAATACTGGAATGACTATTTGTAATCAAACATTAGACCATTTTGGATGGGTAAACCGGCTCTAAAGCTTTGTGGTTTTAAGCACAGCCAAACTCCTTTTTGCTTTTCTTCATAACTCTCCAGAACAGTTGAGGAGGAACTGCCTGGAAAAGCCTCTGTGGTCAGTCCTGGAGGATTATTTAAATTTAAAAAAAAAATAGAAACTATTTTTAATGTTGCACTTTGTGATCTAAATGACATTAGTTAGCGTGAAGTAGGAGTCATAACCCAAATGTGACTTCATAGGAAAATGACCTGACCTGAAATTCTGTCTGTCACACAGTAAATTAGCCAAAACAAAAAATATGAGACAAAATAAAACCATCTCCCTTTTGGACTGCTCCTCAAAAACAAGTCGTTTTTTTATGTACACAAGATAAAAAAATGAACTGCAAAAATGTCTTTGGCATTTTTCTTTTAGAAATGTAAAATTTTAAAAAAGACTACAAATGTGGCTTAACTTTTAGGTCTTTATCCACATTAGTAAACACCCCATAGCGTAATGTAAATCCTGTTGGTGGTGATTATAATTAGATTTCTATGAAAGAGTAACTGAATCCTTTCATGGAAAATACGGCTGAAATGCTGCAAACACTGCTTGTATTCAAACAGAAGACCACTCAGTGTTTATGAATGCAGATAAAGACTACAATAATTTTCTTGCTTTCCGTTTTTATACATTTCAGATGCTCCTCTCAGCAAAAAGTAGTTTTTCTGCTCTTTAAAATGTTTGTGTGGGAAACCTACAAAACGGTTAAAACGATTTATGATCCAAAGCGTAAAAACCATGTATTGGTTGACACGTGACACTTTGTTGCATTATCTGTACAAAAAGTAGAACAGAAAACTGCAAGTGTGTACAGTGTTCAGAAGAGCCTGAATATTATTTGAGCATTATTATTAATACATTTGCAAAAATTAGTTTGATCCAAAATGTTCTCGTTAAGTTCAGTCAAGTTGATATACGTCTCACCATATGTATTGCAATATTGTACCGGAACACATTTTTTATTTGTTTTAAAGAGTAAGACTTAGAAAAAAATCTCTGCCTGAACACGAATATGCTTTTCATTGTAATAAAATGGTGATATTCTTTTTATTTATTGATCACAATATCGTTTTTGAATCAATACAAGTATCGCCAAATAAAATGTTGCGATATATCACCGAATCAACTTTTCCCTACACCCCCAGTGTCCACCTCATGCTGTTCAGAATTACAACATTATTGAGGCCTATTTGTGCTGTTGTATAAGAACAGCCGAGGTGCACTCTGCACAGTTTATCACATGGCCATTTGCTACACACACACCTACTATATGTGGAATGAGGAAAGGAACGATCCTCCACACTAAATACCACCATAAACACCATCAAGGCAACCAATAGCATAGATGTGGATTAGGATCATGTAGTATCAGTTTTCTAAATATTTATCAATTTCAAGTTGACAGGGAGAGCCATAATTATTGCATGAAAAATATGTTTAACAATAAATACACCTTAAATACAAAAAAAGGTGTGGCTACTGAGGTGATTTAAATCTAAGACAGGGCAGCGATCTTATTTAATAAAGTGCTTTTCAGGCGACAGAATAATCACTTAAAATGGAGCCCTTTAGATCATTCAACAATAAAAATGATGGCTTCAAAGAGATTATGCTGAACCCGGTGGGACAGATGCCGTGGAGGAAGAATATTATCAGTTCGTGGATATTTCCTCCAAATAACTGTCTTCACCAGTCCGTTCTTTTTTCTTTTTATATCGATATCATATAAGCACGTGCACTATATAACAGAATGCTTGTTTATCTAAGGGCTAAAGTAGCAAAAATGATCATAAACCCTACAGACAATTAAAAATAATGCACAACATGCATTGTGTGAGGCGTACCAGTAAAAGACCTAACGCAAATAAACTCAAATGAATCCAACTTCTGCGAGGAAACAGAACTAGCCACCAAACAAACATGCATATTCTTGTTTGCTGTCAATGTTTAAAAATATTGATTGAAAACCTTTATTGATCCAGAGTGAATTTGCTCTGCAAAGAGAAACGATGAGACAGGAAAAAGCACAAGTTAGCACAAAAACAAGGTAAACCAAATATTGATTGTGACACTGACCTGAGCAGGTGGATTACGTATACATTTACCATCAATATGCAGCTTATTTTTTAATCAATAAATATGCTGTCCATGAACCCCCCCCCCCCACCATCTAATCACAAAAAGTTCAAATCTTCTTAAAACATTAGCATTCATTTTATGAGCTAGATGGGCTTCAATATGTTGTAATGTGACTTATTGCTGCTCCATGTTAGTTTGTAATCAATATTTGTACAATTGTTATACAATCTGATTTTTTTTTTTTTTTTTTTTTTTTTTTTTTTTTTTAACTTGTCCTGTCCAACAGCTAGGCAAACAGATGAGAGCTGAGGGCCTCTTGTGTTGGACATATTTTATTTTAACAAGAGGGGTTATTCATCTTCAGACAAACCAAAGGTATGTCTGAATAAACCCCTTTTGTAATTGAGGCCAAAATTTATTAATTTCAATCATGTTTGAAAATCTTTGGTGTTGGACCGGACGGAAAAGGAAAGAAGGGAAGAAGAGAGAGGGATGTTAGAGAGAGGGGGGGGTAGGAGGGTGATAATAGGAGGGGAAGGGGGGTAAGACCATGAAGCAGCATAGAGCAGACAGGTTTACTGGTTGTTTATCGTTACGGTACGGTTCAAATGTAGTACAAAAAGGGCGGGGCCTGTTCACACACACTCAAATATTATCAACACACCTGCTAGCCGCAAAAATGTCCACATGTCAACATGCACACAAAACAGATAGTGTTCACGAACGCATACCTATGCCTTTAAACCAACTAGTGTGAAATCTTTCATTTATTCAATCATGCAAACTATTAGTGCAAAGGTGAGCTAACACCTGTGCTCAGGTGAGTGTTTATGTTCTTCTAAAATGGATGGTGGAATGTGAAAAGAAGGAGGAGGAGCGCCCAGCCACCCCCACACCCATACCCCCGCCGCAGCAGCAGCGGCAGCCGGAATTCCCCAAACGCCACACGTACAATCTGATTTTTAAGGCTTACACGGAGCAGATGGGTTGAGGAATGGGTTCTCTTTTTTATTTTCAATGATTTTTTTTTTCTTTGTTTAAAATCAGTAAGTTGTTCAAGTATCAATTATAGGAACTGTTTATCACACTCCTATTGTGATTTGACTTATGTATATTTGTTTAGTGAAGAATTCTTTCTTCAGTAAATTACAAGTTATTTTATATGCCTGTCTTCAAAGTCACTGTCAACTAACAAAGGATTAGAACCATCAAACAGCTGTTGGCAGACAACCAGATAAAAATAGTAAAGAGGATTTTTAAAAATCACATAGCAAAGCAAGAACAAAAAGCAAGTTTCTTCAACTAAATGGCACAAAACAGAAGGTTCTGCATTATTTAAGTTAAAAATTGACTATTGCCACTACTACTACTGCATTGTTTCAAGTCAAAACAAGAAACATGTGTTTTTGATTTTCCAGAGCTATGACAGAGCACACATACAATGAGCTCAAATGCAGCTGTGAGGCTTCGTTTTAATGTATTTGTCCTTTGGTCCTTCACACGGGGACCCAGAACAGTGTGACCTGCATTAACATCAAGTTGAGAAGTTAAACAGAAGTATGTAGTTATGGCACTTTTTCTTATGTGACATTTATTTATCCAGACAAGGCAGATTAAAGTCCCACTCCAGTCATCTTTTGATTGTAAGGTCTTTTAATTGTGATTTTTGCTATTTTTTGGGGGCAAAATTAAAAAAAACTTTGATGTTTTCTAGGTCATATTTTCAGCAGAGCGGCAGAAATTCATAAAAAATTTGCAGCTGAGTTGTGGGAATAAGTCTACCCTCACTTCCCATCATCGCATTTACACCGTCTCCTGCCATCTTACAGTCCCTAACTAATCCCAACTTAACATTAGAGGTGAAACAAAAATGGTGAGCAATATTCAAGCTACCCAGCCGAACAGTTTTGAACCAGATGCCAGCTTGGACGAGGAAAACAAAGACGTTCATGGATGCATTTGTCTGCAAGCAGATGCATCAGAATGGAGCAGAGCAGAGAGCTTGTGGTCCACTGATAGAGGCACCTCCATCACCATTTGAGTAAATAAAGTCTCAAACACAACTTTAATCTTATTTTTCTTTACATATGTTCTAAATTAAAACTAAACACGATTTTCATTGGAGTGGTTCTTTAAGACCTTTGGAAAGGGAAAATCAAGGGGTTATCGTCTTCATTAATTATCAAATATTCTTGTCTGCATGTGCCCTCCTCTTAAGGACAGGAAATCAGCCACACTGCTAATAACTTGGTATTGGCTTTGAATCAAATTCTGGTTTATTTGTGATCATTCTGTCAGAGAGAGAGGATGAGTCCCAGCAGGACCAACAGAGTAAAGAGAGGGAGGAAGGTTCTCCCAAACTAAAAAAGTGTCCAGCTGTGAAAGAGTAAATAAAAATCAACAATACCCCATATTCTATAGCAGATTCTGTGCGTTATAGAGAGCCAATATATTTCGTTCATACCCAGTAGAAGCAGTTTCACCTCTCTGGAGGATTTCTCTCTGTCTTCTCGCAGGTTTTTATCAATCATTTTACTCCGTTCAACCGCAGCTTTGTCCTCTGCGCTGATTGTGCATCCCATTTCTTTTTCCAAGCAACTTTCTTCAATGTCGTGGTGAAGTTTCAGCAGCTCATCAGTTGAAATAGTCCAGTGGTTTTGGGTTTGGGGTCCGTCAGAACTGAAGTTTCCCAGCCGGCGGCGCGCTTAGACGGAAAGGCGTTGTCAGTGAAGGGTCTGTCCAACTAAAGCCAGTCTGGCTGCTGAGCTCCCGCAGCCTCAGCCCGTTCACCTCTGTCCAGGTAATGCAATTTCAATTTATTTTTAAAGAATGGAGAGCAAAACAAAAAAGGGAAAGGAAAAGAAAAGGAAAGAAAGGAATTCTCCGCAGTTTAGCGAGAATTAAGGAAATGGTAATAAAGATGTAACGCAAATAGCAATTAAACCGATATGTGGACAACAATTCCTACGTTTATAATAAAAATCCACATTTCCCCCCCTCTTATACCACTGCGCCCCCTTCCAGCTGATCCCAGCTGCAAATCAAGACAGCAGTTCTGTAGAAGGACAATTGACCTCATCTAAAGGCATGATGGGAAATGAAGTTGAATCCGAGGAAGTTTCTCCCTGTTACCTAAATAAGCACCACCGTCGTCGGTTTATATTATTCTCTAAGCAATAAACTAAGTTTAAAGATTTTTAAAAACGATTAAAACTACAACTTAAAACTTCGTCTTTTTCTAGATCGGTTCTCATTTGCAAGAGAAGAAGCCTTTTCCATTGTTTTATGGCTCATGAGCGCCCCCCAACGGTTCACATCTAAGTTACAACCTTGGATTTGAATGTTACAGTGAATTTTTAGCTGTTCATGTAGAATCGAAATTAGGCATTTTAAGGTGTCAAACGTGCATTCACACTCTCTAACGGAGCTGCACCCTTATTTTTTTAAGCAATGTATTGAAATGCTAGCTGAGTTAACAATGTGAGTTGTGACAACATATAGCATTTTAAGAGAAAATATTTAACACGTTGCGTCCTTAAGGCATTAGGCTACTTTACCAAATTTAGTGTAAACTATTCCAGAGTTAATATGTCAGCTATATATTAGATGTTTTACTAAGTTATATATAAGATGTTTTCTCTTTACTTTAGAACTATTGCTGGTAAAGAATGCTGTTATTGTGGAGAACAGCTTTAAATCTTAAATCTCGAAAGAACGAGGTCCCGAATACAAGCAGCTGAAATGAGCTTCCTCCGTAGGGTGGCTGGGCGCTCCCTTAGAGATAGGGTGAGAACCTCGGTCACCTGTGCAGAGCTCGGAGTAGATCAGCTTCTCCTTCACATCGAAAGGAGCCAGTTGAGCTGGCTCGGGCATCTAGTCCGGATGTCTCCTGAACGCCTCCCTGGAGAGGTGTTCCGGGCATGTCCCACTGGGCAGAGGCTCCGGGGAACACCCAGGACACGTTGGAGAGGCTATGTCTGTCGGCTTGCCTGGGAACGCCTCGGGTTCCCCCTATAGGAGCTGGAGGAAGTGGCTGGGGCGAGGGAAGTTTGGTTATTTCTTATTAGACTGCTGCCACCACGACCCGGTCCCGGATAAGCGGAGGAAGATAGATGGATGGCATTGTTTTTTAACTTTTTTTTAAAATTCTGTTTTAGCGTCATTTGAATATTTCCCCCCAAAGCGTGTCTCCTTATTTTGGTAGTGATGACTTAAGTCAGGCATGATGAAGCTCGTCTACTGAACTTTAAATATCCACTTGTAGAGTTTGATAAGTTAATTCTTCTCTATGAGTTCTGGTACATCGCCTGTCCGTCCTGGGGGAGGATCCCTCCTTCATGTGGGCACCCCTAAGGTTTCTTTGTTTTTTCCAGAATCCGTTTTTTTAGAAGTTTTTCCTTACCGCGAAGGAAGGTCTAAGGGCAGGGATGTCCAGTTTAGCTTTGTCAGTTTGTTAGTTCAAATTAGTATTTTCCTATTGAACTCCATGTATTTATGATCCTTTTGATTTTATGTTTTACTTTTTCAATTACCAATACGAAGCCCATCGAGACAACTGTTGTTGTGAATTTGGGCTATAGAAATACAATGGAATTGAATTGAAAGTCCGGCAGGTTCCTGTCATGAATGATAGATAACACTTTGGTTGATTCCACAATGGGGAAATTTGATTTGTTCCACAGTATAATAATAATGAGCAACAGATCTAATGGAACATATATGCAGCCCCCAGCCCTAAAAATTGTGTACAATTTCTTGATTGTGATTGGCTAAATTCCATTAAAAAGCCATGTGGCAACACTATAGCTTAACACTTCTTTGACACCTTCTAGCTTATTTCTAAACCATGGACTTTAAATTAAATGAACAGATTTGTTTTTCTCATTAAAAACAGAGGGTTTTGCACTATTTGTGTTAGTTTCCTGTTCACATGATTTACATTTACACTTTTATAGTGAAATTTTCATAAGTCCTATGAAACATGTCCTGTGAAAAAAGATTTTATGTTGACATTTACTGATTTTTAAACATGAAATTCGCAGTAATTTCATATTTAATTTTGATTTAAAATCAATTAAATAGTTCATTTGCATTTTATGTTATTTTACGGGCTCAAAGAATGCAGACCGAATAGTTAGCCCTCACACATTTTCACCTCACCAAATCTGGCCCTCTTTGCAAAACGTTTGGACACCCCTGACACCAGTAGTGTAATTCTGTGGCACCTACGCCCATGCATCCTTGCTTAAACTGTTGAACATGAAAACTACAACGCAACAGCAATATTTGATTCTGTTAATGAAGATTCTCATTCATCCAGTTGACGTATTAAAGTTGAGTCATAGCATCTGGAAATAAATGTAGTCCAGATGCTATGACTCAACTTCAAGACAATATTTGTTAGCTCTGTATCTGAAGGTTGGTTTCCTTGTTCACACAAGACCAAAGAAAAAAGTTGTCTATTGGACCACTTCGTAAATTAAAAGAAAAAAGATGGACTTATTTGATATTTCCTAGAATTTTGTGGTTTTCTTTTCAAACATTTTTCTTTTCTGTTAGACTAAAGTCATTTCTGCACTTTATAAAGATCAACAATGAAGGAAAAAATTGAATTGACTTCATTAAGTTTATCTTTGTACAGTGTAGAATGATTGATCGCACACATAGTGCATCAGTCAAATAAGATTTATTTGTGTCACTTGCACATTCAGAAAAAGCTTTATTTGAGTAGGCAGGGGATAAACTTTTACACACATTATGACAGAGAAGTCACGTGTTACAAAAATGTTTGGGGCTTCTGTATTTTTAATTAATCTACTAATTTAAAACTCTGTTCTTCCTTTAGTTCTAGTCTTGTGAACTTTTGGGCTCTGTAGTCAGAAAGCAAACCTCTCACTACTGTCATCAGTGCCGGTTGCCAAGGCAACAACTGATTTCATAGAGTCAGGATTTGAAAGTAAGTTAGAAATTCATGTCATTGAGATAATCTGTGATCTATTATTCCATGCAGCCTCCTTCTTTTTTAAGTTTTTTTCATACTTATCATATTTGTGTCATCTTATACATATACAAATGCATATTTTCTTTTTTAAGTGTTGTTTATGCTCAAATTTGGGGCGGCCGATTGAGTGCGTGTGTACCCGTCGATGCTCCAGAGTGTCATGATGGTGGCATCCTTTTTTGAGGACTTTCTGTGCGCTTCTTGTATCCTGTCACAAAGGTCAGACTGTTTGAAGTGTGGCTGCACACTCCAGGAGGCACCCTGCACTGCTCAACATGAAAGCTCTGAGTCACTGTGTCAGCATAGGAGATGCTCTGCAAATGTGGATGATTGAAAAACTAAAGATGCTGCATCAGTGGAATTTGAAAATCAAACTCCTCCCAAAAATTGGATATATAAGGTGCTTGTTAAAGACATCATCAAAATAATTTTGTTTGCTTTTATTTGTCACTTCATTCATTAACAGATTCTGGATAAAAGCACAAGTTTTAGTAAATATTATCAATTAAAAAAACAAAAAGGGCATATCATGTCATAATAGTACAATGGCAAGTTGCTGAGTCACACCATAAAATCTAACGTATTTCCTCTTTTATCCTCTTACTCCTTTGTTTTTTTTAATCTGACACTCAGTGCAACCCCTGCTCAAACACACACAAATACAGGGATGCACACAAACACACATGCATGTGCACGTACTCTCATACACAAACACGTACACAAGGACACGGAGGCAGAAAGCAGGAGGAGGCAACTGGAGGGCAAAAGAGAAAAGACACAATTGTTGGGATTGCTCATGTGATTGCTGGCATTATTGATTGAAGCGTATCTGTAAAAAAATAAAAACAGCAACACTCTATTCAAAATGTTTTGCTAACTTTTTAATCTTTTAAGCTAATGGAATTACACAGAAGTATGCTGATGAAGAAGTAAAGAAACATCATAACAGTCGTTAAAAGGCTAGAAAGAAAATAAAAAGGTTACCAAAAATTAAAAAAAAATCTGTTTGCGCCTTTGCTGATTTTTTATCTTCTTAATCAACAGTTGACAACAGAATTAACAGCATTTCATGAGCAGGATGGATATCTAACAAGAAGCAAAACTTGTTTCTAAGTGGAGGTGTAATAAAAAATAGCAAACTTTATACATTTTTTTAGCTATTAAAATAGAAATACTGGAAATTATGGCAGTGATTTCCCCTTGCTGAATTTTCATTGTTGTTCCTTTACACTTCAGGCGCATACTAGTGCAAAACATGAACCTTTAAAGTGTTGACGGGACAGCACTGAATAAAAAAACAAACCAAAATAAGGTCAAACAGCAAGAAAATTAGGAACGTTATGTATTTCCCTGACAAAGGGACTCTTTTTTTTATTCTTACTTGCAGCAAGCTCTGAACCCCTCCTGTATGCCTTGTGTTGAGAGTCTTGTGATCAGACCAACCGTTGCGTATGAGGCAGTCCAAAATAGATAAAGGCAGCAAAATAGAGCGTGCGTTAAGATTTGACTATTTCTCTTCTACTTAAAATATCTGCTTCTTGAAATGCTCTTTGGAGCTTCTGTCCCTGCTTGTGTGACTTGTGGGAGCATTCCACCTGAGATCGGGGAAAAAGCGTCTTCCTTCTGTTGCTAATTGAGGCCAAAAGGAAGGCTTTCTATGTGAAAGTACTGTTACACCTGTGTGTTTTGTGTAGCCACAACAAAGCCGGGTTGTTTATTGCACAAACACAAGAGCATTTACACTGTTCCTGTGTTTACCTGTAAATAGTGCACACACCGTGAGGACTGGTTGGTCGAATTTGTTCACACCAACCTCTAGTGTAATCTCTCTGATGCCCCTCAGTTACTGTTTTTGGGCTAAAGGCTTTAAAAAAACACCACCGTCAAACAAACTAAACAAGCCACAATGTTTGTCTTTGAGTTGAAGGGACTAAATCACGAGTCTCCCATTTTGGTAAGGAGGTGATAATCACAAGACTAAGAACAGATAAACATGATAATAACATTCTGGAAAATGGTTAAAAATACACCATCAGGCTGTTTAGTATAAATGTCAGCAACAGTGGATGTGAAATGATCCCGTTCAACAAGTGAGAAAGGTTTGGAGTTTAAAAGACTACATTTATTACCTTACATGGAGGAAAGTTTTTGCATTGGTTCTTTGGTGGTTTAAGGAGTCAAAATGGATAATTAAATACATCATGAAAAAGCATTCCTTTAGCAAAAAAACAGACAAAGAAATGAAAACTCTTAAACTATGAAATGATTGTCTTCTGCACTCATTTGAGTGTTTTTGTGTTCTTTTTTCCACACAAAATCCCGCCAAATCAGCAATAAGCTGTTTTCCTTTTTGAATCACTTAGTTTCAAAAATGCATATATCACTGAGATTAAATTGAACACAAATTGAGCATGACCAACAAAAACATTGTGTTTTATCAAAAAATGGCAATCTTTTCCAATATTTCATGTTTCCACTATGAAGGTTTAGAGCCTCGTTAGATTCACTTGAAGTTTTATGGTTAGTTTGGACTATGACCAAGAGATCAGGGGGTTTATGTCTGTCTGCTGACATGAAGCAAATCACAGTAACCGACACATAGCTCAAAACAATGTACAGCTGTAGAGACATAATAAAACGACATGCACAAATGTTTCTTTTTATTTCTTTTTTTTATGAAAAGCTTCTTAACTTAAATATTCAAAGAAAATACCATGTTTTGCCGTTTGCTGGAAAGTTTTCTTCAAAGCAAGTTTCGTGAAAGAAAATCCTAAAGAAATACTTTTAAAAAATTGGAATAAACTAAACATTTTTATTAGATATGGTAAAAGAGACAGTACATGAGGCATCTACAGCGCTGGTACAGTTTTGCAGCAGTTCTCTGATTCACAAATCTCATTGTTCATGTGTTGCTGCTGCATGAACTCTGCGGTTTCCTCAAGGATTTGCCCTGGGATATGGAAGTCAGCTGGGATGTTCTGTTCAACAGCTGATTCTTGACAGTCCTCAGTCTCTGGCTCCTCAGGGCTGTCTCTGCTGTTGTAGTTGCAGGGCTCCAGATTGCATCCAGTGCCCTGAAGAAACTGCAAAAAGTTCTCTTCAATAGAGGCCTCACGGCTGGGCAGCTGCTCCCCTTCGCTGGGCCCGGCCCTTTTGAAAAGGCAAGCCAGATGACGGCCCAGCTCCTCACGAATCTGACGGTTCAGACAGCCGTAGAAGATAGGATTGGATGTGAAACAGAAGTAGCCGATCCATGTCACCACATCTTCCAGCGGTGCCAATGAGGCAGGAGAGGTAGAAGCTATAGCTGAGTAGAGATGGAAGGAGAAGTATGGCAGCCAGCAGCAGAAGAATTGACCTCCCACTGCCACAAGAACTACTGCAGCTTTTCCACCGCTGAAGGTCCTTTGAGGGGTTGTGCGAGATCCTGTTCCTCCCAGGCTTGCTGCCATGGTGGAATGGCTGCTGACAGACTCTGACCGTTGTCGTGGCGTTTCCATCCAGGTGGGGTGGGGGCCCTGATGCATGGCTGCTACACGAGCCACCTTGAACATATTGCAGTATACTACCAATATGATCATCATGGGAAACAAAAAATAGATTAACGTAAAGAAGACCATGAAAAGCAGGCGTGTGGTTGTGCTTCCTGTCCAGTGAAGGGAACAATGTCTTTGAGTGGAAACTAGACCTTCAGAAGTCTCCTGAGTTGAGCTCCCCTGGAGCAGCCATCCTAGCAAAGGCAATACTGACATGACAACAGCTTTAATCCAGATTCCCACCAGGACCATCACCACAACCCCTACTGTCATCTTCACCTCGTGGCGCATGGGATGGACAATGTAGTAGTAGCGCTCCACGTTAATGGCACATATTGTGAGAATGGCAGCGCTTATCAGGCACACACTCAAGCAGAGGTAGCTGCGACACAATGCCTCGTCTACCAGGATCCAGTCTGACAACATCCCCAAAGGCATCACCAACAGTGCTGCCAGCAGGTCCACCAGACAGAGATGGAACACCAAAGAAAACTTGCGCAGCTGGGGGGTTTTGGAGATGACAGCCATTACAGCCAAGTTCCCCACCACTGCCAGAATATCCATAATGAGCATAACGCATAGTGCTAAAGACTGGTTCAGAACAGCCCCACTTTGTTCGCCTGTGACGGGCAAGGTCAGGTTAGAACTATTTGGCTGCAGAGAGGCTGTAAATGTGGACATAGACGTGTTCCAGGAGGGGCTTGGTGTGACAGGACGCTCCATGAGAGACTAAGAGGACTAAGAGGAGAGAGTTCACTAAACTTCACGGGCCCATCACCCATCCTCTGCTCTTGTGGGGTGTCTGTGGGAACCTCAGGTTGTGCTTTCTGTCATGGTTGCTGTCACTCAGGATGGTTGTACTGCAGAGGCCATTCTCAATCCAATGTACCAATCAGCTGCAAAGATTCTGTGAGGAGAAAAAAAAGGTATTGAGTGCACTATTTCAGGTGAGCATTAGATCACTTTTTTGCCTAAAGACCCACTCCGATCATCTTTTGGTTTATTGTAAAAGCGTTTCCAGTGATCTTTTTAAGTATAATTATGTTGTTTTTAGCCACAAAAAAAAACTTTTTTGTTTTCTTGGACATAGTTTCTGTAGAGCAGCAGTATTTCATTAGAAAATTACCTTTGAGTTGTGGGCGGGACTGTTGCCGTGCAGTATAACTGCTCTCTTCCCATCATCTCTTTGTTTAGACTCTCTCTCCCTACCTTACAGCCGATCACAAGCCCGACCAAACAATATGGGTGTAACAGAAATAGCGACCAATATTGAAGCTATCCAGCGGTGCATTTTTAAGACAGATGTCAGGTATATAATTCAATTATATAGAATACAAATATAATCTTTTTCAAACAGAATTTTTTTGTGTGCTCCTGATACACAATAATTTGAAAAAAGGAAGAAAAGGCAATTTTAAGCTTAATTTTCTTTTTAAATGTCCTCCATCATGAGAAAATTCCACAAGGAGGGGTGTAAAAAACACCAAAAACACAATTTTCATTGGAACAGGTCTTTAATTAAACTACAAACCGTTTTTACTGTTTAGTAAGTCATTTCTTATGTAGTCTGCAGTTTGACATATTGGTTAATATGGTTGGATTAAAAAAAACAAACACATTTTCCCACAGATAATTTAAATGCAGTCCCACCAAATGGATGCACTTTGTTTAGAAACAATAGTAGAAAAAACATTCAAATTTAAAATAGTGTTAAAATCGTAAAGTGGTTGATTTCAGTTGTGTCAAATGTTGTAAGACTTTGCTGTCACATTATTGCCCATGTACTTTCAACTTGCTTACCGCCAGTATTATAATTTACTACATATTTGACATCTGCATCTTCAGATGTGTGTTTTCAGGGCAGCCAGCACCCCAGGGAGAAGCTAAAAGCAAAGAGTGGACCATATGTCCCCATTAAGTGAGTGAGGAAGAACACGTGGGTGCACAAATAAAGTGTAAGTCAGCATAGCAGAGCTTCCGTCTCTTTTAAGTGGGGGAAGGAACAGATCAATGGCTTTCACATTGGGACAGTCCTGAAATGGCTTCCTTTTGTATTCCTTATTAGAATAACCAGCTTTTTGGAAAATTTAGGTTATTGGTGGAGCAGTGGTTAGCGCTCTTTTCTCACAGCAAGAAGGCCCCTGGTTCAAGTCCCGGCTGGGGGACCTGAACCAGAGCATCAATGGGGGATCTTTCTGTGTGGAGTTTGCATGTTCTCCCCAATGTGTGGGTTCTCTCTGGGGTCTCCGGCTTCCTCCCACCATCCAAAAACATGCTTCATGGGTTAATTGGCAACTCTAAATTGTTCCTAGGTGTGAGTGTGAGTGCAACAGACTGGCAACCTGTCCAGGGTGCCCCCTGCCTTCGCCCACAAGTGGCCAAAAGGGATAAAATGGTAGACGATGAATGACATGGTGGTAGATCACCCTCAGGTGTCCGCTAGTTGACGAGGTAATGTTTACAGTCATAACTTTAGCTGCGCACAACCACACACACTGATGAAGCTTAAGATTGAGCACCAAAGCTTTGGTAGATTTCCATATGGTGCATACCTGCATGTGCAATTTTCCATTTCAAAGGTGCGACAGGTTTCATCCCTGCAAAAGTCCTTTTTCTATTTCTGTCAACTTACAGGCTCGTCAATCAAAGGACTTACTTGACACATTTAGAAGAAAAAAAAAGTATTTGAATTTACGGCCAGACAATAATCTTAAAATTACTTTTTAAAAAAACCTTCTCTCGCTCCTCTGCGCTTTTGTAGAAGAAGCGGGAGTTAATTGAATTAATTCAAAAACTCGATTTTTTTTTTTAAATAAACATTACTATAACGCTTCCACAAAACTTTTGTTCTATAGAAATTTAATAAAAATCTTTTTTAAATTAAATTAATTGTTAGATTCCCCCACACAAAAAAACAATATTGAAAAAGATAAGAAAAGCTGGATTTTTATTCTGCCTCAAAAAATAGTTAAATAACATACTCAATAAAAATGAAATCAGTACAAATTGTGCAAGTTAAGACTCTTTCCAAAGCAGAGAACAAAAATTTTGCAAACCCAAAATAAAAAGTTTGTATGGGCTCTATCTGACTGCTGACTTGCAACCATATGACTATCATCTCCACATGACCGTTGTTTACTGCAGGGAGAAAACTAGCCTGTTGTTCAAGTATGCTTTTCATTAATAAGCGTTTTATTCTCTCTCCAGCAACACTGCAATGACAGAAAAGCTTTTGCAAAAAAAGAATAAAAGCATATATTATTTTAATGACTGGTACTTTTATATAAAAACAAAAAAGTATTATTTTTAAAAACTGAAATATTAATATTTATCACTAGATTTTATGCTGAAATGCTCTCTTAGAAAGGAAGGTGTGGCTGGAAAAGGCATAAGTTAGCAACATACCTCAGGCTGAGGAGTGCTCCTTCCTCCTACCAGTGCAGCTCGACAGTCTGAGGCACAGGCGACCTGTATCGCTTTCTCACCCACATGCATAGCAGACACTCATACACACCACGTCACAGAGAGGGAGGGTGGAAGAGGATAGTCCTGTGTCTCCTCCTCACCTGGCCCCTTTTAATCTTTTTATCACGCAGACCACCCGCCTATCCTCTCCCCCTTCAAACACACACCTCTGTCCCCCTCTCCTTGCCAAGTCCTCAATCCAGGCATGGGAGAGGTGGGTGGGGAAAAAAAATTAAAAGAAGAGAGGGGCCTTGTCTTTTAGCCAGGGATGCACCAATGAGTGACACGCTCCTTTACCTAAGACACTTTCACACAGACTCCTGCACCTCACCCAGAGCAACTGCAGAGCCTTGGGGAGCAGGCGGCGGGTGGGCAAGCAGGACCCAGCCTCCTTTGCTCTCCACTGGGTCTTAGTGCTCTCCACCATAAACAGGGAAGCCTCCTCTGCTGTTTAAGACTCACTTCAATCAAAATAGTGTTGTTGTTTTTTTGGTGCTGTTACATTTTTGTGGCATTTTTCTGACAATGGAGGACATATATAAAAAATATTAATCCTAAAATTGCGTTACTGAGTATTTCTTTATTCAAATTGTTGTTAATCAGGAAGCTATGGTCATCAAGCCACAGGCTCCGTACCACACTCCATGATGGATCCATTTGCAGAAAAATAGGTACATCTTCGTTTTCCTCGCCTGAGCTGACATCTGGCTCAAAACTGTCTTTCTGGATAGCTCCAACATTGCTCGCCATTTGTTTTGCACCTGTAACGTGAGGGTGGGGATTTCGGGGGCTGTAAGCTAGCAGGAGAGAGTGTAAACAAATGGATAATGGAAAGGGGCAGTCTTACTCAGATCCAACGATCCCGTCCACAACTCGGAGGTGAATTTCTAATGAACTTCTGTCACTCTGCAGAAACTATGTCCTATAGAATACACACACAGGTTTTTTGATTTGGGCTATAAAAAAAGAAGAGTGAAGATTTTCATTTCTAAGAGCTGCACTGCAGAAACAAATCCCTTATAGAAATAAGTCAAAAATCCTTACCCCATTGGGAGAGTTTCTCTAAATAAGCAAAAAATTCTGCCAATGGACTTACCAAGAAATCTCTGTTTGAGAAAAAGTTCTAGTCACAAAGACATGTTTTCTTAGATTATTTTGGTTTTAAAAGCTTCCTGAAAAGATAATTTTTCTTGCAAGACAAAGAAAAGAAGTCTAGGTCTACGGAAACCTAATCCACAAATCCCTACATTTATTGAAGTTTGTTTAAATGCAAGATCAGAGCGAACTCTTGCATTGATGAGCTGAGATATTTGCTTCTTAAGACTTTATTATAATGTCCATGTAATTACTTAAAAAATCCCACCTCAAATAGAATATATGAACCCATGATCAAGTAATTGTGTTTTTTATGGCACCTTTATGGAGATTTTGCTAATTGTTTTAAAAAAACATTTGGTATCTGGCACAAAATGTCACAAACAGCTAGATAGAAAATTTTTATAGACAAAAAAAGATACAAGGTGTTCTTTGGGGCATTTTTGTTTTCATTTTATTATCAACAGCTATCAAGAAAATCGTTTAAAAATGTATCATGTTTTTCTTTAAATGTATACTGTTATCCCTGGACTGTAAACTATAGGGCGCCACTATTACCATCATGACAAGTTTATTGCACTGTTTACCTCTGTTATTATTATTTTTTCTTCGATTAGTTCATTGTGACAGACCCAGAGGTTACTGTCTATCTATTACATGTATCTTTTTATGTCGTTTTCTATCTGTGACATCTCAATTTACATGGATCTCATTTTCTTTGGCCTCTGTTTTCTACTCAGTGTGTAACTGGAGGACTAATCTGTCCTCATACAGAGGCTCCTTAAACTGCTTCTTCTTTTTTGTTTCTTTTTTACCGATAAATCAATTTTCAATTCAAACCCAATTTGGTTATTGATTTATTACCATTGGTTATATTTATCCCCTAAATGTTGGCTGAAGTGAGCTACAAGCTGTCATGGACCTTGGTACTGCTGTTAATATTGGCAGATATACATTAACTTGCTTTTACAAATTCTGTTGAAATTGTAATGAATGTATGTTTTTATATTTCTTTTAAGAATTGAGGCAACAAATCGGGGAAAAAAGCATGCAATGCAGGTTTAGTCCTTGATGAGATGATAGAAAAACTACTCAGGCATTTGTTGAAGATGGAAAGGGAATACAGAAGAGTCTTTGTGCTGGTTAATGTGTGTGCAGGTCCTGTGACCGCGCTCATGTCTTAGGTGTTGAATCATGACAGAAATAGCAGATACTTGCTCATGCCAGCAGCACCAATCACAAGGGAGGGAAATACAATGGTTTCCATGACAACCCAGACTTAAGCATCCCTGTCTGCCCCCTTTCACCCCCGGCGTTAACCTCAGGACACACTGTCTTCCTGCATGAATCACAAGGCATTCAAGGTGGTCTTCACTGCGTTTCACAACCATGTTGTATCTGTGATTCCCCCCCCCCCCCCCCCCCCCCCACTGAACACATGGTTTAGTTATTGCTTTGATGCTGCTGATCTTTCAGACACTTACAATGCAATATCAGATTCTATCAGCAGGGGGAGCTATCATATTTACCAAATAATTTCAACAGTCGAAATGGTAGGAGTTTTTTAAAAATCTCATCCCGCTGAACAAGAGTAATGTAATTGTTACAGTTTTGTTGTCTTTCCTGAGTCTAAATTATCTTAAAATGTTCATCTTTGTATAGAAATGTCTTAAATCAAGTACAAAGGCTAAAAGCAGACATAAAAATCTACGACCTAATTGAATTCCTGCAGTGTGCGCTGTACAGAGCCTTAAGCCTTTTTTGTATGTTTATTTGCACTGAAGTTAAGAGATTTGACATAGCCGACAGTGCTGTCAAGCATCATGCACATATAACAGAGTTTTAAAAGAAAGAAATCATGATTGGACTTGCGTCACACCCTCAGAGATAACTCGTTTTAGAGAAATCCTTTTGCATAATTTCAGTCCCGTAAGTAAAAGTTTAAAACAAGGACTTCATGCTTTAATAGGTGACTCATAAATGGTGGTCTTTCAATTGTTTTTTTGTATAGATTTCAGATTTGTAATTGAACAGGGAGCAATAATGCATTATAATCTGGTTAGAAATGTATGAGCAAATTGAAGAACATCTGCAGGTTAGGTCAGCTCTGATATTCTCACACAAAGCAGGGGGTGTACTTAAAGCCACATCTGGCTGATTACACTTTACCAAGGAGGGGGCTGGGGTTACTAAACTGATCAGAATGAGACCATTTTTTAAAGATGTATTTAGGTTCTCCCACACCACAATTTTTACAGATAATTTTGTGTTGTGGAAAAAGATCCCTCACTGATTTACACCTTCATATTTATCTTAAGATTTTGAGTTGTAAACATTCAACATTTAACAAAATTGTATGGTTTTTTTATTTGGGGAGTCCAGGTTTGTCTTTCCAAAGTAAAATGTAAGAGACTATACTATCCCATGACAGTAACTGTGCCACATCATTTCCCGGAGTGATGTAGTCTGTCCTCAGACACAAATAGCTCTCTCTGTTGGTCCCAGGTTGTCACTGACATTCTGTATAATCTGAGTCATTGATAAATACTAATGTCTTGTGCTTCTTCCTGTTAGAAAAAACACTGAAATTTCTCAGAAAGAGACAAGACTGATAAAAAAACATAAACTTGAGGATAAAATCTGCATGTACTATAGTGATCATTTATTGTGTTTGTTTGCTGGTTTTAACGTTAGTTTGTTTTTCTTCTCTTTCGACGGGTTTTGTTAAAAATGTCATTTTTTATCACCTAATTAAGAAAAAAATGACAATTAAATGATTTCATTTCACAGAGAGCCTTGTGGTTATTTCATTAAAATGAAAAATTTATTTTGTGACTAAAAGTGATCTGATGTCATTTGAGTCACTCATTTGCTAATTCATGCCTTTCTGGTTGACTTATGAACACAGCATAAAAGAGAAGTTCTTCTCAATAGTAAAATTACACTTCCTCCACTTGAAACAGCTGAAGACTTTCAAACCCTCCAAAGGTGACGGTGTCCGTGAAGAGGAACATTCAGCTATTTGTAGCATCTGGCAGGTGGTGCAGTGAACAGAGATGTCCTGGATTGAGTCATAAAAGGCCTGCAGGAGCTTTAAGCTTCAGAGACACAAACATCATCTGTTAGCGGGTGACACAGCTGCACAAGACAACCTGGTGGAAAAGAAATGTGGACCTAGAAGTTAAAAAAATCTTCACAGTGACTCAAGCAGTTGAACCATACATTGCAGGTTTTCTTCACATACATAAATAGATATCATCAATCTATTATTCTTGCTTTGCCATGTTCCCAGTCAGGGTGGAGTGCATCTTGGTCTGTTTGCCAGTTCATTAAAGGGCCTTGCATTCACATGCAATAAAACAGTGGTGAAAAAAATGTAGTAAGTTGGATTTGGTAACTTTTTTACCTACCACTCCAATGGATTCTACCTGGTCAATTGAGAATCTACACAAATATAGTACTTTACAAATGAAACTATTTTAAACTCATCTAATATTCATTGCAATGAACAAATGAGAATTATTTGTGCTGTAGTCAGTTTTAAAAAATACATAATTTCAGCTAACTAAAGGTTGACAATTAAATTAGGACACTTCCTCTGACTTTTCTCCTCTTTTAATCTATTTTCAAATTGGCATAATCTTTTGAATACGATTTTGCCGTTTTTTAACCCTAAATCAATCAATCAATCCATAATCAATCAATCATAAAAAATATTGGAGCTATCCAGCCGTACTGTTTTCAACCAGATACCAGCTCGAACAAGGGAAAAAAAGATGCTAACTGCTAATTGATCTAGATGTCCACAAGTGGATGCATCAGTTTTACAGTAAATTCAGGCGTGTCTAACATTTTATCTTCCTCTTTCGGCTTCTCCCATCAGGGGTTGCCACAGCGAGCAAGTTGGATGGTAAACTTGGCAATGTTTTACGCCGGATGCCCTTCCTGATGCAACCTTCTCAAACCGGGCTTGGAACTGGCACAGAGGTAGAGAAGGGAACAGGGAGCAGCCCGGAGTCGAACCCTGGTTTCACGGACGGAAGGCGCCGCAAACCAGCACGAGCTAAACCGGCTCCCATTGTGTCTAACATTTTATAAATGTCATAAAGCTAAACCCTTTACCAGATAATCAATTACAAACGTTTATAAACTTTGTTTGCTTTCTTTTCTTACACTACAGTCGTGGTATTGTTTCAAAATGTTAATCTCTTTTCTCATGGTTAAAGTTCCGTCAATAACAGTTTTATTTATGCTCCATCATTTTTTTAATTGCAGTAAGCTCATTTAAGTGTTTTCTCTACTCTGCAGTTTGTCTCTCATCCTCCATCCTCATTAGAGCCACAGAGAGCCTCGTCCTGCAGGCAGGATGGTGGGGAGGAGGGAGATGATGTTGTGAAGCCCAAACAGATGCTGCGTGGTTAATAATGCAAACCAGCTGTCAGTATTTAGACGGGTGACAACATGAAAACAGCCAAGCAGCAGCTTACAGCCTGACCGGACTCTTGGCCACAGTTCAACAGCAGCTATAACAAAGTCGTGAATCTGCAACTGCAGAAGTTGATATCTTCTAAACATAAAAAAATATAGACATCATAAATCTTTACTATAAGACACACAAATAAGAGCACTGTTATGTACCTCTTAGGATTGTTTAGTTACATTTTATTTACGTGTTCTCCTTGTATTTGATCAAAGAACTATGTCAATAATTATGTTACAAACCTTAAGGAATTTTTACGTTGAATTAAGGATCTAAATGTTCATCTATTCACATTCATAAAACGTTGTTAGTGTGCATTTTTATACATATCATTTGAAGAACAATAATAATCAAGTCTGCATTTACTTCCTTCTGGCTTTTTTGACTCATTTCCCTTGTGACCACAGACTTTATTGTTTCTACCAAAATGATCCAATAGGATTACTCATTAATAAATGAAAATGTATTTATATTATCACAGGCACAGTTTTGGAAAAATATGAATTTGTGTTATTTTTCATTTGTCAGGTAAATACTTTGAGGATATTATTTCTCTCTCTAATATCCAAAGTATAAAATAAGGGGATTATCACAAAGCTTTTCAAATGAGATTCCAGCCCAGGAGCAGATTACAAAACAATAACAGCAATACAGCATTAGGACTAATAAAAAAAAAAATTAAAAAAACGCCCAACAGTCAATTTAGCATGATCCATTGGACATGTGTAGCAGTGCTAACATCTAATTTCTTTCAATGTTTTTCAGGAACTACAAACACAGGAAAGAATAAAAACATTTGTAGTCTCACAGACTTATAGTTAGGCAGTAGATCAAAGGGTCTTGCTCAAGGACCCACACTGGATAAAGCTCATTGCGCCTCCCTGGGACGCAACGAAATATAACATTATTTCTAATAATTAATGTTATATTTTGTTGCGTCCCAGGGAGGCACAATGAGCTTTATCCAGTGTAGGTCCTTGGGCAAGACCCTTTGATCTACTGCCTAACTACTAAATCTGGGTCACCTTGTGCCAGTCCCCAGACCGGATGAAAAAACACGATTGTTTCAAGAAGGGCACCTGTCAAAAAATTCTGCCAAACCACATGTTTGAATCTGCAGATTTGACTGAATTCATACTGTAGGTTTTGGCATCATTCACGTGATTTGTTGATTGTTGTTTAATAACTGTTGCTCACCAGTGATACCATTACATGTGTATTACAGAAAAAAGTGTAAAAAAAAACATGCTGCTAAAGATTATTGTGAAACTAAAATTTAAGTTTTCTTCTCAATAGAAAATATTTGTGTCTCTTGGAACTTCATTTTATTCAGCTGGAGATCTGCTGTAACTCCAAGGTGAGCTCTTTCCCCTTAGATGCTGGTTTACAGTCCGATATTAGCCCCGTCCTCAAAAAGAGACTTGCTTGAGGCTGAACACTTGAGATGAACCCACAACTGAATAATACATCAGTCCTGCAGCACTAAAGTTACTGACTCATTCACTCCCTCGTCATACTCTACCATGGGATTTGGCAGCCACTATTATATAACCGAAAAGGCCAGCTGCAGCTTAACAATAGGTTGGGACTTCTTGTCAACACAGCAACTCTACTCAATTTTTCAGCTGATGTCCCACTAGTGCATCATGGGACTGCACAAACCTCATTCGGATAGGATCACACTATACGTGAAGAATGATTAAAAGAAGAAAAAAAAAGTCCAAAACCTATTCACAAAATCCTCTTACAAGTTTTAGACTCATTGCAGAGTTCTCATGTATGAGACATTGGTCTTATGCAATCATGTCAGCCAGGTTTTGTTTTGACTGGCGCTGGAAAAGTCTAAGTTCAAAGGATAACGAGAAGGAAAGACAGAGAAGGGAAAGCCTAACAGAATTCACACCATGAGCCTTAGAATAGGCAGCAAATGATAGCTTCAGAAAAGTGAACTCTGCCTAACATTACAAAGATCTGATATGTTCTTTAGTTGTTGAAGTCTTCATTCAATAACTTTAGCACATGTCAGGATTTTATTCTTTTTAATCCGTCAAAAGCTCATATCTCAGCATGAAGTTGACTCAATAGAATTACTTTTACTTTATGGCAAAAAACTTTGGGTTGCAACCTTGAAACTGATCAAATAATTTACCTATAAGCAGCAATCTTTCATGTCATCTCTGGTTTCCATGGCAACAAAGGTGGCACCTGGATATTTATTTTTCTTAAGAGGGGAACTTTGTAACTAATTTCTCAACAAAAAAAAATTAACACTGGTCTGTAAACTCTCTGTTCAAAAACTTTCAAGAAAGCCTTGAAGCTGAAATTAAATTTAGCTCATTCTTGTTTTTTAATGGAACAAGGAAAGCACAAAAGCATCTTTTCTTTCAGCATAGCGATGAAACTCATAAAAAACACACATCATTGTAACACCCATGCTAATGAAATTAGAGAATACACTAATAAAAAAGCTTGACATGCCCATTCCTAACTATCCAGAGCTAAATAAATAAAGCACATCATCAACAAGCTCCTGTCTAACCATGCAACAAAATACTTGACCCTTAGACTGCAGGATATTCATTTGCACTATTTATTGCTCTGTCTGCCTTACTTCTCTTCTCCTCAAGGAACCCAATTTTCAGCTCAGCATTTCCCTGCTATTTCCCCCTGTGTACTAGCTAACCTTTAAACTGTGCCCTTCATCCTGCCTGCTACACGTTCTCCTAATTTATGGTTTGGAATACATTTACATTTTGTGTAAAAATGTGGCTCTTTAATCTGCTCTTTGTGAAGTTCTTAGGAGTACAGGCACTCGACCTCTCAGTATGTTCCTGAAGCTGAGCCCATTATCGCGTAATGTTTCCACATTTAGTCTTTTGGGCTTTTGAAAATAGGTCTGGTTTCATTCCTGCCAGAAGTTTTGTGTTACACGTCATTACTGGAGCCTTATACTTATAATTCATGTGTACTACTAAGTGCCATTTGATTAATAACTGCTCTGCTGCATCTTAAAGAGGGGCTTTGGAATAAACTGAAATTCAGGATTATGTCTTTTCAGCCTCATTGCAGCCTCCCAACGTGCAGATGCAACTTTCTGCCTCCCCCCAGGGCTTAATCATTGCCATTTGACTGGAGACCTGCAGAAAAGATATTTCCCCTTTGGCTTGATGGGCTTTAGTGGTGCTGCATAGTGAAAAGTATGTGAGGAAGAAGGCAAAGTGCTCATGAAACAGGGCCTCAGCTAGCTAATACTCTGACTTGATGGGCCCTTAACAAAGACAACAGGAAGCACTAGTTGTCATTTTCTCTGCCAAGTAAATTGAAAGTTAGTTGACTGCTGTTGCTTTTCTTGCTGCACCTTTCTGACAGGCTCCAAAAGTGGATGCAAAGAGTCACACAAACAGGCCAAAAACAGTAATGTCAGGCGGATGCTTAAAGAGGAGAAGAGAAAATTTAAGAGAACCTTTATTTATTCATCTTTCAGAAACTTCCCTCGAATGACAGCAATGGTTATTTTGTGAGAATTTTAGGGTTGTACAAATTAATTAACTGAATTAAAGGAATTAATGTGCCTACAGTTTAACCAGACCGATATCTAATTGACCTATATTCATTTATAAGATGAAATAAAGTAATTGTTATCAACATTGGAAAATACAACTTAGATTGAGACACAGTAGGTTTAATTTAGTTGAAAGTCAGAGTTTACATTTGATCATAGCTAATTTACATCCAGTGTTTTAACAGTTCTTGAAGTAAAATAGCAAGAACGGATTTGATAATGTTTTTTGTTTTCCTAAAATGCCCATTAATTTTTCTAAATAGTAGTGAACAATAGAAAACATTTACGCATGACAGAACCAATACTCTTTGTTCCACCACTCATAACTGCAATTGCTTTATTTCTAGAGGTTGTTTTAAATATATGCAGTCTGATCCCCAACAAAGCAAAAGTTATAGACATATTTTTTGAGTGAAATGCATAATTTCTCTTCAGCCAGCTGACTATACCAGTGCTCTCAGGGCCTCCATGTAGGCGAACAAATCCACCCCTGACTCCATGATTTCAAGAAGTCAGACAGTTGAAGCAGGTCTGGTTTTAAGCTGTCAGAATGGAGTGCAGGCAACCTCACTTTTGTGTTTGCATGCACCATTAAACTAGACTTCTTTTGTGAGACTTGCTTGTTAAGTGACCTTGCATCATCTTGGCATTTCCAATCAAGTACAAAACTGAAATTGTTGCCATGGAAATCAAGAGCAACCGAGACATCTAAACAAAGCTGTTACAGCTGTTATTTCTCTGCTTTCTCCTCTGTGAAGGCTCCAGCATCTGCTTGTCTTCACAGACCAGATTTCCAATGTGCGTTCACACAAACAAGGCTGCATTAAAATGAATAATGTGTTTTTTAACCGGTTTTTGAACGTTTTTATCATTTGTTATCTTTTCTTGTGATGTTTCTTTCGGTTGTCAGAAGTTATTCCTTATTTCTAAACAATGAATTGTATTTTTATTTACAAAGCAGTTCTTTTCCTGCTTAACTGTTAAACAAAGCCAAATCAAACGTCTCCCACTCCTGATTGTCAGACATGTTGTTCTCTTTTCTCCGTTCCAGCAGACCTGAATCAGCTCATCAGCTCTTTCTGCAGCTCTGCTGAAGCCAGATAATGACACAGTCATTTAAATCAAATGTGCTGGAGTGGATAATATGCAGCAATGGGAGGGCCTGATACCCAAAACTGGAACCCTGCTGCCCACCCAGCTGCAGAAAATGTGCCTTTAGACTGGCTCTACTGTTGTTTGCCTTTAACTTTATGTTCACCTAGTGACCGCATGGATTGTTTGCCATGTCACCAGATGGAAATGAACAACAGACTGTCGGCCTCAAAAGTACACACTGACACATTTCAAATTTGTGGACATTAGTCAAAAGCTTTTGAAAATGAATTTTTTGCAAACGTTTTGCATGCATGTAAAATATCTGGCTCATTCTATTTTATAGAAAGACAGATGTTTCATTGGGCCACTCAGTTAAAAATTTGAACACAAAGAAGTGAACTGTCTCATTTGAACAGGTATTTTCTTGATTCCTTGCAAGGGTCTGGCTTTTTTGCAGATACTTTGGGGTTATTCTAAGAGTAAGTCCGTGGAGAAAACAAAATTGGAATTTTACCAAAACTCCAACCAGTTAGCAGCAGGCTATGTCCACAATTATTTGCTTTTGTTAACAGTTCAATCAATTTCCGCATCAGTGACAGCATAACAGATGGAGTTTTGCCCTATATCTGAAATCCACAGGAAACACAAATGAAAAAAAATACACACTTTTTAAAACTTTTCATTTAAAGTTATCATTATCAGTGCGCATGTGGTGAATTTGACCTAAGTCACCATTTAAAGAAACTTTAACATTTTTAGTCACTAAATTCAATTGTTCGCTGAATAAAAAACCTTTAAATATCAATTCCCTTGTTTTTTTTTATCTAAATGTATATAAAAGCACTTGAATTTTCTGTACACCAAATTTTTAGCTGCACCTGGGATGAATCATGCATGAATTAATTGTACTACGTACTTTTTTATTCACACATGATTTTTCTTCTTTTTTCCCCCTGAAATTTAAATCACATCATAGAACTAAAAATTAATGACACAGCCAGCTTACATGCAGTCAGTCATGTGCAAGAGCAAGTAGCCTCTCCTTTAATCTTTTATTTTTCTTATCTGTATAAAAACTGACCGCAGGCAGTTGCCAGGCAACACTGATTCTATCACTGCAGGAAGCGGAGTTGAACAGAACATTAATCACTTTCAGTTCCATCTCAGCAGAGTGGAGCACAGAGCTCAGGTCGGACAGAGGTTTGACTGCGTGTTCAGTCTCATTGCCTGAAGCTTCATTTTGGAGATTTGTTCCCTAAACGCAGTCCAACAGCAAGGTCTGAATAGTATTTGAATATAGTCAGTCCTGTATCGTCAGCTACAGCCAACATACAGAGAGTGGAGCCTAAATGTGCTTTCGCCAAGGAAAGTCAAATAACCCTTGTGCTATCTTAGATGACCCCATACTTACATTGACGTGTTCTCCCTACCATGACAAAGGTGGATAAAGGTGGAAAGATTTCATGTAATCCATGGACACCAGTGAAGATCAGAAATCATTGAAGAAAAAAGGTTCAGCGCACTGTCTAGCAATGACCCAACTCCCAATGTTGAAGTGCCTAGAAAAGCACAAGGGTTAAAGTGATCTGAATTTTTAATTTCAAATTGGAAAATATATTCGCCATTTTCATTTCATTCCTCTGCCAAAACATGATTTCATAGCAGTGCCAACTCCAACAGCTTCCTAAGGAGAAGCCAGAAAGATTTCTCTCACATGGCTGTGACGCATTAGTGAATGCACAAAAACACTGGAACTGATGTTTGTGGTTTGCTAGCAATATTCAGGAAAAAGTAATAAAGAGGTGGATATAAAAATAACACAAAAATGGTTGTTGGAACATTTAGGGTGAATTAATAAAAAATGATAAAATTCTTGATGCTCGTTATATGCAGACTTATTAAGTTTGTGTATGGTATTGTGCTTTGACACTAGTAAATTACAATAGACTTCATTCAAAAGAGCCTGGAATGCTGGGGGGAAAAAAATTACATTTGCTTTTTTTAAGGCTGCTTTTTTGAGGGAGGGGCTCAAAAGGATCTCAAGCAAGAAGAAAAAAAATCCTGACGATGACAATTAGCAAACCTTCCGATTACAGTAGAAAAGTCCCACTTCAATCATCTTTTGATCTATTTTAAAAGCCTTCTGAGAAGTCTTTTACTAATGATTATGCCATTTTTAGGCTAAATCAAAGAACGGTTGTTTTCAAGGACTCTGCAGAGAGGCAGTAGTTTATCCGAAATTTGCCTCAGAGTTGTGAGCAGGACTGTTGGCGCAGAGTAAGCCTTCCTCCACCTCCACTCATCCATTTACACACTCTCCCACTAGTTTACTGCCCCTCATGTCCCCAACCTAACTTTACTGTTGCAAGCTATCCAGTCATAAAGTTTTGAGCCAGATATCAGCTCAGATGAGGAAAACAGAAACATCCTCAGAAATGCAATTTCAAGCTTAATTTTCTGAGTATATCCTCCATCATGAGAGAAATGTTAAAGACCCCAAAAACACGATCAGAGTAGGTCTTTAATGAGAACCTATCACTTCCGTCATGATCAGTGGACGGGGAAGACCCAGTTGATGAAACCCGGAAGGAGGACACAGGTAAGGAGTAAGGCAGGTTGGGAGTTTTGGCGTGCCTGGAGGTTCTGGCGAAGTTAGTATTTGTGGTGTGGCTGGAGATCTTGGCGAGGAATGATTCTCTCAGGAGATTCAGGAATGTAGCAGCTGCTCGTGGAAGCGTCTGACTCAGGTGACTCTCGTGGCATGAAGTCCTGAGACAGAAAAAACAAAGTTAACGAGAGACCAAAACATGGGAGCCAGACAAGAGTATATGGTTAGACTAAGCACCATGAGGGGCAATGAACTGGCGAAGAATGCTGGAGCTGGGTCTCCTTAAGCAGAGTCTTGATGAGCTGAGTAGTTACAGCTGGTGGAGTCAGGAGCAGAGCAGGGGGGGCTGACAGAGGCACCATGACAACTTCACTACCTTTACAGGTGTAATATTTTCCTTAAGCTTCTTTATTTGCTTCTTCATTTGCGTTTCTTGTGATTTTTTTTTTTCTACTTGAAATGCAAAGTGTTGTTTCATTTTCTCTCTTTGGTTTACTTGAACCATTTAGTCCTCTGGATAAACCATCTGCATCCACACTGCAGTTAACCACATCAGGATTCTTTTGCATGTGAACTGACACCTTCACCTCAAGTAAGGCAGAGTTAATTTGTTTGGCCAAACCGGAGTTCAGGTGAGCTTCCACACCTGTGAAATGAAAGTGAACAATGTTTTCGGAAGTGGACCCAACACCCCCACTATACAAGCTCTGAAAGCTACAGAACATTGTTTTGTAATGAAGGATTGGGTTTTTTTGCTCACTAAAGCCCATCCAATCTGCATTTTATCACCAACCCACTTACAGTAAAAACAGCAAAACCATTTTTGATAGAGATGATTACTTTTGAAATAAAAATAATTACTCATAGTAGTCTGCTCTGATGTCCGAGCGCCTACATATATGGCAACAAAATAAAAATAGTAGCACTACTCAGAACACGTAGTTACTGTTAACACACTGTGCTGTCAGATGGTAAGTGATGATTGACTGGAATGAGGACTGGAAAATGAGACAGCTTTGTGTAATGTATGGTCACATGTGAAATCTGGCTTTGTTTACCAGACAGCAGTTTCAGTGTTGTGCCTGAAAAGTATGCCCAGTTGAGACAAATGCAAGAATACCTTTCTATTACACTCTGATATTAATGTAAGATGAGATGTGAAGCAGAGGTTTGAGGCAGAGACCATATTTAATGTTTATTTTTGTTCAAATCACTTGTAAAACAG
Source organism: Oryzias latipes (assembly GCF_053564925.1). Taxonomy (NCBI): domain Eukaryota; kingdom Metazoa; phylum Chordata; class Actinopteri; order Beloniformes; family Adrianichthyidae; genus Oryzias; species Oryzias latipes. The sequence goes on along the minus strand of NC_136243.1, from coordinate 25,542,085 downwards.
AAAAAGCCCTAAGGAAGAGACCTTTCCATTCATAAATGATGGGGCTGAACAGAGAGCTCAGGTTCAAAAAGGGTGTGTTTGTTTTTCCTCTTGCTTGAAGCATGAATGTACACAATAGCCGTGTGAAAATTGTTATTATTTGTTGAGTTGAAAGCCGTTTGTTGGACAAATGTTTGTATCGCACAAGCAGTAAATGTGTTTGACATCCTGGGAATTAAATTAATCTCTTCCACTACGAATGCTGCTTCTCTCCATTTGATCTTATTGGCTGCTTCGACTTGGACTTTTCCATTTCCTCTCCTGGGTTTTCTGCGCGTCTGAGGAGAGGTCACTTTGGTAAACAGCGCCTTCTGGGTCTGAGCGCACCGTCGAGCTCAGCCACTGCAGCGGCGGTATTGCAGCGGGGTGGACCACCAGGCTGCTCTTTTCTCATGGTTCCCACAGCCGCTGATGAGACCCGGTAAGTGGACCAGACATGCGTAAGCTCGTATTCGTGCGAAATGTGTCCATGTGGAGTCTTTTGAAAGCTCATTCAGAAACAGGTTCATGTATTGAATGTAAGAATGAGCGCGTAATCTCTGCCCTTTACACAATTTTAGATTTTTCTTCCTTTTTTTGCGCTTAATTGTGGTCGTGGACGGCAGGGAGTATTTACGCAGGGGCGGGGGTCTGTCTTTTCCCTGCCTTGGTTGTTGTCTCTGAGCAGCAGACACGGAAGCTCAGTCAGAGTCAGACGAGGGTTTTTCTCCCGAAACCGCGCTGTAAACAAACTGCTAATAATGATGAAGCCGGCGCATCTCTTCGGAAGGCAAGTGTCCTCCTCTCCATCTCTCCAGCTCCTCTTTCCATGCTGTGATCGTTTGCTTTCAAGCAGAATGCTGCAGTGCAACGCGAACACCCCTCTTCCACAAATGGGCAAGAACATCACAGAACACGACACGATGTGAACATTTGCACGCTTTTGCCCCTGCAGCCATCAGTGGCGTCGGACGGTGCAGCTGCGTTTCTCTCTGTGCGTCAGGGAGATAAGGAGGTGGCGAGGGACAGACAGACAGGGAAATAAGCAGAGAGGAGGAAAATCAATGGCATGTCTTCCAGGAGTGGGATTACTCATGGGTTAGCGTGAGTACTGCTTTGCGCCAGTGTGTTTATTTGAAAGAAAAGAACAACTGAACGAAAAGGGAAAGTTTGGACCTAAAGATATGAGGAAACCAACTAAGGGGCTTGATTTGTTTTTTCAAATAGTTTGATTTTGAAAAGTTTAAGACTACTTATATCTTTATTATTGAAATTACCTCTTTTTATATATTTTTTTCTTAACATTTTTATAGAAAAGACTAGCTGATGTAATTCTTTGTCAGTTGTGACGCGTTAAACAATATCTCATCAGTAACCATCAGTTATTTTTTACTTGCAGGGTTATTCAGTAGGGGTGTAACATTAATGGACTTAATCGATTAATCGATTTATATTCCTACGAACCAACCAGATTGATCGTCTGAGGCAAGTTGTTTCGACCCACTATGAATTTTGCAAACTTATGTGACCATACAGTGTGGTAGAATTTTTTAATAATGAGTCTCATAATAATAATAATCGAAATGTTTCTAAAAGCCTCTTTCTGTTTTTTTCAGCTCTTCAAAAGCCACGTTTCTGGGAATTCTTCTTCCGTTCATCTATGTTATGCTCTGAAAATGGGATCATAATAAAGCTCTTGGCGCTTCAGAAAAACCACCAACATGTTGCCACATTCGTCAAGAACAGGTGACAGGCAGTTGGAAGTGTTATCTCTGTGGAGTAGGAGATGGGCCTCAGTCCTCTCTGTCTGCATGGCTCTCCTCTGGTTTCCAGGGGCAGCAGGATCTGCTCTAAACTGCCATAAAACCTGTATCTGCGCCTCAAACATTGTGAGCTGCTCAAAGATGAATTTAAGCACCATCCCCACCAGCCTACCAAACTACACTGTTGTGCTGGATCTCAGCTACAATGAGATCGTGCGACTCCGATCCGACTGGACTACGGAAAAACTTCCAAATCTTCACAACCTCCTGCTCAGCCACAATGGGCTTCATTTCCTTTCTTCAGAGGCGTTTGTATATGTGAAACACCTGCGCTACTTGGACTTGTCGTCCAACAAATTGCAGCTGTTGGATGAGTATGTCTTTGAGCCTCTGGTGAACCTGGAGGTCCTTTTGCTGTATAATAACCACATTTCACAGATTGATCGTTTAGCCTTTTCAACCATGACCCACCTTCAAAAATTGTACCTTAGCCAGAACCAAATCTCTCGTTTTCCTGTGGAGCTGATCAAAGACAAGTTCCACTTGGAGAAACTTAGCCTTCTGGATGTGTCCTCTAACAAAATCAAGTTGTTGCCTATTGACGATTTCCAGAAACTGCCTGCTTGGATTAAAAATGGACTCTACTTCCACAGTAACCCTCTGCTGTGTCACTGTGATCTCTACACTCTTCTTACCCACTGGCACCTTCGAAAGCTCAACTCTGCTGTAGACTTTAAGGATGACTACACGTGTGTTCTGCCTGGTCCTCAGAAAACTCAGGTGGGCATTTTTGATCTCAGTGGTGAAAGTATGAATTGCAGCACATTCAAGGAGGAGGATGTAGAAGCTTTCCTGGGGCAAATACAGACCCTTGGCTGTGACACCAAACACAGGAGCATGGTGAAAACCTGGACAATGCCTGATAATGTATTGGTGACACCTGGAAGCAACCAGACGGCAAAAGTTCTGCTAGACGGTGCGTTGCAGATAGGTCCATTGAAGGTGGAAGACTCTGGGACCTACACATGCTTCGCTATGAGTGAGGTCCTCAATGAAACTATCTATGTGGTGCTGAAGGTTCACAACTTCACCAGCCAAAGTGTTGGGGAGACTTTAAATACAGCATACACAACCCTAATAGGCTGTCTTGCAAGTGTGGTGCTGGTGCTAATGTACCTCTACCTGACACCATGTCGCTGTTTCTGTTGCCCCAACAAGGGCAAGACTCGTGGAGAGGACAGCATCCACTCTTCGATGCTCAGCGTCACTCCAACCCACGAGGACCCATCACTCAAAGCCGAGCTGAACAAACACGTTGCTTTTATAGACTCGAAGGACTTGCAGGGACAGAATGGCAAGCTAAACCCAAATGGGGATGAAGATGATAATCTTGATGCAGAGGCTGCTTCTCTCATGAAGGGAAAAAGAAAGAAATCAGTGGCAGAGTCCATTAGCTCTGTTTTCTCAGACACTCCCATGGTGGTTTAAGGCGGAAAATGGATTCCACAAGACCGGATGTTTGTGGTACAAGATTGAACCAGGAGTGAGTTGGTGTGAATGGAGACTGCAAGATTGTGGAAGGAAAACGTGAGGGTATGTATTGCTGTTGATAGGAAAGAGAAGATATTTCTGATGGAATTAGAAAAATGAAGGACAATGAGCAAGACTTTTCCAGCATTTTAATTTGTAGCACTTACTTTTCATACTGTGAAGGAATAGCAGCGCAAGCAGACTTTGAAAAAAAAAATCTTATAAGAAAATTTAAAATGTACTTGCATTAGCACTCAGGAAGGGATGCATTAACTTTAAAACTTTGGAGAATTAAACATGCATGGACTAAAATTAGATTATAAGAACTTAATATTTTGCTCTTTTGGGATATATATAAAAAATAAAAGATTTTTCTTGATCAAAATTTTCTTTATTTGGAAATATGTGAGTAAATGTCCTTAATATCCCAGTAAATCATAGACAGTTCCCTTCCTGTAACAAAAAAAAGTCAAAGACAGATGTTTTATCATTTATATTCACGAGCTAATGAAGCATTACACCATAAAATCACATTATTAGAAATCATAAGTAAATAAAAGAAAATTGTATTGGTCATTTTTTATATCTTGTATTTAGTTGATACAGTCAATTAGATCATCTCAATCTTAGCTTTTAAAGCCCTTTTGAGCAGTTATTGTATGACCATAAAGAGGAATCTATCACATTCTGCACATTCGTGGTACAAAACTCTTATAGCTCTGAAAGGATATGTTAAATGTGTGTATCAATAGTTTCTTTTTAGTTAGTTTACATTTACATTAAATCTCAAAAGAGGCTTTAGAAGCCTCAAACTCAGAAGATCTCAAAGTGCATCTACATTAGTAGCAGAGAAGTATTTTAGTTTGACTAATTATCAACATATTGTCCTAAATCTGTACACAGACTGATCCCGTCGACCGTACAAGGACAGATAGGTATCTGGATGTTGTTCCATGAGGTGTCAGTCTCTGTTAAGCTTGTCCCTTGGCCAAGTTAGACCATCAGTTCCTGTCTGCCAGAACACCAGGTTGTTAACAATGACAAAAGACCAGAAGCTTTGATTATTTCATTTCGTCTGTGTGGAATATACACACCTTACACAACATCCTTTGGTGCTTTTGTTTGTTTACTTACTACTATTTAGGGCAAATCAGTCTCTACAGAGATCATCAAAAAACTTTAAGTTTATGTGTCTGATCGTGCTGAATAAAGACTTTCACATTAATGTAGCTGTTTTTTCCCGTCACTTCCTAAGAGTGTGATGTGCAGTAAATCCACGGGAAAGCTGTGAGTCTGAACAACACTGACATCTTGGTTGTTTTTTTAAACTATTTATCAAGAGTTTAAAGCAATTAATCATAAAATTACTGGAAAGTTCTCACAAGAATGAGGTACCTTTACATTTTTAAGTTGCTAAAAGGACATATCCAGATATTTTATGACATAATCTGTGGTTGGATTACCTTTATCATGCAAGATAACTAGTATGCCGCGCTTCTTTTATGAACGCTATTAAAACTGAAAATTCTATCTTTCTGTAAAGATGAAAGCACGATTAAATTAAACTATGTGATGCTCGTGTCAAAATGTAACAAGGCTTGCCTGCTGTAAATGGTAATTGCATCTTTTGATGGGAAGTAGCCTCCCTCATGTTTTCATGTCTGTGAGCCAGAGAGGATCGATGTGTTATCATGACTCACAGCGACACAAAGGCATTCTCTCCTCCATGTGTTCTGACAGCCTCGATTCATCCCAGATGTGTTTGGTGTCTCGGTGTCCATCTGTCATTAGGGAGCTGCCCTTTCTCATGTTCAAAAGCAGTTATCCAACCAGGCAGCAAATGCGTTGCCCTTTAAGCAGCCTGCAATTTGTTTACAAGGTCAAAGCTCGGAGTTTTCGCAGAGCATTTACAGTCCACCTGAGTCATGTAGTTGTAAGGTACTGTATGTTTAAGAAGTCATTAATGCCTTTGCATGTTTTTTTATTTAAAAAGTTCCTAGTATAGAGAACGACAGAATTACTTAATGAACATATTTCCAAACAAAAACTATTTCCAGGTGTCTAAATGCAGCACATTTACACATCGTTGGTGGAATTTTCACAGTTGCTGCGTGCACCACTGTGTGGGTGAGAAAGGGAAGTCGCTCTTGTCAGATAGGTGGTGTTAATTATTCCACTCAAGCAATTAAAATACCTGATGGAGGAGACAGACACTCAAAAAATACACACATTGAACTCAAGCCGACAGCCCAAGCATCTGTCAATAATAAGAACTTTTATTTTTTTATTTTATTCAAAACTGCAATAAATGCACGGTGGCTGCACTGCATCTCAAGGCACGGACGTCCCAGAAAGACTGTCAATGTAAGTTGCATAGTAAATCATAAATAAGAACGTGTTTTATTTACCAGAACACAAACTGAATCTAATGATTATTGATTGTTGGTCCACTCTTGTGTTGTCCTTTAACATGTTGCAGTTCTGTATACAGAAGAGCTGTTAAAATGGTCCTAACATAGGAGAACAGTGACTTTTCTCTCCAAAGCAAATCTGCCTTCCTGTACATCTATATATTCAATATATATATTAATGTATTAAGACTTTATCTGTGCTGAGTATTAATTAGTTGTGTACTATGTTCTGCCAGTGAACTGACTGTATTCTTGTGTATTCCATTGTTCATTTTACATTTTGTCCACCTCTGTGCTGCCGTTAGCTGTTGCATCATTCGAGTCTTATTATAAATGTTTACTCTTACGCAGGATTTTTGTCAAAGAGAGTTTATTTTACATTTGACTGAATCAGTTTAAAAGAAAATCTGTTTGAACATTGTCTCAGAAATTAAGTGGCTGCAGTACCATTTGTTAAATAACTGAGAGTAACATCCTTATTGGAGGAGTTTTGTCTGTAGCTACAGTTATATACCAGTCAGTGTTTGAGTTTGCTTGTAAAGACATAACTTAAGATATGACAGTGCTTTAGCCGATCATCCTGAAGTCAGATGATGTGGTGAAACACACAGACGGAAACCAGAGATGCTCCAAACAATCTTTCAAACACGATGCGGTCTCACTTATGTAATGGATGCTGGGTAATTGTTTTCTCAGGACTACTTCAGTTTCAGTGTAATACAACCTGGAGCTCCACCTCCAACCATACAGCTGTGAAGTAGCAATCAAGACAACTGCCATGAGGTGGGGATACTAAAAGCTAGCTGCTTTACAGAGTGTGACCACAAATGTCCATAGCACAAGGGGGGTTTGGCTTTACACAGCTCTGGAAGCACTACCTTTATTGACCACAGCTTCAAAGATCAGACGGATGTTTACTGACATCAAAACTAAAAGTTCCTGTAGCTAAAAGGGAATGGCTTTGCACGGTACGCTTAAAAACTTCTCTGACCGCAGGATACTGTAGAAAAAACAGTTGGCATTCTTGAAAAAAATGACTGTCATTTGACATAATAAAGGATATTGATACACACTTTACAGTTACATTGTACTGTCGTTTTTTTTCTCCACAAACCACCTTTTATCATGTTTACACAAAATGAAACTTCAAAACAACTAAATGAAAATATACTTTGCATAAAATTCAAATTTTAAACTGTAAAAAAGAATTTCTGAACACATGGAAGAGATATGTCCATGTAACTCAGCTATATTTTGTTGCAGTGTTTTTTTAAATAATGTATTAGATCTCAAAAGTGTCTTGAATATTTATCAATCTGATTTTTTTAAGATGCACCAGTGATGAACTCCTACCATCTTGTGGTTAGATCGTGTAGTGCATTAGAGGATAGCAGGCATTTTAAACTCCATTCCAGCAACAATAAAACAGAAAACATGACCTAAGCCATGAATATATTTTATTACCACATGAACTTTAAAAAAAAAAAAAAGTGTTAATTTTGTATTTGAACCTCTTTCAGTCATCCCAGTTATGTGTAGAAATCGAAATCACATAACACACGTATCCAGATGCAAACTCGTCTGCTGGACTTTTATATCTGTAGTTGTAGATTTAGATAAGTTAATTCTTCTCTAAGAGTTCTGGTAAATCGCCTGTCCGTCCTGGGGGAGGATCCCTCCTTCATGTGGGCACCCCTGAGGTTTCTTCGTTTTTTCCGGAATCCGGTTTTTTTGGGAGTTTTTCCTTACCGCGAAGGGGGGTCTAAGGGCAGGGATGCCAGTATAGCTTAGTCAGTTTGTTAGTTCATTTTAGTATTTTCCTATTGAACTCTTAGTATTAGTGATCCTTTTAAGTTCATGTTTTACTTCGAAGCCCATCGAGACGACTGTTGTGATTTTTGGCTATACAAATAAAATTGAATTGAATTGAATTGAAACTACAAGGAAGACTAATTCTTTAAAGTGCAAAACACTCTTCTGGTCTATGCTTTTGGATATCTGTACTTACAGCTCAGTGATTTTGTGACTGAAACAATTTTAGACACCAGTCTTCATCTGGTGTCTAAAAAATTGAAAAGGATCAAACAGGAACAGAGAGGCTTTCAATCAATATTCAGGTGTTAAGATCTCCACTTTCAGGCTTTGTGCAAGAACACACAAACTTTCCAAGTGAAACCAGTTGCCTTCTGCATCAACACTGCTCTGTTTTACCTTCAAAGTTGAGCAATAAAGAGATTTTATTTCTTGTATTGAATAAAAAAATGATATTGGACATCAAGTTAACATGGTCAAATCCAGGATTGTATCCATGATAAATCATAAAGAACGTACTAAAATCTATTCCTTTCATTTTGACAACCGTCTTTTAGAGGGAAGTTTTAAAGCACGCCCCCTGCTGAGTACAGATGCTCAGCTTAGACCTCGTAATTCAGAATACATCCAAGTTCCAGAACTGACACTTTAAGGCAATATTTATTTTGAACTTTTTATGATAAGGGTGGATGCAGAAAAAAATACATTATTTAGGATATTAGAGGATGGATGAAATGAGGCTGGTTCTATATTCATTGGAGTATTTTTAACAGAAACACATCAAAAGTCAGTGTTGAGAATTTTCAGGCAGTGAAAAAAAGAAAAAAAAATTGTATTTGCTTAAAAGAACATCTGTGAAGAGTTTTGAATCGTTTGTAGAAGTTGAAAAGAAGAAGATCATTTCTGTCCATTTGAACTACCGTATTTGCCCACAGTTTGAAAAGTCACCTTTCCCTTTCACATGAGGTTACCATTGAATAAGCTCACAACATTAGAAATGTTAAACTTTTATCATCACCAAACAACACTGAATGTCCACACATGGATTTAGATGCAACATGAACTTCACTCTGCATCAATACAGAAGCCATAAGAATACAGTACATCATGCAAAGCAACATCAAATAAAAAGTCTTGTATAACAGCAAAAATAGAAAAGTTATGAAAAGAGTTTCAGTTTCTATTAATCTTCTTCTACAACAGAAGATGGAAAAACTGCTGTTTAGGAGCAACTCAAAGACTGTTCTACGTGTACAGCGATGTACAAGTGCTGATCGAATTACTGTTTTTCCTTCTTTTATTTCATGTGAAATTAATTAAGCAATGTTCAATTAGGAAATTATGCACATGCAGCTATTTTCAAACAAAAATATTACTTATAAGTCTTTAACAACCCTAATGGCTAATCATCAGGAAAACACAAAGAATTTACTTGTGTTTTAAAAATGTAACTAGTATTTAGAATTATGACACTTTTCATCTAAAGATAGTTTGATAAAGTAAGAGAAAGGTCAGTATTGCTGTGAAGGTTAACATACAAAACCTTTAATAAGTCAAGAACAACTATTTAAGGTTAAACAGCATTAATTGCAAAAGCATAAAGAACTGCTACGATTATGGGATGTTTCCTTTTAAAGATGGAAGTCATAGGTGGAAAAAAAAGAAAACATGGAGAATAAACCCTGAATGCAAAACGAAACATTTGCTAACTTTAAGTGAAACTGCCTCAAAGGTAAAACTTCACTAAGACACATCACATTTTGAATAAACAGAATAACTATTAAGATATGACGTAACTTTTCAGTCTAAACTAGTTACATCACTGCAACAAAAGAGATGATAACAGGTACTGTTGTTTTCAACCTTGAGAACAAAAATGATGAAATTGTGGGATACGGTTGAAATGTATCCTCCAAAATCATCTGAACAGGTCATGTTTGTGATTTTTTTAAATAAATGAACATGTTTACTTTGTATAACTAATAGCCCTGAGTTCTAAGGCGATTGTACGTAGCATAGAGTCAGTATGAAACAAAAAAAACATTCACATTTATAATAAAATTAAGGAAAAAATATTCAAAAAATGAAAATCCAACGACTTATATATGTGCTTCCCAGTTTAAGCTCATTTTGAACACTATGGTCATTTTTAACCAAGATGTAACATCGTAAGGAAGCTGTTATTTTTAATAAATTCAAATAAAACATAAATTATACTGACGATGCGTGAAGATAAATTGAAACCTTCAAAATTCAGGTATTTATTTCTTCTGGAAACGCACCAGAAAATGATCAGATCTGTGCCAACAACTCATAGTATCCATGAAATCAGTAAAAAATTTGATTAAGTCAACAAAGGAAAAAAATGCAATCAGTTTTAGAAATATTTGTAGTACCTTCTACAGCTTTTCAACCCTGTTGCACAAAAACAACATTACCTTTTAAACGACTGAAAGGATCGTCCTACTCTGAAAAGAAAAACCTACACAGTTATGAAGGCACAACGCCCTCCTCCACTATTGGAGGCTGGTTGGTAGATTTGTGAAATGGTGTTTCCTTGTAGATGAACCAGCAGTTGCCCCCCCACAGGATGAGGTTAAGGAACCCAAACACCTGCAAAAAAAAAAAAGTATTTACAAGTTAGGCGACTGAGGTTGTGACATTGTATTTAACCGCTCAAACTTTGCGTTAAGTTTACCACTGAGGAATTTAGGCGGCCCATGAGGGGAAAGGCTCCTGCGGTGCAGCTGTTGCCAGGGCTTAGACACACTTCAAGTAAAGTGATAATGAACGTCGGACTGGTCGCCCTTTTCACGTCAGTCAGACCTTTTGCCCAAGCAGAGGACGATGTCAGCCACAAGAAGGTGAACGCTGCCGTCACCAACAGGTCCTTAAAGCAAAAAAAGATCAAATTTTAGGAACCCGACTGTGGGATTACAGGGAAATTACACAACAGAGACAAATGAGTACTGCAGCAAGAAAACGACCCCATTGGCATTCTTGTTAAAAACATATGAAGCCATTAGTCAGAGTTGAAGATTACAGGATATGTGGCTTGGACTTGAGTTTTAAGATGCACCAGATAAGTTAAAAGCAGTGACTTTTTCTCAAAAACTTAACTCAGACTTAAAATGTCAATTCTAAATAAAAAGATTTGACTTCATGTCAACTAATTTATGAAACTGCTAAGAGACTTAATGGAGATTGCTACGATGGAGTTTTAAGGGCACGGTGAGAACAAAAAAATTCTGGAGGATAATCCCCCCCCACCTCACTTACAGGAAAACAAAAAGTTGAAATGTCGAGATTAAAGTCGAGATAGAGTTTCGAGAAAAAAGTCGAAATGTTGCTCGAGAGAAGTAAAGCAGAGTCTTTATTTACGAGTTATTAAAGTTTTATTTATTGATGTTTGGCTTGCAGGATCTCTGCAGCCCGTTGATGAAGACATCTGTATACCTGCAGCTGTCCGCTTTAATTTTTTCTTCCTCCATCGAAGACAAGATCTCTAACTCTGTGTGACACTTCCATCTGAGGAGGAGCACTTTTTGGCATTTTCAACGTTCTAATGCTAATCTAACAGACTATTTTCATTCAGCTTTGTTGTTTTATGCTGAGACGGGACGCGGAAGGTAAACAGTGAAACCCCCCTCCATTGGTGATCTGCACATGACAGGTTCATAACGTAAAGTGACAAATGGACTTCTGGGTATTTGAATAAAAAGGAAAATAAAGTTTCGGTCCTCTTCACTCAAACGTGTTTTTTTCCTGTAAGTGAGAAAAGGGAAAAAATTATCCTGCAGAAATTATTTTTCTCACTGTGGCCCTAAAGCCCCATCGTAGAGTGCTGCTCCCTACAGGCTGTTTTCAGAACAACTACAAAGCCTGACTCAGTTCCAGTGCCATTTCTGACACTTAGCGATTGGTATTCTCACACAGATGGTTGAAAGTGCGTCATTGAAAAGAAAAAAAGAGAGAGACATGACCAAATAAGTCACTTTACCATCAATTGGTTTTAGAAAAAAAAACAGTTTTTAAACTGAATATTTTAAAATGGTAGAAGTTAATAGAATGTTTAAACAAAGCTTTATTAAAACATCAAACTGCTGGACTGCATTAACATTAAGTCTATGTTAACCAAACTGCAACACAGTTTTAATTTGTGTAGTTAATTTAAAAAATACACTTACATTTTTCTTTTATATTTCTGTGTAATGCAATCCAGAATTTGTTATGTTAACATAATGTACAGAAACAACTTAATATAAATTCTAGGTCAAACAGCAGCTAGTTTATCTGTTTTCAGACATCTTCATTCCCCCTCTAACTTTAAATTGATAAAATAATTAATATAACTTTTAGCTCTTGTGCTGCTGAACAAAGTTTATCCCAAAATGTCAGAGTGGAATTCAGGATCACTGCCAATTAGATGGACAAATTGGAAGTACTCGGGTGCAGGGACGTCCTGTATATTTGGCCTTTTTAAGCATCCGAGCAGAAGAGACAAAAGGCAAGGAAGCACAGCAGTGGATTTGCATGCAATCTACATGCATGCAAATCATTGTCATCCAACAAAACATCAAAACAAGCTCTTCTCTTTATATTAGCATGTAAACTGTTTTTGTAAATCACAATATGTTTTTGCTTTAATATTTTATTTCATTGAATATTTTTCTTAAAAAATGAGCCCTCAGCTGCTTGCAAACCACACAATTCAAACTGAAGGACTAACAGAAGCATGTTAGATGCATTTCCTATCCCCTCGCACCGGCTAAACTGGGAAAATAACATTGAATGTAAAGCGCTTAAAGAATAATTCACTAGACACCACATGACGAATGCAAAAATGGTCAATTTTAGATGAAATTAATTTTCTTGTCTAAACAGTACTCCACTAAAGTGTGCTTTTTCCTGTCAACTTAAGTTTTAGTCAAAAACTTGTTTGGTTTTTCATGCTTTTCACCTTAAAAAGAAAACCAATTCAGAAAAGATTTCTTTATTTTCTATTATGTTTAATGCAGCAATTCTTTTCCTGCATTTTAAAATATTTTGGTACTAAAGACATTTTGGACTATTTAGACATACCTGTGAAGGTGAAATGCTAACAAATTACTGTGGTTGATGGATTATTATTTTATGAAAGGTTTAAAATCCATTTAGTTTCCTTTAATCCCTTTTAAAGACCTTATACACTATAAACAATAAACATTAGGTTAATAAAGTCTGCAAATCAAATTTTGGAAATATAGAAGCTTTTTTTTTTTAAAGGTCCTATTAATTCCAGCTATAAATAAAAAATAAACACTAGAGAGCAGTCTTTGATTTGATAATATTAAGTAAATTAAGACAACAAATATTGAGAATAAAGTATCCAGACAAACATACCACAGTGGGGCCTCGGCTTGATTCTCTGTACAAGTGCTGGTAGCCCAAATAGAGGACTAGTGTGGCTGTGCAGTAGAGGAAAGCCAACACTCCAACGGTGACATAAAACTCTGCAGAAGATGAATAGTTCCCGGTCAAGTAGTTCACAGTTGTGGTTGTTTGATTGACTTTACAGTCAGGGACGTCAAACGAGTGATGCATCAGCCTGTGTGAGACATGAAGAAGGTCCTGTAATCTGATTATCAACACACAATTTTTCGCGCGTTTGCTTTAACACACCTAAAAGGATAGCTGAACGTCGTTTGAATCTCTTGAAAGGCACGTCCACTGCATTGGAGATTGAAACTGGTGGAGCCACTGTAACCTCCAGTCGTAGCAAAGGCAAATATGGAGAACAGCTGCAGACGCAAGATAGGAGAAGACGCCTTTGGCAAATGATGATGCTAGGGGCAACATTTCCAGTCTTTAAAACCCCATTCCCCTGGTTTAACCAGTTTCTCTCTGCAAAGCTCCTGATCAAGTAAAACATACAGGCCTGGGAGGAAAATAGATGCCTTTAGACTGCAAATTCAAAGTAAAACCATCCCACAGATTTTTTACCCCAATTTTTTTTATTGAACATTTGCAGATGCAAACACGACTTCCCTTTCTACTGATGCAATCCGGTTTTTTTTTTAAACAGGAAGCCAGAATTGCAAGATGTTTGATCTGCTGGGCTACTTTGTTTGCAGATGTAATGGTTCTTAATTCAGACAATCTAACATTTTATATACAGTTAAGTGCTTTCTAAATGAAAAAAATGGAGCACCGGTTGTTTAGGTAATTAATACAACTCATGAAATACTTGAGCCTAAAACACACATCAGCTCATAGTTGACGTCTTTTAAAAATGGGCTTCACCCTTTAGGTTAGTGCTGTTCAGGAGCAATGCAGGTTTTTGAGGCAGTTCTGCTGCTTTAAAATTGTAATGTTTCGCTTTTTAAAACGTGGAGAAGGTCACAAGACAAACAGCCCCGTCAGTTCAGTGAGGCATTCCAGCTAACGGGGATGGGCAGCCCGCATTCAGACATCACACTACAAACCATATGGCAACAAAAAGAGAGGATAAAAAGAAACAAACTCACCCATTCTAGCACACGGATAAACGCCAGAGGCTCCTTTAAGGGTCCCAAATCGAGATTTAATCCCGAAGCCATCACTTTCTAAAAAGAAGTGAAAACCAGAAAAAGAGTGTTGATCGTCAAGTTAGCTATTTGTTTGCTTTTAACCGTTAGACTTTTTCGCATAGCGGTTACCTGGGCGACAGACTCCATTGTTTTCACCAAACTAAAAACGTCTGCAGCGACAGTCCACTCTTGCTAAGCTTGTGTAAACTTTTTGTAGCTTCTCAATCTTGTCAAAACTTCTACACGACCTCAGCCAACCAGTGTTGCCAACGCCGCAGTAAGACACGCAGCAATTCGCTGACCCAGACGTCGCTGTGTGACGTCACCACCAAGTTTGCACGTTATTTGCATTGAGCCTTTCGTCGGGGGTAGAAACAAATACGCCTTGACATTATTAAGACATATATTAGAAATTACAAATGAAAGCCTAGAACATAGTTTGTTCAGGGAGTGGAACAAAACAACTATGTTTCCCGTCATGCCCCCGAGAATTGCTCCATCGCTGTTGTACACCACTACTCTGAAAGGTATGAGGTGCCTTTATGATAGGTGGAGCTGGGTTAGACATATCAACAATAAATTAAGGATGTATTACTTGTTTCAGGAAAAAGTTCAATTCAAAGTGATTGGAATGTTACACCTTTTCATGTTTTAAATCTCAAAACTATGTATACTAGCTCAATATGCGAAATTACCAACATTATAAAATTAACTATTGCAAAACTTTTGCAGGTGGAGTGTTAAGTCCATACTAATAGCTTTCTTTCAGGAGTTGAAAATAGTTGTTTAGAAAACTGACTGTCACTGATGACCAAGAGGACAAGTTTACTTATGTAAATAATAATATTCCTAATTAAGTCTTACTTAAGTCTTACTTATTCTAGGCAAATTATGTTGTGAAGTTAAAAAAAGAATAGAGGTGAAACCTTTGTTCTATCCATTCTTTTTGAAAACTGTTTATGTTAAGTCCAGAATATCATGACATAGTCTGCTTTATTCTACTTCTACGATGCTAAAAACGTTATAGTAACATGTTGTGGGACACACGTTCAATTAATAGTACTATTATTGGAAATTTTTTACTAAAACAAAATTTCCCAAATTTTTAAGAGACACCAATGAAAAAAGTATTTTAAATTAAATGTTACCAGTTTGTTTTTTATTTTATTTTATTTTTATTTATTTAATTAAACATTAGAGGGCAGTGGGACAAGGGGAAATTGCATTTTAGGGGTTACCATACTTATCTGGGATATTCAAAATATTTTCAAGCATTTGTTTTCTCTAATTTTTTTTAGATTCGATCTCAAGACATGTACAATTAGTCAGAATGTTTTTTAGTATTTTGTATTAATGTTTTGTATGTGAATTATTTGAAAAATGGTGGGTGGGACGTAAAATGTTCTCCAATTCTGAAATGACCCCAGACACTAAAACTCCTGACAGGAGATCTAGAAGTTTTGATCCATTAGAAGTGGGATCTATCTAACCAGTGCCTACCTTGTGATCTATGTAAACATCGTAGGCGTGGCTTATTTGCACTCATGGCGCGTGGCGGAGGGGATGTGCTCTGCTCCACTTCAGCTGCTGACTGTCACACTAACCCAGTGCTTCTCAATTATTTTTTGCCAGGCCCCCCCTAGGAAAAGAAAATGTTTCGCGCCCCCCCTGACCCCCCCCCCCCCCATAACCCCCCCCCCCCCCACACACACACACACACAGACACACTCGCGCGGTGACAATACATCAGGTCAGTATCTATAAAATTTGTATACCTAAAATTGTATCTTTTAACACTAACAAAAGAAAAAAGCAAAATAAATCCACTTTCAACAAATATTAACTTTATTTAGCCACAGAAACCCTGTTCTAGTCTAAAACAGAAAAGAAGCTGAAAGTACCTGAAATTAAAAAAATCTGTCATTCCTTATTTAAACTAGAAACATTTTGACCAACTGAACCATTTGATGCTGAAAAAAATAATTCAATCAATAAATAATATTAAATCTAAATTGATCTGAAACATTAACACAGCAGCACCAATATATTTAACGTTTTTAGTCTGAAGAAATAGGTAAAAACGTGCTGATTTTTTTTTTCTAAATGACGGATTGTTTATTTCTGATCTCATAAAAGTGCAGCTGTTTTCCTGCATTACCTGCTGTCTTTATGTCTGTCTGACACTAACTAAACCACAGGCAGACAAAGAAAACATGGATGGAAAATAAAGACACGTCATCAAAATGTCTACAATAGTTCATAAAGAATGACATTGTTAGCATGAGCTTAGGAATCTAAGGGCAGCGGTGATCTTGGGCAACAGGCAGCGGTAGCAGTGGTCCGCGTGCCCCGATTCCCCTGGCAGACAGGGCCCACACCACCCCTCCCCTTTCGTTCTCACTCGCGCAGCCGCGGACAGACAGAACAGACAATAGGAACCGAATAGTGGACCAGATTATTTTCCAAGCACTGAGCCGCTGTCACCGCTGCCCCCACGTTAAATTTGCGCACCGGACAAACCTGTGCCTAAAACCGCCACCACCGCGCGCCCCCCCTGGCATCGCTTCGTGCCCCCCCCTGGGGGCGCGCCCCACTATTTGAGAAGCACTGCACTAACCGCACGAGACGGCTTTAGGATGAGCAGAGCCTCACTACAACTCCCACTCTTGCCCCGTAAACATGGCCGAACAACACGTGCTTTTAAATTTGAGTCTCCAAACACCAGAAAACCCTCCAGTTGCACAAAAAAAGTTGCTATAGTCGAATTTTGAAAAGACGTCAAGGCAATACTCTAATCCACGGCAGGCTCTTTGACCTTTGTATTGTGGCTCTCTGGTTAAAGAAAAATTAAATGTTTTGTAAAGCAAAATATTTTAGGACTTGGCGCATAGAACTGAACAAAATAGTCAGAGAAGTCAAACGTTATTCAATTCATTCACAAATACAGCACATGTCACTCGTGACTACAGTACCCATAATGCTCCAACAAACCGTTAAGCCTTCCACTTGCTTTCCCTTTTAGTTTACCAAAGTGGGACTAAAACATTTTTAAAATATTTGTATGCTATAGAAAACCAAATTGAGGTCAGTAAGCAAAACCAGAATTCATAGATGAAATATAAGCCATTTTTTCTATGTTTTATTCTTTTTCTAAGCACAAACTGTCATGTAATTAGCACAAACTTAATATTAGTTAGTTAGGTTTGAGAAGCTCATCAGGCCTTGTCAAATTCACATAAGCGTTATGATATATAGCTTAATTAACTCATGTTTTTGTATTCATGAACATACAGGCTCTCGGTGGAATTTCCTTCGTTTGGCCCTGAACACTGATTTTGGCATTCACAAGGGAAAAAAACTATTTGGATTTGTTTTGTTTTTCAGTGTGCATCTCAAAGACACGAGGGCATCTTTGTTTGCCACCATACTGTTTTATGAGAAAGGAACACGGCTCTGCAGAGCCGATTAACTTTTAGCAGGGACCCAAGTATAGAAACAAACATTTGAAGACACTGGAAATTAGAAAGCATATCCAGACGACAGCCCCTTTAGATTGAGTTGGAGAGTCTAAAAACCTATTTTTAGATTCAACTAAAGGCAAATGTTATTGCAGGTTCCCAAACTTGTTTGGTGGGTTTAGCCACGCCAAAAGTTAAGAATGAGGAAAAGCAAACACAAAGCGTGACAATCTGAGCCAGTTCTCCCACATTATCTACAGTTTCTGTTAGTACCTAGAGATACAGATCCAGATAATCTGCTGGGCTACAAAAGTTTACAAAAGGACTAAAAAACTACAGTTTAAAACAGTTCTTTTGTCAATATTTCCAACCAGGTTCAAGACTGCTAAATATTATTTTTCTGACTTTTTTTTGGTTTTGTACCACATGACTACTTGTCATGAGTTTGATGAAACAAGTCCCCATCACATGGACTAATTTAATCAGGACAATGAGAGTAAGCCTTTAATTTAGTTATATAAATTTAAAACGAGTGGTTTAAAAAAAAAGATCAGCTACCATTTTTTAACATGTTTTTTGCTTTAAAGTTTACTGCTATTCCAGTAAAAACAACCGAAAAGCTTCTCTTTGCATGAAAGTAACACATTTTCTCAGATGAACGATTGCTTGATCTTTGTTCCCTCTGCTGCACTTTGTTGTATTCTAACTG
The DNA here is from genome assembly GCF_053564925.1 of Oryzias latipes. NCBI lineage: Eukaryota > Metazoa > Chordata > Actinopteri > Beloniformes > Adrianichthyidae > Oryzias > Oryzias latipes. The sequence goes on along the minus strand of NC_136243.1, from coordinate 25,523,836 downwards.
ATATTTCACATTTAACCTCTTCCTTCCTATGTTGAAAGCATTTGGTTCTGAAGAAACTGTCTTGCACAGTAGAGGAAATTGGAGCACTTCTGAGTCTTCTCTTTTGCAGTTAGACATTAGCTTCTTATTTTATTTCATGATTGCAGGAACATTTAAAAACTAATCTTATGGTAACCCCCCCCCCCAGCATCTTTACAGAAGATGGAATTTGTTCAGAAATAGAAAGTAGAACAATGATAGTTATAATTTATTTATTGTAGATATAAAAATGTAAAAAAAAAAAAGTATTTCCCTCCTGCAAAACAACCCACAATATCGGTTTATACGTCAAAAATACACAGAAGTGACTGCATTACTGTGCTGTTCAACCTACCCTGACAGGCTGACAGCTAATTATAAGGTTGCATTTGTGACACCAACAGATCAAATTTCGGCCAATCAAAAAGCAGAGGCGGAGCACGTGGAAAAACCAGCGAATCAGATTGGCCTCTCCTGTACAGTCCATTCCGACCTGCAGACAGTTTTTATCATCGTAACCGTGTCTCTAGATGGCGATGGAGGTGCTGCGGGGAAATTTGGCATAAAGCTTTATAAATAATTTGCAGGGAAAAAATAATCTTTTTTGCTGCAACTGTCGGAGTTTTAGAATCTAAGTGTTTTAAATCCTGAATTAGTGTATGGCAGGAGGAGAGTTTTTTTTCTTTTTTTAATCCTTGATGTCATCCGCGGTGGAGCCGTAGCCTCCTTTAAACTCCTGTACAACACCAGGATAATAAACAATTTTTTTAAAAATTTTAATTGTTATTGCTACGATGGCAGCGATGATGGGACTTCTGCTGCAAGGTGTCCTGCTGATTTGTGTCAGCGCTCTGGTTGCCGGCTTCGATTTTCATCAGGGACCCAAAACCCCGTCGGCTTTTGTGAAGCACACCAGCACCGAAGATACAGTCGCAAAAATCCAGAAGAGGTCCTTGACTGCGCGGCTGACAAGTCTCAGGATAAAACGGAGAAGTGCCGATCCGACTGATGCCTGTGAAATGCTCAAAGGATACGACAAGAAGTTAGCTAACAACACACATCTCGTAAGTTACTAATTAAGGTCCCATTGCAGTTCACGAGTCACACTTTTGTGCATAAATTGACGCTCAGGTGCTAAACAGGTGCACGGGCAGGCCTAATCACTTCTCCGGCGCAGTGAGAAATCCATCCGCTGACGGGCTACTTTAAATTCTGGTGCCTGTCAACCCGAACCCATGAGTTAACTGCCGTCACATCCCGGATTACTTTGTCCTATTAACAAAACACTGCGTTTTTCTCCTATTGATAGCATTTCAGAGACGCTATATTTTGAACTTTCAAAATAAAATTAAAAAAGAGCAATATCCCGCCCTTTGTCTAGTCGTTTTGCCGTTTTGTGCGTGTTTTTCTTAGAGCTGTAGTAAAACAGTGACAACACCGTTCCTCTGGCAGCATAGGCGCTTAGCTGTGTAGTTAGACCAGTTCACCTTTACTAAGGTAGCTCTGATGGCTTTGACCTTTGTGTTTTTCTCAAAGCTTGGAGCTCTATTTTGTATCTTACCAGAGCAAAGCTTCTACCTGATTTGTTGGCTGTGAAAACGGGTTGGTAGCATCAATGTGCTTAAAGGGAACTAGTGCATAAACATACCGGTAAGTGGTTGTGAAAGCAGTGAACAAACAGGAAATAGTTCTCTAATGCTAAAACTCCATGGGTTAAAGCTACCCAGAAGAAATGCTTTTTTTTTTTTTTTAAATACAGGTTTCTTAACTTGCTGCACAACCACACTACCCACAACACAAACAACACTGACTTCATCAGAATCCTGTGCTGCTTATTTGCTTTGCTCACACTGCCATGTGATCAACTTTTCATTGCAGCCTTTGTGTATGCTTGGTCCCAGTAATCTGAGGTCTACAGTTCTTAGAAGCTGACCCTTGCTTTCTGTTTGGTGTAATGCACCCAGTCTGACCAGCACTAGAGTTGATTTAAAAAAAACGTGCATTTTTAAAGAAAACTGTTTGAATTTACAAGTTTCTGACTGTAAAAATCTTAGTTTTGTCATAGATGTGGTGTCTAATAGGTTGTATTTGCTCAGAATTCTTTTGTAAACTTTCAGTATTTGCATTTGTGTTTTCAGAGGAACTCGTTTCGCATGAAAGGTGTTAGTTACCTGACACGCCTGTTATAACCTTGTTTTGTTTTCTGTGAGGTTTGCTTCTTCTAACATGTTGAGTCCCTCACAGCTAATTAACCTCCTTGCACACTTGTGTGACACCTCCATGTTTACTGTGGTTTTGAAAGCAGAACTTTTTCCGTGTGTTTTTCTCAGCATCTCTTCGATGACCTGAGTGGCTCTGTGTCTCTTGCCTGGGTTGGAGATGGCACCGGGGTGAGTGGTTTACCTGCCATGACTCAGCAGTAGTGACTGACACTGGCTGTGCTTTCCTCAAACTAGAACTCCCTTTCCTTACAGGTCATTCTGGCTTTGACAACATACCAGATGCCCTTCTTTCTGTTTAAATTTGGTCAGTCCAAACTGTATCGGAGGTGAGTTTCATGCTCTCAGGGAAGAGTCTGTTTTGCATCAGATCATTGCCTAACTTTGCTCCGCCTACCTGTTTGCTAGCGATAACTACGGGAAGTCATTTCAAGATGTAACCAACTTGATCAACCACACTTTCATCACAACTGACTTCGGCATTGCTATTGGTCCAGAGAATTCAGGAAAAGTAAGCAACTTTAAGGTTTAAATACTATACCTGAAGTTTGTTGGCTATCAATAAAAACAGAGATGTGTGCTGACAAGAGTTTTTTGGATTCTGGTTTTCAGGTAATCCTAACAGGTGAGGTATCTGGAGATGACAAGCCTCGGATATTTGTTTCTGATGACAGCGGGAAGACCTTCACGCACCATGATTTGAACTTTATGCCCCTGACACAAATGAGTTACAATCCGGAGGATTCAAATGTTCTCTTCGTCTTTAGCAGCAAAGTAAGTGAAGAATAAAACTTCTCTTAGATTAAAAACGAGTGAGTATGAATGGAAGTTAGACCAAACTCCAAAAATATCAGATCATATGTTACATCACCATCAGTAAAAGAGGAGATTAACTCTAGAAACAAAGTAAAAAAACAGGGTAAATGCCCACACACTTTAAAATGACTTACCATTTATGCTTATTTATTTACATTTCATGCATTTTTTGGAGTATAGATTGTATTTAAAGGGGCAGCCATATTCTGTGAGATTATTTTAGTTCATCAGGGGATGAGGTTGTTAGGTAAAAGTGTTGACTAGAACATTTGCAGTTTGATTCCTGGACTTGATAATGTGTAACCTGATGTATCGTTGGACAGACGTATAACCCAGCATTGGGCGTTTCCATTATAAGCGCATGAACAGAGAGTGAAAAAGAGTTATATGTAGGCTAACAGAAAAACACTGAAAAGATTAAAGACATGCAGTGTAGATGTGTGTGCTTGTGTGGTTTTATGTATGTGACTGTTGAGACTTAACACTTGGTAAACACAGCTCATGCACCAGTTTGTGTGACTAGTTGGTGTTGTATATGTGTTCCGCTTTTAGAAGGAACTGTGGCTTACTGAAGATTTTGGCCAAAGTTGGAGAAAGATCCATGACATGGTGTGTTTGGTGAAATGGTAAGACACAAGACAAAAACTGGATAAATTTCATACACTCACATCATAAAAGACTCCAGCTTGAAGCCCCACTCCAATGAGAGTTGTGTTTTTAACATGTTCTTGTGGCCTTTTTCTGATGACGGAGGACACATATAAAGAAATTATTTCATAATACAACTCGTTGTGAATCAGGAGCAGACAAAACAAACGCAAATTGAAAAATGTCGTAGTGGTGATTTAGGTGCTACAGTCGGGAGGCCACATGCTCGCCGCTCCACTCCATTCCGATGCATCCACTTGCAGATAAATAAATCCACGAGCGTTAGGCCTGCACAATAAATAGCAAATGTATCGTTATCACTATATCAATTTGTGCAATATACATATCGCAAAAGACGGCGAAAATTGCGATACATGGTATCCTTAAATGTACTAAAACAATCTTATGGCAGCTTGAAGTATTTAACGAATCGTTGTTGACCAATCGGACAGACCCCTTTAATGTTAGATGCTCACCTCCCATGTAGACAAGGGCCATTTAGTGTAATAACAATAACAAGTTATATCAACATCGGAATATTGATCACTAATATCGCAAATCACAAGTTTTCCTCATACCCTGCAGCCCCAAACGTTCGTCTTCATTTTCCTCGTGTGAATTGGCATCTAGCTTAAAATTTTATGTCTGGATTTCTCCAATATTGCTCGTTGTTTTTGGTGCACCGCGAATGTTCGTTTGGGATTGTAAGGGGCTGAAAGCTAGTGGGAGAGAGTGTAACAGATGGATGATGGGAAATGGGGTGGACCAATTCCAAGCCAACATTTCTGTCCACCTCTTAGAGGGGAATTTCTAATGAACTACTGCCGCTCTGCAGAAACCATGTCCTAGAAAACGACATTTTAAAAAAAAAAAAAATTGACTAAAAATTGCATCATCATCATTAGAAGACCACTGGGAACACTTTTACAATAGATCAAAAGATGATCAGAGTGGGACTTTAAGATCAGGTTAAGTAAAACTTAACACTCTATTACTTTATCTAAAGTGGAAATACCTAGCTGTGTGACATGTAAACCATTACAGGAAGTTGTTTAATCAGTATAATTTTAGTCAGTATTAGCTTTCTGTACAGTGTGCTGCAATTCAGAGTTCCTCTTGCTTTTATTTTGAACATATTTTTTATATATGATTTTCCTTATATTAACTTTGCGCAAACATTTTATGGCAAACTCATATTTTCCAATGTTATAAACTGTTGTCTTGGATAAAGCTGTATGCAGCTTATGTATCACTAACAGACGGGAAAGTTGCATACCACCCAGTGACCTTGTTAAAATATTGTTATCCTTATCACTGCTACGTATACGCAGTTTCATTTTATCGGCTGGCGTAGAGATAAATATGTCAAAAAAAAGTTAATCAACAGAAAACATCCCGATGCAGAGCTTTGTTCTGCTAACTCTGAAGATAGATCTCTAATCTTTCTCAAGTTAGAACGTACACAGAGAACAAAAAATGGAGCAGGACTTGAGTCTAGTTTAATCATTTGAAAAAAATATGCTTGCTTTTTTTAATTATTTTATTTAACCATTCATAGTGGACTGTCATGCCTTTACCCACAGATTGGCCCAAATTTCAACTTTGCTTAAGTATGTTTGATTATTTCTATCTTCTTTTAGGGGGAATAAAAACACCATCTACTTTACAACCAGCAAAAATGCATCGTGCAGTAAGTTTGTTTTCTTTTAACCTTTATTTAACCAGATAAACCCATTGAGATCAAGATCTCTTTTCCGAGGGGGACCTGACCAAGGGGTCAGCAGCACACGTCACACAACACGTTAACAGTATAAAATAGAGCAATAGGATTGGAATTTTTACAATTTTAAGTCATTGTTTTAATTTAACCTTTATTTAACCAAGCTATTAAGAACATGTTCTTTTTTACAATAATTTATAATAAATACAGCTGAGTGACTTAGTGCTACAAACTGCTATAGATGTAAAAAGTCACAGACGTAAGTTTCAAAACTTATAAGCAGTATGAGAATCTTAATGTACACTTATTGACAGCACCACACAAGCACTGATGGATGTATTATCTTTCTCTGCTACACAGGAAGGAACGAAAAAGTACATTTTGTTTTCAAGCAAGCGTGAAAAGAATTTGACCTTAAAGCAAACCTGTTAAAAGCAAACAATATTTTCAAATGTAAAAATATGTGAGATGTATTTGTGTTAAAATAAGTATAATTTTAAAAATATTTTTTAGAAAAGAAAAAAAAAGGAAGACCAAAATAAAAAAATAATTATTAATGGGTTTCTATTTATCTGCGCTTTTCCAGGCGCTCAAAGTGCTTACAATGTGTCTCCATTTTTCATTCACACGTCAATCATACTTGGTGATGTAACTACTGATGTAGCCACAGCTGCCCTGGGGCAGACTGACAGAGGCGTGGCTGCAGTACGCGCCTACGGCCCCTCTGACCATCACCGGGATCATTCATACACATTCATACACCAGTGGAGCAACAATGAAGGCAGGGAGGGAGAAGTGTCTTACCCAAGTACACAACGACAGTCAACTGGGGGGAGTGGGAATCGAACTGCCGACCCTTCGATCATTGGATGACCTGCTCAACCGCCTGAGCCACTAACTGGAAATGAAAAGAAAACATTTATTACCATCAATTTTGGCTCATGTATTTGGGCATTTTGTCATGTAGCTTAGTTTGTTTGTAAGCTGCTTGTATGTTATAGGTGATCGGGGAATGTTGGAACTGAAGAAAACCACTGACTATGGCAAAACCATCAAGACTATTGCCAGTAAAGTCTACTCCTTTGGCCGTGGTGGACGCTTCCTCTTTGTCTCTATAATGACCAGCCAGGTTAGTTCATAGATTCAAACACACCAGTTCAATGCAATATTATAATAACAAACAAAAAAAGCTTTTTTTTGTTTCGATTTTTTGAATTCCAAGATCTTTTCTATTACGTCTAATTGACGTAATAGGATTCAGAAAAAACCTGTCTGAAACTGAGAATATAGTTCAACTAATGTACTATATCACTTGTAGGCATTCAGTAAACCACACAACCTGTGCGGTTTCAAAGCCAGCAAATACTTTTTGATACATAACATGACACTGGAGATGAGGTTTTCAGTGCATTCTGTCTGCCTTATTTGTTTAAAACTCCAAAGTGTGTTCTTACTCTCCATTTTTGCTTTTTGTTCCCCTGCAGGACAGACTGAGGGTACTCCATGTCTCTGTGGATCAGGGTGAGACCTGGAACATCGCACAGCTGCCAGCCGTGGCTCACGACCAGTTTTACTCGATTTTGGCAGCAAATGACGAGATAGTCTTCATACACGTCGATGAACCTGGAGGTGAGTCTGTGCAGTGACATCATAGTCAGTTTACCTCTCCATGGAGACCCATTGAGACGTACCATACTCCCAAGTATGATCATTTCGTTTGTTTCATGAGAGGGCAGGATCAAAGGAATTTCACCAGAATATAATTACATTTATGAATTGCAGATCTCAGAAATCCCCTTTTTATTCCTGTATATTTCCAGTGCTCGCGTCCTTCTGAACTTTTAATGACCCTCTTGTCTTCTGTTCTCAGATTCCCTGTTTGGAACTGTGTACGTGTCAGATGATCGGGGCACTGTTTATTCCAAGTCGCTGGAGCATCACCTGTACACCACCCCAGGGGGGGATACAGATTTTACAAACGTCACCTCCTTACGAGGAGTTTTCATTACCAGTGTCATGGCTGAAGGTACTTTTTTTTTTTTTGAGAGAACAATGGGATATTGCTGCCCAAATTCTCTGTAGAACCACACCAACACACGACCTCTTCTGTAAACACCTCTTTAAGAATGTTAGATGAATATTGAAGTGACTGTCTAAAGCAGTTACATCTTCAATCACAGCTCTCAGCACAGCATGTATTCTACTGTTAACAATTGATGTTGTCCTTAATGTTTTTTCTCTCCACACTTTTTCTGTTTTGGTCTATAACTGTTATTTAAATGTCATGTTCTGTCTTGTGATTCCAGATAACTCTATACAGTCTGTGGTGTCTTTTGATCAGGGAGGGGAGTGGGTTCCCCTGAGAACGCCTTCAAATGTCAATTGTAAAGTCACAGCCAAAGATCCAGACAAGGTACAAAGAAGGAAGAATATGTTTTGTGTCTTTGAGATAAAGCTGGGAGGGAACAGGAGTAGCATTGCTGTCTTAGAGCTTTACTGTGTCAGTACTGAGCTTAACAGATTCTGATTCTGTAAAAAAACAAAACAGACTAACTGCTTGTATTGTCGTCCACAGTGCGAATTCCACATCCACGCAGCTTACAGCATGGCTATGAAGCTTGATGTCCCCATGCTGCCTCTGTCTGAACCAAATGCTGTGGGCCTCATCTTAGCTCATGGTAAATGTTCCTATCAGAACACATATTGCATCAGATAAAAGTTAGACTTCAGAGACACACTTATGTCATATATAGGGCCCACCGAACTATAAGGCACATTGAGACGAGAGTCAGAGATAAATGTCAGTCAGACTTTATTAACCGCATTCACAGTAACTCTAGAACTTGTTTGTGACACACTACACATCAGCTGTGTTAGCAGATTCACAATACCTATAACTCCCAACATGTTTTCAACACTTGAACAAAAACAGACTGATATCACTAAGACAAATGTTAGTGTGGCTATGCTAACTCTCCACCAGTGTTAGGGGTAACGGACTTTTGTCAGTAACGGAGGGACTTAACGAATTTAAGTTGAAGTTTTAAATAAAATTACCGAACTACAGAAACCCTTGTTACTTGGTTACTTAGGTTTTGTAAACTCTGACATTTTCTCTTGGTTAAATGAAATGAAACGAAACGAAGGTTAATAAAGAAAAAAAAACGGAGTTACTGGCGCATACGTATGTGCGTGCAGATTTGGGGATCAGTCATAGTACAGACTTGCCCCCTCATTGCTGCAGTCACATTGCTTAGATGTAGAGAGAGAAAGTTGCAATTCATTGTAATGGAAAACCTAAAGTCAGCGAAAATGAACATGGAGGCATTAAATAGTTCTTTGTGTTTATAAAGAGTTGCTTACTTTCAGATTTGATAGAGATGAAAATAAGCGAAAGAGGTTCATCTGACTTTGAGCAGTGGCATGGACCACATGTGTTGTTTTTGGGTCACACTGTTGTCTGAATTCTAATAAAACCAGGGTCTGACTTGAACCAGGTTCATACTTTGAATGAGAGCATTGCTTTAAAAATAAAGTTAAACAACAGACAAGAGGATCTTGTTTGTGCAAACTGTTTTTTCCTTGAGAATTTGTATATGAGAGGAGAAAGGTAAAGTAACGAGTGGAGAATTACTTTTTCAAATACGTAATGAGCAAAGTAATTAATTACATTTTTGAACCAGTAATTAAGTAAAGTAATCAATTACTTTTTAGAAGTAATTTACCCAAAACACATAGAAAAACGATCTATGTCCAAATTCTCTTCCTACTCCCTAATTACTAAAAAATTAGTGTGGGACTATCTAGTGCCCTAGGTTTTAAGAGCAATTCAGACACCGTGCTCACTATTTTTTCTTTTCCAAAACGACATTAATGACGTCATAAATTTATTTTTATGAATTCACTGTTCTGATGATGACATTTTGGATGGTTTATAAAAAATTATCGAAATTCATTTTTTCACATGAAAAATAATGAAAACCCAATGCATTGTGGTCTATTTGCCAATCTAGAGAAAATCAATGCACACTGGTTTTTCACAGAGACTTCTGGGAAATTTCTCGGTCACTTTATTTTGGAATTGTAGAGTCAGACACCCTGACAAAATGGCAAATGCACTTTACAGTCCCATGAGTATCGAGTAGAGAAAGAAATCGGACACAACCACAGTCCAACACTGCTACACAGTAGCTCTCCATATAATTGGACATCAGGAAGCCCAACCAGAATTTATCCACGTGTGAAGGGCTTCGGATTATGAAGCACACAGTTATCATTTTAAATTAAGACTTTTGAATGCGCCTCATTGTGCAGACGATATGGGGGTTCGTTTCTGCTCCTGAACAACATCTGTTTCTATAGGCAGCATTGGGGACTCTTCCTCAGTGATCAGACCTGACGTGTTTGTGTCGGACGATGGAGGCTACAGTTGGATAAAGGCGCTAGATGGCCCTCATCATTATGCCATCCTGGACTCAGGGGGACTTTTGGTTGCGGTGGAGCACAGCCCCTCGGACACTATTAAGCAGATCAAGTGAGTTAAACTTAAGTTCACATTTCGCTTTACAATAGGCCCATCCAGAGTGTATCCTCCTGCCTTCTACCAACAGTGGCTGGGATAGGCTCCAGCAACCCTAAAGCGGGTTTAGAAGATGGACGGATGTATTTAAAATAAGAACTACATAAAGAATCAATTTTTGTGAAAAAATATTGCAATTTTGTTTCAGCAGATGAATAAAATAAATATTTCGTCCACTAAAGGGGTGAATAAATTTGACATGCTGCTGTAGCTACCGTATTTTCCGGACTATAAGTCGCCCTTTTTTTCATAGTTTGGCAAGGGGTGCGACTTATACTCCGCAGCGACTTATATTAGAAATAAAATGAAATAAATACATTGTTAACCCTCCTGTTATTTTCATTTGTGAGGAACAGAGAGGATGTTCCTGGCTAAATTTGATGTATGAGGTATGTTAAGTGTTAAGAGTATGTTAAGTGACTCAGAGAATCAGCAAACTTTTTTTACAGTAAGATCTTGAAGGCTAACAACATAATATTCTATTTTCCAATGATTTCATAGATTCATAAATGCGATAAAAATGACAACTGTTTCTACAAATACAGGATGAAAACAGAGTATTAGTTGGCCAATGATGCTTTATGAAAGGAATAAATAAATAAGTATGAGAAAGAATTACTGTGAAATTATGAGATAAACAGTCTGCTATGATTGTGTCATATGAGGTTGTGCAAGTTATTATATCTTGGTCTCAGATTTTGTCAAATAAATTTCCCGTCAAAATGCGACTTATAGTCCAGTGCGACTTCTCTGTGTTTTTTCTACTTTATAATGCATTTTTGGGCTGGTGCGACTTATACTCCGGTGCGATTTATAGTCCGGAAAATACGGTATATGTAATCTCACAGAGGATGCCAGCAGGTACCCAGTGTACAGGTGTACAGTCAGGAGCTCTATTTTCTTTGTAGTTTGTTTTTGAACGCTCTTGGATGTCCCAACAGATTTTCCACTGATGAAGGACAGTGCTGGCATGTATACAACTTCACCACAGAGCCCATCTTTTTCACTGGGTTGGCATCAGAACCAGGAGCTCGCTCCATGAATGTGAGCCTCTGGGGGTACCGAGACTCCTACATTAGCCAGAACTGGGTCTCCTTCACTATTGATTTCAGGGATCTTCTCACCAGAGACTGTGAGCCACTGTTTATAAAACATTTTCTTTTTATTTTTCATACGTACATTTCTTTCAGGTTATTCAAACTAATATTCTTTTGTAGGTGATGACAATGACTATGTGCAGTGGTTGGCCCACTCGGATGACATCAGTGACCCAACTGATGGCTGCATGCTGGGTTACAAGGAAAAGTTCCTGCGTCTCAGAAAAGACTCTGTTTGCTGGAACGGGCGTGATTATCAGGTCGCGTCACAGCCGACCCCTTGTGCTTGCACTCTAGATGACTTCTTGTGGTAAGATTGTCGACTATATGTCCCCCTTTTTTATGTTACACTCTGTTGTGGTAACTAAGAGGAAATCCTGTTCAACCGGTTTCTGGTTCTGTAAATGTATGTACAAATTAAGTATGTGTGTGAACCAACAAACAAAAATTTTCTGAGAAAAACAATATTTCTTTCTAAAGTGACTTTGGATACTACCGGGAAGAAAACAGCTCCAAATGTGTAGAGGAGCCAGATCTGCAACACAAAGTGTTGGAGCTCTGTCTACATGGCAAAGAGGAGCAACTGGTGACTAGTGGGTAAGGCAGTAACTTCACTGGTTAAGTGATCTTCATTATTTAATTCCAGTTCCTGAATCTGTACATCTTCCTCAAATGCCAGATAGTCTAATTTCAGTGTGTAGTAACCAACAGTAAATGTCTTTGGTCTACTCTTTAATTACTGACGCAGCATCAGATGAAAGGAATGAGAGTTTTGTTTATACATTTACCTTTAAAAACAGCTTGAAAGAAGTTTAAACTTTTATTTTCAATCTCAAAAATCAATCATTTCCTTTACAAATGATTGTTTGACTTGATGAACAAACTTGGATTAGAACCTTTTTTTTTTTAACAAAATAGATTTTAACATTGTTTGTTTCTGATTCAAAGGTACAGAAAGATCCCTGGAGATAAATGTGTAGGAGGACAGACGCCAAAGCGTGAAGAGATTGACCTCAGTAAAAGGTGTGTCAGTGACATGGTGGAGCTACACACTTTGGTCAGTAAATTTGGAAACCATCGCCGATGTTTAATCTCGCACTCTCACTGCAGTATTTGTTCCAGAGCAACAACCTGTGTGATGCGTTTGTCTGTTTCGTGTTTTTCACAGATCGGAGGTCATTCTTCAAAGTCTGTAGCTATAATAGTAGCAGTTGTCGTGATTATGCTGCTTAGCATTGCAGGTGGAGTGGTCTTTGTGAGGAAGTATGTGTGCGGTGGCAGGTGATTGTTTCTAGACCTTCTTCATTTTATTCAAAATATCTGAGTCAGGCATCACAAATGAGTCCTCTGACCATGTTCTGAATCATTTCCTGCAGGTTTTTGGTCCACAGGTACTCTGTACTGCAGCAGCACGTCGAAAACAATGCCACTGATGAGATGGACGACGAGCTTGAGATCAACCACACTCAAAACGGCAAAATAGAGTTTCACGATGATTCGGATGAGGTACGATTAACTCCTCTGAGGAAAACGTGAGGATATTTTTCCAGCAGCTGAATCTCGGCTGACAGTCAGCCATCAACAGAGGGGGGGTAGTAAAAGTTCAGACTTTGTTCTAACTGCAATCCTGTGGTGAAACATTATGATTTGGGAAATACCAAAGTCTTGAAGTTTCCAGAATTTCTTCACAACAATGCTAAAGACCGTTAAATGATTAACTCAAGAGACTGCAGCTAACTGGTGCTGCACCATAAATGGATCATGTTTTATGTCAAAATAAACACAGATAATATCAGTACCTTCATTTTTAGTGTTTGTTCAGATTATTGTGTCTCGAGGTTGAAGTAGAGCAATGTCAACAAAAAATGTTAGATTTGTTTTATATATAGTCATTGCATAGTCAATAATGTAATCACACTTTGCCCGCTTTTCAAATGCTGTGGGACTTGACTATTAACAGTGGCTCCACAAGATGAGGGGAAAACAGTATGCTTAGAATTTCTCAGTCTCTTCTATTTTAATGATTCTATTGATGCCTGTTTACCTCAATCTGATGAAGACAAATAATTTTATCATTTCATGCTCATTTTATGCTGAAAACCAAAGCTTGTCACTTCCCGCCTGGATTACTGCAACTCCCTTGTTTTTGGTTTACCACAAAAAACTCTACGAAAACTACATTATGTTCAGAACTCAGCTGCCAGAATTATCTCTCAAACACCTTCCATCCAACACATCACACCTGTTCTGCAGCAGCTCCATTGGCAACCAATCACACACCGGATTACATACAAAATACTTCTCCTGACTTTTAAATTCATCCACAACCTTGCCCTCTCATATCTATCAGATCTTCTTCATGTCGCCACTCCCACCCGTACCATCAGATCCTCCTCCTCCCTTCATCTGGATGTCCCCACTGCTCGCCTTGTCACTATGGGGAGCAGAGCTTTCAGCTGTTCTCCCCCAGGCTCTGGAACTCACTGCCTCCTGGCCTCAGAAACATTGGCTCTCTCTCACAATTCACCAAGAAATTAAAAACTCACCTTTTCCAAATTGCCTATTTCCCTCCATAACTTATTCATGGACTCTTTTAAATGTCTATTTTTTTTTCTTTTATTGTTTTTATTTTTATTTTCACTTTTATGTACGGCACCCTTGGGTTCCTAGAAAGGCGCCTTACAAACACAATTTTTTATTATTATTATTTACCTAGACATATTTTGACAACTTTAGTTAATTCAAGTTACTTGAGTAACCATATTAACAAAGTGTGTAAACAAGTGTATTTGCAAATGAGCCACCGTAGTTTGTGTGCACGACTATATTGGTTATCTGGGTTTGAGTGTTTTGTTTTTTCTCCTCTTTAAACAGGACATGCTCGAGTGACATCAGTCCTCTGCGATGCAGCTCAGTAAGACCCCTCCTGTCCAGCCTGTGGCCGGCCACTGTTCCTGTAGCTCTCGTCTCCAGCTACACCTTCCCTTTACCCTCTTGTAGAAGCTTCAGCATCGGCTATAAAGTCTGTGTCACATCGCACTGCTGTCAAAATGAAGCCTGATGAATGAATGTACTTCTTACATTTACTTCTAATACCTCCACAGTCGGGGAGTTTTGTACTTCAGCTACTAGTTAACGGGTTTGAATCTTATAGGTATTTATTTTAGGGTGCAAAAACGAATGCAGTAACTGCTTAACTGCTGAAAAAGCCAGAGAAATACATTGCACTGTTTTACAGGTTCTGCCTCCTTCATGCCGGGCGGGGTATGCTCCTGAAAGTACTTTTAATTTCTGTCAAATGTTTTTGCCCTTCTTTATTTTTAGTTTTTTGTGTGCACTTGTACATAAACACATCATTTGGATTCTCTGTGTGAGAGTAGTCTGGTGGGAGTGACAACGGTTGCATTGAGATTTATGTTCATTAACCCCTATATATGGTAAAACCTCACTACGTTTTTTTATTTTAGATATTTAAGAAAAATGTCCACAAATGGCCATGATAAAGGAAAAAAAAACACACATAACACAAAGACATGCCTGTAGGCTTTTGCTGCGTCATCACATTAGGATTTATGATTGAAATAAAACTGCTCACAAACATTCTGTTTACTAGCATAGGTAGACTTTGTATATTTTGGATACTGTCCGTGCAAGGTAATTTATCTTTTTAGCACAAATGTTTCTGTGTTTTATGAATGACAGCATATTTGAGGAAAACACAGCATTGCCTCAGTGTGCAGGAGAATGGCGGCATATGTGTCTCATCACAGTTTGTCAGAAACTTTAAATGCAGTTCAAGCTGCTGAAAGCACAAAGAACTTTTTCTGTGAAGAGTTCGTCTGTGAACGATTTTCTTAAAAGTGAGATTTTTTTTCGTCCTATATAGCCATGTTGGTTATATGTATGACCAAATGCATTAATATGAAAGCAATGACAAAAGGCAATCACTGTAAATAGTAATAGTTGCAATACCAGCATTTTTTCTGAATTATTTCAAATCACTGGGTTATTAAAGGTTCCTCATCGTGTATCATACAGCCAAGCTTTTTTTTATTTCATCTCTTCTTCAATTTGATTCTTTTGTGAATTTTTTTCCCTTTAAAGAAATGTTCCTTGTGTTTTTTTTTTTTTTTGTTGTGTTCAGAACATTGTCCTTATATAGGTTTAACATGTTTAAAGTGGTTCGAAGTGCAGAATGTAGGAGTTTGTTAACAAGTGCCTGGTGTGAGAATCTGGCATATTGCTGCTGTCCATCTACTGATCATTTGATATCATTTACTGCATAATTGGTCAGTCATTATGTTACAAATGCATCCAAAGTATCAAAATGCTAACTTTGAGCTGAACATTAGTCTCTACATAAAATTATGGTTAAGCTGCAAAATTTAAATCAGGTAAATTCTTCAAGCAGAATAACCTCATTCGTTTGACAAATTGATGATTTCAGGATTTGACTTTATTCAAATAACTGCTTTTCTCTGGAAAACACTGGATACAATTATTTCATGCCTTTTGCATTTTTCTTGTTGTAGTTTTAAAAAACCTTCTGTTTGACTTTTTCTTTGCTTTAATGACAAACTACTTTTGTGAAGGCTCTGTAAATATAAAAAAAGTTTTCAATTTTGAAAGTTTTCTCATTTCTTTGGGTTTGACATTAAACTCGTGCATTCTTCTGTCATTTGTTGCTGATTCATTCTTTCGCATGAACAGAAACCTATGAACAAACATCTAGAAAAAGCTTCCAATAAATGTATTAAAATGAATTCTTAGCATAGATCTAAACCTATATACATTATTTTACTTTTGAGACGTGTACATTGTTTATTTCAGAATTAACACCACGTGCTTCACTACACATATTCCATGTTTGCCTCTAAGTCACATCAGAAAACACTAAATTTGTCCTTAAGTAATTGTATTTAGTGCCATATGCTGATATGTGGAAACACTGAAAGTTTTCTGTCCTTTTGGAAAACATATATGCAGCGTTTTTTTATTATTTTTGTATTTTTTTCTGTACTGCCTTTTTATTCTATTACATTCTAATATTCATTATTTTTTTAATTGTTTGAAATGTAAGATAGATAATGTTAAGGAAACTTTAGTTGGTTATTATGAAAAAGAATGGAAAATTAAACTGCTTCAAAAACCAAAATTACGAACTTATTTGCAAATTAAGGACACATTTTGTGCTGAGCCACATGTTATGTACAACTTAAAAAGAGGACAAAGATCCTTATGTGCTCAACTTTAAGCAGGAGTGCTCCCCCTACAGGTGGAAGTAGGGCGCTTTAAAGGCGTTCCTGAGGAGGAAAGACTGAGGTCTGTGAGCTGCAAGTGGTGGAGGATGAATTTCATTTTTTGTTTTATTGTCCTTTGTACGAAAAACAGAGACTTTGTATGTATGAGGTAATAGAAAAGAAATATCCTGATTAGTTTTGGTTATCTGAAGATAAAATCTTATGTTGGCTTTTTGAAAATGAATTTTTTTGTTTGGCAAATTTTATGTCAAAGGCATGGACAATAAGAATAGACACTTTGTATTCTGTTAGACTCTGACTAGGGGGGTTATTGGATTTTTGTGATGGGCATGTTTCTATAATGTTTTATGTATTTTGTCTTTCAGTGTCAAATAAGCCCGTGTGGGCTGGGCACATTAGTGCATGACACTTAAATAAAATAAAAAAAATATTCATACCTGTTATATGGTGTACTGTTGGCACTGCATGTTTTATTGTATTGTGTTTGTGTGAATCTGGAATTAATTCTATTTATCCATTCATCTGCAGCAGAAAGTTCCAGTGAAACCCTTTTTCTTATTTCTTTAACATTTATTTTGGTAATATGCTTCCTTTCTTTTTACAAATAGAGAAAACCAAACAATTTGGTAAATCAGAGTTAGTGATAATTTGGAGTAAAAACACAGTCATCCAACCCAATGTTTTCAGATTCGATACAAAAAGTTTCCTTCTGCGTCAAAGTAATCGTTCCCAATCTTCTGAACAGGTGGGGGATTTTTTACTTCCTCCAGCAAGTCTGATAGTTGTTCTTCTGTCAACACCTGCCCGTCCCAGCTCCATTCGTCCTCCTCTGTGGGACTTTTTTCTGTGGTGCTCTCTGCTGTTCTGATCACAGCAGCATCTTCAGCCACCTGAGTTTTCAGCTGAGGTGAAGGAGCATTAACAGAAGCAGGAATTTGAACAAGGGACCTCGAGGCATCATATTTTACCAATGGAGTCTGACCAGACGAGGGCACTAAACTGTTTTTACCCCCAGATGGGAGCATGGTTGACTTGTGGTTCCCTGGTAATTTTTTCAAGTTGTCCTGCTGTGTCCCTGCACCTGGAGGCAGACTCTGCAAGCCAAGTCTAGCCATCACTTTAGCATCCTGCTTGGTCTTTTTATCAGGAGATGGCATGAACTTGCTCCTGAGGACTCTCCGGATTTCTTCAGGGGTGGCAGAAAAGCCCTCAGCGAGGCGTTCGACAGACCATTCATCCGGCTGATTGTTCTTAAGATATCTGAAAATTGGACAGGAATGTGGGTCAAGTGGAAAGTCTAAGGTTGTTGTTTGTTTGTTTTGTAGATTGGACAGTTCCCTTACCTAATTTGATCAATAGCCTCCCAGGTTAACCTCCTTTCTGGAGCTCCTGCTGGAGTCATTTTTCTCCTCATTATGTGATACTTAACAGTCTTCTGTGCCTTCCTTTCTTTGCTGCAAAATAGGGCAGAAATTGTTGAGAAATCTACACATAAAATAAAACAACAACAAAAGATAACCTTAGCAGATTGAGTTTTGTATCTAAAAGAGCGATCATACTCGAAAAATGCCTGGAACTTCTCCTCCACATCTTCCAGATCCACGTCTCCATCGTCAGCAACATCATCTCCGGATGTAGGCCCGTTTGATTTCGTGTCTCCGTGCTCGGGATTGTGTCCCTTCCATGCCCTGCCGATCCCTCTGCTTGCAAGTCTACAGCTAAAATAATTAGCTGAAGGAGTCACTGATTGGGAACCAGACCTGGAAAAATGGCAGAGGACCCGAAGAGTCCTGCTGGCCATGCTCCTTGTTACTTGTATTCCACGCGGAGGAAACAAAAGTAGCCCGTCCGCCCTCGGATCCTGCCTGGTGATGTTTAGTTGGCCTATTTAGATTTGTTTTTGTTCAGTTGTTATTGCAAGTTACATTTATTTTTTACACCAGTCCCAAATGTAGCGATAATCTACACTTGACATTTGTTTACTCTCTGCGTCTATTCCCGGAAGTGTTTCCGGAAGTCTGAAGTTTAAAGTGTGTTTTTTTTTAACGGTGCTGCCCCCTTGTGGAGAGTCTATGGCTACAAAACGCTTATGAAACCATTTACATTTATTAAGTATACATTTTTTTTCTAAAAATAAATGTAAAAAATGAAAAGTAGAAAAATATTTTAAAAACATGCAAAGAATTTCACAAAAACACAATAGGGACTGGTAAAGAAAGTGCTGTACAACCTGCTGCACACAATACATTTTTTGTGATTCATTTTTTTCTCTTTTTCTTAAGGATTTATAGACAGTCATAGTGGGACCATGCCTGAATGTTAAGCACTGATGTGTTATTTATTTGTTTTCTTGTCCACAGAGGTAGTATTTCTGCATCTTGAAATCTATTTCTCACAATTTGTCACAGATTGTTTTAAAATATCATTTATGTGCTTTAAATGTAATGTGAAATCAGGGCACCAGACTAATCCGTCAACTTTAAAATTGAAACTGTACTCTAGTTTGTCTTGTTTCTGCCTGTTGGGGAGGACAACAAGACAGTCTATTGTGCAACTTCTGTGACCCTGTGCACTCTGCCCTGCTGAAGTCCAGCTGGAGAACCAAATACAGATGCAGTATGGCAGCACACTTTTCATAATGCAGTGGAAAATCACCACCAAACCTGAAGAGTTTTTGTTTTTTTCCCTAAGCCTTGAAAAAGTAGACTTTGGGTTTTCTTTATGAGCTCAGCATGGGCTTCCCATGTCAGGTTACCTCTGATGTTGCCTATAGGTATATACTTAGGACAACCATAGCTTGGTGTTCTGTTTCTTTGAATTTAAAAATGAAAAAAGAAGGTAAAAAAAGAATGTCACTACAGCATCTAGGCTTACTTTGAAACAATTAGATTCTTAACTGTGTCAGAGAGTTGAATGACTCCATCTGCTGGGGAGCAGAGGTAATGCAGCCTGCGCAGTCCCCGCAGTCATGTGCCACGCAGCTGTGCACCTCCTCCCAACCGCCGTTGTTTCATTTGCGCCATTTTGTCCGCTCACTTTGTTGATTGGGTTTTAGCGAGCTGTACTAGAGCCAATCAGAGGGAAACCGGACAGCGAAGCTACGGTAAGGGAGCCACGATTGAAGGCATTGGTAGTTGTCAGCACGGATTGGTTTGTCATGGACCAACCAAATTACTAACCCTGCTAACTGCAAAAAAATCAAAATTGCTGTTCGAGTTTGACCGCTTTGTCCTGGTTCTGTTAAGTTCTCAACGGCCTCGAAATGATCTATGTTAACTGCAGCGGGGTAACATAATCTCTGTTGGTCTGACGTTAGCTTACGCTAAAATAAGAACTCCCAAACAAAGAAAGGGCATATAATGTTCCCCTAGTTCCACCCGTTTGTCTCATCGACCTAGCAAATATTTAACAACTGGGGAAACGCCAAAGCCGTCAAAACCGATCGATTGTCCCCATACTAAAAATTGAGCATCCATTTTGTTCTTTCTAGAATTTACCATGGTGTTTACCTAGCTTTGGCGCTAAGCTAAGCTAGGTGGTCGTCTTCCAAACACAGCTAACGGGTGATTTTTATAGCATGTTTTAATGTATCTTAATACACATTGATCAAATAAAAAATTCAATATACGACTCAATAAAAGCCAGTGTTACGAAATAAAATTATAAAAAATGGCGATGATTACGTTGTCAAATAAGGCACTACATTTTTAGTAGAAAGAAAAATGCTTGATTAAATTAGATTAAAAAAACTGATAACATCCCTTTTAAAGGACATTGTATATTTAGGCTAAACTGTTTGTGTTTTTTCTTTTATTAGAGGACTGCGTCAAAAAGCAGCAGCGATGGAGCAGTACACGTCTGCCACCACTACGACAGGGGAGCAGATTGTTGTGCAGACCGCCAACGGACAGATCCAACAGCAGGTGAGCGCGCGCGTGCGCCAGCCGAGAAATCAAATCAAACTTTATTTATAACGCATTTTCCTATAAAAACACAACACAAAGCGCTTTACATTAAAACAAAATTAATCATACAAAAATGAAAAGAACCCCCTCCCCAAACCTTAACACACACACACACCCCACCCCTTTCAAACCTTCCACCTCCTGGCTAATGGGGATGGGCAATTGGAAATAGGCTGAGCACGAAAGCCAAATATTGGTTGAGTAAAACCTAATATTTGGGACCTCCCTCTCACAGTGAATAGCTGCATAGCCAGCCAAATACAGAATCACAGGCAGGAACCAGCCTCAACACCACAGCTAAGTGGTGATGCATGTCTGCAGCCCAGAGGGGGAGATCCCAACTGAGAAAGGACTTCAGGACTTTGTAAACACAGCAAACTTTTTACAAGGTGAACCAGATTAGTTGACTTGACCTGTTTTGTTCCTTTCGTGACAGTCAAAAAAATATACAATTAACCAGGTTCATTTTTTCAGTATTACACAAACATTTATTGATAAAACAGATTTGTACATTTAAATAGTGTTGCAGAGTGATTAACTAAAAAGTAAATCTTACATTTTTGTTATTCTATGTCTTTCATCAAATTTCATATGCTTGCACTCAGATTTGTCATATTTTATGTAATTTTTTGGTTTAAAGTGCGACTCTTCTGTAGTATTCAATTCTGGTTTCTGAGCAGCCCACTACACACTATTAATTGGGTGTGTAACAATAATCCACTTAATGGATTAATCTATTTAAATTCCAATGATCTAATTGCATCAATCTGTCTGAGGCAAGTTGTTAATCAAATCAGTCTATACCCTTATAAAATCTTTTCAATATGAAATAAATCAATTATATCGATCATGGAAAATACTAATTGGATTGAGACATGCCATGTTTATTTTTTTTATAACAACCAAGTGCCATCACATCAAACAACACACGTGATGCAGCCAAAAATGGTCAATCCATCACTACAGTCCACTGTGTGGAAACACTTTGAACTTTGCCAAGACATGGGACCATACAGTGTGCTGGAATATTCTAAAAATGTTCCCTTTGGATTATTTTGATGTGGCAAGACAGCGGTGGGCTTAACTTTATGAAACAAAAATGTGAATGGATTTCCCATTAATTCTTGTTTACTTGTTTGTATACATATGTAATTTACACTTGATTTTCTGGCAATAAAGACAAAGAATCTTGAAAACCTCACCTGCACTGTTCAGTACTTAGGTAGAGTCACACTGGTTGAATTTTTAGATAAAGATGTCCTGACCCATTTTAGGTCAGTGAATCGGATCGTTCAAAATAAACCAACATCGACTATGAATCATATAAGCAAGCACAAATTATGATATGAATCGACCCCTAATATTAATACAATTCTGACATCTGCTTCCTGACCACTTTCACTGTTTTCTTGCCTCGAGTAAAGTTAGTCTTTAGTCAGATTGTTTAAAAGTCTCTGAATCAGAATGTGGGCTTTTATTTTTTTAAGACCTTAGTTTAAAAGCAGCTTAGCCAACTTAAAAAATAAATGTATATCTTCGGAATATATTTTGAACAACAGTGACAACCAAATGCTTTAGTGATAGTGTCAATTGTATAAGATAAGAGAAAGATAAATGTATCTATATGCTCACAGTGTATTCATCTTTTGACGTCTGAAGTTCTTGGTAGGTGGGCTGGGTATCACCCAAAATCTTTAGAATCGATTCTATTTACAATTTTTTTTATTTTTTTTGATCCACCCAATTCAATTCAATATTGAATTGACACAGATTCCACCTTTATACATATTTGTATGAATATACAACAATAATCTATATATGTTTTATAGATATTCATATTAATCTGATGCAGTTCATACACTGTAAAATTGTGCTGATCATTGTGTTCTGCCTCTCCTGTGGTGCGTTTCAGTTTGGCCACTAGGTGGAGTTGTGCTATAGCATTACTCTTTATCCCAGTAGGTTACTTTAACCCTAGACCATTTTCACCACAAAAAGTTACACCACTACATTTGCTGGGTAATTTATACCCGATCTTATATACCCAATAAAATGGTTAAATATATATATAAATATATATATATATATATATATATATATATATATATATATATATATATATATATATATATATATATATATATATATATATATATATATTTTTTTTTTTTTTTTAAAGAATTTGTTAAATTCATGTATGTGAATATATAAAGCTGTCCATTTCGTCAGCAATGGATGTTAAGGTCTGGGAAATTCCATTATATGTTAGCATCAAGCTAGCGGACCTTTGCTTTACTGCAGTTTTGCGTTAGGTCATCGGAAAAGGACCGGTATAAAAGATCAATCTCTCCTTTTATGGATCGATTATTGATTTATTAATCGTGGATTATCCTTGGAGGGAAAAAATGGTTAACAGGAAATGAATCTGTGAAAGAAAATAATAGTCTTTCAACTCTAATTGTACAGCTTAACATTGTTGCCCATAGTGATAAGGTAATTCAATCCAGGCCAAAGAAAGCCATAGTTTTCTTAAAATATTTAAACAATTTGTGGCTGAAATGTTTTTGTCTGAGACTGTATTGTCCTGCGTTGCCTGCAGACACATGGCACAGTGACGGCTGTGCAGCTGCAGACAGATGCACCAGTGGTGACTGCGTCTGGCCAGCAGGTGCAGACTCTCCAGGTAGTTGTGTCACTGCTGTAACAGTCTGACATCTACCAGTCTGCACGTAACACCCAGGGGTGTTTGTATCTATTTATTTGTCCTAATTCATATGTGCCGTTTGGTTCATCCTCTCCCCTTCAGCATGCCCTGCAACTACCTGAGCTGCATGCTCCTCAGCGCAGTGCTTCGCGCCAGCCTCTAAAATGATGCTTGTGCTGTCATGGCTTTAAAGCATCACTGTGTATGTGAGATGTTTTCACAGAACAATCACCTTTTTAGTTTGTGAGAACATCGTTTGAAGCACCAGTTGTACAGGTGGACATTAAAAGTTAGCAAAGAAATACCTTGAGTTTCCGCTATGAGTAGCATGTATCATGATCATTTTCGGCAGACATCTCCTCCTTAAACTGTATCTTTGCCATTTTTTTCTTTTATTTTTTTGATCCACAGTCTGGTATTTTTTGCTTTCACACGTATGTTGTGCCCATTTTAAAGTTGAATGAGCTGCATGTGCCAAATGTTTTTTTCTTCATCTCCATGCTTTTAGCAAATTAAACCTAGACCTAGTTCTGAGTACTTTTGAAATGTAATAAAATCAAACCTCATGATAAGATGGTTTGAAAAGAAAGTACATACTGTCTTAAGTTTGGATTTATAGTAAAAGCGCACGATTTCATGGTTTTGACGTTTCATTCGCTTTTGCATCTCTCATGTGATGTGGCTTGCATGCTGCCCTGTGAGTCACTTGTTTCTTCAGAGCTTCTGCAACAACTCTGTTTGTCTCTGTAGGTCCAAGGCCAGCCCCTAATGGTTCAGGTGAGCGGTGGGCAGCTCATCACTTCGTCAGGCCAGCCCATCATGGTGCAGGCCATGTCTGGAGGTCAGGGTCAAACCATTATGCAGGTTCCTGTGTCTGGAGCTCAAGGACTGCAGCAGGTAAAGAAAAAAGCCTGGTGGTTGAACATCTTAGTCTTAGAAACGTGAGACTCTATTGGTAAAGGAGAATCCAAGTAATGGTTTTAGTTTAAGGAAAGCTTGCAGTGACAACCTTCTAACTTCACTTGATAATAGTTAAAAACAGACCCCTTGCGTGTGACATTACTGCAGGGGTCTGTGTAATAGATATTTCTTCCGCAGACCAACTCATTTGCCCTTTAAACATATGTAATCATATTACAGCGAGGTGTTGACAGTATGGAATCGCTGAATTTTCTTCTCCTGTGCTGCTGTGCCCTGGAAAACGTGTCTGTGTGTAGATCCAGCTGGTACAGCCAGGTCAGATACAGTTGCAAGGTGGCCAGACTCTTCAGCTCCAGGGTCAGCAGGGTCAACAGCAAATCATCATTCAGCAACCGCAGACAGCCATCACAGCCGGACAGAACCAGGTAACTCATCAACTCTCATCAACTCAACTTAACACTCTAACTGCTTATCTGTTGGTCCAAATCTGACTTATGCTTCAGGGCATTTGTTTAAGTTGGATATTGACAGAATTGAATTCCAGGTCAAGCAGTTAGACATCATTAAAAAAATATATGCTGATCATTTTTGGAGGGAATTTTATTAGTAAGATTTATTTTCCTTGACCTCTCCTCTGATACAGGGGCAGCAGATCAGTGTGCAGGGTCAACAGGTGGCACAGACAGCTGATGGACAGACCATCGTGTACCAGCCGGTCAACACAGATGGATCTGTCCTGCAGCAGGGTGAGCCCAGCCTCCGCCACTCTATTTTTAAAGCTTTATAGACCGCAGCAGCATTGAACAGCATGTCTCACATGAGATGATTATTCTTTTGTCGTGCAGGAATGATAACAATTCCAGCTGCCAGCCTGGCAGGAGCTCAGATTGTACAGGCAGGGGGTGCCAACACAAACACTACCAACAGTGGCCAAGGCACTGTGACCGTCACCCTGCCCGTCTCCGGCAACATGGTCAATGCAGGTGGAATGGTCATGGTAAGACCCTATGCCGTGGTACCCAACATCATACCCCCCCTGCCCCCTCTTTCCTTTTTCTAGACTAA
Source organism: Oryzias latipes (assembly GCF_053564925.1). Taxonomy (NCBI): domain Eukaryota; kingdom Metazoa; phylum Chordata; class Actinopteri; order Beloniformes; family Adrianichthyidae; genus Oryzias; species Oryzias latipes. Next base: position 25,498,823 of record NC_136243.1, on the reverse strand, counting down.
CACCAGGGTGCGAGGTGGGTCAGTGGATCTTTTAGATTGTGATTGTAATGTTGGCAACATAATCTTGATAATTCAAGGGTTACTAATTTATAGGTTTGCACTAACCACCTCTTGTAGAGCACGAGTACCGGCAGAAGCATTTTTACTCTCCAGGAATAAACAACCTTTTTTAAAACTAACTAAAGACATTCAGTCAACACACTCTTCTTCTCTGTTTTCATGTGAAGTTTAATTCATTCACCATAGACATCTATGTACATCTATCCAACTCAACAGCTGTGTGTGTGAGCATACACTATGAAGATATAGAGGTCTAAACACTGTATGCTTTCTTTGGGGCTTTTTTGTAGATGGTTCCTGGAAGTGGAGGAGTTCCCACAATGCAGCGGATCCCCCTGCCAGGGGCTGAGATGCTGGAGGAGGAGCCTCTGTATGTCAATGCCAAACAGTACCATCGTATTTTGAAGCGAAGACAGGCCCGAGCCAAACTGGAGGCTGAGGGCAAGATCCCCAAAGAGAGGAGGGTTTGTAAAATTTGTCATTCTAGATTATTAGTTTGTATTAACAAACAACACTTGTCAATAAGTGAAGTTGACACATTTTAGGAGGAACCTAAAGCGTAAAAGAGGCTCTTTGTGATGACTTCATGTAAATCTCTAGATCATCAATCACAAAGCTCGGTCATTAGCTTAGCGTATTTCAAGAAAGAATCAGAAAGCGAGGAGAAAAACCCGTAGCTAACTTGGTAATTGGTAAATGTTTCTGAATGTCATTATTAAAAGAAATATTTTGTTAGCAGAAGTATCTACACGAGTCTCGCCATCGTCACGCTATGCAACGCAAGCGAGGAGATGGAGGCCGTTTCTTCTCCCCGAAGGACAAAGAAGATGCATTGGGCTTATCGCAGGTAAGATCAGATGTTTTTTCAAAGCTTAATGAAGTACCTGTGAGAGTAGCTTAGCTTTTACTGCTGATTTTTATTCATGGATGTATGTATTTGCTCTGTTGGTGCTGGAGCAGGATCTTTCTCAGTCTCCACCAGATGAGACAGTAGCTCAGATGATCCGGGTGTCATAGAACCATCGCCGCCATCAACCCTTTCAGCTGAACTCTACCCTGCCAGAGATCCTCCATCCCAGTGGACATCTGGCACACTTCATGTCATCTGTTCTTCTTTCTGCCCCGCTGCACCAAATACCTCACCAGGGTTTTCCTTGTGTCTCTCATCCTTTTGACTGGTCTTCCAGGGATCTGGTTGTGCAGTTGCTCACCCAGTGGACTTTTCTGGTATTGAAATTAAAACGGAAGGGCATCATCATGCTCAGCTTTCACTGCCGAGCTCCAAAGACCAGTTTTTAGTTTAGTTAAGGACCTGTTTGGACGATAATGGAACATGGATTTGTTGCTCAACATTCATGGAGATTAAATTACTGCCATGAAGCCATACTCTGTCAAATTTTGGTCTAATGGTAGGAAATTCAAAATGTTATTTCCTGCTGAAAATTTCCCCTCCTTTTTTTGTATTTGCAAACGACAGCAGTTTTCTTATTGTTGGAAACACAAGTATTTTCTCTACACTGCTGTTCTGTACCATTTTTGTGATGCCCTTTATAATGTAGTTATATCAGCTCATGTTTTGTGTGGTTGGATCCCATTATCTGCTGTGTTGAACCCGATGTTTGGTAGTAATATGTAGATAAAGACAATATGTTTGTTTTTTCTTCACCACTGTGAATAAAACAAACCCCAGTTCTGTGCATGCTTTTTATGCAGTTGGTAAGTTGTTTTTTTTAAGGAAAAAAAATACAGTTTTCTATCCTTGTATTAGTCTGATTTTGGTCTTTTCTTTTCATCTGTTGGTTCATTGTTTGGTCTTTTCATTGTAGATAGTTTTTTTTTAATTGCCATCAGATGCAGTTGTGCAATTTTATTTTTTATAATGAAAGAGGAGTGGACATGAATCCTAAAAATAACATTTTTATTAAGTTATTAAAGGCTGTTTGTGGTTATTTCATAATATATTTTATACTTTATTTCTTTAGTGAGGACTACTACTGTGAATAAATGTACCGGTACACCTTTTTTTGTTTTGTAATGAAACAAAATATGTTTGGCCTTTAAAGTCCCACTTCAAATATCTTTTCGATCTATTTTAAAAGCGTTTCCAGTGGTCTTTTATTTATCATTTTGCCATTTTTAGCTAAAAAATTAAACAAATGTGTCATTTTCTACAACATAGTTTCTGCAGGAGTTAATCAAAAATTCACCTCGGGGTTGTGGGCACCACAGTTACAGGGACACGTTGATTGGTCAAGATGCATTATGGGATATGTGGTGTTATCCTAAAGCCTCAGGCTCTAAAGTCTTATTTTGGAAATTGAACTGCACCATCCTTGAGCATGCGGAAGTGATTTTTGAAATTCATTGCTTAACAATTTATTGTAATAAACACTAGCTGAACCCTCATTCTGCAACAATTGGGAACTTTTGAAATACGAACTTGTCAATTTTATTTTAGAAAATATAGCTCTGACTTGACGAAAAAAAAGAAAAGCTGATGAGACAGAAGTAATACAAGACTGCACTTCTTACATCTTAACCAACAAAGGTCTTTGATGAAACAGACAAGACAGCTTTAATAGATTTACAGCACAAGTTAGATGACATAAGCAAAAAGCTGAAGGAGCATTTATCGATTGATCTATTGATTTAGGAGGAGGTGGATTGAAGGAGAGCAGAACTCAGACTATTTTTTCAGGCTTGAGAAACACCAGTCCAATATTAATTCTATTTTACAATTAAATATGAATGAGGTTATTTATGATGATAAAAATACTATGACAAAATATTGTTCTGATTTTTATTGTAAGTTTTATTCTTCCAACTTCCCTTACCTTTCTTAACTCTGTCAGTAACATTACTCAAGTGAGTGAAGCAAACAGTGTCTGTTGTGATGAGGTCATTTCTTTGAATGAGGTCACAGATGCTATGAAATATATTTAAAAATAAAGAAACCTCCTGGAACAGACGACCTTATTGTCACTTTCTATAAACAGTTTTCTGACAATTAAGCTCTATTTTTACAAAAGGTTTTTAAGGAAAGCATCGACAAATATGCGCTCCTTCCTACTTTATCTCAAGGACTGATTACCTTGATTCCTAAACCTAGAAAGGATCCTCTTTTCTTAGTTGGCGACCGATCACCTTATTGAATTGTGATTATAAGAAATTGGAATTCTTTGGAATATTTGATTCTTGCAAATAGAATACAGCCTGTCTTGGATACAATTATTGACAAAAATCTGGATTTTTGCAAAATCGTCATATTTCAAATATATATTAGATTACTCAGAACTTGTGCAGGATGACAGTGTCGAATGGAATGGAAACAAGTTTATTTCGAATACATAAAAAACACACATTTAAAAAAAAAGGAGAAAATAAAGAAAACGTTCACACTCGAGAGAAAAAAGATTATTATAAACACAAACAGAAAAAACATGAACACATGTGTTATGAACAATTATACAACTATACATATTCCAAAAGGAGTGAGAAGAAGTATTTACTTATATAAACTCACCTCCTATTCCTCATCAATATTAACTACATTAGCAAGCAGCTTCTTTATTTATATAAAATGTTTTATAATATAATCTATGTGGCTATAAAATATAATAATTTTTCTAGAGTCCTGTCATAAATACTGAGAATAATCTACAATTGAAAAATACTATGCGCATATTAAGATAAAAATAATATACCCATACATTTAATGTACATATGTATACTTACATATATATATACATCATATGTCCATCCGATATATTTGAATATCGTTTTAAAACCTTTTTTTTAAATCCTATTTTAAACATGTTTATGTTTGGACATTGCTTTATTTCTGCTTCTGTACTGTTCCACAGTTTTGCTCCACTAATAGAAACACTGAACATCTTCTATTTGTGCGTGCTTTGTTTGTGTAAAAATTCTGTTTTCTTCTCAAATTGTACTCTCCCTCTCATTTCATGAATAATTATTGCATATTTGTTGGTAGCATGCTATATGTGGCTTTGAACATGATTAGTGCTGTACGCAGCTCCACCAGATCTGTAAGTTTCAATCATTTTGATTGCAGGAATAATGCATGTGTATGATCAAGATAACTCACATTATGTAAGTCTCATTCTTTTAGACTTTTAAAAAGCGTTTGATTCTTTGGAACACAATTTTATTATTGCTGCTTTTTAGGTCAATTCTTCTGCAATGCTGTTCAAACTTTATATTTCAATAGTAATAGTTCCATAAAACCCGCTAGCAGAACTTCTTCTAGAATCTTTTAAAAACGTGGGGTTAAGGCAGGGATGCCCCTCATCGGTGTATCTGTTTCTTCTTTCAGTACAACTCCTCAACTTACATATCCAACTCAGTCCATTAAAGGGTTTAATTGTTGCTTAGAGGGAACTATTGATAAGTCAACTTGCAGACGATGCTGCTCTCTTTCTTCAGGATACTTCACAAGTAGTTGTGGCAATTGACATAATCCTATCCTTTTCTAAAGCTTCTGGACTTACTCCTAATTTAAACAAATGTGAAATTCTGCCTGTGGTTTTCAAATTTACAAAAGATATTCAATCCAAATCTTCTAAAAATGTCTCCCCTTTAATAGATAAAACCCAAAAAAACCCTTATCCAATGGCTGCAAAGAGATCTATCTCTGAAGGGCAGAGTTCTGCTTACAAAAGCAGAAGGGATCTCTTGTTTGACCCATTCTGCTCAATCTTTACAGGTTAATAACCCAATCTGCAATGCAATTAATAAAATATTCTATACATTTTTATGGAGAAGTAAAACTCACTATATCCGAAAATCTGTTACTTCTCTGATACAGGTGTCTTAAATTGTATTGATTTTGATGCACTTAAAAATACACTCAAGGTAATCTGGATTAAAAAATATTTAAATATCCCCACATCTAATTGGAACTTTATTCCACATTTTGTATTTTCAAAGTCAGGTGACCTTAACTTCCTGCTGCGCTGTAATAACAGTATTCCAAAAATTCCTTTAAAACTTTCAAACTTCCATCAACAGGTTCTCTTGGGCATTTATTTGTAAACACAACTTTTCTCCACATAGTTGTTGTATTTGGAATATCTGTAATATTGTTTATAAAAACAAAACTCTGTTTTGAAGTAACTGGTTTAACAAGAAACCAAAAAGAACCGGGGTTGTTATATAATTACTCAGAATTTATTATGCAGTATAATATACCAAGAACTCCAAAGAATTTGGAGTAGCGTAGAATTTGCAATAGATGTAAAGGAATGGTAAACCAGATTAAATGTTTGTTTTTTATAATAAAAAAAATTAAACACTGTAATTTAATTGCACCATTCATGACCTCAAAGTCAACAACATTCATCCCTCCTCTATAGGTTTTAGTGTCATTTTTTCAGATGAAGTGTTTGTTATTCTAGATAAAATAATACTGTTTTTGATGAATCCTTTTAATTTTTGTGTCAGAAATAGCTACTGCATATGAAGGGTAAATTCATCTTGAAATGCTCTCCATTTCTGTTAAAAGAATTCTACCAAACATTCAAATGTTTATTTGTAACCAACTGTTCAAAATCTTTTTGTTTTTTTCAATTATGGACTTAATAATATGATCATATTTACTCTTAATATTCTTATTTTTTATTCCTAAATATTTAATTTCATTCTTAATGGGAATATTGTGAATTCCTGTTTCATTCGTGTCATAAATTGTTATGAATCTCACACTTGCTTGTGTTTAATGTCAGTCCTGCTGCTTGGGAGAACAGAGAGTGTTTTCATAGCATTTGGTATTTTCTCCTATATTGTTTATCAGTAACGCAGTGTCGTCTGCTACCTGAATTATTTAAAGTGGATTTCCTGCCACCGATAAAGGTTTACCAAGAACGGTGTTAGCGTGTAAACAAGTTTCTCACGAAGAAGAACGGCGTTAGCGTGTTAACAAGCATAAAGAACTGTATTTAGTCGCAGGCTCCGGAAGAGTTAGTGCAGGTCGAACACTTTTGATACTGCTGCGGTATGGGATGTCGTTTTCCCCAAAAAACTTTATTGAATGTAATAATTCAATACACAACCATTCAAAACAGCAACAAGAAAGGAACAATCAAGGGGTTAGGTGCAGTCATGAAACAAGACTGCCATTCACAACCTCTGCCAATCAGAAGCCGCGAATTCCCCTCTCGAGTGGCGTCGTCATCCAATCACAGCGAAGAGGACGGACCTCGTTCTCAGCCTCCTTGGAACCTTCTCCCAGGGCAACGGGCATCTACGCCTGCGCAAACTTATAAGAAAGTCAGGCTAAAGGAAACCTCCTAATAATTTCATTACAGTACTTAGGTTACCTCGCTGTTGAGTTCTTCTCCTGTGGCCGGCGGCGCTGACTGGAAGATCACCGCCTCCACAGCGCTCGCCTCCTCATATGACATCTTCAACAAACTACCCCTCCCGTCGGGGATGTAACTCTGTTCCTGGCAGCTGAGCCGCAGAACAGTTTGTCGCGCTCTTTCAGACCTTCAGATACACGTAAAAAAGTATTTTATTTTGAAGTGTGCCTGTTGGTTCTTCTGGGAAGTGTCGCCTTCGAGTGTTTCGGCGTCAAGAAGAAAACCGTAAGCTAAGGTTAGCATCCTTTTATTTGTTATCTTTTTCTCCCCAGCGCGAGCATCTTCTCACTGGATGCGATGACAGACTCGGTCGTGGACGCCAAAGCGGAGGTGAAACAAGCCACCAAATATGTCAAGGAGACTGAGAACGTTGCGGAGAAATACTCCGCGCTGACCGTCAGCAAGAACAGCAGCGACGTGAACATGAACGTGGGAGAGATGCCGTCCGCCGCGTTCACTGCAGTGCCCACTCTGAAATCCGTCAAGAAGGTGAGATCCTCCACGCACGCACTTACGCACGCGCTCACTCACTCACTCCCTCACTGACCGGCGCCGGGCAGAACGCAGGCCGGGACACGTGAGGGGCGCACGTTCACGTTGGTGCGCAGCATCCTTCTGCAGGGAAGAACTACTGAGCGAGGGGAGCCGCATTACTGAGCAGCTGTCGGGAACATGGAGTATTTTCTTGGCTAAATTTTGTGTTTCAAAAAAAAAAGGAAAAGGAAAATAGCTATTTATAGATCCTAATTCAACTAAAAAAAAAAGCAATTGAGCTATTTCTCACAGTCTCATCTTTTTATGGTGAATATTTTTATTTTAACTGACAGGAATATTTAATGATTTACGCCTTTATGCGGCATTTCTTTGAACCGTGTAATGTAAACATCTTGAATTGAGCTCTGAAACACGTGAAAATGCACAGGTTAACATCAATCAGCTTTAACATAGGCTTGTGGCTGGATTGGGGCTACTTAATGAGGAATTCCTTTTTCAGAAATGTTAATCCATGGAAACTGCAGCCCAACAGGTTGCTTTTGATGGTTAGTGATGAGGAAAACAGAGTTTGTGCTCATGTGTTGGGATGTGTGAGCCCAGTGGGTAACAGGATAGTTGTGAGAAACAGTGAAGCTGGAAGAACACATCTGCAAAGGTCTGAGCTTATTTACATTATTCGCACAACCCTTAGCATCTAGTCTTTACTGAACTATAAATTAAGAATATATGATTAACCCCTTTTTTGTTAGATATATTGTTAAGTGCCCCAAATAAAACCTACAAATATCTTAACTGTGTTAATTTTTGGACATTTGAGGGTTTTTTTGTACCGCTGTCCTTCATCTCTCCTCCTCTGTGCTTCATATTAATGACCTTTTTAATTTATTTTTGTTCTACTTTTATGACCCTTTTAAGTTTGAAAACTTTATTCAATATGTGGTGCATTGGTGCATGAGCTTTTTTTATTTTTTATTTTTATTTTTTTAGTAAAAGTGCCCCAGATATAAAACTAAAAATATCTCTTGAATTTGTTAATTTTTTTGATATTTTAGTTTTTTCTTTTTAGTAAAGCTTTACTTCATCTTTCTCCTCTTTGCCTCCTATTGATGATGTTTTTATTATTTTACAATTTTTATGAACCTTTTGAATTTAAGATTAATTATTAATTATTGAAATAACCTGACAGTGATTCAAAAAACAATTTAAAACTCCATTGTGTCTTTAATTGATCAGAACCACAGTTTAAAGTCAAATGTACAGTAGAGCTCTGATTTGAGGATTTCACTTCAGCATCTGTGTTTGTTATGATCTCTTGCTCTCAAAGACGCCTCTATTCTTAAGTGGGAGACTTTCACTGTTTATATTGGTTAATTGTTGTGTGATCATCCCACACTATAGTTTTCTTTTCCTGTGTGGGATAAACCAGGTCAATGAGAAAAATAGGATTTTTAAAGTCATCTAATTTTTGCTACATCTTTTATGCTTTTTATGAAAGGTTTGTGTTTTTTAAACAACAAAACAACAATATTACTTAATGTTAAGAGTGTTAATGTTTTTTTAATTAATTGTTGTGACTGCAGTCCCCTAAACTTCTTAATAAATCAATCATAAACTGTACAACATTGTAAAAATCACTATAGCTTTCAGTGTCAAGATAAGTTATTCAAAACTAAAGAGATGTGAATGCGCTGTCAACGTCAAACTCCGTATTATCTCTCTGGAGTTCCAGAAAACAGTCACAGAATAAAAGATTAGGATCCACAGATTGTTTTGTCTGCATTCTGGAACAGCAAACATGACATTGTTTTTAAAAATGCAATGAAAACCTGGTAACACAACTCTATGCTGAAAAAGACTCAATTATTAATTTAATTTATCTATTTTAATAATAAATGTGGCCACAAAAAAAACTCCATCCTCCTAACATCAGGACTTTCAGACTTGGAAATATTAGCCCCGGCCCCCTTTCTGAGATGTAATAATGTGAGGGTCATGAGTTGCCTTGGGGGGGTCTGCTTTAAAACATATTGAATGGTAGGAATGTCCGCTGTGGTTATACAAGCAAAGCAGTGTGTTATGAATAAATCTGATAGCCCTGGATCAAACTGAGTCACCTGCATGCATTAAAATAAATAATAAATGAGTCAAACAGTTGTTGCAACTAATTTAATACAAGTAAGAAAGTAAAGTTCAAAAAGCAGGAGGCATTGTCATATCAGAAATGCATGATGGGAAGAGGTGAGTTAGCATGATGGTGGGTGAAGAACATCACTCCTGCGCCCCCTCCTTTCCTGAACCCGTCTAGCACTTATGCAATGCACCCTCCTGAGGATTAGACTCACCCACTCTGAATTGGTTCATGCATCATCTTTTTTTTTTTTTTTCCATGTGTGCATGTGTTGCTCCACACATATTCTCAAACCGGTTCAGGTCTTCTGTTCTTCATTTCATCACGTTTATATAAAAATGTTAATGAAAAGGAAAAGTAATTTTCTTTTTGCAATATGAAATGGGGTCAAGAATCTTTTCAAACTGGAAACAAATGGAGATTGTTGGAGGCAGAAACGGTAATCCAAACATTGTTTAATCCCAAAGTCAGATTCAAAGCCTGTGTTGTGAGAAGCAAATCACAGAGGCGGTTTCCAAATGTATCCCTTGTGCTATCCTGGGCACTTTAACATTGGGAGTTGGGTCATCTAGACCCACTAGACAGTGCTCTGAACCTTTTTTCTTCAATGTGATCTTCACTGGTGTCCATGGATTACATGAAATCTTTCCACCTTTATACACCTTTGTCATGGTAGGAAGAACACGTCAATGTGAGGGTGGGGTCATCTAAGATAGCACAAGGGTTAATCAGCACTGCATTGATAGAATATACAAAACATTTCATTAAAGATACAGTATGGACTGACTTAAAAAAAAACAACACTGCAAAAAGAGGAAGACTAAAAATAGAAAAAGAAAATCAATAGAAAATATTGAAATAATCTGTCCGGTATTTTTACTTAAGAATTCTTATAGGAAGATATCTAAATCTAGAAACAAGGATTTCCACACAAGCATTCAAAAAGTAAAAAAATAAGCTAAAAAGCTGTTATAATGAATTAAAATAGAATGTTCTACAGCCCAATAATAAGTATATACTAAACAAATGGTTTGTATTTTTTATTTTTATGTACACAGTTGCAGTTCATTTTGATAACAGTGACAAAAACTAGTGTAATAAATGGAAATGAAAGATTTTAGAACAAAGCGTGAACAAAATGAGAAAACGATATTAGTACAAGTTGGCCCATCTTAAGACATTCTCAGAAAAGCTCAAACTAGCACTTTTTGTTTCCAAAATAATATCTTAGATGTCCTATTAACATTTCTTTAAACAAGCAACTGTTTTTTTTTGTATTAAATCAAGTTTTCTAAAGACAAGAGCTTGGAGCAAAAGAATTTTGACTAATTTTAATAAAAAATGTCCTTGTTTATCGATCTTAGCTCTTAATTAGACAAAAAGCCTAGACTGTGGTGATTTTGAGAAAATCTGGGTAAAATGTAGAGCAAAGATGAATTAAAAAAAATGTAAACTTGCTAAAATATCTGGAATGTCCAAAAACAAGGTTTGAAATAGTTTACAGTGAAGTTATTAAAATTGAAGTTGATTTTCATTTGTTATGAGGTTTTATAAATCCTTTTGGTGGATTTGCTTCAGTTGTATCATTTCTGTTTCCCAAATCCTTTTCCCTGTTATTTTTTTTAACATAAATATAACAAAGCAAATTGTGTTTCATAGTAAGCATAATTGATTTTAGAAAAGAAATGAAGCTTTGTTATTGTTGCTTTTGTTGACCAGGATGTGAACATACGGATTGAAACTCAAGAGTTGGACAGGTTTTGTTGTTATGATCATTTAATGTCAGATTTTAAAATAGATTTGTTGGCAGTGATAACCAGCCTTTTTAATGGTGGACACTTATACAATCCACAACATTTTATATCTGTAAAATCGTTCTTCACACCTGAATCTTCTGTTTTTATCAAATTTACACCAAACAGTGAAGTTAGGACCCTCAGCAGCTTATAGAGTATTTTTAATTATAATATGTGAAAACAAATTGTTTAAACCTCTGACATTAAGCCACTACTCTCCGATTTTACAAAGATAACCTTTTTCTCTGCACTTTGAAAATCTCAATTGTTTTCACTCTATAGTCTCAACATGTCTCATATCTGTACCAACTGATTATAGAGCACATGCTCATCCAGATAAGAGCTTTTATTGGAGTCCTATGGCGTGATGTGGCTATGGTAATTTGCAATAGATTGTTTTTTTCATGTGATAGGATATGTTAGCATTTGCCACCAACTCAGCTGCTTGCGTTGGTTTTATATTAATGAAAGACGTCTGGATCATCTTCTATGGAAGTTATGGTTTCAACCGAAGGTCACATAGTCCCGAAGGAAGAGCAGATTAGCACGCTGTATGTTTTCTTCCACAACACTGTTAATCGCTTATGCATATGCTGATCTTATCTGCCCTTTTTTTCTTTTTAGCAAACCAAGAAAAGTGTCCTGGTTTCAGAGCTATATTTCAAACCAACTCCACTTCCTTCTTTGCACTTGACAATTTCTTTGACACTGGGGTTATTACAAATTCAAAAAGTAGAATAACTGAACATTTTGCTTTGCTCTGTCAGCACCATCTGCAGGTCAGACTGGGCATCGCTTACCTGTTGAATTCAGCCTCTATAGATTAGTTAGGTGGTGCTATTGAGCTCTGATGGTGTCTGGTTTAGTAGTGACTGTTGCCTTATGTCAGCCTCCCACTGAGCTCTTATGCCACTGACCGCCAGTCACACTTTACAGCTTAAGTCTCTGACCTGCTATCTAAGAGAGAATGGGTATTTTTAGCTTTCGGATGTAGAGGAATGCCTAAGGATGCAGTCAAAGGCTCATGGAGGCGGTTTAATTCCTTCCCTCAATCCCTTATAGTGGTTCAAATTAAGAGCACATGCTGAAAGTGTAACCTGTTGTTTTGTGCATGTGTGAATGTGGTTTTAACACATATGTCGGGCTGTGTCTCCATTAAAAAAAAAAAGTGGTTTTAGTCATCTGCTGTCAGGGGCAGAGCCAGAGAAACAAGCAGAACTGAGGGGCAGGCTTTGTTCCAATCGACCTCCCCTTCCCGTCCAGACTTCTCTTTTTCACTCTTCTGCTCTGACCAGGCTGACCACTAGAAAGAATGATTATAGGTGGGTACCTCCCCCTGCTCTGCCTGGGAGTGTTCTGGGATAATAGCATCAGGGACACCTGGTGCCATCACAGAGAGGACATAAAGGCTCAGGGAGTTAGGCGGGAGAACTGGACAGCAGGCAGGCAGCTATGGCACACAAACATGGGCATGTGAGGGACAGGGTAAGTACATGCATTGGATCACTTTTTACCCCAAGATAGAGAATATCCCACACATGGGTCAGCTTTGGTTGTGTGTCATTCGTCCCAATTTAATCCCTTTATTTTATATTCAGCTAAAATATTTATAGATATATATTTTGCTTAGCAAAAAAGCAAATCAGCTTGACAAGTTCCAGTAAAAGCAGGAGAAACATAAAGAACTCTGGAGTAGATCTCTTTATGCAAACTTCTATTTTCTTGTAAACTTGATGAGAAAATTACTAGATGTTTTTGAAACGATTTCATATGTAGTGGATAGAATGCTTGAGGAACCGTCTGGATGCAAAATAGTGCGAAATAATGCAAAGTCAACATAAAAGCACTATTTTACAAGCATATGAGACAGGCCACACTCTGTTGAGAAAACAGAGACATGCAGAGATGTTTTCACTTCACCCGCTCTCCCATGCTTCTTTGGTTTCTTTTTGCTCACAAATAGGTCATTGGGTCACTATTTATGGTAAGAAGAGTGAATAAATTGTGAAGACTTTAAAAAAAAGTAAGATAATCATTTTTAGTTGATCAATGTCCTGGGAGAGCAATTCTTTCAATAAAATTCATCAGAAATTGTTTGGTTGGAGAAACCGAAGCCACAGTTGTAACATTTGCATCCTTTTCTAAATATTCCACGTGGGACTATGGAAATGACCTCTTTGCATTCTTTTATGATCTATTAATGTCAAAACTTTAAACAATGAGCTTCGTCAGTCCAGTCGACGTTTCAGGTAATTGAATGTGCAGCGGGTCACATAACACCTAAATGTTACCCTCCTTACTTGCAGTCCGTCTGGCATGTGTGTGCTCCCGGATTCATCTGTGTGTTGTGTCAACTCTGCCAGCCTGCCTGTGAGTTTGTACCGCAAATAAAAAGTTATGGACATTAAAAATACGAGACAAGGGAATCCCATTGAATGTCGCAACAAATGAGGAAATTTGAAACTCAGTGACATTGTCTGGGAGCTGGAGGCGGGTGTAACATGTGAGTTTCATTAATGAGTGACTAAAGTCGTGTTCCAGCACCACCATGACTGAAAAGCCAGATCATCAGCAGGGAAAGAGGACAGAGATGGGGGAGGCATTGAAGAAAAACGCTAAACCTTCCTGCACGGAGAATCAGGGTGATTGCATAACAAGATACGGTGTTGTGACTTTCAACAGCGTTGTTTGAAGACAGCTGATGCAACACAAAAATGTGATCAGGGATATTGACACGAAGCCACTAAGACATGGGTAGGAATTCTTGGAAAGGCAGAAGGAAAGATTGCACCTATCAAGTTTTAAGGAATGCTGATACACAATTGAGGAAAAGTTTATTTTTTGTGTTCGCTTCGTTGCAACCTTAAACTTTAAACTGATGGTCATCTAATAACAGGGTTTAGACATGCAGAAAAAAGAGAATTTCCTCTGTGGTTGGACACAGACAGAGTCTTAGCAGCTGAAACTTTTATTAAATGCCGGTCTTAAAACCCAACAAACTATCAGATGCTGATCCACTTTATCTTTTTGATCTAGAACACTTTGAAGGTTTTTTTCTGGCACATAGAAGTACAACCTAGAACAACACAAATGTGTGTTTATACAGAGTATAAATCAGTAAAGAAAAGTAAAGAACATCTGAAAATGTATAGTACTCCCCTCTTCCTGATCTACCTATACTTCATTTTTACAAAAACAACTCTTTTATGGCTGCACAGAAATGCAGCTATGAACATGCAAAAGCATCCCGAAAAGCCCCTTCTCCTGTCTTCAGTCTTCAGGTATTGTTCCTAACCCTGATTACATTACTGACACTTAATGAGTTCATGCAAATCAGAGGTTGATCAGTTCAGGCTCTTGAATGATTGATGCAGGTATTTCAAAAATAAGGAATCTGATGGTTTAAACATGCTTTGTCATTGTTTTGACTTTTCTTTTAATTGCTTATCCAATAAAACACGTTTCCCCAAAAAATCTAGTGGAAAAAATTTATATTTACTGGGTCAAGACACTTTTGTTTCTAAAAGACGTACAACTGTTTCTCTCCAGATTCAGTTTGCCAATGCAGAGGACAAACAAGAATTCAGCAAGTTCCCAACCAAGGCGGGGCGCCGCTCCCTCTCACGGTCCATCTCGCAGTCTTCTACTGACAGCTACAGCTCAGGTACCACTAAACTAATTCTAAACCACTAACACTACAAAATAGTGCACAATAACACATTACAGAACATACGCTCAAGATAGAAATATTTGAAAGTGCACGCGCTCTACCTCTTACATCAGGCTGTTGTTTGTGTCATTATTTACTCTGCTGTGTGTTGCCCCTTATGTATGAACTCTTGTGTTTATTTTCCAGCTGCATCCTACACTGACAGCTCTGATGATGAAACCTCCCCCAGAGACAAAACCCAGGTCAACTCCCACGGCAGCAGTGACTTCTGCGTGAAGAACATCAAACAGGCTGAATTTGGCCGTCGGGAAATCGAAATAGCAGAACAAGGTACATGTGACCACATTGGCAAAGTCAGGAGATGTTTGTTATTTAAATATAAAAGAAATACATCACACTAAAGCAACCTTCACACTGCCCTCAGCAATGCGCGTTCAAGCGGCCACTTCCAATGAAAAGTAAACAAGCACATATGTGAGTTTTGGGTTTCCGCGTTCAAAATTCTTGCATTCATGCATAGCTACAAAAAGTTCTACTACCATTTTGGGGCTCTTGAAATTAAACCAAGAAAAACTTTGACTAATCAGAGACTTGGATTTAGTAGTGACGTATGGATTGCATCCCTTCTAATTCACTGAAGTACCAAGCTTTTGAAAATTGATCACAAAGGAGATATTAATAATTGGGGTTTGTGCCCAGCCGACATATGACACCAAGTCTTTCATATATCGGAATAGAGCTGTGAAAGAAAAAGCCCGGAGCAAGATTCACAATTGGAACGCTTAGACGTTTCTCAGCAAGTCTCTTCCAACTGTATGTGGCGGACATGCGCAATAAAAAGGAGAAATGGAAGAAGAAACCCCTCTTGCCCTCATGCTAAACGTCACATGCCCAATGTGAATGTAACATTAGACAAACATTTTTATGCATCATCACGGCACTTTTATCAAAAGGTCTCCACTTTTGTCTGTGAAGTAGGTTTTCCTTTGATGTCCTGTTAGGGAGGGGGGGGGTCTTGCTGGTTTGACTCTTTCTCTGAGACTTTACTGAGAACAGCAGACTCCCTATCAGTTCCATTTATACAAAGAGAGCTTTGAGCTACACGACGCGCCTGTGTTCCTGAACACGGATCACATGACATGAGTTTCGTTGCTTACTCACTTCCTAAAAGTCCTCTATTTCTGATTGCATAACAGGTCAAGATCTTGGCCTCAGTGTCAGTGTTAAATTCCTGACACACCATCAAAGCTCCCTCCATCATTTTTTGTTTTGTTTTACCTTTTCTTGTCCTCAACTTTTGAGCTTAACAATGTGAGTTTTTGTAGATCTTTCATTTCTCTTTGGTGTTCCCAAAGTAACTAATGTGAGACAAATGTTTGTGAAGGTTAAAACATCTTTTGACCAACAGAAAGATTCACTTATGTGGAGTTCTGCATGTAAGTCTTTTGGAAATTTTGTTTTATTTCAACTTCAGAAGACATCCTGGCCTGACTCAATAATCTCCCATTTTCCCATCTTTTTCTTATGATGCCAGTTGTTGGTGACCTCTGAATAAAATGATGCCAGTTTTTGCTGACCTCTGAATAAAATAGAAATCTTGAAAGCTGAAACTGTGTGTTTACTCTTCAGACATGTCTGCCCTGATATCCCTGAGAAAGAGAGCCCAGGGGGAAAAGCCCCTGGCTGGGGCCAAAGTTGTGGGCTGTACCCATATCACAGCTCAGACAGCTGTAAGCACACTCTCATTCTGTTTTTCCTTTCCGACCTCCAGCATCTTCTAATCAAAGCAACTGCCTTTTACATTGTTCTGTCTCAGGTCCTGATTGAGACCCTGGTGGCCCTTGGAGCCCAGTGTCGCTGGACTGCCTGTAACATTTACTCCACTCAGAATGAAGTGGCTGCTGCTCTTGCTGAGACAGGTGTTAATTATTTATGTTTTTAAAAATATATTTCCCATTTTACATTAGTACTTTTTTCTCATTTAGTACATAAATGGCCTGTTTGTCAGCTGTGTTTGTTTTTTCTCCTGCAGGGGTGTCTGTTTTTGCATGGAAGGGTGAATCAGAGGATGACTTCTGGTGGTGCATCGATCGCTGTGTGAACGCTGCAGGATGGCAGGCCAACATGGTATCATCTGGATTTCCTCATCACAAAATTAAAAACCAATCTTCTTCAAATGGGACAGTCTTTTATGCTGCTGATTTTGATATATCTATACGTTTTTTGTGATAGATTTTGGATGATGGTGGAGACTTGACCCACTGGGTGTACAAGAAGTATCCTAGTGTCTTTAAAAAAGTCAGAGGCATCGTCGAGGAGAGCGTCACTGGAGTTCACAGGTGAGAAGACTTGATGATGGGTCAATGAGGAAAAGATGATAAACAACTAAAATCTACATTAATCATCTGGGTGTAACTTCAAAACACCTGTGTGTCCTCCGCCTGTAGTCCTTTAAGCTTTTTTTTTATAAAGGTGGCAGAAATATGTATTTATTAACAATGCAAATCAACCTCTCAGTCGTCAATGTTGTGAGGGCGTCTTTTGCTGTGGACTAGTTATGGCACTCTGTTAAAACAGTATCATGTCACATGACAAAAACCTACTACTTCTACTATTTGTCAGGTCACGTTTGGTACATTTTTGCGCATTCCTCTCATAAAATGTTTCAAACTCATGTCTTGTTTTCAATAACTATAAAAATAATATTTCATGTCCATGACTTTGTTTAGCAACACTTAAAAATGCACCAGTTTCAATAAAAATGCACACCAATGCCAAATTAAAGAAGCACATTGACATTTTTTACAGTCACCCATCATATCTGGCAGTAGTGACATTTTTCCAGCTTTTAGAATACCAAGTACAGCATGCAAATTAGACATATGCTTGCAGCGTTCAGAAGTTTGTGTTCCACGGTGTAGGTGCTGCTCTTGGTAAACAGCAGGTGCGTTTTGCAGATTTACTTGAAAATGCTTCCAGTCCCTCAACTGTTTTTTTAATAAAAAATAGATTGTTTTCAGGTACAGGTTTTGCAGAAAGCATCAGGTTTAAATAGTGTGCATAAAAGTGGGAAAACGTGGCTATGGGTCCCTCCCTCTTTATTTTGGCCAGCATGACATTACACTCTGATGTCATCATGGCAGCTCCATTATGTTTGAGGCTTGAGCTTTTTCAACACAGTTGTATTGCTGTAATGCTCCCAAGACATATGCTGCTACAGCGGGAGCTCTTCTGTCCCCACATGCAATACTGGAGCCCAAATAAACTCTCCTTTACTTCACATGCATCCGTTTTTTAAACCAAACATTGCAAAATGGCAGAAATATGAACTATGATATTGACATCTTCTCATATTGCCTTCGCCCACGAGTGGCCGAGATAGGCCCCAGCAGCCCCGTGACCTAAAAGGGAGAAAACAGGTTTTGGAGATGAATGAAGGAATGAATGACTGAATGAATGATCCCATATTACATACTGATTCATTTTAATTATTCTGTTTTTTGATTGGAATGTGTAACTAACCTCTCATCTTTCTCTGCGAAAGCTCCACATGGTCGCCATGATTGGAAGAGCTTTCCCACTCATAGTTGCTTCATGCCTGAACATGTTTTCCCCTGTGTTCTCCCAGACTGTACCAGTTGTCTAAGGCCGGCAAGCTTTGTGTCCCTGCGATGAATGTGAACGACTCGGTTACCAAGCAGAAGTTTGACAACCTTTACTGCTGCCGTGAATCTATCCTGGATGGGTGAGCAGAAATAATGACAAAACCATAATACTTCATGCTCATATCTATAATTCTTCTAGTTTAGGGGTGCCAAAATCCAGGCCTCTGGGGCAGAGGTGGCTAGTTTGAAGCCCTGGATGAAACACTGGATAACCCCCCCACACAGACCCCCCCCACTCCCCTTTCCAGCCCTGCCCCCAATAACTCAAAGCCTGCATGCATATTCTTTTTCGTTCTTGAACTGAATACAACCCTGACACGAATTATGAATCAATTGATTCCGGTCATTTCTGGGGGATTCATGAATGAACATGGAGGGGTGGTCAGAGACTGGTGCTCAGAGACTGGTTTTGAGAGGAATACTCAGAAATGCATGAATTGATCAAAATATCACTTTGGGGTCATTTATAGTCAGGAATTAATATAATAATACACTTAAAAGCGCCAAACAGTTTTGCGCGATATGGGCCCTTTAAAGTATACTCATTTCATGAATGAAAACTATTTATGTATGTATTTATTCATTAGGAAGCAGCAGTTAGTTTGTTGTAGGGTCTGTAGTCATAAGCAGGGAGTCTAAGCCCCTCCTCTGCCTCTCTACCTGTTCACATCCTTTGCAGTCCGCCCCCCGTGCGTGCTCCTCCTAGCACGCACAGCGTGAAATAGCAATAAAAAAATGGCAATTTTGTTTTGTTTTTTTTGCCCACATTGCCTATAGAAAAAACCTCCACTGCGTGGGGACCACTGAATGTTTTCCAACCATCTTGCCACTGAAGCTCCTTATTGGAGGAGGCTAAACACACCTGATCCAAGTTATGAACATGAGATAAGGCAGGGTTTCTGGCCCTCGAGGCCTGGATTTGGGCACCCCCTGATCTAGTTCATTTTCTCTGTCCAAAGTAAGGAGGGTAAACTCTTGTACTTGTTTTTGTTAGCTTGAAGAGGACGACAGACATCATGTTTGGAGGGAAACAAGTGGTTGTGTGTGGTTATGGAGAGGTGACTCATTCTTCAGTTTAATACAATTCTCACTTCAGATGGAACAATTGCATTTTCCCTGCTGCAGCCCTTTTTCATTGCTGGGTCTGTTTGTGTGTAGGTGGGGAAAGGCTGTTGTGCTGCTCTGAAGGCCCTCGGAGCCATCGTGTGCATCACTGAGATTGACCCCATTTGTGCTTTGCAGGCATGGTGAGTCACCGTCATTAGCACAGCTCAACCAATACACGAGTGATGCTTTAATGCCAAGTCAGGTCTGTTTTACTGAGATTATTCCAAATATTCCTCAGTATGGACGGATTCCGAGTGGTCAAGCTGAGCGAGGTCATTCGGCAGATGGACGTGGTGATAACTTGCACTGGTACTGCCCTCCCAATGTCATCTATTATTTCTACTTTAATGATCTCCATGTTTTCCAGAATGCGAAGACAAAAAATTATGACTGTATAAGTTTCTTGATGACAGCAAATATTTAAAGCCCAAAAAAAATATTTAAAGATAAAACTGGTGACACAACATTGTTAATTTTGAACAATAGTGATTTCACATTTTGCTATTTGTTTTTTCTCTTGCAAAACAGGTAACAAGAACGTTGTCTCCAGAGAGCAGCTTGATCGCATGAAGAATGGCTGCATCGTCTGCAACATGGGACACTCCAACACTGAGATAGATGTGGTAATTTCCGTTCGTGTTCCTGCATCTTTGAGTATGTGAGGGAACGCTTCTGTATGAGAAGTCCTGCTTAAAACAAAAGCTTTGGGGTTGAGCTGAAATTCTATGGATGAAAAGACTTCTCTAAAACATACAGTTTAGGTAAAACATTTGGAACCGTTATTTTCAGCCCTAATTGAACTACACATTAAGAAATAGTGACATTTCCATTTTTTTTTAAATAGTTTCTTTTACGTTTGTTTTTTATAAACTTTACTTTTTACTTTAATCAACTACAACTGTAAACTCGTAGATAATGAAGATTATCTTGCAAGGATTGTTTATTTCTGACGTCAAACCTTGGATACTGGCATTATGGTGAAGGTCACTCTTAAACTTAACACAAATATGAACGTTTTTATCTGCTTTACAATGCCTTTCTTTGATAGCAGCTCGAGTCAAAAGTAGGATGCTGCTGTGGTTCAGTGAAGAGTTCAACATATTAAGCTTGTTTTTTTTGGTGTGGTTGACTATTTAAACGCCCTTCACTTACCTTTTATCTTATGAGCTTTTGCCTCACGTCCTCAGGCGAGTCTGCGCAGCCCTGAGCTGACTTGGGAGAGGGTTCGTTCTCAGGTGGACCACATAATCTGGCCTGATGGGAAAAGGGTTATTCTGCTTGCAGAGGTACCACTTTACAAATCTACAACACAATGTTATAACTGTCTGTTTACATGACTAACAAAATATGCATAACTATTCATATCGCTTGTTTGTGTTGTTTGTACTTTTTCCACTTTTTGTTGATCTGCCCCGCTATTAATCTATACATTTTCAGGGTCGCCTGTTGAATCTGAGCTGCTCCACAGTGCCTACGTTTGTCTTATCTATTACTGCTACTACTCAGGTTAGAAAATCCCCAGCTTTTTATCTTCTCTGGAACCCATTTGAGACCTGAAGCCATTGTGCATGCTGTGTTTTGTAGGCCTTGGCCTTGATCGAGCTGTTTAACGCTCCAGAAGGACGCTACAAACAAGACGTTTATCTCCTCCCCAAGAAAATGGGTAAGAGTATGCTCGTTCTAATGTGGATCATTAGCATCACATCAATGGTTTTTCATCTCTTTATTAAACATTTCCATAGTTAGGTTACTGCTGCTTTGTGTTCCCTAGATGAATACGTGTCCAGTTTGCACTTGCCAAACTTTGACGCCCACCTGACTGAGCTGTCCGACGAGCAGGCTAAATACATGGGCCTCCACAAAAATGGCCCTTTCAAGCCTAATTATTACAGGTGGGTGTCACGTAGGTTTATGTTTGTGTTGAAGTCAGTGTTTCAGACTGAAGACATGTTAGAAACCTGCATGAGTTTGGAATAACCCTTGTCTTTTGGTCACAGGTATTAACGAGGACCTCTGCTACTTGGAGCACAGCAGTCCTGTGTTAAACAAAGATATCTATTTTATTTTCTAAAACAAGTGGATGAGATATTTTACCTAATGCTGAATGTAACTTATTAATAGGACTTCATATAATAGAGTTATATATATATAGAGAGAGAGTTAGAGTAATATATATATATGGAGAGAAAGAAAGCATATAATCAACTAACACTGTCTGTTGTGTTTTAAAAAAAGCCTTCTTGCATGCATTTTGTGTGTTTGCTAAGTTGCTGTTACTAGATCACAGAACTGTTGATTGGTTTGTTTACTCTCTTGACACACAGTGCCAAATGATGGCTGTATGTACAAAACCCAAGAGACATTTTATGACTTTTATTTTTTGTGGCATTAGGAGTTTATAAGTACATTCCATTTGGGAGGGTTCAAACTGAGCCAAAGGAAGCAGCACATCCTTTTTAATATCGTAGGTTATAGATCCAGTTGTAACTAGCATGGCAGCATTTTCAGAAAATGTAATGGCCTGTGTGTGTCTCACAAAAACTTAACATACTTTGCATGTGAAGCTGCAGGCCTCAGTCTAAGATAATTCACAAAATGATGTTACACCATAGCATACAGCATGTTTATAACAAGCAGTTTTTACAAACCAGAAAAGGAAGTCTGAAAAGCTCAAGCCAGAGCCAGAGTTTCCATTTGCACACTCAGATTCCATACTGACGTGAGTCATTTCAAAGCCTAATGCCTCCTAAGCTCATGTTACTGTATGAATGTGCCTTTTTGTTCTATAATTTACTACTCTGTGTTCAAAGAAGTTGAAATACTCTTTAAAAAGAAAACATCTGCAATGTATTGCAACAAGTATTCTTATACAGAAATGTGAGGTTTTAAAAAAAAAATAAAGATGGATTTGATCCAAACATAAAACAAAAAAATAGTTGGTTATCAGAAGGTGTTTGGCTTACTTTGATTTTAAGGATGCATTTTCCTTTTAAAGTACTTCTATAAACACAGAAAAGCGAGAATATTCAGAAACATGGAGTGAAGAAAAGCTAAAGGGATTAACAGAGTTTCTTGTTTTAGTCCTCAGTGTAAAATTATGGTGTGGTTTGTGCTAAATTGCAAATTTGTCACCTTTTTGAAACCTTGAATCAAATATAAAATACATTTTTTCAAATGAAAAAGAAGAACATTTATAATATCTCTTACAATTTACACAGAACCCCCATTTACTGACCTTAATCTAATGAGCGAAAACTTTTAAGCTTTATTTTTTGTGCTTCATCTTGTGTCTTCCTGCCTCTGCTTGTAACTGTAACTTAAATGTATAAGCTGTGTGTTCAGAAACAAATACATGTGGCCCATAATTGGCCCCTCAGATAAATAAATCCAGCAAATGACCTTAATCTCATGTTCAAAATGACTGAAGTGTAAACTCTGTAAACATTTGTATTAAATCAGCAATAAAGCAAGTCCTTTCATCTGAGTATATGTAAGATGACTTTCGCTTCTCCTGCAATAAAAAGTAGTAATTCTAGCTGCTAGTGTGTCAGCATTTCCCTTTTCTCCAACATTCTCCACGTTGTTTTCTCTCACAGTCAGTCAAAATCTTGTCGCCTCTGGAATATTCACCAGTCGTCGCGCTCCAGGCCAGCTGTATTAGTTTCTAATATTAACAGCTTAGTCACTCAGTTTGAAATGGGGGTGGGGGCCGGGAGGGTTCTGGAAAGGGGGTAGTAAATATATAAGCAGTGGTCTGAGTCAGTCCAGGCATGGATTTCAGAACTTGAAGACAGAGCTTCACACGGAAGAAACACTTTCATAACACTTAGAAAAGGGAAGATTCCGAGCTAAAAGTAAGTAAATAGACGTGAATTTTTTTATTTTAAACATCATATTCTGCTATAATTGTTTGTGTGGTGTGACAGATTTATGTAACATTACGTTTTATTAACATAAATATACAATAACATTTGAGGTCTAAGCTTGGAAGGTTTATAACTAAATTTAAGATCTATATGTGGATGTAAAGCACTTTTAGGTCCTCAAAGATCCACGCCAATGAAAATTGTGTTTTTGGTGTTTTTAACATGTTCTTGTAGCATTTTCTCATGATGGAAGACATATAATCAAGAAAATTAAGATCAAAATTACATTTTGGAGTATTTCGTTATTGAAATTGCTGTGACTCAGGAGCAGACGAAAGAAATACTGTTGATAAAAGCTTGTAGATGTAACGTATTTACTAAAATCAGCAGGCCACAGTCTCCCTGCTCCGCTTCATTCTAATGCATCCACTTGTAGATGACTGGATCCATGTACACCTTCATGTTCTTCTTTTGAGCTGGCATCTGCCTCTAAACAGTACTGCTGGATAGCTCCAATATTGCTCGCCATTTTTGTTACACCCCTAGTGTTAGGTTGGGGTTGTGAGGGCATGTAAGCTAGCAGGAGAGCTGATAAACAGATGGGCAATAGGAAATGGGGGAAGTCTTACTCTGTGGCAACGGTTCCACCCACAACTCAGAGGTAATTTTTTTTTTGTAAACTACTGCCAATCTGCAAAAAATATGCCCTAGAAAGCAACACCTTTTAAAAAAAATTGGCTAAAAACCCTACAATCATTGATAAAAGAACACTGGGAACACCTTTACAATATCAAAAGATGATTGGAGTGGGACTGTAAACTTAAGTGGGATTTTGAAGGATTTGACAAAAACTTCAGACACATTTATAATCCTGTTTTCTCTGACTGTCTAGGGACAATCAGGAAACATGGATACAGCAAAGGGAGTTTCCATTGGCATTGATCTGGGCACCACCTACTCGTGCGTTGGGGTTTTCCAGCATGGCAAGGTGGAAATCATTGCAAATGATCAGGGCAACAGGACCACTCCCAGTTATGTGGCTTTCACTGATGCAGAGAGGCTCATTGGAGACGCTGCCAAGAATCAAGTTGCCATGAACCCCTCAAACACTGTGTTTGATGCCAAACGTCTCATTGGAAGAAACTTCAATGACCCAATTGTGCAGTCCGACATGAAACTATGGCCTTTCAAGGTAATCAATGACAATGGAAAGCCCAAAATCCAGGTGGACTATAAGGGGGAGACTAAAGCCTTCTATCCTGAAGAGATTTCCTCAATGGTCCTTGTTAAAATGAAGGAGATTGCAGAGGCCTACCTGGGACAGAGGGTGTCAAACGTGGTCATCACAGTGCCGGCTTATTTTAATGACTCACAGAGACAAGCCACCAAAGATGCGGGGGTGATTGCTGGACTAAATGTTATGAGGATTATTAATGAACCCACAGCAGCAGCCATTGCTTACGGCCTGGACAAAGGGAAAAGAGGGGAGCAAAATGTGCTCATTTTTGATCTTGGTGGAGGAACGTTTGATGTGTCTATCCTAACCATTGAGGATGGCATCTTTGAAGTTAAAGCCACTTCAGGAGACACCCACCTTGGTGGAGAGGACTTTGACAACCGAATGGTGAACCACTTTGTGGAGGAATTTAAGAGAAAACACAAAAAGGACATCAGTCAGAACAAAAGGGCAGTGAGGAGACTGAGAACGGCTTGTGAGAGAGCAAAGAGAACCTTGTCCTCCAGCTCACAGGCCAGCATTGAGATTGACTCTCTATTTGATGGCATTGACTTTTACACGTCAATCACTCGGGCTCGTTTTGAGGAGCTCAACTCTGACCTCTTCAGGGGGACGCTGGAACCAGTTGAGAAGGCCCTGCGAGATGCCAAACTGGACAAGTCCAAGATTCATGAAATTGTCTTGGTTGGTGGCTCCACAAGAATTCCCAAAATCCAGAAGCTCTTACAAGTCTTGTTCAATGGGAGAGAATTGAACAAAAGTATCAACCCAGATGAAGCAGTGGCCTACGGTGCAGCAGTCCAGGCTGCTATCCTCATGGGCGACACCTCAGAAAATGTTCAGGACCTGCTGCTCCTGGACGTCACTCCCCTTTCACTGGGCATTGAAACTGCAGGTGGTGTTATGACACCTCTTATTAAACGAAACACCACAATTCCCACTAAGCAGACTCAGATCTTCTCCACATACTCCGATAACCAACCAGGAGTGCTGATCCAGGTGTATGAAGGTGAAAGAGCCATGACGAAGGACAACAATCTCCTTGGGAAGTTTGAGCTCACCGGTATCCCTCCTGCTCCCAGAGGTGTGCCACAGGTGGAGGTGACCTTTGACATCGATGCAAACGGCATTCTAAACGTGTCCGCCGTTGACAAAAGCACCGGCAAAGAAAACAAAATCACCATCACCAATGACAAGGGACGCCTCAGCAAAGAGGATATTGAGAGGATGGTCCAGGATGCAGAAAAGTACAAGGCTGAGGACGAGCTCCAAAGAGAGAAGGTGGCAGCAAAGAATGCGCTGGAATCCTATGCTTACAACATGAAAAGCAGTGTGGAAGATGAGAACATCGTAGGAAAGATCAGTGAGGAGGATAAAAAGGTTGTTGTTGACAAATGCAACCAGACTATTTCCTGGCTGGAGAACAACCAGCTGGCAGAAAAGGATGAGTATGAACATCAGCAGAAGGAGCTGGAGAAGGTGTGCAGGCCGATTGTGACAAAGTTATACCAAGGAGCAGCACCATCAGGAAGCTTCAGCGACCAAACAGGAGGGAGCTCGCAAGGTCCAACCATAGAGGAAGTGGACTAGAACTCTAGGGTTGATTAAAAAAAACGTGTTGCTGTTGTTTGGTCTCATTTGTTCTCAGTATGTGGTTTAAGTTCACATGCCCCGAAAACAAATATTTTTAGTTTCCTGTGGTAGGAATGAAATGCAATTGGAGACAAACATGTATTGCTCATTTTTTATAATTAAAAAAGCCCAATAAAAAACACATTTATTTGTGCAGCTCTAATATTTGTGTTTGCTTAAAGGTCACAGCATACTTCATAACAGTTAGAGTAATTAAAAAGAAATGTTGGAAGCAGAGTTCTAATCCTTGCAGATAAAATAACTGCATATAAAATCTTGGAAGTAGATAAAGAATCAAAGCTGCAAATTAATGTTAATGTTGCAGCTGCTGGATAATTAAAAATATCTAAAAAAATTCAGAAGGTGATCAGACGACAGGTTCGCTTTGATTTTAAGTTTTAGTTCAGCCTCAAATTCAGCTAAAGATGAGCTCACAAACTAAATTCTTAAAAACTTTTTTAATGAAGGAGGGTGAAAAAAAAATGAATTTCTAATTGCATAAACAAGTATCTTATTTACAAACAAAACATGAGTGACAAAACAGTGAAATTAGAAACTTCAATATTTCTGATATAAGCAAAGAAGTTAAGGCTTCTTGGCCAACAAGAGATTAGGATATTTTTAGAAAGGTTTTCAAATAAGGCCTTATGGATTTTATCTTGTGTTTACTTACAGTAATTTGTACAAACACACCTGAACTTATTAATTTAATTAACAGCCATTTAGCCTCAAAATTGTCAGCTTTGTCTCTTTCCCACAGGGATGTCTCTAGTTTCTCAGACTTTTTTAATGCTTTGTACCACAGATAATCAATCCATTACAAAATCACATTAAGAAACACAGTTTTTAAAAGTCTAACATATTTTTAATACACCTATTTTACAGATCTAGTAGCCTCTTCACTTCCACAAAACTGTTTTATAGCCAATTCTTTAAACACTAATTTCTACCAATTGTTATCCAGAATCATACTATTTGGGATTTATTGCATTTTCAGACATTTGTTGCCCCATCTTTACTGTTTTAAAACTTGCAGCAGCCATCTTATTTCAAATAAACTCTTTTTATGCATAAAAGTTCTTTGTCATAGCACTCTGATATGTGATCAATTAATTGTTGTGAGCTGATTATCTGGACCAGGTCAATCAGAATGTGGAGACATCTGATTGAGCTAATCAGCAGCTAGCAGGACTTGGAGATCTGGAAAACAGTCAGGGTGGTAAATCTCGAGGACCAGGAATGAGCAGCCCTACCTAAGCAGGTGTCTCCAACGCTGTTCCTTGTGTGCTGCTGCCCTGCTTGTTTCGCAGCAGGCCAGTAGCCCTGCTGCAAAGCCCCACTTCATTAACTGCTAATTAGCAGGATTGAGTGAACCCAGTTTCTGATTGACTGACACACCTGATCCCAGTAACCAGTAATTACTGATGCAGGGTTAGCTACAAAACATGCATGGCAGTAGGTCACAAGAAACAGGGTTGGAGACACCAGCAAAAAGTGTCCCTGTGGTGAGTATGTGCGAGTGTTAATATATGTGAGAGTGATTGTGTGCCCTGTGACAGACTGTCAACCTGTCCACCTGTCCAGGGTGTAACAGCGCCTTTGCCCAACAGTAACCAGAACAGGCTGCAACAACTCCCTGACCCTGAAAGGGATATAGCGGGGTTATGAAAGTGGATGGATGGAATTTCTTACCAAAGAGAGTTAAATTTGCCTTTCAACATGTTTTGTGAATTTGCCACTAGAGGGAGACATCCGCCTTTGTATTTTCTGAACCGGCCGAACGACAACCTGTTGGACCAAGTTTGAGTTGGGAAATTCTCACTTTTTTTTAAAGGCAAAAATGTGGTTACAATTCCTTAAAATTTAAGTATGAATTTGAATATTCTGCTGTAGCAGTTCACTTTCTTGCTCAATGGAGCCGAACATGTCGCTGAAGGATGCTCTGCCATGACGCATCAGGAATAAAGCATCCCCCCCGCCCCGAAAGTAAACGAGCTCAACACTGACTGCTCTCGTGTCTCCGTCACACAGCAACACTTCAGCGTTTCCCTTCGGTATAATTAGCCCGAGCCGCTCGGGCTCGGCATCAGCCGCTCGGCATCCAAAGAGTTAACCTGCCGCCTGTGGTGCTCTGAGCACCACCACCCAACCAACCGGGCTGTGTCGCTAGGGGGATATAAGGTATTTGAGAAGCAACAGATCTCTATCTGGACGATGAGCGCACATCTGGGCCGATAGGAGAGCATCTGAAAAAACAAGAAGTGAGGAAAGCTCTCCCGCTTCGTTATGAGAGGAGAAAAGTTATCTGGAACATCTGCGTTTTTTCTCTCCAAGCTTGAACCTAAGGGCAGAGTTCTGTCTCACGCGGAGACTGATTCATCCTTTTTAGGTTATGTGTTGGTTGAGTTATAAAATATTTATTCCAGTGCAACCCTTCTTGGTCTGAGGAGTTTATCTTTTTCTTTTTTTCTTTTTTACCAGAAACCTAGAATATTTTGGATAAAAACAAGCCTGTTTGGATCCTGGTGTTTCCGCTCTGTTACTCCAAGACAAACTACATGGCTCATAGGACTGGTATGAGTGTGTTCTTTGTGTTTGCTTTTTGATTTTTATTTCCCACGAGTGGACAGTCGTTAGGATCCGAGTGCGCACTGCCGAGGGCTCTGCGTCTAAATGATAAGCTCGGTGTGCGTATCGACTTACCGAGGGCGCAAGTCAGGCAACAAACCTCCATCCAAATCATGCCTGAAGGAGGAGATGGCTAGAGGCGAAGACTCAGATAAAATAGTCATCAACGTTGGAGGAACTCGTCATGAAACCTACAAGAGCACCCTGAGAACCCTGCCGGGGACGCGCCTGGCGTGGCTGGCTGAGCCAGACGCGCAGGTCAGCACCGACTCAGTGGCTGAGCCCCCGAGCGCCGCCGAGTTCTTCTACGATCGACACCCGGGGATCTTCGCCTATGTGCTCAACTATTACCGGACCGGGAAGCTCCACTGCCCGGCGGACGTGTGCGGGCCGCTCTTCGAGGAAGAGCTGGCGTTTTGGGGGATCGATGAGACTGACGTGGAGCCGTGCTGCTGGATGAGTTACCGGCAGCACCGGGACGCAGAGGCGGCTCTTGAGATATTCGAGCCTCCGGATCCGGACGACACAGACGATGAAGCCCCGAGGCGGTTCGGTATCGAGGACTGCAGCGACAGGTCCAGGAGCTGCTGTGAAGTTTGGCAGCCCAAACTCTGGGCCTTGTTTGATGACCCTTATTCATCCAGGGCGGCCAGGGTGAGTTCAGCACGTGTTCGTTTGGGGACATTCCCATCCACCATCAACTGTAGCGTCAAAACTAGTGAAGTGGGAAGAATTAATAAATGACACATTTTTCAAAATCAACAGGTGGTGCTGAAAAAAACTCCAACCTTCAGTGGGTGACTTAGCATAGGCGGCCCCTGAAGAACATTTACATGGGCCCTCTGCAGCTTGTATAAAGAAACGTGAAATACATTATTTTTAATTGGGAAAAAGTGAATTTATAGAATGGGGGTCTTCTGTCTTAATTAATTTGCGAGGGTTAACTAAAGGAATCAAAAAAAGCATATAAATATTCAAATGATTTAACAAAACGGTACACTACAAAGTGGTGTCAATAAAATATATACAGAAATGTTCTCAAAATGGTCATTTTCTGCCCCTCTTTTTGCTTTTCCTCACATTTTCTTTTCATTTTCTCATTTTCGATTTGATTTATTTCAAGCATTGTTGTCAAAGCAAAAAAGAATTTACACATATTCATCAAGACTCAAATTTTGAAATGCATAGATTAAAAAGACAGAAAATAAAACAAAACAAAAGTCACTTAAATCACACTTGCTTAATTAAATACAGCGATCATTAACTAAAGCCAAGCAGAGCTTGATTTGAAAAGGAGTGGGAAGAGGCAAACTTAGATAATGCCACTCCTACTGAGTTCATTCCTTTTATTTTGCACTGTTTGTAATCCTGTTCTGAACCGATAGATTCTTTACAAGCAACAAAATCCAGTGCCTAGTAATGATTGATTATCTTCGGAACACATTATCACATTAAATTATTGCTACACATTGCAGGTCAAGTAAAGAAAATCAATAGCTAGCTGATTGTAATTCAAACATTTTAGTAATCATTATTGCACATAACACAATTTAATACTCATTGGTTGTAATTAAAACATCTTTGATTCACCACAATCAAGTTCACACATGTATTAGGAATTATTCAAACACCTGTTGATCCTTATCCTCTTATCTTCATATTGTGAAATCAGAGTTTCTTTATACCTTTTCTTAAATATTTGGACATTTGACTTTCTTTGTCTTATTGAGTTTCTTTCATTCAGTTTTTTTCCTTTTCCTGTTTTGTCTCTTTCAGCTGATTTCTTTTTGTTGTTGTTTAACTTGCATTGCTAGAATTTTGTGAGATGGTTTTCATATATTTATTCTAATGCATCAACAGTATAAAGATAAAAATCATTTTAACCAACGCTTGTGTATCTATGCTTCATTGTATATTTTTAATCACTTAAAAGAGTTTATCAGGTACCTTACTTGCTGTTGACAGAATATTCCATTGCTGCAGAGGGAAGGGAGAGAGGATGAAAGTTTTCCAAATGAGCAGGCTTATGCCATTTTAGTTTTTTTTTCTTTTTTTTTCTAGGGCTAGGTTTATAAAATCAATTAAGGAATCTGAATTGATCCAAGCTTAATAAATCAATAATCGATCCATTAAAGTAGAGATTGATCTTTTATACCTGTCCTTTTCCGGTGACCTATGCAATACAGCAGTAAAGCCAAAGTCTGCTAGCTTGAATGGAATTTCTCTTTTAAGTACTCTTTCAAGGAAACATTTATTTTAAAGTAACCATTTGTGTTCTAAAACACAGCTTTTTGCACAAATCTGGATTAAAGTGTAATGCTGTAGCACGAGCTTTACCTAGTGGCCAAACTGAAACCCCCCTCAGGAGAGGTGGAACATTTATTTTTGTAATGATGAGTCGATTTAGAGCCTTTACAATGTTAATAATCATTTTGTTGGAGCTTCTCCTTTTTTATGGTGTTAAATATCTCATTGGCAAATTATTTCACAAATACATTTTACAGTGTGTGAACTGTATCAGCTTAATATGAATTTCTTCAAAACATATATAGATTATAGTTTTGTTTCTATACTAATGTTTCTAAATGTGTAAACTGTGTAAATTCTAAATTGAATTGAATCGCATGAATTGAAATAATCATAAATTGAATCATTCCTGGAAATTTTTGGTGATACACCAGCACTATTTTTTTCAATGTGAAATATAAATGGAACCAGATCAGGTTTACTGACGTCCAGATTTCAATTGGTTCATCATAGAAACTTAAAAAACATTTTTTAATTCATCAAACAAAGAAGGAGTACTCCATAAAATAAAATCCATATACTACTGACTACAGCCTAATAAAAATACATAACCAGTTCTAAATGAGAAAATCAGATTTGTTACCAAACTGACTCCAAAGTTCTTTGGTAATTATGCCTAAATGTAAAATGAGAACTTTTTTTGCGTCTAAAATAATGAAAGTCATCTTTGTATTTTTAGTCATGTCCCATTTCCACATACGAATAGGCAAAAATTTTACTTTATAAGTTTGGATGCTGCAATGCAGATCATCCATCCATAGAACCTGCCAAATCCCTTTTAGGGTCACATAGTTGCTGGAGCCTAACCCAGCTATTGTTGGGCAAAAGCGGGTCACCAGTCTGTTGCAGGGGCACACACTCACTCAAATACTCACCTGGGTGCAATTTAGAGACACTAATGAACCTATGAAGCATGTTTTTGAACTGTGAAAGGAAACTGTTCCCAAAGAAAACCCACACATGCAAAAGGAGAACATGCAAACTTCACATAGAACAGTCCCAGCCAGGATTCAAACCAGGGTCTTCTTGCTGTGAGGCGAGAGCACTAACCACTGAACTATTGTGCAGCTCACTATACATATTCTTGATTTTTCTAAACTTGTACTTAAAACCCCCCCAACATATTTTATTTTGTTGAAGCGGTGGAGTCAGGTTGTTAAAAATACAAAACCACTGACCAGGTGTAAGTTTTCCTTTTCTGCCATATTTCTACCATAACTCACATATAAATGGGCTGAACCTTATTTTCTTTACCATTTCTTTGACCAATAACATGGGAAATAAGTTATTTTCCAGGGAATATGTTATGTCCAAGCACCAAAGCAGTCTCAAATACCATTCCCCACGCTATTCAGCTTTCAGATTATAAATAGATCGCAAATGGAAAGCAGGGCGATTTCCAGTGCCATGTTATTCTTTTCTTGATGGTGCATTTCCTCATGCTGGTTATACGGATGACAAACATCAGTGTACCATGGATTCATATTTGTGACATCCAATAAGTGAGATTCTACTGAATACTATACGCACCTTTTGATTTGTAAAGTTGGTATACAAGATGACCATATTTGATGTAATCTGGTTATCACAGATTATAAACATTCCAAGTCTCATAATGTGAGACTTGTGACCTGTTTGTGGTAACATAGCAAATTCTGTGTATTAAATATCAGATAGGGAGCAGAAAACGAAATGACAAAGTATTCATAGTTCATGTGGGAATAACATGATGTAGGGTAATTGAAATATGTTGGTGAGTTGGTTTGTTACCTCATAGCATGAAGGTTTTCTGGGGGCACATCTCCAGCGGAATCATTTTTGTGTGGTTTGCAGGTTCTCCTTGAGCATGCATTTTCCAACACTGTTGTTCTCCAACAGTCTTTTAACTTGCGTCATTGGTAATTTCACAACCAAACTGCACCTGGTATAGGCTCCAGCGACTCTTGTGACCCTGGTTAGGATAAAGCAGGTAAAGATAATGGATGAAAGGCTATATACCTTTTTTGTTTTTGCATTTGCAGGATGGATTTCATTATTCCTTCGCATACATCAGCCATCTGAAAAAATAGTGGGTTAAAAAATATAATATTCAACTCAAACTAATCTTCATTTTAATAATTAGTTTATCAGTTGATCAAGTTCATGAGTCTAATTGCTTTTAAAATACATTTTTTGAGATTTTTTTTATTTTGTCTTTTTTATTTTATTTAAAAAGTCATAATTATATGCTTCCACCATTGCTCATTTTAAATTGTATAAAAACAGTTTTTTATTATTTCTAAGCAAATTTGGTTTTAAAATGTAAAGGTGGCAAAGAAAAATTGTTTTAATTTGTAAATCTACAATTGATCTTATAGTTTTGCAGGAAAACAGATCCTTAATCTGATTGTTGCATAAAACGACATGTTTTTGTTTTTTATTTTTTTATTTAAAAAATTGTATTTTTTCTAAAAGGATAAATTTGGATAAAGCATCGGAAAAATGTTGCCATGCAGATAAGCTGACCCTGTGACTGCACATTTGTTTCCAGGTTCAAGAATTTCCTGATTAAAACCAAGTTTTGGAAATTAAAATTACAACTGTATTTTTTTTCTTAGTGTCTAGACATGAGTCACTGCTGAGAGTCTATGTTAGCCAAAAAGCAAAAACAGTTATTTGAATGTGCAGAGAAATATGCGCATCAGTCAAGACATGGATAAACACAAATGTTTTATCTAAAAAAGCTCAGTTTCTTTCCTACTTAGACAATGCTGATTAAACATCTACTTAATTGGAACACAATATAATGCAATATCAGTGTTATCTTTATGGTTATTTTTAACATGTACAAACCTCTTACATTATGTTGCAATCACAGCTGTTTCCTGTGGAGGAAATGCAAGCGCTCTTTAACTTTAGACACTGTTTACTATAGAGATGAGATGGATCTGACTGTGATGTAAATTGAACTTTAAATTGCTTTCTCTCCTTCCATGAGGAAGAAAATCCAGCTGTTACCATTTGAAAGTGTGCTGTATGCCTAATGGTTCAGCAACAAAGGCACAAGGGTGCTTATTGAAGCAAACGTGAAAGCAAGTATCAAGTGACACAGGCTGGATTGTCAGGCCAGGAAGAAAAATGCATTCAGCGCTGGAAGAGAGCCATCCTGGCTAAGTATGTTAGACTGTGTGCAGGTCTGAGTAGTCCATTCAGATGCTTCCTCGCTGTTGCAAATGTTCTTGGTGTTCTGACAGAAATGCTAAGTAATGTCTTGTAGCTGCATTTTCAGATGTTATTTTGGAACAGACATCTTTGAGTTACCCCTACAGGTCTCAGCGCTGGTGTCACTCAAGCATTACATTTCTCTTTGTTTACCAAATATTTTTAAATTATTCATTTCAGTATGTTCCATTTTTGAATATCTAATTGTAACTGAATGTGGTGAGTTCCACATAAGCCCAAGCAGACATGTATGCATGTTTTCTGAGTATATTGTCAGGGAACTCTTTTTGAAGAGATGCATGGAGCCTTTTTGAAGTACTCACATTACCTTTATGGGCTTTTTATTTCCTAAAGAATCCGAACGCAACACAGCTTATGGTGATTCCGGATATCTGTTGGGAAGCGAATCTGTCTGTGATCAAAGCAAAATCCTTTTCCAGATCAATCAAGACCATATAGGTGCAGCTCTGCTAAAGCAAGCACACAAGGCACCATGCATGATGGGAGTGGACCAGTGCAGCAAACAGTGGAACAGAACAAATTGGAACAGTGGCATCTCTTTATTCCTTTGGATTCCATTTGAAACTCCCCGGCTCTTAGTTTTATTTTGAGTAAATTTACATTTTTGTCATCTGAAATTTGTTTGAATGTTAGCTGCAAGAAGCTCAACAGGGCACAGTTGCCATGACAACTTGATGCACTGTTGTGAGGCCTAAGTATGCTCCATTATTGCTGTCCTTAATTGGCTGAGTACTTTTAATTCATCTGGTCTCATTTTGAGTAATTGTTTTTATGGTGAACACTGACTATTTTAAATGCAGATAAATTCAAGTTTTATTTATTTCCATTTGAACAGATTTCATTGTCTTCTCATAGAGACAAATTTTATGGGGAACTGTTTTTAAGAATGCCATTCGGATGTTACGGTTATCATTTTGTGTACAGCTGCAGAACTTCTTTCTTGCTGCCTTTATAAAACAACTATAAAAAACTGACAAATATTTTCAGTTTTTTTTTTAGGTCAAATGTTAATACAATTGGCCTGGTTGCAGTAAAGTCTTGTTTAAAATATTCAAATCTCACTGGAATTTTAGCAAAATACATAAATCGATGTGATTCAGCTGCCTGTTGATCATCTTTGCTCACTGTTTTAACTTTTTCATTCTAATGTCTAAAACTCCAAAATATTTATGTCTAACACAAAAGTCAATAAATCAAAGATTCACCCATGTTTTGTGATTTTCCAAGGGAAAATCATTTTTATGTATTAATGGAGTTATGTTAAATGAAAGCAAACGAGTTCTTAAGATTAAATCAATAAAGGTTGACATTTTGACCTATATTTTTCTAGATCTGGTGACAACTGACATTAGAGCAAACTTCGTTTTTGCTAAAATTTTAAATGGCTCGCATCTTTCATCTCACAACTCACATCCCCAACATTACTGCTGCCACAAAAAACTGTCGAGCATTATAAGAGCTATCCACCTGTACAGTTTAGAGCCAGAAGCCAGCTCAGACGAGGAAAACGAAGACATTAATCAATCCAGTCGTCTGCAAGAGGATGCATCACAGTGGACTGCAGCAGGGAGCTTTTGGCCTGCTGATTGTAGCAAATGGGTCACAGCTACAAGCCTTTTTCAACTACATTTTCTGTCTGCTCCTAGTTCATAACGATTTGAATAAAGAAATATTCAGAAATTCAATTTTAAGCTTAATTGTCATTATATATGTTCTTCATCGTGAGAAAAATGCTACAAGAACATGTTAAAAATACCAAAAAATATGATTTTCATAAGAGTGGGTCTTTCAGTGCTTGGAATAACATTTTAAAGGTTTAACATTTTAATAAAAAGTTAAATAGCTGTGCTTAAACTGTTTGAATGAAAGAAGGCAAAAACCTGTCGTTTATTTTGCTGCTGAAGGATTCATGGATTAGAAACACTTAAACTCTGATCCTTTTGCTGAATTCTTTTAAAGTGATGCATAACTGTATAGCTTTTAAAATTAAGTAACACTTGATAAAAGGAGAGCTAAAGGTGTCATAAAAAAGAATAAAAGGAAAGCTTTAAGATGATCCATAGACTTTGTTAGACCGCCCTAAAGCAGAGCTGGCAACAGAAGTGAGAAAACTGAATAAACGATAACACTAAACAACACTGTGGAGCCTCTAATACATTGTTGCAAATTATATACAAAAACAACACTTGGAGCTTTGTAAAAAGTGGAAATACACTGATCTAAGTGTTTGTTTATGGTCAACTCAGTCAATGCGTAGTATCCTGGTCCTGGTCCTGCGGCTTTAAAACAAGCACCCAAACCTTAACCACAAGATCAAAACTTAAAGATCCACTCCGATGACAGTTGTGTTTTTGGTATTTTTAACATGTTCTTATGGAATTTATCTGATGATGGAGGACACGTATATAGAAATTGTTTTTTAAATCATTGTGAATCAGGCGCAGACAAAAAAATACAATTTGAAAAAGAGTGTATTTTTGACGTAGAACCTACAACTGACATGTCACAAAAACCTGTAGG
Organism: Oryzias latipes; assembly: GCF_053564925.1. Lineage (NCBI taxonomy): Eukaryota > Metazoa > Chordata > Actinopteri > Beloniformes > Adrianichthyidae > Oryzias > Oryzias latipes. The sequence goes on along the minus strand of NC_136243.1, from coordinate 25,462,110 downwards.
TGTGAGAAGCTATTACGACAAGCCACAAGCTCCCTGCTTGCTCCATTCTGATGCATCCACTTGTAGACAAATAGATTTTGACATCTGGCTTAAAACTGCACGGCTGGATTGCTCCTATATTGATTGCCATTTATGTCACACGGGGCTGTAAGCTAGCGGGAGAGCATATAAACAAACGGGTGATGAGACGTGGGTGAGGAGGATACTCTGCGCAAATGGTCCCGCCCACAACTCAGAGGAAATTTCCTGATGAACTCCTGCTGCTCTGCAGAAAGGATGTCCCAGAAAGCGACACGTTTTTTGATTTTGGCTATAAACAGCATCATTATAATTAAAAGACCACTGGTAACGCTTTGAAAATAGATAGAAAAATGACTGGAGTTAGTTGGACTTCAAGGAAATGCACAATTCGATATGAAACTAATAATTCAGATTACATCAAATATATGAATACTGCTTAAAAAGGATTTTAAACTGATATTGTTTTACTGCGAGAATTCAAAATTTTACTCAAGGTATACATTTGTGCAGTTTATGTAGCATAAAAAGGATATCATTAAAAAATTGGTTTCGAATTACATTAGAAAATAAATTGAAATTCAATCCTAATTTGGGTCAAATTGTAAACTTCTAAACTGTAATTGGATTAATTCCTTTTTTGATCAGTGATACCCAACCCTATGTTTCATCTTCGGGTTTTACAGATAGATTTTTGTCTAGATAATAAGTGCATATTTGTGACTGCATTCTTTTGAAAGCAGAAGACAGCCTTCTCTTCCAAAAAAGCCTTTCTTTTTCTGTTTTTTTTTTTTTTTTTTTTACATTAGTTGCCATAAGAAATCATTGAAAATCCTCACTAAAAGCTGAGTCACTTAATCCAATCCATCAATTTTTTTTATTTTAAATTGTATATACGGTATATATTTGCTTTTTAGATCAAGTTCATGATTTAGTTGTTTTTTGGATCAAATTTAGAGATTTTAAACCAGAGAACGACTTTGTCTACTCTAATGTCTGTGTGACTATATATAATCACCGTCATTTTTCTGGATATTTTTGGGTACATGAATCTATGAAATATAAATGTGTGATGATGAATTTCGCTGAACAGATACCCAGGAGAAACACGGCTGACAGGCTTAGGAAGGGGAAAATGATTTGTTCTTCTTCTTCTCCAACAGAAATCAATCCTAACAGAATTCCGCAAATATCTGCCGAGTTTGTCCTTAATGCTCTTGCAGAGCATTCATGAGTCACGCTTCACGTCTTGTACTTAACATGTCTATATGTGAATCAACAGGTGATGCTCAACAGCTTGAGGTGATGACTGTAATTGGACTCCTCAGCTGTTGTAGACGGCTGCACAGCTTTCTGCCTATTGTGCCTCCTGCTTCGCTCCATCATGCTTTGATAATCCCAGCTGGGGCCAGATTAGTGTCCCCTTTGGTGGTTTTTTTGCACGCAACAATGGCTGTTGTAAGGTGGTTGTGGTCTTTATTTTTTAAGGTTGGGCTTTGCTGCACCTCTGTTTGTTTGGTTTTATTCTTAGTTTTCAAAAGACGAAAATATTAAACCTCATTGTGGTTTCAGTATATGATCTCTTTTCCACATAACCATCATGCACTCACTTAATTATCCTTTGGAATATTTAGATTCTATCATTTCCTTTACAAACTTCATTTTAGGTCTTGTTTCAAATCGTGTTTTACAAATTTTTATGCTGTAGTTATTCTATTTAATATTTTGCAAATTTTCTTTTAATTGCATCTGTATTTTTACCTGCATTTTGGGTTCAGGCACATTAAAAAAGATTACTACCAATGCTTCATTGTAAGTGAAAGATACCTGTAGTGCATGTCCGCCACCTACAGTTGGAAGAGGGTTGCTGTAAAATGTATAATTGTTGTCTGGAACAAACCACAATTAGTAATTTCTCTTCCATGACCACTTTTCAAATGGTTGGCACGTTGAGGATTTAAAGGGATGCCATGCATACGTCGCTATGGTCAAAGTTTGACCTGGTTTAACTTTTACATAGTTTTTGGACTCCACCTATGCACATTCAATGGTCGCGTGTTTTGTATTTAGAGCCTGAAAATAGACATAGAAACTTGCGTAATGAGGTATGAATGCAAAGAGTTTTAAAAATGTAAGCCTGAGACCAACATAATAAACAGCCACCTGCCCACTTGAGATGTTCTTCCATGAGGACCACAACTGGATGGAGAGAGAGGTGTGATCATTCAGAAACACCTGACAAGTGTTTTCTGGCAAACAGTTGATGGTGAGATGTCATGACAGGTGAGAAGCTTAATTCCAAGAACTCCAAAACCCTAAAGATAAGGCTCAACTTTTCCCCGCTTAGCACCAAGCATCGAAGGTTGGATTTCCTGAGGATGACAACAACTGTGTGAAAATGAGAGCAACCAACACTTTGGGTGTGAATGAAGGTGTGAGGAGTTTAATTGAAAACACAAAGTCTGTAAAAAATCAGGATGTGCAAATACATTTGATAAGAAATAGAACTGTTTGACATTTAGATCCATGAAAACGGCAGGTTACTCAGACTTACCTGCTTATAAGTCAGATAAAGATATCACTGTAGAAGCTGGTCATTAGATGATGACGATTGGTAACACATTGTTAGATATAGGTAAAGAAGAGGGACAACCTGGAGAACATAAATGCTTACATGGAGGAGTGAACCATAAGTTAGGAAAATGTCAAGGAAAACGTAATTTAAATGTACATATATATATGTATGTATATGTGTTCTCTGTGTGAAGCAGGTAACTGAAAACATCCAGCTGCTAACAAAGCTGGATGTTTTGTTTTGTGGACAAGCTGGGTCTTGTCATTGATAGACTTTTGCATGAACTTTTAATGAGCAGAACAAATGTTAACATTATGTCTGCCAGGATATCTGGAAGCTTCCTCGCAGAGGCTTCCCTGACTGTTTAGTTTTGTGATAAACCATTTGGCAATTTAATAAACTCAACCATGTTCAGACCAGTTAGGGCCATCCGAATTGCATTGTTGGCATGTAGTGGTTGCTGTTAAACAAGAATTCATTGCAAAATTACGTTTTGTTTTGTACTGAGGTTTTGGGAAGTAGCTGTAAGAAGATTATACAAAAACTCAACAACAGATGGATTGCTTCTTAAATACAAAAGAATGAAAACGATGAAACCGATAAGGAGGCAAGCAGGTCTGTAGAATGAATATTTTGACAATCCACTTGAAAAAGAATTACATTTTACCAGTATAATTCATTCTTATTGTTTCAATAAATAAACAGCTGTGGCCATTCTTTTGGGAGTATTAATTGCAATATTACAACTGTGAGATGACATGTATGTCAAAACAGTCCATATAAGCTTAAATGTTGTTGTTTTATATATATATTTTTCCAAAATGTTCCACTAAAAGAGTACTGTGAAAAAAGAACTGGTATATCATCTTTTGGAACCAGGTCTATGCTGTTTCTAACTTCATTAGATTCAAATAAAATGTTGCGATTATAGAAGTTACAACAAGTATTGTTCTATGAAAGAACTTTTTCCACACTAGATAAATATACACCATAAACAGAGGTATGATTATAAAAGACAATATGCATAGCCCAAAAAGGGCTTTGGATGAAGAATAACTACAGTTCTTTTCAAGTCCATTTCTTTTTTTTTTCTAAACTTAAATTTATACAAATTTAAACAGTATTTTACTGTTTAAATTTGCTTTTCTCTCTCTGAACACAAACTTCCTGGATTCCAAACAGTTTTATTTTCTGGCATAACCCAGAAAATTAGCCACTACAGCAGGGTATCATTGCCAAGATGGTGTATTGATCTGATAGCAATTCACAAGTTGACAATTGGATTACATTTTCTTTTCAGTAAGATTCGATTAAATATAAAAACATTAGTCAAATGTTTCATTTTCTATTGATTCAATTCAAAGAATTGATTTGAAAGACTAATCAAATAATGCACATTTGTCCCTATTTGTCTGTATTTCCCCTTTTCTGCATGACATAAGGACCTTGTTTCTAGAGCATCATTTAAGTGCAGTTTATATGTATTTATATGTATTTTTTTGGCTTGTCCACTTTTCAATTAGTGTCCCTCCGGGGCTTCACCTGCATTTTAGCTTTTATTTATCCAGCTGGGAGGTTAAAAAGGTTGGGGAGACCGTTTTACATTTAGCCCAGGCTTCTGAAAACAGTGCAGGGAGCTCATGTATATGTAAACACAGCTTTAACACAAACAGTGAAGGGCTCAGCCATTGTAGTGGGTCATTGTTCAGCCCGGCTCTCATTTGGCTCACATTTATTCTGTTTTGTAATAATCCTCTTCTCATTAAAGCGTGCCTGATTGACTGAACTATAGCAGGTGCATACTTACTTGTTTATTATGTAAAGCATTGCTGACTCCATTGTTGCCTCACTCCAATTTTGGAACAGGACTTTACCAAGACTCACTGTCAACTTTTTAAAATTTTGTAAGCAGGTTAAAATAAAGAAATTATCTAAAGAGTTTCCATATTCACTATTCCTGTCCTCAGAGCAGCACCATTACCATGTACACATGGAAAGCACCTCCTGCTGTCTGTGCGAGGTGGACGTCGTCTTAATGGAGTCACGTTTTCTCCCAGCATGGCTCAGTCTGTGTTTTTGAAGATGATTGGGTTGAAAGTGCTCTGTTGTCTTTCAGATGATTTCCTTTAATAGCCTTCAAACTTGATGTGCCCTAAAAATTACTCCTTTTCCAAACTACTCTTGTCACTGTTTCTCAGGAGGCTATTATGGGATGTTCCAAGGAGCCAAAGAGAATTTAAAAAAATATTTTGATAGCCATAGATATTTTGGGGGGTTGTTTGGTTAACACATGACTGGACATGTTCTTGATTGTCTTAGCTTGTTGTAAAGGAAGCAAAGTATATTATTCTTTAATACGCATTTATTATAAAGATTTAGATTTTGGGAGCCAACAGGTGTGTTTGTTACACCTGAGAATGTGCATGGATAGGACCTGCCCCTTTTGACTAACATTTACACCAGACAGTAATGATGATAATCCTCCGGCATCTTTTTGCTGAATGATTGTAGCCCCCACCATCACTTCTGTAATCATCTTCCAGATTTCCTTAACTCCCCTTTTCCTCCTTTCGTCTTTGCCCTTACCCTCTGTCTCCAATATTCCTCCCTTCTTTCCTTTTCTTCTTTTCCATCCGGTCCTACAAAAAAAAAATACAAAGGTTATCAATATAAAAAAAGTTAGCCTTAATTACAAAAGGGGTTTATACAAATACACACCTGGTGTGTATTTAATCCAGAACCCCCTGTTGTAATAGTAAAATATGTCCAACACAAGAGGCCCTCAGCTCCTATCTGTGTCCTCAGCTGTTGGACAGGACAAGTAAAAAAAAAAAAAAAAAAAAAAAAAAAACATAAAAAAAAAAAGGAAACACCTGCTTTTCTGGGTCAGCGTTCTCTTTCATTTTTTCGTTATATTTGTGCACATTCTGACTAATTCTTTGAGACTTTCATCTATTTCCTTTATATTATTTTTATCTTATACCTACAAAAGTAAAATATTTTAAGTTTATACATTTTTATCTTAAAAAATCTTTCTGTGATCCTGATAAATTACTAATGTTTATAATTATTGCTTCACATAAAGTCTAAAGCTTCGTACACACTGGGAATTTGATGCGCATTCAAATACGCGCTACAAGCCCTTTCTACAATTGTTTCGTTTCAGAAAACAAAACAAAATTCCTGAAACCAAATCGTTAAAAAGAAAAAAACTTTTCGAAAAACAAAAGTAATTTCCAGAAATCAGAATGAAATGTTAGAAAAACTCAAAGCAATGAGAAAGCAGAAAAGATAGGTACTATCAGACATCACTGATTGGATGATGATATCCAGAATTGCTTCCTTCCAAATAATGTTCAGTTGAAATGATGGACAAACATCATCATTCAATCAGGGATGTACCTCCGTACGAAACGACATTTACATAAACCATTCATTAAAAGTGGCCCCTTGAATGTGTGTTGCTGAGAGCGGTGTGAATGTAGCTTAAGAACTAAGATCAGAAATTGAAATCAGTTTCAGGTGTCTGCCATGACGCAGGGGTGAGGAGCGTAAAGGCAGGATGAGGGGTGACTTCCTCAGATCAATAAGCCAGAAGAGGATTGTCCCCGTGATTTCCTCAAAATATGCAAACCACTTCAAAAAAAGATCTTACAATATTATGTTTGGTATTTTTGCATCATATTGATTGTTGATTCTTTTCATTTTTTAGGGGGTGGCTTTTGTATCTCTCTTCTTCATCTTGTTGTCCATCACTACTTTTTGCCTGGAAACCCATGACGCCTTCAATGAATGGATGGATAAAGTTTTCCAAGGCAACAACACGTCTGGTAAAAGTAAGGCGGAGTTGGGTGGCAGTAAAATCCTCCACGGAGTGGAAGGTGTGTGTGTGTTCTGGTTCACGTTGGAGTTTTTGGTGAGGATCATCTGCTGCCCAAACAAATGTTTTTTTATCAAAAACACACTCAATATCATTGACTTTGTGGCCATTCTGCCTTTCTACCTGGAGATGTGCCTGGAGGGACTGTCGTCAAAAGCTGCTAAAAATGTGCTCGGCTTCCTGCGTGTGGTGCGGTTCGTGAGAATCCTTCGAATCTTCAAGCTGACCCGACACTTTGTGGGCCTGCGGGTTTTGGGTCACACACTGAGGGCCAGCGTCAACGAGTTTCTCCTGCTTGTCATCTTCTTGGCACTGGGAGTTCTTATTTTTGCCACAATGATTTATTATGCTGAGCGCATTGGAGCAAGCCCCAATGATCCCACAGGCTTCAACCACACGCACTTCAAGAATATCCCCATCAGCTTTTGGTGGGCGGTGGTCACCATGACGACACTGGGTTACGGGGATATGTACCCGCAAACATGGCTTGGCATGATGGTCGGGGCGTTGTGCGCACTGGCTGGCGTGTTGACCATTGCCATGCCTGTTCCTGTCATCGTCAATAACTTTGGCATGTACTACTCTTTGGCTATGGCGAAACAGAAGCTGCCAAAAAAGAAAAAGAAACACACCCCAAACCCAGAAATCCTGACTGACTCCGCCTCATTTGGGAAGTCGGAAACAAACTCGCACATTGACAGCACTCAGAGTGACACGTTCCCACTGGCTGCTGAGGAGAGTCTGGGAAGGAGTCGCTCAGGTAAGCCTGTAATCTCACATTGACGGGTCAGTTCAACAAAACCACTGAAATGTATATTATGTACTATTATTGGATGTTTCTATGCAGCTGTTTGTGTTTATCCTCAGCTACTAATGTTGCACAACTGAGGAGAATGAGCTGTGGTTTGTAACACCAACAGTTTCTCATTATCTTTTTGTTATTCCATGTGAAAATAGAAAAATGTTGATGTTGCCTTTAGTGGTCGTACAAAAAGCTGCTGAATTTCTCTGACGCTGAGTTTATCTGACAGATTACCTGCATTTAGTCATAAAGACAGCAACACACCACTATCAGATTACTCCTCATCGCATCTCAGACAAATTTGATTTCATCGTAGAAGAATGCTGAGTTTATGCAATAAGCTGCTGCCTTTGTCTGGGTCTTGACGGGAGTCTGCAAAAGATTTGACATTCATTCGGCGGTGACTTTTTGTTTTCCTGTCAGACTCTAAACAGAACGGGGACGCAAATGTGGCCCTCTCAGATGAGGAAGGGTGCAGCCTGACCCAGCCGCTGTCCCCTAGTGAAAAATGGTCAAATCGGTGCTCCAGAGGGCGAGGAAGGAACAAGAGAACATCATCCGGCAGTGCTGGTGAGTTACATTAAAGCCAAATGCTTTAACTTGTATGTGAAAAGATAGAAGTTCTGGATCATCTGGATAATAATTCATGTTGTTTTTCATTCTTTGCTTAGTTATTGGTGAAACTCAAAGAACCGTTTATCCATCCCTCTATTTTCTGAACCGGCTGAATCCCTTTCAGGGTCATGGGTCTGCTGGAGTCTATCCAGCTACTTTTGGGTAAAGATGGGGAAACAGGTTGCCAGTCTAACGCAGGACTACACACAATCATACCTAGGAACAATTTAGAATAATTAATTAACCCAAGAAGAATGTTTCTGGACTGTTGGAGAAAACTGGAGTTCCTGGGGAAAAAAAAGTACAAGAACATGCAAATTCCACCAAGAAATGTCTCAGCTGGGATTTGAACCAGGGCCTTTTCTCTGTGAGGCGATAGCGGTAACATTATCCTGCAGCCCCAAAACTGTTTATTTGAAAACAAATAATGACTGATATTTCTAGCTCCTGCTGTTTCTGATCTTGGCATTGCTACTTCACAGTCCACTGTGAGAGCTTCAAATAAATGACTGAAACAAACATGCCAGTAGGCCAAAGTGAAACAGACAGCAGTAACATAAAGTATAACCCCCAAATTAAGAAATCCTTATATTTAAATGTAAAATCTGTTTCCACTTTAGATTAATACCATCAAATACAATTTAATTACAGATTTTCGTGGTCTTGTCAGTATGTAGGCTACATTGTTGCAATCTATTTAGTAAAAAACAAACAAACAAAAAAAAAAACACTACAAACACCTAATGTAATGCATACAGTATTTTGGGGGGTAATTTTTTAAACTTCCATTTAAAAAGGGACATTTTAAACTCTCTTTCCCCAGTGTGTCCATTGTGGGGTAGGTGGTCCAAATCCTGGCTGCTGTAAATGGATGTGTTCCTTTGTGTGAATGGACGAATAGGAAACAGCATAAATAAGTACTACAGGATGGATAAATACTGTTTAAAGTGTGAACCATTTACCATTTTACATTCTGCAAAGAGAGCAGCAGCTATAGACCCCTGATTACTAAATTGTGTCATTTCCAAACCAAGTGGACATTGTCCTTTTTTTTAAACTGATGTTAGATCTATATTTAATAAATCAATGATGGTCGTGCTTTAGTTTTTCAGGTTCTCTAAATCATATGTTGTGTTCAGGTTATGCTCACACCAGGTTTCGCTTACCAACTGACTCAGCTGCTTTGCGTTAGATCGTTTTCTCCTTTGGTACTTAAAGGCTTGGTTTTCAGTCTTCCTATTAGCTTCTCCTCTTAGCTTCACTTTAGTGTTTAGCTGTTTTTCATGGTATTTTTTTCTTTAATGGTTTATTTCATGCTTTGTATTTTGTTCTGTTTAAGGTTTTTAATGACCGAATTCCTTTTCAAAAGTGTCTCCTGCACTTTTGATCATTACTCTTGACATCAGAGAGCAGATAAACATCTATAGGCCTATTTAAGAAAAATAGTTTTTTTGGTGATTAATATTTCTAAATGTTCAACTCTTTTAAAGACCCACTCTGATAAAAATGTCGTTACTTTTTTTTTTTTATAATGTTCTTGTGGCCTTTTTCTCTTGATGCAGGAAATATATATAGAAAATTAAGCTTAAAATTGCATTTTTGAGTGTCTCTTTATTCAAATTGTTGTGAATTTTTGGCTAAAACATCCAGTTTAGCGGTTATAAAACAAACCTGTTTTAAAGTTTGAACATACACTGCAGCTTTCTTTACAGCATCAGCAACATGAAAGTCAGTGTGAGCACTCGTGACGCTGAATGGATACGTGCATTACGAGATATTGATCATTGAGAGCAAAGTATTCCCAACGGAGTCACAGGATCAGGCAGAGAACAGCAGTAATTGATGTGTACTGCTCTACACCTTCTCTGCACATGTAAGTGGCACGTATGGAGTCGCTGCTGCTGAAAGGCTGGATTCTGAGCTCTGTCTTGGCTCTCAGGAGGTTTTTTTCTTATTTTTTGGTGCCTGCTTTTCTCCTTAAATTAGCACAAACTAAACTGCTCAAAATTTACAAATGCCAGTAAACACTCCCTTTTTAAGGAACTCTATGAATGTCTGGGTTGCATTTGAAATTCACATTGACATTTCTCACATCTGTTTGGAAAAAATCTTTTTTCTTTAAAGATGACCTTTTTTCATCATTTGTTTGAGTCTAATACTGCTGCAGGGTCAAGGAATGTAAAATCTAAGTTTATGTTTTTATATTTACGGGAACAGTTGTTATTTTTTTTTACATTTATGCTTGTTTTTCTTTAAGGTTTAATTGATTTAACAGTCAACAACAAGTAGGACTAAGAAAGAAAACAGCGGGGCAGTTTGATGCATTAAAAATGAATCAGAGCAGTCTGCTGGTCCTTGTTTCCACTGCAATGAGTGCACTTATGAGGACTAATTGCAGCTGCTACAAGTTTCTGCATGCATCTGGCTAATCTAAGAATGCTCACTTTTTACAAATGATTAATAAATGCCATGTGTGCACCAAGTATCTTGCACAATCATTTAATTTAATTATATAGAATTAAAGTTTATTAGTAATTATAGAATTATTAGAAAAAATGTTACCATAACATTCCATGTTTACTCTGCATAAGGTTTCTTCACCTGACGAGTGATAAAAATATGTGGCAGCTTTACTATTGCTGTAAAAAGTATTAAACTTATTAATCAACTATTTTGTTTCTAAAAGCATGTAAATACAAGTTACTTCAAAAAAATTATGGGGTGCAATAAAAACTAAATAAATAAAACACGAAAAAGCTGATTTTTTTTCCCCCCCACTAAGTTTCTGAACAAAAAGACTTTCCTCTGGAAATCATTTGATGTCTAAACAAAATTAGCTACCAAGCAAAATCTAATTAGTAAAAACAACCACAAGGGTAAAGCAATAGCCTTTGTAGTAAGTAATTATAGAAAAGGAGTGTGATTTTGAATAGTTGTTTGTCGTGTAAACTATCCAAAAACTAACGTTAGAGTGGTCAGTAAAAATAGTATTGTTTCCAGTAGCTTCCACTGATACAAATCTGAAAAAATACAGATGAAAATCAAGTGACTTTCAACTGCACTGTGACTTTTAGGCTTCTCTAAATCCTGCACTGCTGCATTGAAATACCACATTTTTTTACAAATATATTGTAATATATTGTCTTTTAAGCTTTTTTAAAAGAGTTCCCATTGGTCTTTTAAATATTGTTATGCTGTTTTTAGTCAAAAATCAAAAAATGCGTCTATTTCTAGGACATAGTTTCTGCAGAACGGTAGTAGTTCATTAGAAATTTGCCTTTGAGTCGTGGGCAGGACTTTTGGCACAAAGTAAGCCCGACCACACTTCACATCACCCATTAGTTCCAATTCTCTCCTGCTAGCCTACAGCCCCTCACCACCCTAACTTAACATTAGCGGTGCAACAAAAATGACAAGTAATATCGGAGCTATCCAGCCGTACAGTTTTTAGCTGGGTGTCAGCTTGGACAAGGAAAAAGACTTATGTGGATCTATTTGTCTGGATGTGTGGGTGAATCAGAATGGAGGGAGCTTGTAGCCTGCTGATTGTAGATTTTACATCACAAAATTACCTTTTCCAACTGCATTTATTTGTCTTCTCCAGATTCACTACGATTTTACTAAAGAAATACTCTTAAATGCAATTTTAATCTTAATATTCTCTATGTATGTCCTCCATCATGAGAAGAATACTATCAAAGCATTATAAAAACACAAAAAACACAATTTTCATTGTTTCTAAGCTACAGACAGGATCATTTGAGACAGAACTGTATTTTGCTAAACTGTGGCTCTCATTTTTTAACAAAATCGTCAACAAAATAATCAGTAGAAGGTCTTTGCAGTGCTTGTTGCTTCATGTAGTTTCAGTTGGTAATTGCAGACACTGCAGTCTAACAAAAATATCAGATACAATACAGCTCTGATGTTTAAATATTGTTGAGAGCAAAACTCACATAATGCACTCAGACTTCATGTTCTAAACATCATGTTCTCTCTCTACTGTCCTTTTCCACATCTTTTTTTCCCTCTGTAATTCATTTCCCGGCTTTTGAATCTCGCTGCTTCAACGCCGACCCAGTTTTATGTCTGCGCTTCAAAAACCCCGTTTGAAAAGAGGCTTTATATTTGGCGCCTGTGGATTCATTATGGGTCAGTACGGATCACAGTTCCCACCCTTTAGTGGACAAGGCAGGATGTGTTTGAACTCATGTCCACATAAAGCCCAGTAACACCCATGATGTTTTCATGCTAAACAGCAAGACTGTGCTTGACCATCAGAAACCATCAAAACACTCCTGTCTGTGAAGAAAATGGTCCCAAATCTAAACTTTCATTTGGTTTTATGCTTCTGCTTGTTCTTTCCAGGAACATTAAATTCTACTTCAGTGTTTTCACCGACAGCCATTGACTTAGATGGTAAAAGCACATTTTAACATGCAGACGTAATTTAATAAAATAAAGGAAGTGGTTATTTTGGACATAGGTTGAGATAATCTGCTAATGTGAAATTTACATTCTGATAATTACCACTGGAAACAGTCTAATGATCAGCTAATTATGTTGCAGTCCAGGCCTTTTTCTGATAGGAAGAATAAAATGACAAAGATCTGAGAAAAGCCAGAACACCTCGAAACTAATATGCTGCAGGGAGGGCGGAGGGGGAGGGGGTTCAATCCTGAGCTTTGCATCTGGCTGTTCCATTCAGACCCCATTGGAACATAACACTTACACGACACATTAGGGGCTCACTCCCCACAATGAAAAAAATGTAGATTTCAATTTAAAATAGATACAGTAAAAATGTGACTTCTTTTTCCCTTTTTAGCAAGTAAAAATTGTGTCTGTGATTGTGGGCATTAACAGAAAGATGGAAATCAATTGTGACAGAGTGGCTCTGATGACACAATGTAAAGTAAAGGACAGATGGATGGAGGTCTCAAGAAGCTATGAAATTATTATGTGTGACAGGAAATGGTTGCTCACGGCAACTGAAAGAGCAAATAGCTTTACAATGTTAAAAAAGGTTAAACCAGAGAAATAATATAAACTATTTAAGATGCTTCAAGTAGTTAAAACCTTATAAAACATACACAGGTATTTAAGTAAAAAAAAAAAGTCAGCTAGAAATTCTTCTACATAAAAACAGGTTTGTCCGTGCAAGGCTCTGATAACTAAACTCAAAACCTTAAAATCTATTGTAAATAAAACAGGAAGCCAATGTAGTGATAAAAGCAGAGGAGTGACATGTGTTTGCTTTTTATACAAAATAGTTTTATCCAAAAAAAAGGAATGATAAAGTTTGTTGTGTGTAGTTTTTGATAATAGGTCATTAGTTCTTATAACTTTTTATTGATATCAGTCTCATTCTACATGTGGACAGGAACAATAAAGGCATATCTATTTATTTATCTAGGATTTGTTACAGTAACACTGATGCTTATGTGTGGATGTTTATTGTTTGTGAATTTTTGGCAAATCTGTCATTTATTTATGATTATTGCCACTTATTAATCAGTGTTTGGTCATGGTTGAGCGAGAAATCATCCACTGCAACCGCTATGTTGGGTTCCTGATTCAGTCCTTCATTCACAAATTTGTTGAATACAAAACTTTCTATATAGTGACTGGACAGATTGATGTCTCACTGAACCATTTGTGAAAAGCAGATTTTTTAAAATTAGTAATAATACTGTCCTGAGTCAAGATGCATGACAGTGCATAGGACAAAAATAATTTTTTATACACACAAAGTAGTATTTGGGAAGGTTGTGCAGTAAGAGTGCGTGTAAACAGTTCAAACTTATGCACAAGGTTTTGGAGCTTTTGAAGCCTCAAATATGTGGCTTAGAAATAGCCTTCATAAATCAGAGCTCACAGTTTTATACAGTCCAGTTTTTTTTTATTCAGTATAAACAAATGAATTATTGAATGAATGTAAACCTTTCTGCAGTGCCAGGTCAATAATCTGTCTCATTGTCTTTCTGATCCCTTTAATGTTTCTGACAGAGACGTGTAAGGACTTTCTCAGTACCACTGGAAATCATGCTCAGCCAGAGGTCACCACTTTGACCTGAGGAGGGCTTGCTACAAATGGAAGAAAGGACAGCAGCTCCACTGTGGCACTTACGACATCACGGCGTTCTCTTGTGAACAAACCACAGATACAAGACTTGTTTTTTTCTTCCCACTTTTTTCTATTTGCATTTTCAACATCCAGTAAAAAGTTATTAGGTAACACATAAAACATTTGTGTTTTGCACTCATTTACATATTTCACAAATGTTTTGCATGCTTTGCATGAACTCATACAATGCACTAGAACAGTTATTGGAAATACTCAATATTCTGTCATCTAGCTCTTTTATATTTTCCCAATTTTCTCCTTTTTTTGTTTCTTTTACTGGTTAGAAACATGAGGTCTCCAAGTGGATCAACTGGTTTACAGCTTGTGTAACCACACATTTGTCACAAAAATAGTAACAAGTGACAAAATGCCAGATTGGTTTTTAAGATGTCCAAAAACAACATCCATAGAAATTAAACTTTCAAGCTTTTCTTTTTTATAAAATGTTTCATTTCTGCAGAATATCATTCCCAGTTAAGAGAATGAATGTACATAGACTTGTAAAGTAAAAGAAAGAACCAACTTGTTTCTTCTTGAAATGAAAGAATAGAAACACAGAGGTTTCTGTGCAATGGTTAGACTCTCCATGGGGATTCTGTGCTTCAACTCAAGCAATGTGTTGTCTGTCTTTGCACCCTAAGAGTTTAACATAAAGAGCAGAAACAAAAATCTGTACAACAGTATTGTTTATAAAGGTTAGTTACGCAAAGTTGATGTACTCTTACTGGTTAAAGCCGGATACAGACATTTAGATTTAATGGTGGACTGCTGGTATGTGATCCTCATTGTGAGAACTAAAGTTTAAATGTTTGCTATTACTCGATTTGTTTTGCCCCCCCTTAGCTTGAGTTGGGTTTGCAGAAACCCTAGAGGAGTTTTATTACTGTTTCTGAGAACTTCTATCCCTCATGGTTAACCATAGTGGCCTTACGTTTCAACACAGATTATTTTACTGTCGTTAGTGCATTTATATCCTGAATCAAATACCTGTAGTTATATGCAAGCGTAGCTGTGTGTATGTAGCCCAGAACATTACTGTAGATAATTAAACACTTCTCTACATATGCCTTGTATGCCCAAAAAAACTGTTTTTAACCAACAAGAAAAGTGATTCATATAGTCATGGAAAAAAATCATGGTTGCCTTGTAGTTCTGTCAAAGAAATGCCCCACTTCTCTTGGATAATTGTTACAATGTTAGAAATTCTCTGGTTTTTAAGTGTTTGTTGTTTTTACTTTGCTCTGGAACAGCACAAAGAGCAGAGAAAAAGTCACAGAACAGAAAAAAGAAATGGGGCCTCTGAGGAAAAGAGTATAGTTCCTACAATCAAACTGAAAAATAAGTTTTGGGGTTGCTTTGCTGCTTCTTGCACTGGATGCTTTCATGAAATCGGATGGTTAAAAAAACTTGGGGCACAATGTGGTGGCCACTGTCAGAAAGCTGCATCTCCCCCAAGAGGTCATAGATCTTCCAGAAGGACAACGACCTGAAACACTTACTCCAGATCTAAATCCCATTAAACACCTGTGGAGAAATCTTAAAACAGCAGCTGGTACAAGACATCCTTCAAATCTAAATGACCTGGAACAGTTTGCAAAAGAAGATCCCAAAAATCATTCATGGTTATGATTTATATCATTCTTTTTTTTCCAAAGTGGGTGCTACCAAATATTAAGTTATTATAGAGTGCTAATAATTGTGTCTAGTTCATTTTTGACAACAATTCTGTGTAATTTTTTGTCAGGTTTGACTTTTCTCCAGTTTTTTTTACCCCCCAGAGCAAACCAAAACATTAAATACTACACAACCAAAACATTTGCAATTGGAACAATTATCTGAGAATATTGTTGCATTTTTCAATGAAATTTATAGGATGCCAACATTTTTGGCAATGACAAAATTTCAATATTTCTCATTTTGAACAACGTTACCGTTTGTGCTGCCTTGTGTAATCAATGTTAGACAATCACACAGTTTTTTTCTTATGGAATGTGTAAGTGACTGTGACAGAATAAGGTGTCAAAGGAGAGAGTCTGGGTGATGTAACATCATATAGGCATGTGTTTCTATGCAAAAAATAATAAAACATTTCCCTTCCCTCGTGTCAAATGGACTATATGCTTAATTTATTTCCCTTTGGTTCTATTTTCACAGTTTTTGCCTAATTCTGTTAGTTTCAGCATAGCTAATGCTCTGTTATTTACTGTTCGGCTATTTATAGCTCAGCCACCAGACTGCACGTTGAGCATGCACTTAGTGTTGTAACAGAAGTCACAGCTGCGCCTCCGGCTCTCTTGTGTCTTCTTGATTGTGTACCAAAGGTGTCCATGACATATACAGAACACATCTCCATGGAGATTTGGGATGACTAGAAACACTAATTAATGCTTGACAGCCTCCATCTTTTTCTCCTTGTGATTGTCACCTGCAGAGACACGGCAGTCTCCCTACATAATCAAAAATGTGTTGCTAAGGAAGCTTAAAGCTAAACAGTATGATGTTTAGGGAAGGCTGGTTGTTAGATGTCAGGGTGGGGGTGTACTTTCACATCAGTACCGCAGGATTTCCCTGTCATGGCAAAAGCAAAAAGATTCTCCAGTTGAGCAAACAATATTTTTTTTTTTTGATGAATGCCTTTCTCCACGATATGTCATTGTTCTTCTGCAGTTAGAGATTTCTCAGCCTCAGCGAAACAGACTGGCACAAAATACAACCTAAACTATGAAAGACCCACTCCAATTAGAATTGTGCTTTTGGTGTTTTTAACATGTTCTTGTAGTATTTTTCTGATGATGGAGGACATTTATAAAGAAAACTGATGTGAGTATTATTCTGCAACAGCCTGTCGACCTATCCAGGGTGTCCCTGCTTTAGCCCGCAAGTGGATAGGCTCCGGCAGCCCCGTGACCCTGAAAGGGAAAAAACGGATTCGAAGATGAATGAATAAATGAATTATTCGAATTGTTGTGAATCAGGAGGGGAACGGACAATGGAAAATGTTGTTGGGGAAAAAGCTTGTAACAGGAGTGGTCCTCGTCTGAGCTGGCATCTGGCACAATGAGAGGCTGTAAGCTAGCAGGAGAGAGTCTGAATAAACGGATTATGGGAATTGGGGGAAGGGTTTCTCTGCTCCAAGAGTCCCAGTCGCATCTCAGATAAAAATTTCTGATGAACTTCTGCCACTCTGCAAGAACTATGTCCTATAAAACAACACAGAATTTTTTGATTAGACTAGAAACAGCTCAATCATAAAAAAAGACCACTTGGAACTCTTTGACAATAGATCAAAAAAATGATCAGAGTAGGACTTTAAGGTGTTCTGAAAGCACCAAGACATTTCTGTAGAAAAGTGAACACAACTGAATGTATCCCATCAAAAACCCATAACTACCTGCTCACAACATATAACAGTTGACCTTAAAAAGGAAGTATGAAAGAACATGTTTTATCTAATTGTTTTCCTTCTGTCAATGCACAGCAGTATGGTACAGGTAGTTATGAAAACCTTTGCTTCTCAAATCAAATGAGGTTTTGCTGTTTATTTGTCAGACAGACTGAAAGCATAAACTGGCATTACCAGTGGAATTTTGAGAAGATACAGAAATTCTGCAGATGCAAAGGGAATTTCACAAAAACATAATTAAGAAAATCCCAGTTTGATGGAATCCGATAAACCCACACTAAATTATTCTGTAAGACCAAAAAATAACTTAAAGAAAATGTACATATCTTGGAAAAATGCACATTTTTGGAGATTAACCCTTGTACTATCCTAGGCACTGTAACGTTGGGAGTTGGGTCATCTAGACCCACTAGACAGTGCTCTGAACCTTTTTTCTTCAATGATTTGTGATCTTCACTGGTGTCCATGGATTACATGAAATCTTTCCACCTTTATCATGGTAGGAATAACACGTCAATGCAAGGGTGGGGGTAATCAAAGATAGCACAAGGGTTAAAGATGATTTTAAATTGGGAAAAATATGAAAAGCATTTATATACTGTCAAAAGAGTCAAAAAGCAGTTTTTGTTTATAATTCCAAAATACATGAAGCAGTATGTTTGCCACATTTTCAGTTCACCTTCTGTCCTTATCTAACACACATCATAATTCCTTTGTTATTTTAGTATTTCTGCAGATGGTAGGTTTCAGATCAGGACTGAGATATACAGGGGGAAGATGCCCCATACCACCCACATTATGTTTTCATCTCACTCTCTGTTCTGGCAGGTGGACAATGATCCTGGCAGATGTACATGTGGAGTTTTTCACAAAGCAGCTCAGTATTTCCCACATTTTTATTTGATCACTGGTAAAATAGTGGATTGATGAGAAGAGTTAAAGGATTTGACAGATAGCACTGGTTGATGAGCTGGAGTTTGATAAGGCTGTCTGGGTGTTTTGTAACAGATGGGACTGTTGTGGAGACATGATTTGGGGGTTACTTCTCACATCTTGATTAGATTGGATTACAGATCCCAGCCTGATGAAAGGGGAGATAATTGAGAGAAAAAAATCAGGAATTTATGGGGGTGAAGGGGTGGTAGGCCGGGGTTTTGAGACAGTGCAGAGTACCTCAGTTGGGTAAAAACAACATTGAATAGAAACTTTTAAAACCTACACATTTAAAGGTGTGTAATATATACAACAGTTTTTTTTTAAAATGGAAATAAAAATAGGAGTTCATTCAAATGAAGCCATTCAAATCGGCGTGGCTTTTTTTTTGCCAATATTTTGACTTTTCCATCATATTTTAACTACCCTAAATAGTTTAGGATGATTTGGATAATACCAATTTAGCTTGGTTTGATGTTTATTGTTTTTTATGTAGAGCCTTTGGACAACTTTGATTGGGAATTGATGCTAGATAAATACACTGAATTGAACTTTATTATATTTAACACAGTTTAAACTACAAATGCTGACAACATCAGCTTTACCTGGCAAAAATCTGCCTTGAGGAAACCAGGTTTTTCTCATCTTCTGACCTGTTTAGAAAATGCAGGTCATCACAGAGGGCCAAGTCTAACCCGCTTAACCCTTGTGCTATCCTAGGCACTTTAACATTGGGAGTTGGGTCATCTAGACCTCACAAGACAGTGCGCTGAACCTTTTTTTTTCAATGATTTGTGAACCTCACTGGTGTCCATGGATTACATGAAATCTTTCCACCTTTATCTACCTTTGTCATGCTAGGGAGAACACGTCAATGTAAGCTGGGATCATCTAAGATAGCACAAGGGATAACATTGGGAGTTGGGTCAGCTAGACCCCAAAAAACCCTTTTTCTTCAATGATTTGTGAACCTCACTGGTGTTCATGGATTACATGAAATCTGTTCACCTTTATCCACCTTTGTCATGGTAGGGAGAACATGTCAATGTAAGGGTGGGGTCATCTAAGATAGCACAAGGGTTAAATAAGCATGTGTTAGGACTCCCATCAAACATTGTGATTTTCATTGTGATTTTCATTGTGAACGTTTCTATAACTTGCTAATGCATCAGATAGGATATAAAACCAACTAGGATATATTCCAAATGATGTTTCCAAACTTTAAAAGACGTAACAACCTTGAGTGCATTAAAGAAAAAAATGATTTTGATTGAGTTTCTATTTAGTATAAACCCCTTATATAACCCAAAATGTGAGGTCCATGCATGTGGAAACCAGATCTAATGAGGTTAAAGATGACAAACATGAAATACCAATAATGCCAAAACCCCACCTTAATGTTGTGTTGCATTTTCTGAGTAAATGTGTTTTCCAGACTCCATGTTGTTTGCTTGCCACTTTCTAATAAGCCTATGATGACACAGCAGACATCATGCTGGTTGCTCACACCTGAAAGACTCCATTAGTGAAGCAGTATGACCTGGCCTACAGAGTAAAGTCTCTTTGTGGATGTAAATCAAATGAAGAACAGGAGCCTAGACAGAGCTGCAGGTTGACAGTGCATCTGGGACTCCTTTTGTCATGTCTGTTAGGGAGCGTCCCCTTCCCTGTTTCCCCCCACTCCTTATTTTATTTCCCACCACCTCTGTTGAACGTTGTCATGACAGCATAGTTTCCATGGAGAAGGGCTCAGCCAGAGTCATTTCACCCTTTGATTCACTAGTGCAGTGTGGCGGATAAAAGACCATTTTGACTTCTGTTGTCTGGCAAAACAATCCCTTAATGCCTATGAGGCATTTTGTTCATTTTGATTCAGTTTTGTACCAACTTAATGTGAAGATTTGAGAGGACTTTAAAGCTACAACACTGCAGTTAAACAGTATTTATTCGATTAAACGTGAAAACATTTGGATGCAGACTTAAAATAAATAAAAAAATAATTTATTGAGCAAAGATTCTGCAAGTTATTTCTAACACTAAGTCTCTAATTTATAACCTAGAGTAAAGGGCAACATTAAAACTATTTTAGAATATAAACAGTAAAAATTCAGAGCTATAAAAGAAAGCTTTAATAGAACGCTGAGCTGCCTTCAGGACTTTGGTACATCAAGAAAAGGCTATTTTGCTAACCTGCGTCTCAGAGTTAAAGTATACAATCATGGAAGCTTAGGAATATACAGCAGAATGTTAATTTGCACAGACATGTTGAACCAAATGCTAGAGCTCCATCACTTACATTTTCTTGTCATAAAATCATAAAACAAAACATCAGAATGTAGCCAATAAGAAAAGGAGAAAAAAAAGCAGTCCTCAATATGAGCCACACAGAACCCCATACAATAGTGGAGTGATAGGTTTAAAGCCAAAAAATGTTCACGCATGGTCATGTCATGCAGATTAGGTTTTAAAGTCCCACTTCAATAATCTTTTGATCTATTGTAGCCTAAAGTAAATGTGTTCCCAGTGGTCTTTTAATTATGATCATGCCATTTTTAACAAAAAACCTGTGTCGTTTTCTTGGACATGGTTTTTGCAGAGCGACAGAAGTTAATCACAAATTCACTCCTTTGTTGTGGGCGGGACAGTTGGCGCGGAGTGAGTTTTCTTTCATTTCCCATCAACCCTTTGTTTACACTCTCTCTCTCACTAGCTTACAGCCTCTCACAACCCCTACCCTACAGGTGCAACAAAAATGGCGAGCAATATTGGAGCTATCCAGCTGTACAGTTTTGAGCCAGAAGCCTGCTCAGACGAGGAAAACGAAGACATTCATAGATCTGTTTGTCTACAGGGGAATGAATTAGAATGGAGCCGAGCATGGAGCTTGTTGCCTGCCAATTGTAGTTTGAATGTAACAACTCTAAGCTTTTTTTAAACAGCATTTTTTGTCTGCTCCTGATTCACCACGATTTGAATAAAGAAATGCTCAGAAATGCAATTTTAAGCTTTTTTCTTTGTAAATGTTCTTCATAATTAGAAAAATGCTACAAAAACATGTTAAAACACTAAAAAACACATTTTCATTGTAGTGGGTCTGTAATTAGGATTGTGTATCTTTCCCTTTCACACGATTCAATTTGCATCACAATAGAAATGATACATAAAAGATTCAGCTGTGGTGATACGAGTCAGTCCAATTTTTTAACCTCAGTGGATAAAATCTTAATATGTGTTTTTCATTTTGCATTTAAAACTATAAATGAAAATGCCTTCTTAACAGAAAACATCTTAACATCTTTCTTACTGCCACTTATTATTTTAAGAAACAAAAACAAAATATCTATGGAACATAACAGCTTCAAACATAAAAACTTGGTATTTGGGGTCTTTTAGACTGTTCCATTCTTTGTGATTAAAAAAAAGTGCGTCATATCAATTTATTCAGGCGTATTTTTAAAGTGTTGTGAAAGAATATATATATATATATATATATATATATATATATATATGTTTAGGGCACACAACACACATCCCTTACTGTGGTTTACAAGCTTGAGATTGGACGTCTTTTTGCTTGCATCACATAGAAATTAAAAGATTAAGACATTTGCCAGAAACCGGTTATTTTCTTCCTGATCCATTATTTAAAACCTTTTCATCAACACATTCTCGTTCATATATTTGGGTTTGAACCTATCCTGCCGTTTCACCCAGTGCTGGATCACTTTTTTAGATTTGGATCCTTTGCGTCCTTAGTTTTTACCAATTTGGTGCAGAACCAAAAGTTTCAATACGGAAATGAAACCTTAAAACTCCTAGTTAACTGTAACAAACACAGCAGAGATATTCAATAGTAAGGACTACTTGATATCTATCTGTCTCTGAGAGGGGCTGGGTGCAGAGAGGTAGAGCAGCTGAACTGATCCAAAAACTGTGGGTTTGAGTCCCATTCGCACATGTGAAAGTGTCCTTAGGCAAGTCACTGACATTGCTCCTGGTCTGGTTTTCACCTTGAATTGTAAAATAACAGGACATATGAACCAATGACTGAACATACAGAACAGTGCATTTCATTACACTAAAAGAAAAAACAAACAATTCAAGAAACAGGAAACTGACCGTAGGCTCTGCAGTCAATCCCCATGTAAGAATAATCACAATAAACAGTGAAAAAAAGCAAAAATATCTGTCAGCTGTCAGCTGTTTTTATTTAGGAACACAAGCTTCCCTCGGTTAGAAAAAGAAGCAATAGACAATAATAGCTAAACCTAAGTACGATACCGACAGCCTTGAGGAGGTAATGATCTGCAAAGAACAGGACAATTTCTGTCAGCTAACTACTGTAAAGGGATTTCATCTCAAATGGAAGTGTTATATGTTCAGCAAAAGGTCAAGCTCTGTTGGGTGAGTAATGGACGGTGCTCTATGTTTGAAAAAAGAACAAAATGTCCAGGAGCGAAAACAGCATTGGCATTGTCCTTTCATGCTTCAGATCTCTGTAAAAAGCTGTCCCTCATTGACTATTGTACTTTAAACCTGCGCCCCCGCTTTAACTACCACTGAGTCTTTGCAGCCCCCACATTATATCCAGCTCAACATACCATCATTTATGAAGGAAAATAATGAGTTAATGCTTGAGAAAGTGCTGGGATGTGGAGCGTGTGCTGCTTTTAGATAAAGATCACAGCATCTGACAACAGGGGAGCATTAAAGCCTGTAAAAAGCTTATTTTGGCCTACAACAATAAAAAAATTCTTTGTAAGGCTTCATAACAAACGTGTATGATCTGATGTAACATTTGAGAGAATTTTACTGCTGAAATGTCAGTACATTACATAACTCTAACATGGTATGCAACTTCTCTGACAGGGTTTCTGAACTCCAGCCCTAAGACCTACCCACCATCATGTTTTCTATGTTACACACCTGATTTAGCCCATCATCAAGCTCTGCTGAGGCCAGATCATGCTGGTCGTTACAGGCAAGTGTGTTTAAGCAGAGAAGCATAACAAGCAACCAGGATGGAGGGCCTTGAGGACTAGAGATCAGAAACAATGCTGTTGGGGAAATACGCAGTATTGAGCAGTATTTTGTGCTACTATCCATAAACAGAAAGGTTGTTTGCATGTGAACGTTTTACCTGTTTCCTTGTGATGGGCACTTGAAGCTTCATGAAGCATTGAAGCTTTTCATCAAATTGGCTCAGTCCCGCTTGAAAACTCCTTGAAGCTTCATTTGCTGTAGTAGGACATCAATTAGATTGCAAAAATATCAGTTGTTATTAATTGAAGTGTGTGGCATTTTGCAGAAAGCCGGTGAATAAACCTGTCAGGAAAATAAAGAAGTATGCTAGACCTATATTGTATTCATTCATTCATTCATTCATTTTCTATTCCGTTTAGTCTCTTTCGGGGTCACGGGGCTGCCGGAGTCTATCCCGGCCACTTGTGGGCGAAGGCAGGGGACGCCCTGGACAGGATGCCAGTCTGTCGCAGCTTATATTGTATTATTCTATGTATATATATGTGGAGGTATGGACAATGGTTGATCTATTGTAATATTGAGATATGGCCAGTAATTTGTATTTAAAAATAAAAGTTTTTCCTAATTCTCCAAACTTTAACCAAACAATCTCTACAGCCAAATCCGAATTCATTCCCTACCCCCAAGAGCTTCTACCTATCCCTACATTCATCCCTCCAAGCGGAAAGTTATGGAAAAATAGTATCTTCAAATCTTGACGTTACTACCACTCGATGATGTCACGAATTGATGCCGGTCATCTATGTTATCGCGTACATAGAACATAGAACTTTAAAAGTCAATGCAAAAACAAAAAGTCATTACTTACAATTAAATGTAAACTTCTCTGATTTAGAGCACACCCATGTAAAGAAATAGGATTCTCTTCCAGTTTGGCTTGTGACTTGGTTCTCTCTATTGGCGGAGGGTTACCCAGCCTAAAATGACTACTGCTCCTCATTAAAGAAACAAGTTTGGACTCCACCGAAGCTCCAAATGCCCCTAGTTCGAACAATGAGGAGCAGCCAGATGCAAAGGGAAGTGATTCTGATTCGGCCTACCTCTTTCCAAACTGTCTCCAAACTCACTGACTTCAACTTTCCACCAAAAACTCACATTTGGAATGGAGCCTGAGGAGTTTATTTTACTGTCAAAACTTTACCATCAAAACAAATTCTGAACCACTTAAAGAATCAGTGACATGGTTGGGCAGGCGAGGCTTCAGATTCGGATGGGCTATCATTTTCAGATCCTAAAAGACGCAAGCCTCAATACACACATTGCGGAAATGCCCCCTCCACTACTCGGCCTCAATATGGCCTCGAAGCCTCAATATGGAACACCATATCATCAGTGTTCCCTGTTGTAAATCTGATCTGAATATTGTTGCAAAGTTGGTCAGAAGTCTTAACTTGACTTATGGAATTAAAAAAAAGAATCATGCCCCTGCTTAAGAGTAAAGCTGTTACAACACATATTGATTTAGAGCAAACACTCTCCATTGTTTGGGTTTTTTTGACACTTATTTCTACATGCAAACTGAACAAGCAATACATTTCAACTTGACAAAGTACCTAAGTGATTACCTGTGTTAGGTGCTCTTTTAGCAGAAACTGTCCCTTGGAGTGTAAAGTCTTACTTCGTTGGAAAAGTTTAAGGAACTCTGTTGAAAAGTTCAAAGCTTTTTAGTTGATTATTTCAGTGCGGATGCGATTCCTCTCAGAGGAGTGATATCTTTTCAAACAGCTTGGCCATTAGTTTTCAGCACAGCGTTGAAAGAAAATCCATTAGTGAAGTACATTTGCTTTGATGCCACACTTTAAAGTTTCTGAAGCTGTTCACAGTGGAATATGTTTAGTCACTTATTGACAAAGAAAATGATTCAATAATTAATAGGTCAATGGTAGTCATAGAAATTTCTTGGAAAGTAAAGCTGGAGCATTTGTGAGAATGGATTACTCTCTTTACTTAATTCTCAATTGTTACAACAAAAAAAAAACTATATACGCTTTATTTTTTAATTGAGGAAAAAATGAGAATATTTTTTATCTTTCTTTAAATGAATAAAAGTCTTTTTTCTTTCTCCTTTCTTTCTTATGATATTTAAACACCAAAGATGTGCTGCTTTTTGATGTAATATTTTCTGTAAAACTGTATTGGGGTGACATGTAAAAGTGAGAGCTGTTATGTATGAAATTTTGTGTGTTTGTGTTGGTTAGGGTTATGCAAGCTCGGGTCCTCTACCAGAGGTCCTGCGCAGAATCTCAGCTGTTCCTAGCACTGCACTTTTCTGGACTGAGAGGTCTGAGGTTTTTCCAGGGATCTGTTGTAGCCACTCCTTCAGCTTGGGGTTTATTGCCTCGAGTGCTCCAATTACCATGGGGACCACTGTCACCTTCACTTTCCATGCTTTCTCCAGTTCTTTTCTGAGTCCCCGGTATTTCTCCAGTTTCTCAAATTCCTTCTTCTTAATGTTACTATCGCTTGGCACTGCCTCATCCACCACAACGACTTTCCTCTGTTCTTTATCCACCACTACAATGCCTGGTTGGTTCACCATTAAATTCCTGTCAGTCTGTATCTGGAAGTCCCACAGGATCTTTGCTCTCTCATATTTCCCATTTTGACTTTGGGGTTTCCAGTTCATATTCTGCACACATAGTTCTGTATATCATTCTAGCCACTTGGTTGTGGCTCTCCAGGTGTGCTTTTCCTGTCAGCATCTTACACCCTGCAATTATGAGCTGGATTGTTTCAGGTGCACAGCCAACACCTTGGGTCTTGTCTGGTGTGGTAGATCTGAGCCTCTATCGCTCTGGTGCTCAGGGCTAATTCCTAAACTGCCAGTATGAGTGCTTCAGTGTTGTCCTGTAGGCCAGACTAGAAAGGTCTAGCCATTGGTAGGGATTCTTCAGTACTGTATATCCTGGTGGTGTTGATCAGGGAGTCAATGTTGTGCTCGTTCTTAGCGTTTAGCTTGATGTTGTCCATGTAGAGGAGGTGACTGATGGTGGCCCAATTTCTGATTTAGTATCCATAGCCAGTCTTGTTGATTATTTGGCTGAGGGGGTTCAGACCTATGCAGAACAGCAGTGGGGACAGAAAGTCACTTTGGTATATCCCACATTTGATAGACACTTGTGCAAGTGGCTTGCCATTGGCTTCAAGGGTGGTTTTCCACAGCTTCATTGAAGTTCTCATCAAGGGTCTTAGAGTCCTGTTAATGTTATACAGGTCAAAGCATTCAGTGATCCATTTGTGTGGCACTGATTCATAGGCTTTCTTGCAATCAATCCAGGCTGTGCACAGGTTGGTGTGTCATGACCTGCAGTCTTGAGTGACTGTTCTTTCAACCAGGAATTTGAGTTTGGCTCCTTTGGAGTCTCTACCAATGCCCTTCCATGCGTTGTTCATGTATAGATCCATGAGCCTATTTATTTTTATAATTATTGGCTGGTAGTTCAATGGTACTGCACTATGGGAGCCGGTTTAGCTTGTGCTGGTTTGCGGCGCCTTCTGTCCGTGAAACCTGGGTGTGACTCCGGGCTGCTCCCTGTTCCCTTCTCTACTTCTCTGCCGGTCCCAAGCCCGGTTGCTTTGAGAGGGTTGCGTCAGGAAGGGCATCCGGCGTAAAACATTGCCAAGTTTACCATGCGACTCATTCGCTGTGGCGACCCCTGATGGGAAAAGCCGAAAGGGTAACAGTTCAATGGTACTGCACCCTTTGAGGGATCCTTCTGGATCAGGATTGTCCGACCTTCCATTAGCCACTCGGGGTGAGTCCCATCTCTTAGCAGCTGATTCATTTGTGCTGCCAGGCGCTCATGGAGTGCAGTGAGTTTCTTAAGCCAGTAGGCGTGTATCATATCAGGGCCCGGTGCTGTCCAGTTTTTCATACCTGAGACTCTTCCTTGGATGTCTGCCACTGTGATGGTTACTGGATTCTGTTCAGGGAGGTTGCTGTGTTCTTTTCTCAGAGAGACCATTGAGCATTGCTGTTATGTGCTGTCTATTTCTCCCATATACTTTTCCAGTACTGTTCAGTTTCCAGGCTTGACTGTTTTGACCCTACCACTGAGCGTACACATTCACAGGTTGAGTTGCGAACAGCCTATTAATCCGGGAGGCAGCGCCGGGCGAGTTATGCCACAGTTTGTGAATGAATAGAAGCTTGGGCTAACGTGTCAGCTCACACTGCTCTTTGAGCTTTCGCAAAAGCCGGCATCATTCGTGAGGAGCCGCACGGCAACGAGACGGACTCTGATAATGACGAAAAGGAACCTGGAGTGTTTTATAGAAATTTAACCCAGCTGTCTATTTCAGATACAGAAGATGAGAAGTTTGATGGATTTTAGGATGCTAATTGATGCCCGCACCTTAAAACCCAGTGCGCCTTTTGTATGTGTTAAATACAGAAAAAGCCCCCATAACTGAAGCTGCACCCTATTACCCAGTGTGCCCTATGGTTGTGAAAATACGGTACATAAAACTTTGTTAAAATGGATGGGAATTCTTCTTTGTTGTTGTTTGTTGCTTTTTGTTTTACGTATTCCATATAAACAATGAAGTGACCAAGATATAAACTAGAATATTACTACTTGAACTAGAATATCATCTAGACCCCACTAGACAGTGCACTGAACCTTTTTTCTTCAAGGATTTGTGATCTTCACTGGTATCCATGAATTACATGAAATCCTCTTCACCTTTATCCACCTTTGTCATGGTAGGGAGAACATGTCAATGTAAGGGTGGGGTCATAGGACAGCACAAGGGTTAAACATGCTTTCTGGAAAACCCCCCTGGTTGAAGTTGATAATCAACCACTGCTGTCTTCATTTTAGTTAATTACCCTCAGTGTATTTAAGTATCTGGTTTTCCCCCACATAGTCTTGTTAGGTCATCTGCATTGTCACTCTTTTGTTTCGCCCTTTGTTTTCAAGTTAATTCATGTTTATTTAACAGACTTAATTACTACCATCAAGCTTGGTCTCCTGTAAATTTGGGTGCTACGCTGATATTTCCTGGAATGTTTTGTACTTAGAAATGTTTTGGATCAATTAAAAATTTCTTTATATTTGATATTACTACAAATCAATTAAGCTTTAAGAGCAGGAACAAACTGTTCATTTCCTGTTAAAACAAGTGTCTTGTTAGAGTTCCGCTCCTTTCCAAAGTTATTAATGAACAATATATCTCTGTAGAAGCACAACAAAGCCCGTTCTTCCTTTTGATTTCACAGGAGTTATAGGATGTAAACATCCACTCATCTTAAGCAGCGATCTAATCTAAACCCATTGCTCTTCGGATGTCAATATGAAGGGTTTTTTTTCAGAGCTGCACTGCAACACAACACCAAAATTGATGCAATTATCTCCTTTCTCACAGCCAGAGCACATTAAACGGTTAATGCATTATCAGTAAGGCGTCTTAACTCTGTCTTTCACAGAGGTAGAAAAGAAACCATTAAGGAGTTGAAATGTTTATCCATGAGATGTGAAATTGTTGATATTGACATTCTTATCCAGCCGCTAATTGTGCCGCTGTTAAGAAAGCTGCTTTTGATTGCTTGTGGGTGGATTATGTAACCCAGGCCGGGCTTTAGGAGACCCTTGGGTTTGACTGAAGGCCGGTTTACATGCTTAACATTTGCGATTTAACACTTTTGTTTCATTTTTATCATCTGATTTCATGAAGTATCAGTCCAGACATTTTGATTGACTTTTTGAATTGGGAGTCAAAGTGCAACCGCGGGGGTTGATCCAAAGTTTATCCATGTTTTGGTTTTAAAGTTTAAAACCTTCTGTTACACTGAAGCCCCTGATTTTTTTAAGACCATAGGAGTCTCTATTTTCAAAAGGATGCTGTAAATCTTTTGAGGATGATTATTAACACTGTTTTTTTTATACATAAAAAGGATGTCAACAATATGTATAGAAGACTTGATGTAACATAGATCTAAAACGTGTGTCTTCTTTCAATGCAATGATCAACACAAGTCAGCCTTAATTACTATTGGAACAGTGATAAATTTAACAGCAGCATCCCCATCCTCTTAGACCATACAACACACTGAAATTCTGGAAATCTTTTATAAAAACAAGATAGCCTAAATGAGAATCACTTAGGTTTTTAATGTCTGAAACAGAAAATCGGAGTGACAGCGTTTTTGATGATTAAAAAAATAGATCTGTGGTGTTTAACCTTGCATCTGTAATAATGTTTTTTGGTAGGTAAACTGAATGTGTTCTTCTTTCACCCACTTTATTGTATAATGGGTAAAAGTTTGATATGAATTGGTGTGTATGTTTTTCATTTATTTTCTGTATAATTTTGGTTTCTGAATTTGTCCATTATGAATACATTTAATTCAATTCAATTCAATTTTATTTGTATAGCCCAAAATCACAACAACAGTCGTCTCGATGGGCTTCGAAGTAAAACATGAAATCAAAAGGATCACGAATACAAAGAGTTCAATAGAAAAATACTAAAATGAACTAACAAACTGACTAAGCTATACTGGCATCCCTGCCCTTAGACCCCCCTTCGCGGTAAGGAAAAACTCCCAAAAAAAACGGATTCCGGAAAAAACGAAGAAACCTCAGGGGTGCCCACATGAAGGAGGGATCCTCCCCCAGGACGGACAGGCGATTTACCAGAAATCTTAGAGAAGAATTAACTTATCTAAATCTACAACTACATATATAAAAGTCCAGTAGACGAGCTTCATCTAGCCGTGGTTGTGGGGACAGTCAAAGGCGCGAGTCGAGCCGGAGACAGGAACCACAGCCAGGTGTAGGAGCAGGAGCAGAGGCGAGGTACTCGGTCAGGTACAGAGCAGAGACGAGCCAGAGATGAGCCAGAGGCAGGATCCACAGCCAGGTGTAGGAGCAGGAGCAAAGGCGAGGTAAACGGTCAGGAACTGGAGCACGGATGAGCCAACTGGAGTCTGGAAGCACTCCCACTCCCCAGGAGGGGAGAGGAAAAGAGGGACAATACATGAATCGCACTGCACCAAACAGAGGCATGGAGAACTAAATGATAAATTATGATCAAGAATAGAGGAGAGGAAGGGTAGAAGTAAAAACAGGAAAGAGGACAGAACCCCAGTGCAACATAGTTACCCCAGCTTCAACTTCTAGCAGCCTTTTAAAAGAAATAGTTATTATTAAGTTTAATTTAAACAAATTAACATTAAGTTAAATAATCTCTGAATACTAACTAGTCTGACAATAAGCCTGTCCAAAGAGGAATGTTTTCAGTCTAGCTTTGAATGTAGAAACTGAGTCGGCCTCTCTTACATGAGCTGGGAGTTTATTCCATAAGACAGGGGCTTGGTGACTAAACGCTCTACCTCCAACCGTACTTTTACTAATTCTAGGAACCACAAGCAGTCCTGCATTTTGCGAGCGAAGTGTTCTCATTGGATGGTAAGGGACTATGAGGTCCTTAATATAGGACGGGGCCATTCCATGTAAGGCCTTATAGGTACATTTGAGCTGAAATTAACAAAATCTTACTGTTGTGCCTTTAGCCCCGTTTTACACGTGTTAGTGCTGATTTTAGCTTCTTTGAAAAAGCTTAGCTGCTGATTTAGCTGTTCTTAGTCTGTTAAAGTCCCACTCCGATCACCTTTGATCTATTTCAAAAGCGTTCCCATTGTATTTGTTATAATTTTGCAGTTTTTAGCAAAGATTTTAAAAACTTCTGTAGTTTACTAGGACAGTTTTGCAGAGTGGCAGTAGTTCATTAGAAATTTGACTCTGAGTTGTGGGCGAGACTGTTGGTGCAGAGCAACCCCGTCCCCCCTTCCCATTGTTGATAGCTTGGAGCAGGGAGCTTCCCAAATAAGTTCTTTTCAAATGTATATTTGAGCTCCTGCTCTGGTCATGCAGAGACCGGACAGACCTCACTCAGTAAGACTCCCCAGACCCCATATTCCCAAAGCACTCTCCGCAGGGCACCATGGAGGACGCGGTCATACGCCTTTTCCCATTCCACGAAACGCATATGGACTGAATGAGCAAACTCCCATAACCCCCCCTGCACCCTACAGAGAGTGTAGAGCTGGTCCACTATTCCACAACCAGGACGAGAACCATCCTGTTGTTCGACTACAGGACAAACACTCATCTCCAGTACCCTGGCAAA
This sequence comes from Oryzias latipes, assembly GCF_053564925.1. NCBI lineage: Eukaryota > Metazoa > Chordata > Actinopteri > Beloniformes > Adrianichthyidae > Oryzias > Oryzias latipes. Next base: position 25,430,581 of record NC_136243.1, on the reverse strand, counting down.
CACTTTCCCAGGGAGGCTGAGGAGTGTGACTCCCTGGTAGTTGCAAAGCACTCTTGGGTCGCCCTTCTTGAAAAGGGGGAGCACTACCCCTGTCTGCCAGTCCAGTGGTACAATTCCTGACTGCTGCACAATGGTTGAACATAAGCTCAAAGTAAAAAATAGTGATTTATAACTTAATGATCTTCTTCAGTCATTTAACAGGTGATTTGAAACAGACAGAGCATCTTAAAGTATCAGAACAAATGAGGCGCAATACACTTTCTTGAATAAAAGTGAGTATTTTAATTGATCTTTAACTTTTTCTCATTTTGTACAGTTCATCACCTTGTTCACCCACACATTACAGTTAATGTTTCATCCAGTTTGATTCTGATTGTGTTTCTAGTTTGGTACCTATCAGACATTACACATTCAGTGAGAAACAGAGAAAAAAATTGCGTTACATATCAGTGGTCCCAGTTTACTGCAACAAAATTTGACTTCCTGTTCTGGTTTATATCAGCAGCACACAACACTGAAAGGAGAAAAACACATGGTAAAACACCGAAAATCTACAACACACACATGCACACCTGCACACACACACCCACACACATCCACATACAGGCACACAGCTGTTTTTATTGAGGACAACCACACACAAACACTAGAAACCAACAGACACCAAAGTAACATTGCAGACAGTACAAAAATCAAAAATATCTAAAAATATACAATTATTATTTACAGCTCAAGTATACACCCTGTGACTTTTACTATAGATACTCAGTGTGAATTTATCTGAATGTACATCAATATTTACAGTTTAAATACATAATTTAAATACTATAAATATAACTATAGTTTGTCACATAAAGACTATTCCATAAATGTACTTTTAAACCACTTTTATCAAGTTTGTCTCAGTTACCAAACTGAAATCACTTGAGGAAATTGCTCGCAACACACTGGACACATGGATACAACAAAAAGACCCTGGAGTTGGAGTCTTTCATTTTCGATACCATGAATATTCACTTTTCACAGTCTGAGAAGACATTTCTCTGCTTTTGAGCTTTTACACTTTGTTCAGAAACGTATTTAAATGTGAGCACTGAGATTGACTGTGCCTTGGTATCTAACAGCTGAATGCAGTATGATAAAGGAGGTTAGCATGTCCAAAAACACTGTAAACACGTTGTGATTGTGCTCTCCTGACATTTGTGGCTAAAGTCTACTTTATTTGAAGATGGCAGTGCATTTCAGTGTACAGTTTATTCCTCTATGAAGCTGGCAGGCCTGTGCTTCCGTAAAACGTGCTATAGCTTCAGCTTTTTGGAAGGAAGATCAATGCCTTCAGCTAAGCTTTTTGTGCCTTGAATATTATCACATAAGATCTGTCTGCCTTTCCATGTGCATGTCTATCTCACAGATGTATGAACATCAACATATAACGATGAGTTATGAACTGTAAACAGTAAACAGTTATCTTGAAAAGAAGAAACACTAAGGTTTATTTTGTGGTTTTATGTAAGGTTCTGTTTTAAGTGTTGTCAATTCTATTTTTTAAATCTTCATTGTTCCTCTAAAAACCTTTGAAATCGACATATGGCTGGCTTGTAGGATATAAGTGTATATTTTTGTGGCAGGAGTTTCACTTATAGATCACATTCTGTCAAAACATCCATTGGGGATGACTGTCAGCTAACATGCGGAGAAAGGTATTGCTGGACCATAGGGTGGGAGTTACAGCCCATATGTGAACCTAAATCTATAAACTGAAAACTATAAACAAAAATCTGTTCAATTAATTATCACTTTGAACTGGGTCATACAGGCAAAGGAACTGAGATATTTTTCCTTAAAGGCAGTCTTTACCTTACTGTATAGTTTACGGATGAACTACCTATACTACTACTACATTATTTGGACACATTTTTTAGACGTAACTAAAGAAGCTTCTTATAGACGTATTCTTGCAGGTTTAACTTGGAGCTTAAACTGCAGGAGTGGTCCCCAATCCACATCATGCATTGTCCTGTATGAACTTGCCAGTGTTAGCAGAATTTCTCCCATAAGTTTTAACCACATTCATAGGAAGTACAACACGGCTCTCAGGTTTTAACCTTCTCAGAGTTGCAATCTGTCTGATACAATAGAACAGCTACTGGAAGAATCAATTATTTCAACGGAAATTAAAGCCCTCTGTCCTCTGCTTGTGCCTCAAAATTCCCTGATAAAAAGTGAATAACAATGATCAAAATGTGCATATAATCCAGAAATCCACTTCAGAAGGCTTAATGCCGGAAACAGAAGCCAACTTTCTTTTAACTAAAAGAAGGTTAACAGTTCAAGAAAAGGCCCTGGTCCACACGACATATTTTTCCAGAGATGCTTCACAAATTTGAGATCAAACCAAAAAAAGGACATTTGATTTTTATATATAAATATTCTCTAAAATCCTTTTTCTGAATTTCTGCTTAAAAACTCCAGGGTCTATCTAATTAAAGTGCTCATGAGAATAAGTAGAAACATTGGTCCAATATTCACTTAATGAAGAAAACTAATACACTGACAGGAGCATAAGGCCAACAGACAACAAGGAGGCGGCTCAGGCACATGAGAATGTGACTGATTGTTCAACTACATTTGTTCAGTCTTAAGCATTGGTGCTTCTCAGGGAGGGGGCACAAGTACAAAGAGAATGTCTCAGGCTTCTCTGCTGGCCAGCAGAGACATCTAGTGGTCCAAACCATGTATCACCACTGTTTGAAACATTTACATGGTACGTTTATACATTAACCTCCCCACACTGACCTTGTAAGACATTATTACATATTAAAGAGTGGGTAAAAATGTTTTTTTACCTCCTCTTTTTGGATCACAAAAAACACTGAGGTGTATTATGTAGTGTTTTTGAAAAATATTCAATGAAATGGACACAGCTTTAGAATTTTGTAAACTATCCTCCTGCAGAATAGGACTGAGCTTTTGCATCAATGCAGGGTTACATTATTGTTGGGCATAAGTTACCATGCAGGGGAAACCTCTAGAAGCATGGTGACTGTTCCTCTGCTCATCCTTCACATCAGACAGCTTGAGTATGTTTGCATGGTGTATTGCAACAGCTTCCCCTGGGTACCACAGCTCTATTTTTAAACTAGTAGGATTTCGAGGAGTTCTTGATCAGCTGCAGACATCACACTTGTGTCTAAATCTGTGTGCACACAAAGACATAGCTCTCACTTTTTTTCTCCACCTGCCTACCTATCACAAACAAGCATGAAGCTCTTTTCTAATCAAAGAAAAGCCTGTCTGCAGTTTCCGCTTGTGTATCTGTTATTTAGGGTAATTATTAAAGGACTTGGATAAAAAGACACAGCTTTATCTTGGCCTCCAGCACCCTGAACAGCAGACCAGAGCTTTGCTTATTGAAGACAATGACTATGAAACACAAAAGTGCTGCTCTATGTTAAGGCTCAGAGATGCTTTAACGATGGCTGTGCTTGTGTTTCGTGGAATGATGAGTGACCAAGCTGCCTCTTGTTTTTGCCTATTGCGATGTGTGTGTGCGCAACTCATGGGATGTGTGGAAACATTGCACAAAACACCTATTTACATTATCATACATTTGTGGGAAATTAGCAATAGAAGGAGATCCAAGTCGTGTCAGGACCCTGACAGTGCTTATTATTGCTGATGCATGATAGGCACAATAAATGTGAAGATACAATGTGCTTGTAATACTATCAAAACCCAATTTCTACACACTGTTATGGATGGATTGATAAGTATTTTGTTTTCCAGATGAGAAAGGTTTCTATAAAAAAGAAAAGGATGGCTTTTCAATAATCCTGTCTTCTTCCATTCAACTCCACTTCTAACAATTGTCTCTTTCATTTTTGTTTTGCTTCCATCCTTCTTCCTTTCTTGCTCAATGAAAACTATTGTTTTCATCCCAATTTTTCATCCTCACAGGGGGAATTTACTGACAAGCAACAGTAAGGGTTCTAAAGAAGCCAAGATGGAAAAAAACATTAACAAGCTATTCATGGATTTTACTTTGGGGTAAGGGTTGAATTATTGATGCAAGTTAATTTTCTTTCCCTCATGATCTCCTTTGCTTGTTTGTCTCCAGGATTACTGGATCTGTGAGCTTGGAAAATCATAGCTCAGACTCTGGTGAGCCAATGTTCTGGTAGCCTGTCTTGGTGCTGGTGCCATAATTGGTATTGGTCATCTCCTGGGTGCCACCGGGCCCCAGATAAGCCCGGTGAGGGGGCATGGGGGAGGGAGCTTCGCTTGGGTTCTTGCTGAGAATGAAGCGCTGTTCATCCTGCTCCTCCAAGTTGGAGATGTCCTTCATCATACCTTTACGGTAGGAGACAGACAGCTTATTGGAGCCATCAGAGACTAGGTTAAACTGGCGGACAATGTAGATTATGGGTAAAGGCAGCATGGCAACCACAATGAGAGCGTAGGCCATTGCCAAAGCCCAGGGGGGGTAGCTATGGAACTGCTCAGAGCCCTGGGAATGAAGAAAAGAAAAGAATGGATAAAAATGCCAATCACAGCAGAAGCAGTGAGAACCATTATGGAATAATTAGCATCTTAACATAAATTTAGGACAATGGATTAAACAAGTAAGAAAAACTGTAAAAAGATGGAAAATGGTGTCACACTAGGGGTGTAACAATACATTTTAATCTGATTCACTGACCTAAAATTGATCTTCAGGCATAAATTAAACCAGTGTGACTCAGACATAAACACCTTGGTACTGAACAGTGCAGTTGAAGTTTTTCAGAATTCTTGTATTTCTTGCAAGATAATCAAAGGTAAATTAAATATGTGTACAAACAAATGAGTAAACAGGAATTAATGGTAAATCAATTCACAATTTAGTTTAATAAAGTTTGACCCTCTGTTGTTTTTCCACATCAAAAGAAAACATTATTAGAACATTCTACCACACTTTATGGTCCCATGTCTTTGCAAAATTCAAAGTGTTTCCAAACATTGGACTGTAATGATGGATTGATCATTATTGCTTCCATCACGTGCGTTGTCCACTGTGATGCACTTGTCGTTTTTATGTTTAACGTAAACCTTTTCAGTGTCTCAATCCAAATGGTATTTTCCAATATTGATTATAATCGATTTATTTCATGTTTAAAATATTCTATAATGGTATAGGTCGATTCAATTAACAACTTGCCTCAGACAGATCAATTTGGTTGGAATGTAGAAATAAAAATCAATGAAGTGGATTAATTGTTACACCCCTATACTGCGCACTTTTATACACTTTTAACTCTAGTAGCAGCTTTTCTGCATCTCCCAACCCAACATGACTGGGCAGCACTGACCTCAGATTCCACCCAAGCATTGTATCCTGCAGGACTGACGGCCATCTCAATGACTGTGGAAATGATGAGCACCACCAAGATGGCAGGAGACACATATCTCCACATATAGTAGTAGAAGGCGTATGGCCTGAAACCAAGCATATCCTCCAGGTCCTGCATGAACCTGTAGAAAACATATCAGTCAGTCAATGTTAGAGATGGTAAGAAGGTTCTACAAATGCTTCTACAAACTATCAAAGAAAAGGAAAATCACCTCTTCGTGCCATAGATCCAGGCCACGGAGATGTTCTCCAAGATCACCACCACAGTGAGAGGTAGACCAGCAGAGTAGTCATCAAACATGGTGACAAAATAGTTGCCTGAGCGTTGGACAAACAGTAGGCCCAGCAGAAAAGCTATGATACAGCAAACCACTAGATGGGAGAAATGGAGACACCACTCAGCATTGGTACTCAGGTTCGTGACCCATGGTGCTACGGGCAAAGCTTACCGCACAGGATCTCCTTGCGGATCTTGAAGGCGTCCAGGATTGGTGTGGTGATGCCGGTCATGGTTCCAATCATGCTTCCCAGGCCCAAGTTGATGAGCATAAAGAAGAACATGACTGACCAAAATGGACTAGCAGGAAAGTGAGTCATTGCCTCTGTGAAAGCGATGAAGGCCAAACCAGTACCCTGAACTGCCTGGAGATTGAAAAAAAAAGTAAAAATATATCAAAGAGGGTTAGTTTGTTAATGAACTTCTTAATGAATGAATGATGCTGATCTCAGTGGGGTGCAACCACTGGGGAGTAATTGCGAACACATTGTCTTGAGAGTTAACAGAATGGCTTATATTGACAGTTCCAGACATTCATTTTTTTTTTTATAAAGAAAGTTGAGTGTATTGCAGTTACCGTATTTTGTTGAAATTTTGCAGTGTCTTATTTTTTGTCTTGAAAGAAAATTGATCTTATCCAGAGTTTTTTTTTAAATGGAAAAACAATCTTAGTTTAAGAAAACATGTCTTAGAATTATTTTCTTATAGTAATAACTCTGGATAAGACCATTTTCTTACCCCATTTGCTGATATTTTGCCTATATAGTTAAAAAACAATTTTTAAATTTTAAGAATATTTTAATTATTTCTAAGAGACTTGTTTTTGCAGTTCAGTCCATTATGTCCTCTGCAGGGGACATTTGTTTCTGGATTTTGTCATTTGAACAATTTGAATAACTTAGATTTTGTTCTTCAAATTGAAGAAAAATAGATTACTTAGATTTGTTGTGGAGACAAAATGGAGACTACAGAGGACATATATAATAAACTGGTTTTCAGTAGGCTAATTAAACATTTTACTCCAATAGAATGAGACTCGGAGAAAATCATAGCTATATCTTGAATCTCTTAGCAATTTTAATGTCTCTAACCAGTTTCTAACTAAGTTTAAGTCACATTTTCTTTTTTTCTACATGAATGGTCCTCTTTAATATTGTGCTTTTTATATTTCGGTTCCCCTTCAGTCAGTCCCACCTGGGACTAAATATGAATGTTAAAGAAGGTCTTTTAACCATTACTTTTTTTTTCCTTTTGTTCGCAAAACGTATCTATGATTTTTCTAGATGCACAAACAAGTCAACATGCAAATTCCATCCCAGTATTTTGAGTTGTTAAGTTCACCTTGTTAAGTTCATCTTCCAAGATGCAGGGGTCCAGACCAAGTTGACCAAAGCTGTCTTCCTTTACAGTTTTGATGACACCGTACATTTCTGAGTAGTCCTGAGCAGACAGGTGAGAGAAGTTGATGTGAGGAGGAACGAGTTCTTTGCTCAGCACGCCTGTGTTTAAGTAACTCAGGATCTTCTCAGCATTCCTGTGGAGAACAGAAATGCATGTCATCATGAAGTCAAGAGAGAAAGATATCAGCACTTGTTCTTGTTCCCAGGAGGACATACTTACTCAACAACACACTTCTCGTTCATGACATTAGCTTTAAACCCCAACACGGCAAACACCACCAATGTGGCCAAGATGGAGGTTAGGAAATTGATGATAGAAACCAGCGCCGCGTCAAAATGGCAATTGTTGTCTCGTTTGTTGTAGCTGGAGAAAGCAATAACGCCTCCAAAGCCCAGGCCAAGTGCAAAGAAAACCTGAGTAGCTGCTTCTCTCCACACCTGGGGTTCCAACATCTTTTCAAGCTGAAGGTGAAAAAATTGTATTCAGTAAATTCTCATTCAGTTTTTTTTTAAACATGAACATAATATTTTTTGGTTTTATCCAATGAAAAGACTCTTGGTAGTTTGACAGAAATAAGTAACCTAGCTCTTTTTTTTTTGCAGCTTAACTTTAAAAAGTGTCCAAAAAATGTCAACATGGAAGGATGCAGCTGGATTTATGTTATTGAACAAACTTTCTTTTTTTTTTTACATATAGTTAGAGGAGCTCTGCTTTAATTATAAAAACATGAAACACTGTTCTGATATTTTTCTGTCAAGCAAAAAGGTGGGTTTTCAAAAGAAAAAGGCAAGTTTAGAAGTTTTCATTCTTTCACTTTTAATTTGTTTTTTTCAAAGATTTTCTTAAAACTTTACCATTAAATTTATATACTGGATCTACTAGTTTGAGAATTCCAAGCCAAAAACGTTAAAGTCATAATTAGTTATGCAGAATAGTTTTACAATCACAAAAATAATAAATGAATACCTTATTGTTAGTAATGTTTTTAAATAAGAAAACTTCACAGAACAGCATATCTTGTTGTTTCAAACTGACCAAAACTGGTGTTTTAAAATTCAAGTAAATATTATTTTTTGGTCTTTAAAATAATATTGGTCAGGATCTGGAAGACTAACTGGCTTTTTAAAGATTTATTTATCTGTGAATTATATCCTTAATGCTGCAAGTCTAAAGTTTGTATCGTGCACAAACTAAAAGTGGCAGAATTAATCCAAGACTCCCTTTACATCTCTTAGGTAACAAAAATATAATTTTTGAAGCCATCATTTTGTAAGTGCATACATTTACCACTAGATGGAGACACTTGCTGAAAATATGGAAAAATGTGGATGTTGAAAATAAGACATGAAAACAAACGTTAACTTTTTCCTTTTTGATCAATGTGAAAACTACCATTGATTTCTCTCACTTTAGGGGTGAACATGTGAGCGATGCCGTCGACGGCTCCCTTCATCATCAAACCCCGCACCAGGAAACAGAAGAGCACAACATATGGGAAGAGGGAGCTGAAGTACATCACCTAAGACAGAGATGAAGAGTCAAGTAGAGTACAGTGTTACCATGGACACCCTGTCTGAGACCTCACACATGCTTCAGTGAGAAGTGCTCTCAAATATAGTGACACACATGGTAAAAAGCTCCCAACTCTGTTTTGTGTTTGCTGGTCACTGAATCGGTACAGCCTTGAAGGCAAAAATCATTTACAGAGAAAAAGGCACCACAATTCAGAATATGAAAATAGAAGTTTTGTGGTTGGAAAATTAAGTTAAATCTTGGCATTTAGGTCTTTGTGGGGTATTTTCCCGCTGAAGCGATATGTTCCACTGTGGTTTAAAGTGACTCATCTACTGGATCAGGATCAAATGGTGCTACTGCAGTATTTGCCAAAGTGAGAAATTTTTAGGCGAATTTTGAACCATTTTCCCTGGGTTCAGTGTAAGCTCATCAATGTTGCATAATATCTCTTTTAATAATATAGATGAGATCTAAAAATAGACTTGAGATGATGAGAGGATTAACATCTTTGCCTTGCCTGAAAAGCAAGTCAATAAATCCGTCACTCTGGATGAATCCCTGATTAAAAATAAAACGTAATGCTTTTGTTGAAAGGATTTATTGCATTTTTTAAATTTTAATTCTCCTTTGCAAAGTAAAGCTTCACAGTACAATCTCTAATCTTAACACCGCATACCTTCCCAGAGGACTGGATACCCTTAATGACTGCCAGGCAGACCAAGATCCAAGCCACCAGCAGGGACAAAGTCATCTTCCAGTTCAGACCACCAGTGTCATTGATGGTGCTGGTGATGTTAAGAGCCTGCCGATACCAGAAATAAGTGGTGGCTGAGCTCTTCTCACACTCTGGCTCCACAACTATGACAGGATTAAAGAAAAATTAAATATAAACAGTCTGGAATTGAAAGGATTAGAAAATACAAAATAGTTTTCTAAACAGTTCTTTAGATTTAAAATGCAAATAACTGTTAGCTAAAGCTACAATAACAAAAAAATTGAAGGTAATATTTGGTTATTATTAAGCTACATTCACACCGCCTTTGGCAACATGCGTTCAAGCGACCAGATTAAATGAAAAGTCTATGTAGATGCACATATAACCACGTTATGGGTTTCCATAGGGATGTATGGTTGGCGTCCTCTTTAATTCACGGAAGTGCCAACTGTTGGAAAATTGAACACGGAGAAGAAATTAATAATTGCGGTTTGTGTCCAGATTCTATGACACCAAGTCATATATCAGAATAGAGCTGTGAAAGAAAAAGCCTGGAGCAAGATTCATGAGATTTGCACCGCTTTGATTTTCAGACCAAGCCAAGTTCAACTGGTGGTGGTGGACATGCACTAGTAAACAGTAGAGAAAGAAAAAGAAAAAGCCCCCTCCCTGCTAGTTAGCATGAACACCTCATGCTAAATGTGCATTCAAGAATGTGATTTTGTGTCACACGCCCGAAATGAACGTAGCTTTAGAGTTGGGATCTCACTTATTAATTATCATAATTTCAAAATTATTATATACAACTATTTTTTAACAAGATAGACATGTCAACACTATTAAAAGTAATATTTAAAATAGTAGAACTGTATTGTTTGAACTGTAAATTATCTTAAATAGTACATTATGAGTTGTGTTTTAGAATTGTGTCTTTTTTCGCTTTCCAATTGTTTTTTTTATTAAGAAATACCGTAATTGTACCTTTTATGCTATTGCATTGCATTGTTTTATGCTTCTTGTAATTGTACATCTTGGGGACTACAGCTCTGAGAGCTATAGTTTGGTACAGATCATCTATTCTTTGACTAATGATCCTTACTGTACATGGTTTCTGTCAACTAAACTAAACTAAACTAAACTAAACTAAACTAAACTAAACTAAACTAAACTAAACTAAACTAAACTAAACTAAACTAAACTAAACTAAACTAAACTAAACTAAACTAAACTAAACTAAACTGATTAGTAGCATTTATGCATACACTTATTTGAAATGTATGTTTTCTGACACATGTTTGTAGTTTACCGTAGTTTGGTTTTTTCAAATGTAATGGATGTAGACTCACTGACTTGACTTCCATTTCTCTGAATGGGACATTCAGCCCAAGGCAACGGATACTGAAACGACTGGAAGAAATAGAAGATGCTCCAGCCAATAATCACATTGTAATAGAGGCCGACAAAACCACAAACCTGAGGAGAGATGAGAGAGAACAGCAAAGTTTAGTAATCACTCAAGCCCCATGCTTCAGACAAACACTGCGATGTGTGTTGTGGTGAACACCTCATCTTAAGTCAAGGCACAGACACAGAGCTCACAGGTTAAGATGAAGTGCATATGAATTATTGAGCTGTTTGCTCTCTGGAGCCAAGTCTGTGGCTCTCAAAGAGGAGATATTTATAGCTGCTGAATTGCCCTCTGCCATATCCCAGCTGCCACACGCCTCGCTTCCCCCAGCCAGGACTTTTCAGAACCTACTTTACATTAGAGTGATGAAATTAATGCTGGATTGACTAAAAAATGGACAGATTGGTGGAGTAGATCATTTACTGAGTGATGCAGCTGCTGACTGACAGTGTTTAACCCTTGTGCTATCCTAGGCACGTTAACATTGGGAGTTGGGTCATCTAGACCCACTAGACAGTGCTCTGAACCTTTTTTCTTCAATGATTTGTGATCTTCACTGGTGTCCATGAATTACATGAAATCCACTTCACCTTTATCCACTTTTGTCATGGTAGGGAGAACACGTCAATCTAAGGGTGGGGTCATCTAAGATAGCACAAGGGTTAAAACAGGTGGATTGGGGGCATGATGACTTATTCTTATGAACGATTACTGGTAAAGACTCTAAAGGATTGATTTTTTGACATCTTGAAATAATTTTCTCTGACTAGAATTCCTCATCACTTCTAATTAGAGACTGTTGGCCTGGAATAAGCCTGCGTGTATTTCCATCAACCTTTTCTTTACATTCTCTCCCGCTTGCTTACAGCCCCTTACAAACCCAAGCTCACATTACCAGTGCAACAAAAATGGCCAGCAATATTGGAACTATCCAGACATGCAGTTTTGATCACAGCTCAAAAGAGGAAAACAAAGACGTACATAGATCTAGATGCAACTGGATGCATCAGAATGAAGCGGAGCAGGGAGCTTGTGGCCTGCCGATTGAAATGTCTACTTCACAACTACGGGATTTTCAAAATTAAATTTTTTTGTCTTTTCCTATTAACCATGATTTGAATAAACAAATAATCAGAAAACCAATTTTATTTTAAATTATTTTATACATGTCCTCCATCATGAGAAAAATGCTACAAAGACATGTTAAAAACACACAAAAAGCAGTTTTCATAGGAGTGAGTCTTTATTTATGTTGAACAGGTCAGGAAAGTTGATGACATTTAAACTCAACACCTTAATTCAACCAAGGGATGAACATAACATTGAATCAAACACTTTGAAGGAAATGGGCAACAGCAGAAAAAAGCCAGACTGGGTACTACTAGAGGACCAAAGTGAGGCAACAGTCCAATAGACTCACTTCGCTTAGAAAATTATTCCTCTGGTTTTCTTTAAAAAAAATTAGATTTAGATTCATCTTAACCACGTAAAACAATGTTTGAATTTCAAATTAGACATTCTGATGATGGGGTTAAATTAGAGTATAATAAAAAAAACATAAAGACATAAATATAAACCTTGTATCAACAGTTGTAGTTAGTAGTAGTAGTGTGATGGGATGGGTGGAACCTTTTAGGGCACACTTTAAGCCCCTTAATACAGATTGCGCATGGTTTTACTCTGTCTAACTCAATATAGTAATTGACCACGTCTGACCCTCTTCCACAAGCTCTGCTGAGAGAAGCAAGCAGGGCAACATGCTCTGAAGACTCTAAGGACTGAGGACATTGTGGTCCAGGCCAGGCAAACACTGCCACAATACATGCAGACAAAGGACCCATTTTCTAATATCTCCCTAAATAAAATGCCACAAAGGTCATTTGGCCTTATCATGGCCTTCTGATTATAGCTTGAAATTTAATGGACTCCAATGGCACCGCAAACCAACCTACAGTACCATAAATCCTCTGTGATAAAATGAATATCTGGCTGAAACATTTCCAACAGCTGTGTGAAGCTGTCATTGAGAAAATTGAAACCTAAATACCTATGCATCGTTTCCACAAAGAGAGCTAAGACAGTTGTGAAGTATCGAAGCACTCAAACCTGCAACCAGCATGGTGAACATGAGAAGGTGATCATTGTGTGCTGCTTTTAAATGTTAAATCACACTATATAATCTAAAAGCCCCCAAATTATATGTTTGATTTTATTTCTCATATAGATTAAGTGTTTTTGAATTTAATTTGTGCCCTGGGACAGACTGACAACATGTCCAGGGTGTAACCCACTTTCCCAAACAGTAGCTGGGATAGGCTCCAGCATCCCTGTGATCCCAAGAAAGGAATGAGCAGGTTCAGAAAATCAAGGGATTGAATATTTGTGAACAACAGAAGGAGAAAAAAAGCTTTCAAACTGCTGGTGTCAGATGTCCGCAGTATGATTTTATAGATGTTCTCCAAAGTGTGTTAACTAAGTGAAGGATGTGCTGATGCCCCGCCAGGAAGTGACACTTACCATCAAACTAGAAACACCAATGCCTCCAAGCTGTGGGTACACATAGTTCCACACTCCAATGCTGCCACGCCTGATCCTTTGACCCACCGCCAGTTCCAGGAAAAACAAAGGGATTCCAATGAGAAGTAGAAGGATGAAGTATGGGACAAGGTATGCACCTGCAGAGATGGAAACATTTACAGTTTTATTTGAATAATCTTTTATCCACTTTATAGGATGTGCAAAAATTAGGAAACTGGAGCACAAAGTTTTACTATTGCACTTTTTAAAAGATCATTTGGTCTTACTACATTATTTTCTTTTTGTTCCGTCTTCTTTTCTGCTTACTTTTACCATTTGCCCTTTTCATTAATAATTTGGTCAGAAATTACTTCAAGTTCTCAGCACAGAAGACACAGAGAACAGAAGGCAGTCGCAGACGTATAACATCTTCAGAGGCTGAAAGCAGCATGGGAATGGTGATGCTCTGTTATCTTTTTAGGCCTTTTCTCTGTGAATATTAAAAAGCTGTCTATATAAGATAAAAGGTTTGAAGACTGATCCAAGTTTTACAACAACGTTAATACAAATAATTACAAACTAAACAAAAATGATATCAAATGAAAATGGAAGAAACATCCAGCATAGAAAATTTAATTAACTTGAAATCTTTTGAGAGTTTCCTAATTTAAAACTTAAAACCAAACTCTGTTTATGAATCTGTAAAAAGCTTTAGATAAAGTCAAGGATACATTTTCCTATTTACGCTTATTTTCCATGTTAAAAGTGGCTGTTTCACAGATTTTTAGAAAATTTGCCAAATGTAAAGTACTAACAGGTTTGATATAAAAAGAACTTTCACTTTTCTGTTATTCCATTTGAAGAATCTATTCACTATAAGGTATTTTTTATCTTTATTTCTTGTATGAATTTACAATAGATTGTATGTTGTTAGAAGGGATTCTGGCAAGCAAGGAAAGTCCTTAACTGAAATCAAGTATATTATACATAAAAACTAAATAATAAAAAGGAATTAAGAACATTTCATCTGGAATTCCAACAAGCGTTTTAGGTTTATTTATCTCAACAAAAAATTACGACATTTGTCAGCATAAAGCTCTGTAACCTTTGCATCACTGGTAGTTGCTAAAATCTAAAAACAATGTTGTAATGGACTTCTTTTTGCTGCCGTTACATTGTTGCAGCACAGCAACTGACATTCACTGTGAGATGTTCTCGCCTGTCTTGTTTTGTCTTTTGACTAATTTGGTGGTTATTTTTCACGCCAGCAGCTTTTTTCAGTAAGACACATGTGCTCCAGAAATAATGGTCTGCTTTTTTAAACAGCATCTTGTACTCCAGTTTGCTTTAATGCTCTCCTGGAAGCCCCAATCTCTCCAACAAGTTAGTCCTGTAAAAACACAAGCCAGTCTGTAAAAACATATATAACTATAGCGTGAATAAAGTGAATTATAAAAGACACGATTAAACAAAATGAATAGAGTTGAGTTCCTCTTTTTATTGACAATTATAAAGGGAAATTCTTTCAAAGCTAACCGAGCAACAATAACAGCAGGTGGAGCTAACACAGCATTCCTGATGCGATGCTCTGATAGGTGGCATAGCCTAATGTATGCTGACATTCTTCACTGACCCCCTCATTGTTGTGATTCATAGCTGAGATGATCGTATTTACGGTAAATGGCAATTATACAGTTAACTTGCTTGTTCTAGTCGATTTAAAAGCTGCCAACTTTCACACATTGAGCTCATGCAGTCTGTGCTTTTCTCTTTATTCAACACCAGACATCCAGTTTTCTGAACAAAAACAATGTAGTGATGAATTAAATATATTTAAAGGCTCATAAAGTCAATACTGTATCTCAAGACTTCTGTGTAGAAGACAAATGTTTGTGCCTGTAGAATTTAGCATGAGACACATGCAAAATGGTTTAAATTAACTACATATGATGCCTATTAAATCAGTCCTTAAGATCTCAAACAATAAAAAAAAATCTACAATGAAATTCACATTTTATACTTTGAATGCAAAACAGAATATTTACCTTAAAAGTCTTATTTTTTCCAAAAAAAGCAGTTTGATTTTTTACAATGACATATTTCTGTAATATTATTGTTATTAATGATAAAATGTTTTTCTGTTACCGACAGCCACCTTTAAAAATAGTATTGCCGTTTTTTCTCTATTAAAACACTTTAATACTTTCTAAGGAGAAATAATAAAGTGTCGTATCTCATTTTCTAGCATTCTTCAGTGTCATTGCAGATGGTTAAAGCTGTAAGCAGTAAAGATCTGCAGTGCCTGTCATTATTGCAGGGAATCTGAAGAAGACTTGAGTAATGAAAAATGTTTTTTTTTCAATAATCAAATCCAGAGCATGACCCAAACAGATTTGGTCTTTTTTTATCAGTTTGTTCAGCCTCTGATGCTGCAACTCAACAGGTGACTGCAGATATGGATTCACTCTCCACAACAGACAAGCAAAAAAAAAAATAGACACGTTGCTGCAAACATCATAGGCCATGAATATCCTCAAGAAGTACCATCTGTTGCGCCTGTAATCCAGTCTGTTCTCCAGGTTAACACCAAAGTGTTATCCACCACTTTCTTTTCTTTTCTCATAATGGAAATATATTTTTAAGAAATGCTGCACTGCCTAAAAACCAAAATCTTCTCCTCTATCTTGCTCACAATCACTTTCAGATGATGGTTACTACATCATATCACAAGCATTAGATCTTTTTTTTACTGTACAATAATTATCTGTTTAAAGAAAGTATGAAAAGTTTTCCAACATTATTAAAAAATAAAGCATTAACAATCAAATTAAAAGGTATAAAATCAACACCAGAACTATCTGAAAATCAGGATTATTTGAGATTTCTACATCAATCCAGTCGCTTTAGGGCAAACTGGAAATCCGTCTGTACAGTACATAACCGGATGTTTCAAAATCAAGAACAATAAAGAAAAAAGGGATAAAATATGACCAAAAAAGACTGATGTATTTCTTTTTGTTGAAAAGGATGCTTTGAACTGAACCAAGATCTACACTAACCAAAAATATAAACGCAACACTTTTGTTATTGCTCCCATTTTTCATGCGGTTTATTAGCTTTTATGCGGTTGTGAGGCCGGTTGGATGTGCTACCAAATTCTCGGAAACGCCTTTGGAGATGGCTTATGGTGAAGAAATGGACATTCAATTCCCTAGCAACAGCTTTGGTGGACATTCCTGCTATCAGCATGCCAATTGCATGCTCCCTCAAAACTTGCGACATCTGTGGCATTGTGCTGTGTGATACAAGTGAAGATTTCAGAGTGGCCTTTTCTTGTGGCCAGTCTAAGGCACACCTGTGCAATAATCATGCTGTCTAATCAGCATCTTGATATGGCACACCTGTGAGGTGGGATGGATTGTCTTGGCAAAGGAGAAGTGCTCACTATCACAGATTTAGACAGATTTGTGAACAATATTTCAGAGAGCTGGTTATTTTGTGTATGTGGAAAATGTCTTTGAGTTTATACCATAAAAAAAGGGAGCAATAACAAGTGTTGCATTTAAATTTTTGGTCAGTGTACTTTCACACACAAAGACTGATTTTCTTACCTCCACCGTTTTTCTGGCACAGGTACGGAAACCTCCAGACGTTACCCAGACCCACAGAGAAGCCCACCTGGGCTAAGATGTACTCCAACTTATTGTTCCATGCCGGCCGCCCGTCTTCAGCATCTGGATCAGGCAGCAAGGATTTTCCTGGGGCAATAGATCCAGGACTAAGACCCATACTCATCTGACTGCTCTTATAGTCCATGGGCTGCTCCAGGGACAGCAGGTCGGCCACAGACTCGGTGACTGGTTCATTGCTGTGCTGCAGCTGAGTCACCTTGGTATTCTTTGGCATAGTGGCTGAGAAAGGCCAGCTCTTTTGGGGGAGAATTGGTTGAGCAGAAGCTGAGAAAGCGTTGCCAAGAGGGAATTGTGCTTTTCTTCAATCTGTAAAGAGAGATTGTGATAAATTAACAACACTGGCATCTAGTAAACTACTAAAAATTATGAAAAGTTTAAACTAAATAAGTGGAGCTTTTCATCCTATTACAAGATGTATTTTATATAAGATGTATTTTAAAAGTTTTTAAAAGTTTAACTTAGTTTAAAGTTTTTAAAATTCTGATTTTAGTAGGGACAGACGTAAATCATTTTGTACTGCTTGCTTTGGCCAATTCATAATTAAGCTCTACAGCCTTATATAGTTAGACGTTTTGTGTTTTTATTTGTCCAATTTGAGTACCAACCCCCCAAGTTATGAACTATGAATGTATATTTGTATTATTTATTATGGTAAATGTATTAATAATTATAAATTTTGCCCAAATGAAACAGAAAATATATAAAAATGAGGAGACACAACAAATACTACGGGCAGATCTCTGGATTTTTACAAATGGTTGTACAGCAGTTTCTTTGCTTGAACAGCACTGTAGGAATTCTGGTTTATTATAGTGAATAAAACTGGGAGATTGGATTACAATCCGTTTCACAGCAGAGCCCATTATTCTAAAGTTGAGTCATGTGAAGTGCACAAGCAGCGCCGTACAGCACGTGTGACTGCTGCTCCCCGAAGAGCACAGCACAATTACGCTCTGGCTTGAAAATACACATTGAAGAAGTTATTACTCTCAACTGACTTTTCTGTCTTCCTGAAGGGGTAGTGTTCCTCACTCTGTGTTTGTGAGGTTTTCATTTAATAGAATAGGATTTTACTAATAATCCACTCAATTAGCAATTTTAAAAAGAGATGCTGATAAGAAGTTACAACCCATGTCAACTCCCATCTATTTGGTCACAAAACAATGGGTTTGCTGTTTTAATATGTTCCCACTTATTTACTATAGGAAATAGAAAACAGCTGCTCATTCAATTTTACTGTAAAATTTTGGAGGGATTGTGTAATCTTCAATCAGCAGAAAGAATGCCAATTCACAGGTCATGTGAAAAAAAATCGTGCACAATACTGTATTTCCATCTGAGCAATATTAACAGTGTCTCACTCCTCTCACTGTTCCTCCCCCCTTTTTGTTCTCTTACTAAAATCCCTTCATGAGGTCTGGCTGTTTCAAACTCTACTGCTCTGATAATTTCTCAGTGAACACATCACGCCTGACCTAAAGGAGCTTCACTGTCTCCCAGTCCATTTTAAAAGGACTTTCAGATCTTTCTTCCTTGCAAAACTCATCAAAACCTGCCCCCCTCAACATGTATGGGATCTCATTCTGCTCTATTTGCCTTCAAGGGCTCTAAGATGATCTTTATTTGTACTCTACTCCTCTTTATATGTTTTTCCCCCACGTGATTGAGAACATTCAGCTGATCTGCTCCTCACCTCAGAAACTCTCACCACACCAATACATTTTTCACCAATTATTCCCTACTAGAGTTTAATCACGGCTTAAAATACACCTTCTCTGGATGGATGGCCTTCAACATATAAGCTTGCAAACTGTGCCCCCCACTTTTTTTTTTTTTACTATCATCAAAAATGAGGTTTTAACTCATTTGTTTTGGTAATATTTTATTTCACTTGTAAGTGAGCTTGAGTGTGATGAAAGGTGCTTAGAGATAAAATGTATTGTTTTTACAACAGATTATTATCATGACAAGTAATGGCATCACTGCTCTGTTTTAGTGTATCTCATCTGTCGTAAGAATCTGTCTGTTCCAGTCTTTTAGAGTTAAAAAGAAAAGGAATCTGTAGCTGCAAAAAAGCCTAACTATAATTCAGTTTCAAAAGTAAGTCTTGCAAAAACTAATTAAAATAAAGGTCAGCTGAAAAAATAATGACAAAAATAACCTTGATACATTACTGAAGAGAAACTGAAGTGGTGGAAAAATAATATAATAAATAGACTAAAGTTAGCAGATTTCTTTATCTGGCTTTTAGGTTACATAGGTTTTAGATTGCATCCAACTTTTCCCTCCAGCAGTTTAAGAAACAGGAGTGAAAGGTGTACAATCCAAAGATCAGTCATTTTACAACAGATACAACAAAATAATATCAGATTAACAATCACAGATCTTTCAATCAATAAAAGGTTGGGCAGCAATGCTATCAAATTATGATATACAGCATCTCCACTGAAATGAAATGAAAGCAGATCTCTTCCTCTCCTGAGGTGCGAAGCAGAAATTTGTGAACAAGTGGAATTATTTTGATAATCTGGGTTTTCACAATATAGAAATAATGATCTAAATCTGCTTTTGGCCTACTTTTTAAATGGGAGGAAATACCCATATTAGCAGCAAATTGACCCCCTTCACTCCTCTGGGCATGCCAGAACTTTTTTCATCTTTCACATAAAAAATAGTTAAAATTGTGATGCTTCTTCAAGTCTTTCAACTGTCGGGTCAGTTTTTAGCTTTTTTTAATTACTCTGAAAATTGTCTACAATCTGGATGGTGGTGTGACATCGAAATGAAAATATCAAATGAAAATATTGGTTAGTGTTCAATGAAATGTAAATAAAAAGAAAGTTAAATAGCTCACATTTTTGGCGTCTTCATTTATTAATTTATTTTGTTTTGTTTTTTTGGAAAAAAGAGACACAAATTTGGACAATTTAGACATCTACCTGAATGGGATGGGATGATGTGAGAATGGAATAATGTAGGGAGTCAGAGAAGGCAGGAATGGGTGATTTATTTAAGGAGATCAGGTAAATGTGTGATGTTTATGGCTACAATTGAACTGAGATGCTGAACTTCTGTTTTTTCTATCAAAATGAATGTTCTCAGTAATAATGAGGAAAAGAACACACACTTATAGTATACAACAACTGAAGGTTAATCTAAATCCATGGCGTTGAAGTATCTCTTTGTAGAAGACTCTTATGTGGTTGACCTTGTTTTTTTTTGTTTTTGTTTTGGAGCTCTGCCATCAATTCTCCACAAATACATCCATTGATGACAGCTCAACCTGGATTTTACACCAAACCTCTCTACATTTTTATCATGTGCAGTTGCTAAGCAATTGGCTTTTTCTGCAAACTGAAACCATTCTCACCACCTAAAAAAGGCAGACATGATATTTCCTTTGGGATTTCTACAAATAATAGGAGACTGTCGTGACAGAAGAAAGTGTGGCAAAACTGGAAGAGATGCTCCGATGTTGGATTATACTGCACTGCCAGTCTGGCAGCCACAGCATACAGCATCATTCACAGATTTTAGACGTAGGACGTGTTAAAATCTAAAATGGAGTCAGAAACGAACTGCTGCCTTTCTTGGTTTGATCTGATCCTGCGCTGCTGCATCAATACAGGAACAAACTAACACCTGAACGGCTAGGCTAACTCCCTTTATGGATGCAACCTCCAGTGCTCTGTCAAGGTCATAGCAACCGTCAGATAATGGCAAAGCACAGATAAAAACATCACCACTGGGTGTCATCGGGTGAGCGGCCGCCCTCAGATTTCTATTATTTGAGCCAAATTTGTCTCCACGGGGCGACGACCACACGGTTAAACACGAAGGATTAACGACCGACATTTTCTGTCAACGTTTGCGCGTAAAATGACAAGTTAACGCGCAGAAAGACGCGCCTACATGTTTGTTCTAAATGCAAAAACAAGTGATAGTAATGGAGATAGTTATTTGTTTAAACCGGTCCATTGGTAAAATCAGAGGTGTGTCCTTACCTTGTTTGCGCTGTGAATAACTTCTTATTGCGACTCCTGGTAAAAACATGAATCCTACGTGAACGCACGGCAGGTTATCTTCATTCAAGATGCTCCGCATGCAGCATCTCTGAGCGCACGGAGATGCGAAATCACGGAGAGCTTCCAGTCACACGGAGCGCACCGTGCGTAAAGTCTGACGCAGGAGCCCAGCGCCCGCTGCCTCAAGTTTGACCACTAAAACACACCGATGCGTAACTGTCGATTAAAAAAAATGGTTTTCCTCACTTGAGCGCTTTACAGATGTTCAGGTGTTCCTCATGTAACACGTTCCACGTGGCTTTGCTCTGGGATAAAAACATCGCAATGGAAAGTCACGACGATGCCTGACGCAAGTTTGACTCATCGGCTCGTGCGCACGTCAGGCGCTGACATCTGCAGTCTTTCTTGAATAATGAGAGCCTTGAACCAGGTGCGAGAAAATAAATTAAAAAACAAATAAAAACTCTTACAAAAATAATTGTAGACGTGTTGATGTCGGTAGTTGTGAGCCGCATTAGTAGTGTTATTCGTGATTTAACTCAGTTTAATTCAAATGGTTTTCTATTTTATTGCTGTACGTAAACCTTTTCACTCAAACAGACCTGCTACCATGGCCTTAAACTCCTCTTTGGTTATTTGAGGGTAAATAAGTAATTTCCCATTCCTGTTTTTTTTTTTCTTTTCGATTGAAACAGTTTATCATGTCATTGGCTCAGGACAGTCTGTGTGTTTTCCTTGGGAGACTTTATGCTTTCTTACACACAAATGATGTCCCTGCATGATCTATTTTTCATTTTGATGGTTTATCCAGCAGATGACAAGGGTGTTAATCATGATGAGGGTAACACTGGCAGGTGGATGTGAGGTAACAACATGTACGTCTCCACACTAAAAGCACAGAGGGTTATGCAAGGCAAACATGTGCTGTTTGAGAAGTCTTTTAGGAGAGTTTGCATGTAAAAGCTACAAAAATGACACCTGGCTGCAAGATAGCCTTTTTTTTCCTGTCTCAAAATCTGTGATAGTTCTCAGGGATGCAGGCGAGACTGTCACAGTGAAGGTCTTTTTATACTCATCTGTTCTTTCTCAACTTTATAATGCACCATTGAAAAACCAACCCCTCCTGAGACCCAGTCTTCACTTATGGGGATGTGACATGTTTGCCTACACGATAACTGACTTTTTTTTTAATGTGTACCCCAATTAGAAGCCTCAGGAGGATAAACTTCACACCACCATCCACCTTAACTCAGGGATTAACTCTGCATGCCACTCACCTCCACAACAAACACCTCCCTCCTCACAAAACACAGCACTGCAAATGTGCGTGCACAGTATGCTTCCTGTCTCCTTTAGTTCTCTCACATGACTCACTTTCCAAGGGCTAGCTGCTGGGATCAGTTGTCATAGCAACCAGCGATCATATGATGGTTACTCACCCTGTTCAGATTTTGTTCTCCGCCTCTCTCTGCCTTCAACACCTATAGAAGTATTTTTCTCTCTACAGCTGTGAATGACCCTAAGAAGGGTACTCACATCTTTACAAAACTGATCACATGTTTAGTTTTCCTAAATGTGGTTGGCTGCATCGTATGTGTGGCCTATAAATACTTGTGTTATTCCACCTTTGAATTATGCAGCAGAGGACACAATGTTCCTTCGCTCCTGTCAAAGCTTCAATCCTGGTGCAGTATTACTTACCATAAAGCTTCTTTAATACACAATACAGGCTTGTCAAACACGATGTGCTATATTTATCCACATATTAAACATGCCAAAGTGTTGTAATACAGGTGCGAGGATTGCCCCTTTTTAATTTAGCTGTTTGTTTGTTTTTTGCAGTGAATGTTCACAAGGTGTAACTCCAGTTTCTCATTGTGGATATATTATTATTTGAGACACTGCTCTTTATCTCTGACCTTACAATTAAAATGGAAAATCTGATATTAGCTATTGGCCCACCAACAGCAAGGAAGAAAAATGAAGACAAAAGCCTTTGGTGGTTTCATGTTTAAGAAAAGCACGATATAGGCCCTTTAAAAACTTCTAAATTCTGAAAAATTGTTTCAAATTCTGTTGGTGTGAAGGTTTTTTTTAATCAACACATTTAATGAATCTGTGATGCGTATAGGCAAAAATATTTATTAAATGTTAGTCAGTAGTTAAACTGTCAAGAAGATGGAATCATTTTCTAAGATCTTTGTTACTTGTTCTTCGTTATTAATTAATTTCTTAATTGATATCGGAAATGGGTTTGATATATCTGTGATGTATCTGTGGTGTCATTTTTTATTGCAGTATTCAATTATTTTTTATAGTCCCACTCTGATCACATTTCGATCTATTGTAAAAGCGTTCCCAGTACCATCATTCCTTAGTTTACACATTTTTCTGCTGGCTTACAGCCCCTCACACCCCCAATGTAACATTACCGGTGCAGCAAAAATGGCGAGAAAAACAAAAAGACTTTATTGGATCTGGTTGTCTACAACTTGACTTATCAGATTTTTTTTTTAAAGCATTTCTTGTCTGCTCCTGATTCACAACAATTTGAATAAAGTAATGCAATTTTAATCCTAATTTTCTCTCTCTATATATATGTTCTCCATCATGAGAAAAATGCTACAAGAACATCTTATAAACACCAAAAAGATTATTTTAATCAGAGTGGTTCTTTAATGCTTGAAATAAGCCAATGAATCAAATCAAATCAAATTTAGTTCCAATGGACTATATTCTTACCATTTGTTGTCATAGCAGTCTCATTAACACTTTACTTTATTAAAATCAGTGGGTATAACTGATACCTGATAGAATAGAAAGCCTCATGGTTGCTATCGGCAATACTCAATGCATTGTTATAGTTGACTTAGAGTTGTCAAAGTACTGATGTTTAAATTCTAAATGTAATTTGAATGTAGTTGAATGTTCCCAACAACAAATATGCTGCAGAGACTATAAACACAGTCAAGTCTTGCAGACGCCATCTGCAGAGAACCAGGCTGAACTTTGTTCTCAGGAGAGCCAGGTTGCCTGGTCACAAATTAAGCATACTGACGAAAACCGACGGGCAAAATCTGATCTGTGTCTCGGGGGCATTTCTGTGCAGCTGAGGCTTGCCAGTGCTTGCGGTTCAGATTTCTCTCTGTGCTCCCCCTTCTCCCTGCTGCTAGTGGTGCGGTCCCATCTGCTGACACCTCGCTTGCTTCCCGCTGGGTGTGAGGGAGCATCACTGAAAAAGATGGACAAATGATGCAGGATGGGAAATGCAGACACTTTTTACCTTTTGTTTTGGTAAATCTTTCTGTTGTGACCCATCAGATGTTAGTGTAAAAAGTTATTTTACTGTTTGGAAAAATCTTCTCTCCTCTGTTAAAGAAAGCAGCACAGAAATAACAACAAACGGGAAACCTTTGATGAATATGCTGGATGACTTTTTAAAAGCTCGTCTGCACTTTTCAAACAACTGTTAAAGGGCCTATGTCATGCAAAAATTTTTTTTAAAATTTTAAGTGTATTATAATGTTCGTGCCTCATAAAAAGAAACCCCAAAGCGGTATTTTGATCTGTTCCCATATTTCTGAGTATTCCTCTAAAAACCTGCACTCTGATCACCAGCCCCTCCCAATCCATGAAAACAAGCAGTTCCACACATTGTGACGTAGATAAATGTAGAACAGCCCCCTCCAGGAAGAGTCTTTACTGCCATCACCGCCCCCACATTAACACACACACACATACACTTTCTCCACAGAGCTAACAATAATCGGCAAAAACGGTTTTATTTTAAATGCACATTATGAATATCCATCTTTGCAAAAGTTTGGATGTTGTTTGTTTTCGTGGGTGAAACACAGACACGCTGCTGAGGCCAGCTCTAGAGTGACATCATGAAATGGGCGGCACCCACACAGAGCAAAAGGCGCAGAGATCGAGTCATCTTAATTCCGGGTTGGAAAAAAGCTCAGGAAAATAACCAATTTTTAATAAAAAAATGCATTCTTTTGTGTGCCAAAGAATAATGTGTAATCATATATATGGATATAGTCTACAGTAAAAGGTTTAAGACTTGCATGGTATAGACCCTTTTAGTTTAATTGATTAAAATAAAAGCACACAACGAGCAGTCTGTTTGAATCAGTAAAGATTAAAGACTTAGATGTAAAAAGCAAAAAAGGAAAATCCAATCATTAAAATCTCTGTTGTTTGCCTGCAAATCTGTTTGGAGAAAGGAATCTTTGGACAATTGATTGCACAGCTCTATTTGTCAACAGCTTTATGTAAAAATAAAAGAAGAAGATGCCATGAGTTTGCGGTAGGAAAGAGCTGTAAAGCATAGTATGGAAGAAAACTGCAGTAAGCAAGAGTTAAATTTCACTCTGCGGAAAACTGCAAACATTTACAAATTGTGGCAGCTGTGTTGCATTGGTGGAGCGGTCGACCTCTGATCGGAAGATAGCATGTTCAGTTCCCACCTAGACAGTCCATGTGTCGAAGTGTCCTTGGGCAAGAAACTCAACCCCACATTTCTCCTGATGGTTAAAAGTTGGTGCCGGTGTTCAGCAGTGTGTGAATGTGTCTGTGAATGGGACTGTGACTTTAAAACACTCTGGGCTTTCTAAAAAGGCGCTGTAAAAGTATACGCCATTTACCATTTCAATGCAGCTTTGAAATTCTCCCTCCTCCAGTGTTTAAACAGCAGCAGAGTGATATATTTCTTGTGATGTAAGACAAACGGAAATTTACACATTGTTAAATTCTGAATTGTTTATGTTATACTATAACGTGACTATAACTATAATATATAACTATATAGCTATAACGTTATAAACGTGATTTTTCCAAAATATAAACTTGATTGAAATGGTTATGACTCTTTCTTTCTTGCAACAGTCTTTCTTCTCTCAAAACCCACTGAGTGTTGCAGTAAGTACCCCCCCCCCCCACACACACACACACTTTTTGCAGGCTCAAATTTATAGAAGTTGACAGTGATCAAAAGAAGTCAGCCGCCCAGCACACAGAACATCAGCTGTCCAAGGTCAGGCCACTACAAGAGCTTTAACAATAGAGACATTTAGGGAAAGCATGTTTACATAGATGACTCAATTCAAGAAAAAATAGATATTTATGCATATACTGTATGTCTCTAAAAGGGTTATTGGTCTCTTTTTCTTATTTATAGTCTGTATCTGGTGTGAACACTGGTCTTCTGTCCTGCCCTCCAGTACTCCAGATGGCTGCTCTCAGGCCCCCACTGTTTGAAGCTGAGCACTAAAAGACGTGGAGAAAGGGCCTTGCTTTTCCGTGAGCTTGCCGATCATTGTGTGTTTGTTGTAGTCTGCAGGCAGAGCTGGTTGAGCTTGACTGGTATGTGGCTTTAGCTAGTCTGTCTGCATACAAACAGTTTTAACCAAATGTGTGTTACATTTCTAGAATTCCTTTAAGGACGAGAGGCTAACCGATGTTGTCATTGTGACTGGCATTACCCGAACATGACTGAAGTTTAACCTTCATAGGGTGATGTGAGCCATTCTGACCGAGAGACTGCTTAAAGCACACTGAAAACGATACACTAAAACAGCCAGACCTGCTCAGTGGCCCGTGAAAACATTAAGACTGTTTAACCATCACATCACAATGACAGATCCACAGAGAGCAGAGCCAGGAGGGCAAGACACTGCTTCGGGACAGAGTGACGCTCCATCTTCTCTGTAATGACATAAAGGACCATGAAACAAATGTTTGCACCTCGGTTTTTGTGACTCTGTCTGCTGTGCTCTTGTCAAATATCTGATCTGGCCCTCTGGGGCCTGTGCAAACTGGGTTGCTGGAGTACAAAGGCGTGTTGGAGGTGATTAGAACAGCTGTTTTGCTAAACTCTGTGTTTTCTGCTTTTTCATACTGATTAATGAGTTGCAGCCACTCCAGATGCTCTAGTGGTTCAATTTTGAGTGGTTGTCTTTTTTAACAACACATAATTATACACTAGATTATAGGGTACACTTTTCATTTCTGGAATGGTTTCTGTCAGTGTCTTCTGTAGTGCATTAGGTCTAATTTACACAATCTGCTGAGCACAGCGTGAAAGAGACACACAAGATCGTGTGAATCCAAAGCCAGCTGAGCCAGCCACAGAACTCATATGAAGGCTTTGGTGGTCTGGTCTTTTTGGTGTTTTTTCAATAGTAATATATACAACATTTTATCAATTTTAAAAAGTTTTGTTTCAGACTTATTACTATGGTCCAGGAGTTGCAAACATTCTTAGATAAATCGTAAAACAAACTTTCTTTCAAAAGTAATCACAAAGTCGAGAAATAAACTCAAACCCATTTAAAACTCCAAACCAGGGGTCTGTAACCTGTGGCTCTTTTACCCATCTAAAGTGGCTTTAATAATACATTTTTAAAGTAAGGGTTACAGGATTAGCATTGATTAAATTCAGTTTAGTTAAGTTTATGAATTTGTGAATAAAAAGGTCCACATAGAAATAGGAAAAACTATTTAAAGGTTTGTACATCCCTGCAGACATCAAGAGGCCCTGTTCACTCTATGCTTCCTCCAGAATGCACCAATTCAAATACAAATGGCTCTTTTGGTGTTTAAGGTTGCAGACCCCAGTTCTAGAGCTGTTGAGTCGGAAAATAAAAAATAAAAAAATAAATAGCTAAGGGTTATTCTTTTTTAAACCAGATTGTCAGCTTTCAAGTCAGAAAAAAACTTATTTGAAATGAGAAGCACCATATATGGGAATGGTAATAACAAATGTGGATCTTCTTTGAGACCACTTACAATCAACAAAAGTGATGTGGATGTCGCCAAATCTCAAACCATTTGAGCTTTTGAGGAGTAAAGCCAGAAATAAACTAAAAGCAGTACATGCAGACAAAATCACACATTTTCAAAAGTCATTATCAAAGACAGGCTAATAAATGATGTATTTATTATTTTAGGTTTCAAGTCTGTTTTCTTTTTCCATTAGGTATTTGTTTTTTGGGGGGATTGTGATGGGGTGGGGGATCAGCTCTGGACATGCTATTTGCGCCTCTCTGTTCAGACCAATGTCTTTATCTGCAACAAGAGCAGCAATAACAGTGATAAATTCTCAGTGAATCTCCTGCAAAAAGTGGCCAGCTGCCAGCTCCATCCACACCCCCGCCCTGTCTCCTGGGCTGTTTCATCCTCTCCTGCAGACAAACAACCTCATCTCTGCTGACACGGTGTGGCCACCATCGATCATCACTGCTCATCGCCTTGTTCTCATTTCTCCTCCTTCTGCAGCTCCTTTCAGTTTCTGCCTTATTTTAGAAACCACGTTTGTACCAGATGACCCTTTTGTTAAGTTCCTTTCTTTTACAAATAGAGCTTTATGAAGACCACAATTTCTTTCTCTTTTCATTTATCTGTATCTCAAGATGATTTTCACAGGCAGAACGTCTGAGAGAGAGAGGTCCATACGATTGAACAGCAGTATTGAGGTCAGCAGCAGGTTGTCAGAAATCCTCCATTCCTGCCAGAACAACTACAGCCACCATTCCACCAGGAAAATCCTGCACACAACAGAATAAACTATGCTCAGAAAATGTGTAGGCCTGCTCACTTCAAGTTTGATTTATATCTGCTGAGCAGCATTTTGTTTTGTTTTAATGTAACTATGTGCTAAACTATAAGACGTTTAACTGGATTCAAAGCTGGTTTTTAAAAATTAAATTACCGGTAGCTTTTTAGACTTTTTATTTTACTGTTTAAATTAGATGCACTGAAATTGACGACTCTTTAGTTACAATAACAAGTTTACCAATTCTGCAGCATCAAGTAAGAGAGTGAGTAAGTACATTTTATTTCTAGAGCACCTTTCACAGACCAAAGTCACAAGGTGCTTCGGAGGTTAAAGAAATATACATATACATTTATATACATACATACATATAGATATATACATACATATATACATGTGTGTATGTATGCATATACATACAGTTTTTCTGCCCTCTGGTGGATATGAAAATAATGTACAAGAGTAAATTGTTCTGTTGATAAAATAAAATTCATTTTACAGTAAATGTTTATCCCTTGTGCTGTCCTATGACCCCACCCTTACACTGACATGTTCTCCCTACCATGACAAAGGTGGATAAAGGTGAAGAGGATTTCATGTAATCCATGGACACCAGTGAAGATCACAAATAATAGGGTCTAGGATAGTTTAGGGTTATTGACAAATTCCTTATAATTTGACACCCAAAGGTAAAAAAAAACACAAATGAATTTTAGCGAAGAAGAAGCATCTTCATGCAGGACTTTTGATTATCCGTGGCTAAAAAGTTTTTAGTTCATCTTTAAACAGATTTTGAAAAAAATAAAAATATTTTCAATTTTCAAAATTGAAGGCCATTTAGTTTTTGCTTAAAAAGTCGGAACTCAAAACGCAGTGATAGTTGCTACTTTGCAACAATAGCCAGACAGTCTCTGTTATTTTGCATAAACCTTTTTTTTCTTCCTAATTCCTTTTTTTAAAGCTTTTCCTTAATGTGTATGAATAAAACTTTTTTTTTAAAAGAAAGAAAACTCAACGATGTCGACATAATCCATATAAAAATCCCTATCATTAAGAATTTCTTGCAACTAACAAACTTTCAAATTGAATGGTGTGTTGTGTTTTTTATTAAAACATTTTCTGTTTGATTTCTTAAATGCTGGCCTAAAAATACAAACCACAAAGCTGAATGAACATCTATTGTAGTCAAAAGAAACTGGAAAATAAAAAATATCACTTTAGATTCTTCTTCCTTTAGGTCATAATTGAGACCTGCACGCTCTTTGTTTTTCAGCTGCTCCGTTCAGCGGTTCCCGCAGCAAACCCTCCGGCTCCTTCTAACCAGATCCTTTGTATCCTCCTCGCTCACACCTCACTCCTTGACTTAATCCATGAACCCCCTCTTTGGTCTTTCTCTGAACGTCTTTAGCTCCAACATCAGCTACCGTGCTACCATAATCACTGTTTCTCTACTGGACATGTCCAAACCATTTTAGCTTACTTTCATGCATTTATGTCCAAAACATCTAAGATGAGCTGGTCCTCTGATTTTTTCATTCCTGAGCCTATTCACCCCCACAGATCCTGAAACATTCAGCTCTACTGCCACCTCTCCTTCAGAATTTTCCTTCCATTTTCCATCGTATTGGGGAAGGTGTTGACACATTTTCATCCCTGTCCTTGATCACCCTGACCATCCTTCTTATTTCACATGAAGTTTTTTTCCCTCTCAGTCTCCCTGATCACTTTACTTGTTGTCCAGTCATCTGGGAGAACCTTTTGTTCTTCTAAAGCCTGTTTCAGCTCATTCCTAAAAGTCACACAGCACTCTTCCCTTTTCAGCTTCCTTCACTTTGGCCACTGCTCTGTCCTTGTCCTCTTCATCTTCACCACCAAATTCATCCTACACACCACAATCCCATGCTGCCTGGCTATGCTCTCCCCAGCTTCCACTTCGCAGTTACTGACCTTTTTGAGGTTATAACATCTGCAAAAGATGTAATCAACTTGTGTGCACCTCCCTCCACTCACATGTCACCCTATGCTCCCCTCTTTTCTAAAAAATGTATTCACCACTGCCATCTTCATTCTTTTTTCAAAGTCCACCACCATTTATCCCCCTGCATTTCAGTCCTGAACACCAAACTCACCCATTATTTCCTTGTTACCTGTTTCCCTTACATGTCTGTTATATTTGGCCTCAAACAGCCTCTTCTCCCCACTCGATACCCTGGATTATCTCACCCATCTCCCTCCAGAATTTCTCCCAATTTTATTCACAGTTTTCTGCAGAGAAAAAAACAAAAAGAACATGCAAAATCACACCTTCAACTTCCATCTTCAGATTTTATCACCCTTTTACCAGCTCAGTGGTATAGTGGTGGGGTGTTTGACCTGAAACTGGTAGTTCTTGGGTTCATTCTTTAAAATTTTAGCTAATTTTCACCTAATATTTTCCACCAACTCTTCTGTTGGGAACAGTTCTAGTTCACTTTTCTTTCCATCCTTGTGATGCCTGCTTTTCCCTTTCTCTCTTGGCCCACAAACACGTCTTCCTCTTTTCCCTCCTTACATAATCAACTGGTGCTGGTTGCTGAGTACAGGTGTTCAACCAGCACCGGTGGCGATCGTTGTTGACTCAGGACCAATTCTGTACGGAAATTCTTCTGGTGATTTGCACGTTTGATTTAGCTTTGGTTTTTATATCAGATGCCTTTACTGACATTTACAAAGACTTGGGACCGGCACACAAAAACACTGATTGTGCCCCCTTGTGGTTGTATTTTCAGCGTACCCCTGCTAATTTAACAGCACACAGAGGGCTTTTATCCATAACCCCTCCCTGTCACTGTCTATTTTGTCAGATTTTAATAGACGTCAGCTTAACTTTATCTATGACTAATATTCAGACATACAGGGAGCTGCTATCACATGTGCACATCTTTAAAAATCCACTATTGCTTCTTTTAAAAACTACATGAATCAATCAAGATAAATGCAAAATCATGTCTGGATGGGTGTCGGACTGGATTTTAATAAAACTTTATTTAGTGTTTGCACACCATGTGTGATCCTCTGTGTTTGAAATCTAAGATGAGTCACTGAGGGGGCAGCCTCGTGCCTCCCAGGACACCTAATACTTTGCATGCTCCAGGGCTGGTGAAAAGAAAAAAGGCACAATTGGATTAGATAACAAAATACACTCAGTGTTTGTTTTAATCAGTCTGGTGACACAGGGAGCTCTTGAAAGAGCTGAGTAAAGAAGGCCTGGAGAGCAAGAAAATCAGAGAAAAACGTGGAGCGAGGGAGACAAATAGTGACAGAGATGGAAAAAAGGAGAGACAGAGAGTGCAGCCAGGGTGATTAGTCCCAAGGCAGCGACTGCATAATGGAGACTTGGAGCTGGAGGGGAAGCTGTCTGGGGGGTGGCTGGCCTCTCAAAGTTCATTGTCAGGTCTCAAAACCAAGGGGACAGTGGTCATATCCACTATCCCAGCATTCTTCTGGATGAGCTCTGACCTATAAGTGGCCTAGCTGGTTTGTTTTCCATGATAATCCATGGAAACACATTACTTCCAAGTCAATCTGTACATGGCAATTGTGTCCAAAAAATAGAGATTTTTCTATTTAGATACAAGGTCATTTTGAGGCTGCGCAGTGGTTGGGTGACATCTGACTGTTTGGAGCGTTCTGCCTTCTAAACACCCAATATTATGCCGGTTTTTTTAGACAGTGTGCATCTCACAGTTCAACTTCAGACTTGCTGCTGATTTTCGTGCAAAGGAGTTTTCAGCTGAACATTCTGGATTTTTTTTTTCTAGGTTAATCCCCTGCTTCTTCCCCTATGACTTCTGAATCAGACACAAGCAGACTCCGTGACCCTAAATATGATGAAGAGGGTGGAGTGAGTAAGAGTGAACCGTTGATCTGATGGTTGATAAGGGTCAGTGTTGTTACTCAAAGCATGTGAAATTGATTCGGTGAATGTCAACAGTCTGTCTGAGATGTAAAATAATAAAAATAATATCCAGACTTCTTTTAAAAAAAGGTTTCACTAGAGTTTCACTTTTGCTGCTTTCTTCTTTGGACAAAAATATTTATATTTATAGTTTTACCTGTTTGTTAAAATGAAAATAAATACATAGAAAAGTTTCTAAATTTTTGTCTCTGTTCTCATTAACATTTAACTCATTAACTGTGGTAAACAATTTGTAAAAATATATTTAAAAACCAGTTAATTTTGGAAATTGTGACATTTACCAAAATCACACAAATGTTACCTTTTATTTATTCAGAGGCTTACATTTATTTCATAAATAAAATAAAATAAGTAAGAAATACATATTCAGTGGATCATGATACAAATATTGTTTCACAGTAGGTCCATTTTTATTCTATATAATTTAAATCTTTAAAAATAATTTTCCCTAAATTAATCCCACTACACACTTTGTACATGCTGAGCTATTTTCCAACATATGAGAAAGCGCTCGTGAGCGTATGTGAGCCCCCTGAGGACCTAACGGAGCGGACAGGACTTGAAATTTATGAGAAACAAAGTTGCTCCAAACTAGGTAGAGAAATGTTATTAGATATGCAAGTTATAGCAGCAAAGCCGGAGGAGTTTTATGATAAATATAAATACATTGACCAATTCATGATAACTTAGTTCTTAAAATGAATGAAACTTAGCTTAAGACAAAGCCTCCTTACTGAACCTTTAGTTACAGTTCTACTGAATGTGAAAATATCATGTCTGTAATCAAACTAAAAATCATGCGATCATGCAGGGTGAGACAGCATTACAAATCTGAAGGAGCAAGCCTCTAAAAGTATGGGTCTCTATAAAAATCTACTGTTTTTAATAGAGGCAAAATAATAATAAAAAGACCTCATATTTACCCTTCACCGTGTTGTTTGGAAACAAAATCCTCTGGTCGGAAGTGCAACTTCTGCTGCAGTGAAGTGGGCATAAATTAGATTTTCTAAAAACTTCACGCAGACTCAGACTCTTGCGTGTCTCGTCTGGGAGAGCGCGCCCACTCCTGCCTTGATCCTCGTAAATTTAGCTGATTTGTTCTAATGGTGGTAGTTGTCCAGCAGTGTTTTTTTTCCCCCCTTCTGCTGCAGGACTGCCTAACTGAAATTTAATGTAATGTAAGAGGAAAAGTTCATTTTAGTTGAGCTTAAAACACCAGCAGCACACTTCATCTGTTTTAAAAATACTGAGAACATGCTGAAGACATTACAGCTCCAGCTTTTGGGCTGTAAGTTGGAGGCTAGTATGATGTTCCTGCTGAAAGCTTTTCCAAATCACTGAGAAATCAAGTGAGTAAGTTGAGATTTTTGCAGCTGCTTTCTATTCCTCTATGTGCACAGTAATTCCAAACAGTTTATTTTCTATCCAGCCACTTTAGCCCCAAGGTCATTTGCTTTTTCACTTTCTAAACAGGCAGAAATCTCAAATGTTCTTTATTGGTGGAACTCCACTCAGCCTAATTCGCCACGCTTGTCTGCTCTTCCTCAGCAGTTGTGACTCGTATTCAGATGTATGTTGCTGCTTTCATTTTTTTTACCTCTTGCAGAAATGCCAGATAGTCATGTAAATTTCAAGAAGAAAGATTTTAGCATTTTTTTATTTGGTGTTTTAAGATGAGTGTATACTTTCTGCATAAACAATAGATTCTGGGGGACATGTACATTTGCATATTAATGTTAAATTTGTGTTCTTTTGCAAAATAACTTAAAGGTTTAGAATATAAGATGAGTGAGGGCATTCAACCAGCTTGAAGTAGTGTTATGGCCAGAGTCTGGGTGGCTGTTTTCGCGCTCTGTACCCAGGCCCTCAAGGCACCGGTAGCATGATGAGACTGAGCATCCGTTTGGAGCTTGACCCCAGCTTTCTGTGTGCAGTTCAGCTTGTACAGCTGTGTCTGATTGGAGAAGAACAAAGGAGTGAACCGAACCTCAAGACTTTGGCATCCAAAAGATATAGAGGAAAACGCTTCTCCCAACAGGAAGCACTGATGTTTTTACCAATATTTAATGCAATACTTAGTGGTTTTGCAGACCATCATCTTTTTGATGACTGCAGAGAGCTGCTCATAACAGAAGTGCAGATCTATCTATCTATCTATCTATCTATCTATCTATCTATCTATCTATCTATCTATCTATCTATCTATCTATCTATCTATCTATCTATCTATCTATCTATCTATCTATCTATCTATCTATCTATCTATCTATCTATCTATCTATCTATCTATCTATCTATCTATCTATCTATCTATCTATCTATCTATCTATCTATCTATCTATCTATCTATCTATCTATCTATCTATCTATCTATCTATCTATCTATCTATCTATCTATCTATCTATCTCTTTCTCTGTGTCTCTCTCGGTCGGTCGGTCGGTCGGTCTGTCTGTCTGTCTGAAAAAGAAGGATGAATTAACTAATACTAAGTACCTTTCGCTTCTCTGTTTTAGCTCTGTGTGTGTGCGTGTGTGTGTGTGTGTTCAATCAATTAAAAATTAAAACTCAGCAGGCAAATAACACAGGACAGTGTTAGCTAGTTTTACTTACAGTACAGTTTTTCTCAGTCGCTTTAGTACAATTCTCAGATCAGAATTGAAGTTTGCAAATCCTTGTGTGCATTTCTCAAAACACTTTGTACAAAAAGCAAAACACTATGGATTTCTTGCAAAAGCCTGTAACTTGCTCAAAATCTTTAGTTCATCTCTCAAAACAAAGTCTTTATGTCATTGAACATGTCAGTGCCATCAGAATGTCAAGTCCTTTTGTCATTGTCTACGAACAAGACAGTCAAATGACTTAGTCATGTTGTCAATATAACTGTGTACTTTAGAGGGAGGTTCTGATGGAAACTATGGCTAAAGTTTTGATGACAATTATTATGACAATTATTGTAAAATGTTAGTCACACCTTTTTTTTTTATTACAAGAGACTGGACAAGATTCACATTTACACTTTTATTGTTCATATTGTAATTTGTTGACAGACCATGTCATACCAACATAGAAAAAACCCACTGCAAACAGTAACACAAAGGGAGAAAAGATGGGACAATATTCTGTCCAACAGTACAGGCAGTGCAGTAGGAATTGGTGTGGTCTTCCTACACCTATTGTCGTTCCTGTATGTTAGGCCACAAATTCTCATCCACATCACAGCGAATATCCTCTCTTGCAATGCAGCGAAATATGTTTGTCACATTGTGACAACTTGGTCAACCATTTTGCAGTTAATGACTTATACGATGAACAAATGACTAGGTGTTTTGAGGAGTAAGACTATTGCACAGTGAACTATATAATACATTTTGATCAACATGACATAAACAATTGATAATGGAGCAAAGAGCAGAGAATTGTACATAATAATTTGCATGGATGTACCAAAGTAATTGCAACTTGTTCAAAGAAGTGAGAAACTGCTAATATGATGTGCACAAGTGACATCATGATGTGAAGATTGAACAAATAGTTTTGGGAATTTCATTCTGATCTGAGAATTGTACTAAAGCGACTGAGAAAAACTGTAACAGCTGCAGAGGCCAAGTAACATTTCAAAGTCATTGAAATTACGTAACATTTTAAGAAAACTAATCTGATGTGGACACCCTCCCAACTGTCCAGAGATAAAGGAAAAACACATTTTACGTAGCTGTGCCTTTTTTTTATTTTTTTTAGAAAAGCTCCATGAAAGAGGCTGTGGTGCATGGAAGATGTTTCTATCCTTTAGCTCTGTTATGATCAGTTGCTGAGGCTCCTCCGGTTCAGCAGACAGAGCAAATATTGTTGTAAATGCATAAATAAATTAATTAATTTATTAATGAAAACACATTTTCTTACTGAAGTCAAACAATTCTAAATTCAGTTTATTCAACTTTGCCTACTTTTTAACTAGTTATGGTTATTATTATTAAGGACAAAAAAAAAGCTAAATTTCTTTAGATGATAATGTTAGACCCGCAAATCTCCCACAGAAATGTAATTGTATTGTAAATGTATTATAATATTTTGGTATGTTGGAGATTACCCCGAACGATTGTTTTAGATTACTGTTTAAAACAGCCTATAGAAATAAATGCATTTTATACTAGAACAACATCCATTGTTACAGCTACTATAACTATCCATGTATTAGTAGTATTAATAATAATAATAATAATAATAATAAAAAATAATAACAACAACAACAACAACAAGAATAATAATGACTTCCTGATTTTGACAAGAGCATAGACATGTGTGAAAACTGCTATTCACAAGGTTATTTTGTTTACCGACTGTGAACAGCCGGGCTGCACCAGTCTGTCCCTCATTAGTCTCCTCACAGCAGAGAGCTCTTTATTAAAGGAGACTGAACTTTAATAACCCTGCTGTGTTTCTATTTCTAAGCTACTGTGCTGCTGAGTTAGCAGCTTATTTCATCCTTTTAACCATAGGAAAAGAGGTTAATGCTTTAACTAGGCAGCAATGTCAGAACTTAAACTTGTGCTTTTATTGGTCTTTCGGTTTGTTTCCATTTGAAATTAAGTTATCATCAGACTTCGGTATACTGCATTGGCTTTATGAAAAGACGACCTGTGTTTACAGTTTTCATTATTGGTGGAGAAAATTACCTGTCATCGCTATCTTACAGGTGTGCTGTCCTTGGCGATTCAGTTCTACTTAACTTTGACGCAAAATAAATGGTGCAGCAAGTTTTTTATGATCAGCCGGCAACAAAGTACTGGATCTTTTTGCTTCTGGCTTTCTCACACTGTCAAACACAGAGTCTTCTGGGTTTGCAGATCAATAGAGGAAAGTTTGAGCTGCCTATTGTGACTTTTTTTTCCAGCAGAAAGATGAATGATATGTGGTTTCATGAAGAAAAATTCATTTTAGCAAACATCTGACAAAGAGAGCTGTTCTTCCTGTGTCCAGCTCCAGCTCTCATTGGGTTGCAGACAACTTTGTGATGCCTTATTTAAGGTCACGCAGAGGACAGAATCGCCACTTCCCATCTCCCTTCAAAACCCCAACAACCCCTTCCAGAGTCCCAGAATGCACCTCTTCCAGCCTGGCGACCCTGAGGTCGGCAGCTGTCAATCACAGTTCGAGCTGGAACTTCTGGACACAGAATGGAGGATGTGAGGGAGGCCTCTGAGAGGAGCCCCGGCCCTTGCATATGGGATCATCTCTGTGCATTCATTGGCGAGTAATTCAATTAGCTATCCTTCTCCTTTTCTAATGCAAACCTCAGGTTCAGTCGCCACCCGTGCAGGAAAGGAAAAGGCCTAAGGCTGCAACAACCAGAACAAGGCAGTGGGCCTGAATGACTTTTTTTGTGGTCCTTTATGTTGGTCCTCATGGAGGCTGGTCTGCAACGTCTCTCTATTAGTGTTTTTAAAAGTCTGGTTTTGTATGTTAAAGTTGCATCTGTTGTCTAAAGTAAGTGTGAGATGAACCTGTCCGTGAAAGGAAGTAAGGTGTCACAGGGTGCAGTAATGCAGACAAAGAGGATGTAGGGGGTTGAGGTGGAAGTAATTCTTTAGCCTAAGGGTTGCATGGTCACAGTGAGAGTGCGAGGTCACCTTAATCCATACTTTCTATGATCTGCTGCTGCTGGTGGTAGAGAAAGGGGGGGGGTGGAACTCCTTACAGGCTGAAGTGATTTCCTGTGCAAGTTCATGCCCAGGACACACTTGCGGGACAGGAGTTTGTGGCTGTAAATAGTTGAGCTGGTACTGTTAATGCTTATTACACCAGCCGCCAGAATGTGAAGATCTTAAAGATGACGACCCATACTGTGATTTATCTGCCAGAGTCCCCTGACGTGTACATTTCATGCTTTAACACTGTTACCCTGCATCTCAGAGATCACACATTCTTCCTCTTCTCGCATATCTGGGGTGCATTTACTCAGCTGGGTTTGTAAATTCAAACGTGCCCTGCTGCCTCTGGCCAAAGGCGACAAGCTTGCAGAGAGATTTAAGAAACATGTTTGGCTTAAATGCATCTTAGAACCCTTACTCTGACAGAATTCTGGACTTTTCTAACGTTTAAATTATTAAACTGTAATGCA
Organism: Oryzias latipes; assembly: GCF_053564925.1. Taxonomy (NCBI): domain Eukaryota; kingdom Metazoa; phylum Chordata; class Actinopteri; order Beloniformes; family Adrianichthyidae; genus Oryzias; species Oryzias latipes. The sequence continues at coordinate 25,392,004 of NC_136243.1, read as the reverse complement.
GGATGACCTTTAAAGGAATACTATTTTTGATTGTCAGTGAGATTTAGGAGAACTAAACATTGTATGTCATGCCCCTTAATATGTCACATGTTTATACTAAAGTGTGATCCGTGAAAAACTTCAAAAATGAATTTTTGATAGAATCCTCATTTTATTGTCATGACCCTCACATGACAACATTTGCAAAAATGATATCTTTGCAAAGTATCTTGTTGTAAAGTTTCGGAGCTGAATGTTTCAGAAGCACTGTGGGCAAAAGCAGAATGAAATGGGGCTTGCAAAACTTCTGCAGCTAAATGGACCTGGTGTTTATACACTTGTCTATCACCCGGACCGTGCGCGGCATCGAGTATCCGGAGAAAAGATAAGATGCCCCAAGAACAAACGACAGCGTATCTGAGCGCAGTCAGTGCGCGCTGCGTTCGGAGAGATCCCAGATAAGGCGCGCATACATGTGTCAGAGCGCTTTCTCCCCATTCAGCGGGAATACATGCATCCAATTTAAGGAATGACGCATCAGCGACTCGGAGAACGCCTTCCTTTTTGTCTTGCTTTAAGAATACGGATGATAATGGACTTTTTAACGTTGCATTCAATTACTTTTATCCAAATAAATAAATAAAGGGCTAAATCCCAAAGTGCTTTAAATTAAACTTAATTCTACCTAAAAGCTTGAGTTAAAATGAATAAGAAACCCCCGTTTTGATAAATTTTTGAGAAAATCCTGTTTTGTGTTTTTTTCATCACATCTAAAACAATATTTAAATATATTGCAGCATAAATCTTCAAAATCTGCTAAATATTTGGCAAAAATCTGACCCCCCCCCCAAAAAAAAAACAAAAAAAACAAATACAAAAAACAAACCTTTTTTATACAGCTTTTTTTTCTTTTTCAGATAGCAGCCGACGCAGTCCGAGGAAGACTTCTTACATTTTTACAGTCGTGACGTTTAGGCTAAATCTTTTTTTTAATTATTTTTTTTATTTTTTGCGTGTCGTGCACGTCTCATTTGGAGAAAAAAAATAAGGATTTATTATTTGTATTTTGTCATTTTGTTTAAATTTCTTTTGTGTTCTTTGGTTTTATTTATAGTAAAAAACTCATTCTTGCGCAATTTAATCCAGTATATTTCACACTAAAATATTAGGCAAAATCGTGAAGGCAATAATTACTAATAAAACGGGAAACTTTAATAATAACAACTAAAACGGCAAAAGAAATAACACCACAACATTTATGTATATTTTAGCCCACATGACGTTTAGTGTCAGGACAAACGGTACGCGATAAAACAACACCAAACAACTAGTAATAATATTATAAAAACGGAACATTTGGCCAAACAAAAAAAAAAGAAAGTTGTTTCTGACCTGTTCTGGCAGAAGTTCTTCTGTCCCGGCAGCTGGTGCATTTTTCACCTCATTCCTCTTACCTTCCATGGGAAGAAACCGCTTTTAAAAAATAAGAAAAAGAAGAAGAAAAGCGAGCGAACAGCTGAGCTTTTATGTAAAAATGTTGTAATAACCAAAAGTGAGGAGAGAAATCTCCCAGCACCACAAACAGAAAAGTGGCTCCGGCTTGATAATGACTGACTGAGTGCATTAGTCTAAAATTATACGCAAAAGTTAAGTTTAGTTTTGTTTTTATTATTATTCTATATTTTAAAAAAACAGCCTATTTTAAAACAAGTTAGTTTGTATCAATTAACTTTCTTGTGATATTTTGCAAGTATATAGTCTTAATTTTCTTCACTCCGGGAAAATAATAAAATACGAATTAAATGGTTATTTGGAGTGACAGAACCCGCGCTTGATTGAATTTAAATCTGCACCAACGCAATAAGTCCCCCCCCCCCCCCCCCCCACACACACACACATCGTTTCACGGGTCTTTGTTTCTGATATATTAAATCCCTCCCACTTAACATGAACACAGGAGAAAGAAAAAATACGCCTCACTTACGCGCCCTCGGTGACAGCAGCCAGTCGCTTCTGCGTGGACTGACTGCTCAAGCGGTGAGATGGACGCAGACAGCTGTGCGCCGTTCCCTCCGCAGAACAGCAGGACGACACAGACAAACTCTCCCGGAGTGGATCCCGCCGCTGGAGGGGGTTCTGGTTCGTTTCTGCCCTGCGATGAACTTCAGAAACCGTTGCACTCGCACCTTCCTCCTCCTCTTCTGCCTCACCGCTTCAGCCTGCGCGGGGACCTTTACGCGGCGGCCATGAGCAGGTTTGGAGAGTCTGCGGTGAACTTTACGCACGGTTCTGCCACGGCGAACCCGTCCTGTTCTCCGCCCAAACACAGCAAATTTTTGGACGGTTTGAACCAGGATCAAAAAGCAGCGACGATCAGCCGCAAAGCAGCGTTTTATGAGAACAGCGCGGACGGTGAGTACAGAACAGATATTTTATCCATTAAAGAAAAAAAGTCTGCATCCACTTTATTTCATTTAGGAATTTAACATATTTAAAAATACATTTTAGTAAATGATTGCGATGAAGGGTGGTATAGAAAAAGAAAGACTGAATACAGACAAAGAAGCAGAAAAAACTACTAAGACTTTAGGTAGAGAAGGTGCATAATATTTTGTGAAATGTTTTTTGTGAGAAATTAATTGTCAGTTTTGTTCTTTTGTAATTTTTCCTTTACTGATGTGAAGTCGCGTTTTCACCTGCGTTGAAATAGCTGAGACTATGGGGCGCCCCCCCCCCCCAATATTGCAAATAATTAACAAAAAAGCCATTAGATTTAACAGGTTTACCTTCACATAGTCCTTTATTTATGGTGTTTAAAGTTGAGACTTGTTTGAGTCTCGTGAACTATTTATGATTAGAATTCACCCACCATTTCAAAATGTTTCCCTCCCCGTCCTTCTATTGCCTGTTATGCTTCAATTATGAAAAAAATGAAGAAAATATTTCATTTTTTCTCAGTTTTTTTTACTAAATAAAGAGGAAAATGATAACATTCAAGTGAGCAGGCTTCTGCTCGTATTTAGGCGTTTCTATTCGTTGATGTGGACTGTGGAAGCTTGTTGTGCTCTTTATGTTAGTCCGTATATATGGAACAAACCCAAACGCACTTTCAATCCCCCCCTAAATATGTAATGGCAGTGCAGTCCGTCTTGTAATTTTAATTATGTTTTTGAGAGCGCATCACAGAAGAGCTGGGTGCTCGATCATTTTAAAACAAGAATATTTTGACATTTAATTGCAAGTTTATAACAACACATCATCGTTTATCTTTCAGCTTTGTTTTTGAAATTAAATAACAAGATTTCTTCACTTAAAATGTATGAACTTAATGTTTACAAAAAAATATAAATAAAATTGCCCAAATAATTATTATGTTTGATTTTTATGTTTGATTCATTTTGTATATATTTCATTTTTTTTATTGATAACACTTTCTTTTTACAATTAAGAACAATGGTTGCCTAAATCTTTGAAATAACGGATGTATTTTTTTCAGTTTCCAAAAAGTTATTATTTTAAACAGAAGCAGAAGAATTGTTCTGCATTAGCCTTTTTTTAAATAATAAAAAATGAAAAATGAATGGAAACTGACCTAGCATAAAAACTCCTATATTATCATTGTTAATATTAATATTATTTTTAACGGGTTAAGCAAAATGCCAACATTAAAAAAAATACCAGCGAGAATATTTAGGTTTATTGTGTTGTTGTTTTTTTGTAACCAAATCGGAACAGATTTAAAGGCGCTAATAACAACTGAACATGTTTTCAGAATGTGATTTATCACTGATAGAACCTGATTAACTCAGTAACTCTGCAAGTTCCACCATTAATCTCAGAGAATGTCTTTGCAGTAATCAAATGGAGTGACAGCAGATGCAGTTTTCCATCAGTTTATTGGAGTTGGTGTAGAATAACAACACACTTTGTCAGGAGAAGTTTTTCTTTTAATTAAGCACAGTCATACTTTCATACAGCGATCAGTCTCTGTATGGAGGCTGTGTAATTTAAGTAATCTTTATAACTCTTTGAGACACAAAAGAAAAGTATTACATAATGGTTGGGCCCTAAAGATGCTGTTTGTGTTCTGTTAAAAATATTGCTGTGCCAGACTATAAAAGGCTATAACTGACAAGTTGCCCAAGAGGCGGCTGTTTCCACTGCCAAAACATGCTAATTTGATTGATCACAGTAAAAAAAAGGAAGCTCTGGTGTTGTGTCTTCACAGCCATCTTTTTGCTGCCTCACAGTTATTTAATAGTTTTGTTTTGATTATTTGTGTTTTATCATTTGTTTGTTAATACTTTGCAATACTAATTACCTTGTTTGTTTGTCAGATTGTAAAAGTGTAACTTTTTGAATATTTACTTTGAAAAAACAAGAAAATGTAAATTTTCAAGTATGTTAGAATCATTAATACGTTTAAAAAAAAATTTGAATTTTGGTACCGTGGAGCTCCGGAACGTCGTTAAATCTAAAAGAAATCTATGAAAAAAATATATGTTCAAACATAGAGCTGTCACTGAAAATGTGAAATGAATTACACTTAAAAAACAGAGTTAAAGTTTAAATGAAAAAACAGGTTATCAACATTTTTTAATGAATGTGTTTATTTTTCTGTCTTCCTCTGTGGGCCTCAGTCAGAGATAAGGGAGCACTGAAGAGCATGGGCTTCCCTGGCCTCGGCACAGATTGCTGTGGCAAACTAAAAGAACCAGGCAGCAGTTTACAAGGAGACTCCATTGCTGACTCCATTGACTTATCAGGGAAAAACAAGAAGCGCCGCAACCGTACCACTTTCAGCACCTTTCAGCTGGAGGAGCTGGAAAAAGTGTTTCAGAAGACGCACTACCCTGATGTGTATGCCAGAGAGCAGCTGGCTCTGAGGACAGAGCTCACAGAGGCTCGGGTTCAGGTACTTTGGGAAAGCTGTTTGGATTTCTTTCTTTGTGTTTTGATCGTCCATGAGAAGAACAATTTGTCGTCCTTAAACGTTCCTGTTTTTGCCACTTATTTTAAAGGTTTGGTTCCAAAATCGCAGAGCCAAATGGAGAAAGCGGGAACGCTATGGGAAGATACAGGAAGTCCGCAACCACTTTGCAGCATATGATATTTCTCTTCTCCCTCGCCATGATGCATACCAGGTTGGTCACTGCAGATCTAAGGATCTATGATTTATTTTGTTGATAATTGATCTTGCAAAAAGGTTACTTCAGTTGCAGCTCTTTGCTAATAATAGTTAAATGTCTTTACATTCCAAGTACTTGTTTTTCATTGTGTCCTCTTCCCGATGCAGAGCAACCTGTGGCCAGGAGCAGCTGCAGGTGGAGGTGGCGCTTCAGGAGCTACGTGTGTCCTTGGAGCGGACTCCATGGCCTCCTCCTGCATGAGTCCATATTCCCACCACCACAGCAACCTGCAGAGCTTTATGGGCATGCCCACCTCCCCCACCCACACACCTCATCACCACCCACCACACCATCCCAGCATCAACAGTCTCTACTCCCTTCACAGCTTCCCTGGTGGCCTCGGGCCCCCTCCCATTGAGGGACCAGATGCCGACTACAAACCGACAAGTTTGGTGGCACTACGGATGAAAGCCAAAGATCCAGGAAGCCTGCTGTCATGGCCCACATGACTACCACAGTACCATGCTGTGCTGTGTGCACAGACTGAGCCAAACACTCATGACCCACACACAGTCCAAGATGTACACACTTATCTCAGAAAATGACTTGTGTTTCCTTTTTTGTACTTAACTTCGCTCAAAGCCTATTCAAAATTGACAACTTACAACCCGAAAGAACAACCTTGCGTCCATTGTTCCAAACTCAAAGTACTGAAAACTGACTTCAGTTTGATGTTACAAAACTGGAAAACTTTTTTTTCTATTTAAGTATGTACAAAAAATTATATTCATCACTATTCTTTGTTGTGCTATGATAATTTGAGCAGTAATACAGATCCCAATCCACATTACTGTCTCAGTAAGAGACTACGTTTGATAAAATGCATATTTTAAAAGATTCGAAAATGAAACAAACTTATTAAATAACATTTTCTTTTGTGATTCTTTAATAAAAGCGAGTTTTGGAGAGCACCATCTTTGTGTTGAACATCTTTATTGGAAGAAAATACCTGTGAATCCTTTTTTTTAAGGTATATTTGATACCTGGTTTCTCACAAAGGCCTGAAATACCACATTTAGTGTCAGATGAACAGATGAAAAGAAAGCTTTTTAGTCTTCACCACAACTGAAGTGCAAAATCTCACTGATTTAAAAAATTTCACAGCTTGTGGTAATCAACCCATTTAACCAGTGAATTATATCTGACAGAGATTTGGGATTCTGTGCACATCGAGTTGGTCCAACTATTTACCATAACCAGATTAACATGTTCAACTTTCAAAATGACCAAAAAAGTTTTGTGGATTGAAAGGAAATGGCATGATGTGCATGTGGAAGATTTAGTTTCTTAAAATGTCTCTGTTTCAAATGCCCAAAAACATTTTAAGTAATTGTTAAAAAATGATCAAATAGCAATGTACAATTATATCTGGTTACAAGGCCTACATGACATATCCTATGTCAGACGTGCAAACATGTCAATCTGCTGCAGTTTTAGGAATTATAAAACGTAGGTTCACTGGTGAACAAAGGCCCCAAAGGACTGTATATGGGTTTAATGGGAATATTCTCAATTCTCTTTCTTAGCTTCACTATGACAACCACAGTCGGAACGGATACGCTGACATTCGCTCTCTCAGACATGTGTTTCCAATAGAAAAATGCCCAAACCCATCAGAAACACTTTCCACACCCACAGCTTCAAATTCCAGCAAGGCCCTGGGACTCAGCAGCCTTTTCTGCAGCCTCTACTGATTAAGTCCCAGATTAAGAAGTGAAGATAAGAAATGCTGTCAGGAAGAATATCAGACTCGAGAGATTGTCATCTTTAGTAAAGCTGGAGAAATGGCACATAATGGGTTTGTGTTTGGTTTTTGTGTCTTTTTTTTGGTCTTTGTACAGATATGAAAAAATGATCAAACTCAGCGAGATAGTACTAACCAACATGAAATCATGGCATACCTATGAGCTGAACAGCTATTAGTTTTAATCAAACTCTTGTGAAAGTTACTGTTTTTCCACAAGCTTTTATATGTCTTCATTTACTAACATAATCAATAACAGGTCAGCTTGAAGCAGTATGTAGTAAACACAGTTATCTATCAAATTCACTAAAAGCATCATATCATTAAAACAATTTAAAATAGGTTACTTTACCGTGTACAGCAATAATTTTTATGGATGTTTACAGACCTTTGTTCACATTGGAACTGTTTAAGCGTCACATCTTGTACAACAAAAAAAAAAAAACCTTCAAAAGATGATTTAGCCATTAACTGTTTAAGAGAACTGGACCAAGCGAGTGTGACATCACCCATAGAGTGTGGCTTATACTTCCAGTTCCAAAGACCTTCGTCAATTCAGTCTGCAGTTCTTAACATCGCCGTGTTGGAACCAGAAATCGTTAATGAGCAGTAATCAGTCAGAGTCGGCCTGAGATAGCATTTTTATGGCAACCACTCTCCCCAATCAGGAGTGAGCTTGTTGGACGTCCACTCCTCTACCACTTGAAAGTGTGCTCTGGAGAATCAGTCAATCTAACTCTTGTTGTTTGACCACATGCTTTTATTGAGGCATCTGCTTGGTCAGTTTATAACTTGAATAAGTTGCACTTCCTGCGCTGCCAGGATGAATGCTTCAGTGCTGTCCTGTAGGCCAGGCCTTTCTAGCCATTGGTAGGACTTCTTGACATAAGCCACTTCCTTAATGGTCCAATGGGACATCCCATGTAGGGGCTTGTCCTCCCATGAGGATCTGTCCTATAGCACCGCATCCTCTGCTCCCCATTGCCTGAGACTTTCACAGAGCACACTGTCAATTGGGGCCTTGAGCTTGATGTATTCATGCATCTTGGATTTTTCATCCTGGATAGTGGTTTCCACGCTCAACAGTCCTCGGCTAACGGACATGGTGACCAGTACATTTACCAGCTTGTCTTGAAAAAAGTGTGCTTGATCAAACAAGGCTTGGGGTAAATTTGACTTCCTATTTTTCCTTCAGACCTTTTGACCACTTCCATCTTGTGGTACATTAAAGAACACCTGTCTTCCGTTAAAAGCAAATTCGAATGATGCCTGATACACTTTACACCTCAAATTCAGAACACACACACATACATACAGTAAAACAAAATGAAAAATGAATAAAAATTTTAAATCATACTTCCAGTTTCACTACTTTCTGGACACTTGCAAAGAGGCTTCCGATTTAGAAAATAAATCATATGGAACATGTCCATGTGTTTTTGTTTGTATCTTTTAATATTCAGTTAATATGTTGATATTTGGGTCATTCCAGAACTGGAGGACATTTGGGCTGCAAAATTCATGAAGAGCAAACTTTGACTTTTCTAATTCTCTGCTATATAATCGTCAATAAAAGGTAATATCTGTCAAAGGCTTGATTAACTTTGCTTACAGATCAACTGCGAAATATTTATGACATTATATTGATGATGACAAGACTTGATGCAACCTTGTTATCAATTTTTGCAAGTAACAGGGTTGCAAACATGTATTAATATTGACTTTCTCTCAGGAGTAGACGCTAGTTGTTTAGCTGTCACTGAGTACCAATAAGAAAATTAATGTGATTTCAATGGCATGCCTTTTTGCATTTCTGACCACCCCAGAATGAATGGTGATATCTTGTTTTTCTCAGTTGCTACTTTACATGCTAATTTGATTGCTTACTTACTCATAAAAAAGCAACAACAATAACAATAATTGTCTTACTCTGATTATAGGGAAACAGGGTTGCATGAGGCGGAGTGAGACATTCAATCTAGGATAACTATGTGTTAAAAATAAAAGATCCACGTAACTTTTGCTCTACCCATTCTTTTTGAATACTGTTTGATGATGTCAAGTCCAGCATATCACTCTTTGCTATATTCTAACCCTCTTACCTGTTATGGTAAAAGGAATTGTGTGGATTCGGTGGGAAACACATTGTATTGATCATAAATAATATTTGAAATACTTCTTTTATTTAAAAAAATCCCACGGTTACATAAAACACCAATCAAAACAAGATATACCAAAAACTGAATCTAAAATTTAATTTTAACTGCTTTTATTGAAGATTTAATTTGGACAATGGGGGACGGGACAAGAAAAAATGCATTTTAGGGGGTACATTGAGCTTATTTGGCATTTTTTAAATTATTTTCAGTAATTATTTTCACTTAGTTTTGCATGTGGATTATTTAAAATAGGTTTATTCTGAAATGACCCATTTTTTAATCCATCGCTGTGTGCGTGATTGACGGGATTTTAAAAGGTTTTAACCAATCGCCGCCCCCCAAACACCGGCCAATCAGCGCATGGAGGCGGGTCTTCTCACAAATCTTAACAAAATGGCGACTGTTGTTGTTTTGCCGCAGGGTCGGTAAATAAATTCTTTGAACGTATTGGATATTTTCTACATTATTTTGTGGAAGGAGTGCAGGAAAAAGCCAGTTACCACAAAGAGTTTACTCTTCGTGGGCTGCAATGAAAGGAAAGGAGCGGTCGCCGATTAAAAAACGGTCCCGGGCCTTGGACGACATTCGAGAGAGGGGAGGATGCCACCCGACCAGCAAGAAAATGGGGGCTCTCTCCGTTTCCAGTGGGAGTAATAATGGAAACAGTTCGTCCAAAAGCGACAGCGGCTCAACGAGACGGAGCTTGTTGGGTGAGAAAAGGGACAGAGATTTTGAGGGCCATAGTCGGACTGGAAATAATCACAGCTGTCAGTCTGCTGCTTCCAGCTCCGTGGGTAAAAACCACAACCTGAGCCTGTCGCTAGACCTAGCCTCCCCGCGAGCCTCTTCGCGCGCGGAGCAGCGTGTTCCGCCGCCCAGCACCGAGAGTGAGTACAAAACACTCAAAATCAGCGACCTTGGGAATCAGCTGAGCGAGGAGGATATAGAAGATGGGCTTTTTCATGAATTCAAAAAGTTTGGCGACGTGAGCGTCAAAATTAGTCGCAGCAACGACGAACGGATTGCTTTCGTTAACTTCAGGAAGCCGGAGGACGCCAGGGCTGCTAAACACGCCAGAGGCCGGCTCGTGCTCTACGACCGGCCGCTGAAGATCGAGGCCGTTTACACGAGCAGGAGGAGAAGCCGCTCCCCCGTGGAGAGGGACTTGTACAGCGCAGCACAAAGTCACAGACACTTGCAGAGACCCCTGTCGCCCACCGGCCTGGGTTACAGAGACTACCGGCTGCAGCAGCTGGCTTTGGGACGGCTCCCTCCTCCCCCTCCGCCCCCTCTGCCCAGAGAACTGGACCGGGACAGAGAGTTCGCCCTGTTTGAAGCCAGGGCACGTCCAGCTTTCCTTGCAGAGCGAGCAGCTTTTCGTGAAGAGGATTTAATATCTCCGGAAGACGACCAAAGAGCAAACAGGACTTTGTTTTTAGGCAACTTGGACATAAACATTGCAGAAGCAGACCTCAGGCGGGCTTTCGACAGGTTTGGAGTCATAACAGAGGTGGACATCAAGAGACCATCACGAGGACAGACCAGCACATATGGATTTCTTAAGTTTGAGAACCTTGACATGGCTCATCGTGCTAAGCTTAGCATGTCTGGAAAAATAGTGGGTCGCAACCCTATAAAAATCGGTTACGGAAAAGCAACACCCACGACCCGTTTGTGGGTCGGTGGACTTGGACCGTGGGTTCCTTTAGCTGCCCTGGCCAGAGAATTTGATCGCTTTGGCACTATAAGGACCATTGACTACAGAAAAGGTGACACTTGGGCCTACATCCAGTATGAAAGTTTAGATGCTGCTCAAGCAGCATGGACACACATGAGAGGCTTTCCGCTGGGAGGCCCAGAGAGAAGACTTCGGGTGGATTTCGCAGACACTGAGCACCGGTACCAGCAGCAGTTCTTGCAGCCTCTCCCTATTCCACCGTTTGACATGGTGGCTGACTCGTTTGTCCACCGCGCCACGCCTGAACCTCTGAGAGTCAGAGATCGGACTCCACCTCCACTTCACTTCAGGGACAGAGAACTCTTTCCAGCAACGGAGTGGCCCAACCCGGCCATTCGTGAGCGGGTCCGGGGATCCCCCTTTGAGCCTCTGGAACATTTGGAACGCGACCGGAGAACTCGAGAGCCTTGGTCTTTGGAGCGTGAGCTGCAAGGGCGAGAACCAGGACGTAAGAGACGCTTATTGGAGGATGGCCGTCACCTAGATCACTCTCCTGACAGCACTGAGAGGACAGTGAGACGTAGACGTTCTTCTCCAGATGGCAGTCCTGGGGGCAGCAGCAGAGACGGAGGACGTTTCAGTGACTCTGAGCATCCTGTGCACAGTGAAACGGCCTCACCAGCCAGAGAACATGTCATTAGCCTTGAAAGAGGTGGGGCGGATCGAAGGGTTAAAAGCCAGAGTCTTTCTGAGAAAGGACTCTCATCTGCTGGTGAGCGGAAACGCAAAGCGGGCGACAGTGGCAAAGTGCCTGCCAAGAGAGAACGCTCTGAAAGCAGCTCTAAAGGAGCCCAGCAATCCAAACCTGATGGCACCAAACTCATTGTGGCATGGCGCGGAATGCTGCTCCTGAAGAACAGCAACTTTCCAGCCAGCATGCATCTCCTAGAAGGTGACTACGGCGTCGCCAGCGACCTGCTCATCGACGGCTCAACCGGAAGGCAGGTGAGCGAGCTAAAGATCACGCAGCGTCTCCGTCTGGACCAGCCAAAGCTTGATGAGGTGTCTCGGCGCATCAAAGTCGCCGGTCCAGGCGGCTACGCCATCCTGTTGGCAGTTCCTGGAAGCACAGAGGACTCCTCTTCATCTGATCCTATGGCCTCAACCCAGCGGCCCCTTCGCAACCTGGTGTCCTACCTCAACCAAAAACAAGCAGCTGGGGTCATCAGTCTGCCTGTGGGAGGGAGCAGAGATAAAGACAACACAGGGGTTCTTCATGCTTTCCCCCCCTGTGATTTCTCTCAGCAATTCCTGGATTCCTCTGCAAAAGCTCTGGCAAAAAGCGAAGAAGACTATCTGGTCATGATTGTGGTTCGTGGAGCATCTTAAAAAAAAAAAAAGAGAAAAAGTCACAATGCACTATGTTCAAGTGGAATATAAGAAAAAACAAGTCTGCTGTTTGTCAGTAATTATTGCATGCTGTGTTCTGCATTGTGGGGTACACTAGTATGGTTCTTGAGTGTTTGTAAGGTGCCATGTAATTCACTAAAAAGACATATGGTGCCCTGCAACCAAACTAAAAGGTTCATCTTAAAAATATCAAGTGAGTATTTGAATTTGATCAGTCACAAATGCTTCATTACAAATTGATGATTTGGGGATTTATTAGTTAAAATTCAGATGTTCTGCAAGAATGAAAAACCTCAGAGTATTTACACAATAACTCGGTGATAAAAGAAGCCCAACATATAAAAATGACTTTATTTAATTTTTGCTTTTAGATCATTTTTTTTCTGATCCACTATGTTGCATTACCTCAGCCTGTGCTGATGGTGTTATTGTTGGTATTCTGAAAAAAACAGCAAACCCCCCCTTACCTTCACCTAAAGTGCAGTGAATTGTCAGCTCTTTCTGCTTTGAGTAAATTGTGAACTCAAGATACTTGAGGAAATGGAAATAAATGGTTCTATTAACTGTTATAGAATGGCAGTAACAAATATTTTTGTTGTAAAGGGAGAACAGATATTCCAATAAGGTTAAAACACATCACACAACTCTTCAATGGAACTACATCCGATAACTTAGCCGTGTTCTTTAGTTAAAATAACACCATTTCCGTTAAAAGTTTCAAAGAAAAAATGAGTTGTGCTCTGTGTTTGACCTCGGTTCCACAGTAGTTAATTGAAGGTCACCATTTGGTTAGAGTCCATGTATTTCAGCTGCAGTTTTGTGAACTTTTGCTGGGGGAGGGGTCAGGTTTTATTGAATCAAGTTCCTGAAATTTTTTGTTTTTTTTTTGCCGAAATGTAGCATAACTTGGGGATGCTAATATCTGTGTGTGGATAGCTGAACACTAACGTTTAAGCGGTGTTCCTGCCCAGGGAACAGCCCATAATATGCAAAACGAATGAATGCAAATACTTACATTGCAATTTTAGAATTTTATTCGTTTTAAAGCTTTTTTTTTAATTTAGTGCCCCCTTTTTTCCTCCACACATGGATGCTTGCAGAGTGAATAAGTTAAAGTACAGTTGAGCAGAAAAGCTGGAAGGTTTGGTGATTTGTGACAGTCCAAGACATTTACTTCCTGTAGACCCACAACAATCAAAATCCGTAACATGCTGTTATAGCGGGAGAAACCTGCTATTTTTTTTTTTTTTTTACAGCAAGTAGATCCGTGCAGTTTTATGGTTTTAGATGTACATTAGCAGTAAATGTAAAATTTTAGAGCTCTTTAAGTATTTCTACTTATGCTTGCCAATATTTCCCCAAAGTCTGCTGACCCTATGAGCTCCAGTATGTTTGTCATGCAGTAGTTATTGTGTAAATGATAATTTGCTGACTTTGGTTTCATATGTACTGAAAACAATGTGTGGCAGACTTGTAGTACATGTGACCAGCAGACCCGCTTAAGGGTTGGACTCCCGTCAAACGAGCTGCAAGACTCTGCAGAAAGAAGCGGCGCCCTAGTGTTTGTGAGTCCTCGCTGACGAGGCAGCTTTTAAGTTGTGTAGCCCATCTGCACCTGTGATGACTTCTGTTTTAAATGGAAAATTGAGCAATGTACGCTGTGTCGTGGAAAAGGATGATCCGTTGTGCCCATGCCAAGCTATTGACATACCTGCAAGTGCGTTTGGGCCCTAAATGTGACAGATTATCAATAAATTGTTCATTTGAAGGGAAACCTGTTTCTTCGGTGGAAGTGAATTGAGGAAACACGCTGCAATAACTTATTGTGTTTCAAAGGAGTTTTCACTCGAGTGGAGACAGTTTGCACGTTGTTTAGCTCCAGTGAGGAGAGACCTGTGTTTCGTGTGAGGATAACTGTTTGCTTACAGGCCGGTTCTGTACTCTAAAGTTCCTCGGCGTACATGAACGTCTCCCACAACTCCTTCATTTGGCACACGATCAAGATGGAGGAGATACCACCCGCCTTTGCTTCAACCAGCGCGAAACGGCGGCCGATTTCGTTCAGCCGTGCAGTTTGGAAGGGCTGGAGCAAACAACGCGACATGCCAGGTTCCAGCTGTGGCCCAGAGATTTCTCGTGCATTGTTCCGGCCTCTGAGCAGGAGGCTAAAGAAAGTTCATCGCTGACTGCCACACACTGCTGCGGAGAATGTCTGTGACATAACTGAGATCTCCAACTGAGGCTGCTTGTCATTACACTCTGCCCAGTTATGATTTGATTTGACTTGTCATGTTTGCATCAAGGGGAGAGGATTGCTTCAAATCTCAGCTAGGAATATTGTTGACTGCTGTCTTTGTGCTCTCCTCTCGCCGAGCCTCCTCTGAGGAGCTGAGCCAAGCAGTTTGTTTTCTGTTCTGACGCTGCGTCCCGCCGTCATCGGAGGCCTGCTGCAGCGTGGAAATGAAAAGTGAACAGGCCTCTTTTGTTTACATTGTCGGCCATCGCTGGAAGGAGCCCAAGCAGTGGATCATTCCCTTGACTCAACTTCTTCTAGGAGATCTGTTTATTTTGCCAGTTTCCTGTTATAAGTTTAAGGCCTCTTCACACAGGAAAGAAAGTTTTCTGTGTGCTGCCTCCATCCGTTTTAGCTGTTATCTGTGAGAGAAGAGAGTCAGTGTTCAGTGCTCAAGGAGGCTGCCCCCTACGTGAGAAACATCGCCACCTTGAGGACGATGGGGGCCTTCTTCTCTTGCTTGCTGAGGATTCACAGTTCCACCGCTTGACAGTCTGGACAGGGGGGGTGTCTGCAGGCCTGCTTGCAGCACGGGCGTCGTGGTGAGTGCCATGCATCAGCGCTGTCTGCCATGACTGTATCCATGGCTCAGGCAGCATTGGTGAGTATTAAGTGTCAATGCCATATTTTTCTAATCAAAAACATTCAATACTTTTCCTTTTAGCCTTAGCTTTTCTCCATTAGAGGGTATTGATAATATACAGTATTTTACAAGCCAAAAAAGGATCATCATCTTTCACTCTTTTGCCTACAGTGTTGTTTTTAGAAGTCAGACTTAGACAACATATACTCTCTGCTGAAAAAACAGTTCTGATTTGCATTTGATCATTTTAAAAAGTGATGTAACATCCATCACTGATGGATAAGATGGTGAGGTAAGTACCAGAAATTTGGTTCGACTGAGTTATAACTGAGTGTATATTGCTCAAAATTTAAATACTAATTAAAAAAATAATTAAAAAAACACTTAGGTCTGGATCAGTAAGACACAATTGTGTGAAAGACTGCAGACTTTTGACAGACGTCCAAAAGTTGATTATTGATATCATGAGCAAACATATATATACGTAAAGGGTCATGCTAAAAAAAAAGCTGTATCCAAAAACATGGATGGAAATTTGGAAGTCGGTTTGCTCTAGCAATAGAGGTAACAGTCCTACGGAAAGAAAAGCTTTCTGGGAAAACTCTAATTTGTCTTTCAAAACAGATCATCTAAGTTAAAGTTAAAGATGTTTTGTATTTTCTCAGTTCTAAATGACTTGCATCATTTTGAGAAAGCCCCTTGGATAAAAGAAGAAACGGCTTCAATCTAAAAGTGGTGACCTTTTTTTTGGTTTTTTTTTTAACTTTTCCTGAAAGGAATTTAAAAAGAAATGCTTTCAAAACTTTGACGGAGACTTTAAAAGGGCGGTCAGCTGCAGGAGTTGGTGCTTCAAGAACCACCATGACACAGCAGCATTTATTATGTTTGGCTTTCTTTAGCCAGAAAAAACACCACAGACGTTTTTCAATCTAAGATTTAAGAAAAGAGAAGTATTAGAATGTCCTCTTTTAAGATTACAGCTACTTTTCTCTTTTTTGCATTTTGCCCAGAAGTGTTCAGGGTTTTCCTGAGGATTCTTGTTTAACTTTTGCTGCTTTTAAAATCCTTATCATTCCATATTCAAAACAGTTTTAAAGGACTTTTTTCTCATTTCACCAACATTTCTGAATATGCTCTATTCCTTTGACTTAGCTGTTTAAATGATTGATTCATGCATTTTTCAGTTCAGGTTTAAGTAGCCGACTGACCAAATGGCATAAAACATACCTGAAAAAAACCCCGAAATGGTCAACAGGAGTGGATGAACAAAAGGTTGAAGTAATACTTTGCTAGAATTCCTGGTTTAGACAAAACCGCAGACACAGAAATGCCTGTTTATAGTCCCGCATAAACCTATCGACTGGTTCCACAGTGAAGATTTATTTTCTGCAGTTTGAGGAAAACAAAGAAATAAACGTAACCCTGCCTCTACCAGCAAACACATCTTAGTAGTTTATGTATTAAGTTTGGACAAAAATGAAACCGATCACAGAGTATTCAATCGATTGTACAAAATGACACTTTTAGTAGATCATAGCTAAAGTCAATTAACTGAAAAAACAAAAGAAAATACTTCAAAGTACTTAAAAAAAGTATTCATATTTGACTTTAGGTTTTATTTGGAGCTAAAGTCTCAACTCAAGAAAAATGATTAAATTCAGTTAAAAATGACTGATATAGAGACAACAGTTGACTAAATCCAGTTTTTTACTTTTTAAAAAATTTCCATTCATCTCTGTTATAAAGCAAACTAGGTGAGCATATTTACAAATAAAGATTTATGCTGTAATTGGGGACACTTTGGGGTTTATATCAATAAACATAAAAATCATAAAAATGTCTGAGTCTCTGCATTTACTGTATTTAGTTTTAAAATGCATCATTTTATGGTAATTTAAGCAGATGGAATTCCAAATCCAAGTGCTGATTAACATTATTTGCTGTCCTGACATTAAAACACTAAAAGCTTTTGAATCTTTTGTTTGCAGATCCACCTGGACAGCGTCGTTTCCAACGCTGGGTCTGCACACGTGTACTGTAAGTAACAGTTAAGTTGACTCCATATGTCTGACATGAATGGAAAAAATACTGTAACAAGTCTTTGTTGGGTTTTACAACCAAGGAAAAACATTAATATAATTGGATTAAGGAGTCACTTTTTTATTAAGGGTTGTACCAATAAAGCATATTTTCCCTGAAGAATATCTTGTGCATTTATTTTCTTTTGATCTACTCTTTCTTCTGAGATGTCTGAGTCACACAACCGCAGACTAACTCACACATGAGTTCATCACAGCCATAACCCATGCAGCTCTGTTACCAGGCTGAAACAGGAAGTGTTTGCTGTCAGGGGACAAAATCCAGGTTTGGTTTAGCAAAAACAAAAAACAAAAACACTGGGAAACACTTATTCCCAAGTTAATGCACATAAAGCAACAAAGACTGGGGGTAAAATGTCTCATTGGTTTGCATGTGTGGTGGTTAATTTACAATTGAGAGGGCTTTTAAAATCAAACATGTTTTTTTAAACATATGCACAGGATATAAGTAATTGATCCAAAACATTCTAAAGCATCAAATACTAAAATAATTTTACAAAGTAGACGGGCTTCAGTGGCCCTAAATCACAGAAGCATATTGCTGGTGAGTCAAAAGAGCTTTTGTGCTTTTCTGTCGTTATAGAACCAATACAAAGAGCCTTGCTCTGTATTGTGAGAGTGAGATGAAGGGGAATCATTTGTCACTAATTGAGATGACATTCTTAGAGTAGGACTCTTCTTTTGCCACAAGGGGGCAGCAGAACAAAACACATGCTGAGGCTGTTTTCAAGTCTGATAGAAAATATGCTAATTTAATCCATCCCATCCAAAGGGTTTTATAAACTAACAAACAGTAGTTGTCTTAATGTGATCTTTGGCTGTCATTTCAGAGAAAGTTTTATAGATGATACATGACCTTATAAGGCAGTTGTGGAATAACAAAAAACCCACCATGAACACAAAAACCGATAAAAAATTCCCATGTATGAACAGAACAAAAGCGTACATTTGCATTCCCATAAATTGGCTTCCTGCAGGCACCAAATGGTCTGAGTATTATTGTGTAAAATTCCAGTTGGGGGTTTATAGTCAGCAATTCATCCATCTTAATTGGTCAAATATGTATATAAAAAGAACAAGATCCCACATTATTATAGAAAACATAAATGTACAGCGGAGTTCATTGGTTATATCTTCCCTCAGCTCCACTGGGATTGAAAAATGTATGAAACTTTAAGAGGAAAAGGGCTTTCGGGCTCCTGATTTGTGCGCATAAATTAGAGGAAAATCTTTCTTGAGCACTTGCAGAAAACAGATGAGGAGCTATGACTGAGGATTGGACATGTTTCTAGGTGCTGCACTTAAAAAACAATTTCTGCTATTCATGTAAAAGTACTTTATAACCAACATGACAAAAAGACAAATTTCAAGTTGTTACCCATCGTATTTAAAAGACAAAAGTTTTTACAGATAAGTGTGTTGCTCTCGTTTGTGCAGAATATTGTTGAAATACCTCAATGGAACTGAGAAGAAAAAAACTACATTAAATAAAATTTAACATGAAATGTAAGATGAAGAGAGGAGATGTAAGACATGAAGAGAGGCTAAACAGCCAACAGTTGACCTAGGAAGCACTAAAAGCCTAACGTAGGCTGGCGTGCAACCTCAGAGTCAACTATTTTAAACTAGCAATGCAGGTTAAAGCTGTCAAACTGAATGGCTAAGGTGGTAAGAGGTTTTATAGAGTACTCTTATGCAAGAACTGACAGCTGTGTTTTTAGTCTAAGTAGTTCAATCACCATTTGAGGAGCAAATTTAGTGTCGAGTACTCCTGGTCTATATATAAAATGGGAGCAGTTTAAATTTCAGTTTAAAAATAAGGGACGAACGTTGTAGTGAAGCATCAGTTTGCGCTTGATGGTCTTCCTGAGGGTTACCTTATGTGAATGCATCAAGTCAGGAAGGAAAAACAAGGCTCAACTATTAGCATACTTTCAGGCTGACTTTTGGGCTCTAAATGGCATCGAGCTTTTAAAAAAAAAGCCATAAAACAGAAAGCTAATGCACACATGTCTAATATGAGATACAGACGAAGGTATTAGGACTTTTTTAAAAACAGAACTTTTATAAAGGTTTATAAGGAGAAAAAGCTAACACTTAAAAAGAAACCTGTTAAACTAAGCTAAACTAGTACATAATCACATTTTCCTGTCGCTGTGCTTTTTTGGCTTCATAGTTGGGATTACACATGGTGTCCCAGGAACAGGCTGCAATGATGTGAGTGATGAGTGTTCTGAGTACCTGGAAGCTAAAGGTCAACAGAAAATGACATGTTATCTCAGCTTGGCCCAAAGTGCACATCAGTGAGTACAGGTATGCCGAAGCAGGTAAATGCTTCCAGAGAGGTTCGCTCTTCATGAATGTGAGTGAATCTGACTTTTGTGGCATCTTCAAAAGCTGGACTATGAGTTCATGTTTACTGGTTATTGATACTTGGGAAAAGAAAAAAGGCAGCAGACTTTTTTTTTGTTCTTCAATAAATTATGTGCTTGGGATTACCCTCAGTTTTGATGCTTGTGCCTCTGACAAGAAAACATACAGTATTTTGGCTTTTTAGAGGTTCAGCATAATAAAAAGTTCACACCCTCATGAGTTTTTATGTTATTTTAAGGCCGATGCTTAAGTGAGCGCTCGAGGTCTTGATTTGAAGCCAGTGTCCAAGGTCCAAGGCATTCAGGTTAGAGGTCGAAAGCATGCTGCCTGAAGATACAAGGCCTTTCCTGGAGTTCATGCTTACACAACACCATTCTGCAAGTGGTCAGGGGCAAAGCAGCCGTTGGTCTTACAGCTGCTCTCTGCTGTCTTGGTCTGGGAAAGTTTCTGTCTGGCCTTCCAGCGCTGAGCCAACGGCTCCATGAACAGCGAGAGGGAGGAGAGTAGGTAGCAGAGCCCCGCCAGATAAAAAGAGCAGTCATATGTTTGAGTGTAGTCATACAGGAACCCTGCGAAGCAGAAACATGTTAATGGCCACTCCAATAAAAATCGTGTTTTTTAACAAGTTATTGTGGCATTTTTCTCATGATGGAGGGCATATATAAAGACAATCAATATTTAAATTGCAGTTCTGAGTATTTCTTTATTCAAATCATTGTAAATCAAGAGCAGACGTAAACAATGTCATTGGAAAAAGCGTGTAGGTGTGAAGTAGACGCAACCACGAAGAGTCACACGAGCTCTCTGCTCTGCTCTATTGAGATGCATCCACTTGCAGACAAATAGATCCATGAGCGTCTTTGTATTCCTTGTCTAAGCTGTAATCGGGCTCGAAACCGTATGGCTGATTAGCTCAAATACTGATCACAATTTTTGTTGCAGCGGTAATGTTCCTTTAGGGCTGTGAGGGGCTGTAAGCTAGGGGAAGAGTGGGTAAGCAGATGGATGACGGGAAGTGGGCGGGCTTACCCCGCACCAACAGTCACGCCCACAACTCAGATTTCAAAGAAACTACTTCCGCTCTGCAGAAACTATGTTCTGAAAAACAACAGATTTTTTTATGTAGGCTAAAAACGGCATCATCATACTTAGACTGGGAACGCTTTTACAATAGATCAAAAGATGATCTGATCTGATGAGTAAAAGGTTACTCATCATTGAACAGCCAGCTCAAGTAAATATTTGGAATCAGACTCTTAAGGATGACACAAATATTTAGACCTCGGAAACCCTCGATAGAAAGTCTTTCAAATATAAAAATGCGTTCCAGCACAGTAGATGTGCATTAAAGTCACAAGATTTAACCAATTGGACTGAGCTAGCAGAACCACACAGACACAGTATTGATTGCGCTCACAAATAAATCTGCTGATTGGTCTAACCTTTGTTTCGTAGCCCCACATAGATAACTTGGACACTCAGTGATTTGGACTCTCGTGTTTGTGTTTCTGAGACTATCACAAAATCTATGAGCTGTGCCGGGTAAACTTCAACTCATCGCCACAAAAACTCAACGAGCTGAAAAACAGTTGGCCTTACTCCAGGCGCCTCCTACAGCTGAAAGTATAGAATGAGAATATTGTTATGCCTCGTGGCCAACTGTCAGTTTCATACTTGAACAGCAGGGAGGATAAAGACAGCCCCAAGCTATTTCTGTCCCAACCTAAAAGGGCCATTAGTCATGTTTCAACCTTGAAATATATAAGCTCCTGTGAGGGAATTGCTCAACTCAGTGAGGGGAGACTAAGTCATCAGGTTCAAGGGCCCCTCACTTCAAATCGGGGCCAAATGTTTCTCATTATGGCAAGAAGGGGGGTTTTCCTAGAAGGACCCAGATATTAGAAGAAAAAAAAACATGGGCTCAGAATATGTGTTTAAAGCCATATGTAGTTCTGTGCTTACAAGACACAGTTTTAAAAGGCAGGAGATTGTTTCATAATGGAGGTGACATTCAACACAAATTATTTTTTTCAGCAGACAGAAAACACAAATACGGTAATAGTGTAGGAATATGACATAACAAAAAGCAGACACACAATATATAACTCATATCAACCCTACCTGTTATCTGATCCCAAAAGAAAAAGTTGCTGCAGAAACTTTGCTGTTACTGCAAAGGGTCTGACTTGACATGCTTACAGGTATGTAGAAATGTGACCCTGTAACCTTTGTGCAGAATTTCCTAAAAGTAAATCCAGATTTCCAGTACACACACATGCTGGCACAGGTTGTAGGTTGTTTCAGCTTTCATGCTGCAGAGTGGTTGCTTGCTCGTGACAAGCAGACACAGGTTAAGTTCACACAAAATGTGTGCCAGCAATATGGGTTTAAAAGTTACTCTTGCAGCTGTTTATCACATTTAGATCCTTTTTTGGCTGAAAATGAAGTTGCTGGATATTTTCCTAAAGATATTCTGTCATGGTTCTTAGGTATTTTTTAAGCTAAAAACAATCCTAATTTTAGTAAATTTACAAAAAGTGCCCTTAAACTAGTATAGAAAGGATACCAACAGGGGGCAGTACATCACACAGCCAGATTCATTCTATTAGCAATCCTTCGGTAAATTTTTTAAGTATGCCGTTGTATGTTGTCCATAACAAATAACACAACTTCAATGATTCATCAAGTTTCTCAACTCAATATGACGCTGGACTTTACACATTGCTTTTTAAATCAGGGAGTTTTTTACAAAGCCAGAAGTCTGCTGAAAAAATGGATTTACCAACTCAAAGCTCTAGTTTCTCTGAGTGTAGCTTTTTGATTGATTGTGTTTTTGTGCACAAAGAGCACATTAAACCCCAGTAGGTCAAAATAAACAGCCACCATGATGTCAGAAATTCCTATTCAAAAGAAACCTGGCCTTAACACCGGGAGGTAATTTTATGTAACTGCCTTATTCGGAAAGGAGCTAAAAGTATTTGTTTACGTTACAATATACTGTATGTGAGCTTTATAAACCAGAACTTATACGGGCTTAGACATTTACGGATGAATACAGGACTACTCTGTTTTTTCAGAAACAGAAAAAAATGTAGAACTGAACTTGTATGGTTTCAAAAATCTTACTTGAAGGTTTTAACTCACCTGCCAAAGGAGGACCTGTGAGGCAACCCAAGCCAACAAAGAACATGGAGAAGCCCATGGAGTTATTGAGTTTCTCTGACCCGACAAGATCAACCTGCAGGAAAAAAACACAATCCTGATGCTCTTTACTCTGTGATATTTTCATTTTTGTTAATAAAGGTCAACACTATATTTTGTTTCACAACTGATTTTGAAATAATTCTTGTTCAACTTGGTTGCTCGTAGTATTCTTTTAAGTCAATATATTTATTCAAGTGATAATTGCAAATCGATATGATCTAAAATAGTAATTACATCTATCAAATTAAGTTTTTAGCTATTAATAATTACATACCGGTACTATAAAACATTTCACCAAAGATCCCCTGGTTTAAAAGCCAACATGAAGAATCGTCTATACATGAAGTTATTATAATATGGCAGTACCTAATTTTTCCATTTTCAGTAGTAATATATTGTACAAATTTCTACTTCATTTAATTTATAGTTCATACTGCTTAAGCAGCAAATGTTGAGCATCAATTCTTATTAAAATTGTGAATAGCTTCTGAAATCACCAATGTCATGACCTGCCAGACTTTTATTTAGATTTAAAGGGTAATAGGACTGAGAGAAAATAGTGTGCTGCATTTAACATTTACAACACTATTTTGTATTTTGTAATACCACAAGAGTATAAGTTATAATAATGAAAAACAGAATAATGGACCTAAATAACCAAATCTTCACCCTGAATTTGATTTATATCATTCAAAATTTAACTTTTTGAGCTTTTAAGTGTATTATAATGTTAAATAAATAAATAAAAAACACAACCCAATGCGGCATTTTGGTGCTATCAAACATTTCTTTGCATTCCTCCAAAAACCTACAGTCTGAGCACCATCCCCTCCCAATCCACAAAATAGAGCGGCTTCTCATATTGTGAAGGAGAACAGCCCCTTTCAGTAAGAGTCTGCCCTGCCAGCCCTGCCTCCAGGCTAACACACACAGGCTAACACACGCACACACTTTCTCCCTAAGCTAGCGGTGTTTGGCAAAAATACATTCATTTTATTTTGCACAAAATGCACATCCATTTTGCAAAATTCTGATGTTTGTTTTCAGGGGTGAAACTCAGACACGCTCCCGAGGCCCGCTCTAGGTTGACGTCATTAAATGGGCGGCACCCAATACGGAGTGAAAGGCGGTGCCTCAGAGATCGAGGCGTCTTACTTCTGCGTAAATCCAAACTCAGGCCTAGAGACATATCCTGACCTTTGATACCCCATCTCTGGAAAGAGAAACCCAGTTACGTACTTCCCCATTTCAGGTTTGAGAACACGAATGTGACCTTAAGAGACTGAATACCGAATGACTTCATATGCTGCCCCACCTGTAACTGCTGCTGAGAGAAGAGCTCCACCAGCCTAAGAGAACATCTTTCAGTATATTTACATAATGTCATAAAACCATTTGTTTTTATACGGAAGAACAGTAAAATAGTGTGAAACACATTTGCCAAGATTTTTGGTGAGAAAATGAAAACGATTTTAATTACACTTCATTCATAAATGGGAGCAGTGCATATGAGATTACATAAACACTGAAAGCAGGCTGTGGCCTCCCCAGGCTCTGCGCTTCTCTTTCATTCATTGTGGTGTTTGGGACACAATCATGGGGAGGAGGGAAAATGTAATAAACTATCTTAGAAGATGGCAGGCTCTAGTTTTTGCCATCAAACAAGTCTTTGTAGATCTGTCTGGTCATGTCGCACAGAGTTTATATTTTTTTTTACACCTACCAGTACCCTTGGATTTCTACTTGTGGCCACAAGCTTTTCGTTCATACAATAATATGAATCTTTGCTCTAAGTAAAGCATATATATTTTTAATAACAGTTAAAGCTGCCTATTGAAACTGTCTTTTCCTGTGAAAAACGGAATCATCACACGCCTTCCATAATCTACCATATTCTAGTTTTGAAAAACTGTTTGATCATTGTTTAGATTAGGTTCAACGTTACCAGAACGGGAAGAAGCAACGCCATGTAACCGCCGCAGAAAATGGCGAAGAAGACAGCATAGACCATCAACAGGATGTAGGAAGTTGCCAGCGGGGAGAGCAAGTTGACCAAGCCGCAGAGTATAAGGTAGGCTTTATGGAAGTGGTATTTATGGAACAGGTTCCTGTCTGTCACCCAGCCAGAGGCCAGCTGTGCAATGGTCTCCGTGATACCTGTAACAGAGTATGAAGGTGGATCATCACAGGGATGAGAAATAAGACAAAAAACAACAACCCTAAAACTAAAGCAGGTTTATGACCAACAACCCGTGTAATTCAGTCAACCTGTTCATATCAACATTTCTTTATCCTTTTCTTGGGCACCCGTCTTGTTTCTTTGATCCTTGGTTTTGCTGGGGAACAATGACAGGGCAGAAACAGACTACTGTGCTGAGGTCAACTGGAATGTGATAGGCCATGCAGAAACTGCAGTGTTGTATTGACTGCCACAGGAATAGCTACACCAGACAGTGCTAGTCTATTGATCAATGACAAAACTGGTTCCGTGCAGATCATATTAGCCCATCCCGTGTGTAGCATCTGCAGCATCTCTCCACAAATGGTATCCAACAGAGAGTTGACACCCTGTAAGATCCTGTTGAATTTTAATATACAGTTGGCTTTTCATTTCACAGACCAATAAAAATATCACTATGTACTTACTAGGTAAATAAGGCTTCAGCTGAGCAAAACCTCATGCTATAATACACTATATCAACAAGGACTTAAAAAAACAAACTGAAGTTTCAGGAAAAAAACATGGAAAAACCAAGTCAACATGTTTTTCAGTTGCCTGTGTGCTTTTAGCCTATTTTTTACTCTTCTTCAAAACTTTATTTTAATTCATTCAAAGTTATGTAATTTACTATCCTTTGCTTTCTACAGCATTTCACTTTTTTGTGGCTTTTCCAGTATTTCTGTTGTAGATTTTCTCAAAAATTTGAAATTATTCACCTGTTTCATGATTCAATTTGAACTGACAGATAAACTGTTTTGCATTTGCCTGTAGTATGCTCTGGTATGTAGAGTTCATAGTTTACTAAGACTGAAATAGCTAAGCATGCCTGATAAAATAACCACATTTGTTTTATCTTCATCACTGTTTTGGACAATTGATGTGTTACTCTGTGGGGGGTTTCTCACACAAGCTCGGGTCCTCTACCAGAGGGTCCTGCAGTATCTTAGCTGTTCCTAGCACTGCGCTTTTCTGAACTGAGAGGTCTGAGGTTTTTCCAGGTATCTGTTGTAGCCACTCCTCCAGCTTGGGGGTTACTGCCCAGAGTGCTCCAGTTACCACGGGCACCACTGTCACCTTCACTTTCCATGCTTTCTCCAGTTCTTCTCTGAGTCCCTGGTATTTTTCTAGTTTCTCATATTTCTTCTTCCTGATGTTCCTATCGCTTGGCACTGCCACATCTACCACAACGGCTTTCCTCTGTTCTTTATCCACCACTACAATGTCTGGTTGGTTCGCCATTAACATCCAGACAGTAAGAAGGGAATGGACATATCCGGCACCAATGAACTGAGCTGCAAAGCGCGGATCAGCAAGCTGGCGACTTGTCAAAATCTGACGCACTGGAAAAAAAACAAAAGCCAGCTTTTGTGACAGTCTCATTCTCTACCACCTTTGGAGGTGTTTCCCATACCTCTGTCTCTGGTTCTATATAGCTTTTCTTTAGCGAGAGAGAGAGAGAGAGGGGGAGAGAGGGTTATTTTGTTATATGGTTATTTTATTAGGCATGCTTAGCTTTTTCAGCCTTAGTAAACTATGAACTCTACATACCAGAGTATACTATAAGCAAATGCAAAACAGTTTATGTCAGCTTTTTTTTTTCTTTTTCCAAACTGTGTGTTTGTGGACGTTTTTATTCAGAAAGGTCTAAAGGACACTGTAAGCCACATTGCATGTGCATAATTGCATCTGATGAAGGTAGGTTATGAAATTCAACTGTCTTCAATCCTTAGGGCTCTCAAAAAACAGAGAAACATGAAATTGTTCATTTTTGAACACCTCTGCTTACCTAACGGGTTTTTAAAAATCTCTCTTCGCAGAGGCTGCAAAGATGACATGAGGCAGCTGTGCAGTGTTTATGTGTCCTCCTTTTGTGATCCATGACACATCCTGGAGTGTCCTCTGCTTGCATGCAGACAAATTGTGAGTTTGTTTGTGTGTTTTAGCCTCAGCAGGTTGGTTCAGTCCTGCAGCTGTTCCTGGTCAGCATAAAACTGTTTGAATATGGCCTCTCCAAGTAGCAGCACCACAAAGAAAGTGCATCTTAGGAACTGGATCTTTCTATTTTCTTTACTGTGTCATCAGGTTAAGATGCACGACTAGATCGGATGTTTGACCTGGTTTATGCTAAAATTAACCCAATAAATCACTCCATTTTAGCATTTTTTAAAGCCTAAAGCTGGACAGATTGATTGACCATAAAAAAGGATGTTTAGTCCTACGATTAAAAGAAGGCTGTTAGGGACGCTGGTTTTCCCAGCTTCCATAAAACCACTGCTACCTTGCCTCGCCTCTTTCTTTTATGCCCACTACTACATACTGCCTCAGTCCTTTTCTATTACCCACTTTAGAGCTGGACTCAGACAAAACTTGGAGCCCCTCTTGTCTGCACGCCAGCAACTTTACTCAGCTAGCTGTTGCTTAGCGACTCCATTTAGTTCCAACATTGCTGACTGAGAGTTGACGAGCACACTGACCCGGATGACAGGGGGTTTTCCTTTTCTTATGAAAATAAATGGCAACAGTGGGTCACAAAAAGAGGGACAGTGGCACATCGGGATGGTGGCATTATAGAGAGGATGGCACCCGGGTGTTGTGCTGTCCTCTTTTTTTTTCTCATTACGAGGCACGTGAGCACAAAACGTGACACAGGAAACATCTCTAACTCAAAGGAGTCTGTCAGATTTGCCCAGTTCTGGTATTAATCAACAGAGACATCTACATATTTTATGATCTAGTTATACCAACATCTAGAATCCTGTTGAAAAAAATATTTTTTTTAAATATGTGTGCAATTTCATGCTGTGTTCTTGTAACAGCCAGCTGCTTTTTAACAAAAACACTGCAAAATGCACTATTACGACACACACCTATGAAAAAGTACAGTCATTTCAATTATTCACAAACCCTAACTGACAGGATCACGTCCACATGTGGTTGATTTTCAGAATGTTTTGACTGTATCCTGCTTTTATGCTGCGGCCTCATTAATGGCACACTAGTCAACCCACCCAGTCTGTCCAGTGGACCAAAGTTCAGCTTTTATGTAAGCACTTTCATTACATAAGACTGCAGTCTGAGAGGCTCACGAATAATTAATACCTAGAAGTTGACTGAGTACTTCCTTGCATCACTTCTACAATCCAGTCCCAGGGAAACTTGAAAGATGTTTCTTACTGTCACTGCAAAAAGTCTGGTGGAAGTCACAAAACAAACTACTAATACATTTTCTAAAGGCAATAAAAAATTATATTATATTTTATCCCCAAAAAACTTTTATGCATTAAAAATGTCTACTAAATGACTTAAATTTATATGTTCTTTTTATCATTTATTCTTAAAAATAATTTAGGTAAAAAATTATAAATTGTTTTTATGTTTAGATAATTTATATATAAAAAAAAATCTACCCCCAAAAAATAAGATTCCACAACACATTTACAAATAAACTAACGATAAACTCTAACAAATGGCTTTAACCATCAATTTCACTTTTGTGCCGCAAACCTCCTAGCTGCTGTGAAAATTATGCAATTTAAAAAATTAAAAAGTAGGGATCATTTTGTCACTGTTACTCTCAAAAAAGGGATCCATTAACATGAAAAAATATACAAAATTGAGTAGGATAGAGAAGAAGTCAGTATCACTGGTAAAAACAAGCAAATACATTTGATTTTCAGTTTGTTGGATTATCCATCTATTTGTCAAATTTCCATTTAAAACAAATTCTACTGGGTTAGGAAACAGTTTTCACATAACTAGCAATTAAAACTAAATGAAGTTGGAATTTTTATTAAGGAAAATCATGACTATTCTTATCTTAAAAACCTTAAAGAGAACCTGGTTAGTAAAGTACAAGAAAGCCCTGTATGGATTGATTGATTTAATTTGTTAATATGGCATTTTCTTATAAAAAAAAATAATCTAATTTTATTTGATCAGTTTTTAAACCCAGTGCACTTAGCACCACTTTATGGCAGCAAATGGATGGACTCCTGATCATGTGATTCGGTGAAAAATTTGGATTAGATTTTTTAAATTGATTTTGTTATTGACAAATGCATTAATACACTTGTCATTTCATTCACATGATTATAAATATATATTATACATTAAAAATAGATTTAGCAGATATTCACATGAGTCATCCAGCTTGTGTTGTTCAGCACAGTTACAGCATAAATGATGCCTCATCAAAACCGTAGATTACTGCAGCAGCAGCTTTACCAGAACACGACCTAGGTGCATACACTCACACCAAGAAAGTTTGCACCACAAGAAAATGGCCCGTCTAACATCCTAAAAGAAAAAAAAGACATAAACAAGGAGTAATTACAGTTACACGCCTCCAAACTCCTTTTATTCTACTTCAAAAAATAAAATAATGGCATTTTGCTGAGTAATGTGTAAACAGCTACTGGTTATTTTACATGTATTTTCAAGGTGTCTAAAAATCTGTAATGAATAACTAAAGCCCTAGTCACAACTGCCCTTACAGGTGGATACCTACAGAGTCTGTGGTTGAAAAAATGACCAAACCTCTCCAAGGCTCTCACGAAAAACACGGTTATAAGGTGAGCTCGTAAAGGGAAAATGTTCACGCACATTTTTCTACGGGCATGCCTGCGGGTGACAGGTCATAGCGAACACTTATTCAACATGCAGGGTAAGTACGCGTGACAGGTTTCTTTCTTTCCTTTAACCACCTCTCCCAAAAAAAAAATCTCACGCAGGGAGCCCGTTGGTGCTGGTCAAGTGGTAAGTGTGTGCACCTTAGTCACTGTCAGAAATTAGACAATCAGAAGTAGTTTGTGTTGGCATCCTATGGGTGTCCTATGGTCACTTACGTATTACGTGCATTTCCATTTGCACATGGTTAGATAGGGGCCATTACTAACGACAAGAGTGTGGTGTAAGGGCACCGTACAACAGCCATACATCATAAGTATGTAAGTATTACAAATACTTCAGGATACAATTACACACTTACCGTAGGATGTCCTTTGAGCCTCAAGGGATCTGCAAGAAACACCTGTACTCCCCTTAAAATGTGGCTGGTCACGTGTACGACCCTTCACGAAGGGGTTGACCCACAGCACCCCTACAGGTCAACCCCCTTTACAGGTGCACGTGACTAAGGCCTTAGGTATCATTTTGACACCGCATGCTTTGAAATCCTCAGTGATATCTGACATATACTCCTAAAGTATCAGTCTTCAATGTACACCTTGCAAAACTGTTTTTTCCCCCAAAACAATTTTATAGAGTACCGCTAATCATATTTAGAGATTGTATTACCTAAAGTAAGCCTTACCTGCCACAGAGATGATAAAGGAAGCATCCATGGGGTCGATTCCCAGAGTTCGAGCTCTAGCAGACAGGTGGAAATAGGGTATGAAGTACGCCAGCTGACTGAAGACCAAGGACCAAGTGTAGATGCAGAAGAACGGGTCCTTTAGTAACGAGAAGTCCAGTACTTTGACCTTTTCAGCTGTCACTTCAGTGGGTGTAACAGCATTTGCAGAAAATCCAACGCTGGTGGATCCATTGCTGCAGCCATTGAGTTCTGATGGAGTCTCTGGAGTTGTAGGTTTGTCCTCATGGAGGGACTCATTGCCTTGAATACCATTAAAAACCAGTCCAGTCATTTCTGAATTCACTGCCTGCTCCTTTAGTCCTGAATTAAATTCCATCCCATTCTTCTCAGTGTCTCTTTGAGGTGAGGGAGAGGATGGGAGAGAGTCTGATTTGGAAATGCCATTGGATAGATGAGCAGAACCACTTAGGCAGCTCTTGGAGCATTCTTTTTCCACTGAGCTTTTCAGGGAAACAGCAGGGCTCTTTTGGGATGGTAAAGAGGTAGTATTTGAAACCGGAGGTTTCACATTGATGGGTCGCAGAAGCATCCCAGAGGCCACGAGGTTCAGCATGAGACCACCAAGAATTAACATTGCCCCTATATGGTTAAGAAGGAAAGCTCAAGACATTACATAATACTAGCTCTTGTAGTAAAAAGAGTTACTCAGTTACTCGTAAAGAGATTTTTCTTTACCCACCTTGCCATGCATACTGGTCCAGAAGCAGCTGAGTGAATGGAGCAAGAGCAAATGTCAAGCCCATCCCTGAGCGCCCAATAGCATATGCTGTGGCCAACCTCTTTCGGAAGTACAGTGCTGTTACTACAGAGAAGGCTTGGTACAACAGGGCAAAGCCAATTCCTAAAGGGAATAAAAAGAAGGTAATCCTGATTAAACCCAGGATCAACATGCCTGACAAGATCATTGACATCAGTGACAAAAAATAAATGGGTGTTTTCAAGTTTCAAATCAAGTTTGCAATTCAACTCACCTACTATCAATCCCATGCTAATGTAGAGATATACCACACTACTGGCAAAAATACTTATGAGAAATCCTGCGCTAACCAGGACAGCTCCAGATATTGATGTCACTCTGGTCCCCAGCTTTGCACAGGCTATGGAGGCGATTGGTGCTGCAGAGGGGAAAGAAGTTACACACAGATGGTTCTCACACAATGAGTGATCATTATACATAACAGGCATGTAATCAGTTGTCTGCTGTCTCAAATATTCAAAATTAATCAGATTCGATATAAACTTGCTTTGTGACAGAGAAATATAGATCTTCCTGCTGCACACAGACCTCCTGACAGACGCAGACTAGACATGATGGAACCGATCCAGCTAATGCTTTCCGCTGAGCCTCCAAACTCATCTTGGAATGCCACAAAGAAGATCCCAAAGCTCTTTAGCGTGCCCATCACCAGGACATTCACCTGTACATCCACACATAAATTCATACACATTTAATGAGGAGGAAAGAAGGTGCTTGTTGTTTTACCAGTATAGCACAGTAAGGCTTTAGATGTATTTACTTATATTCAATAATAACAGGTGTACCTCTGTGTTTACAGTATATAATGTGCTTCCATGACATATCATTGGATAAATGTGGGGAAAGCCATACGAATGACAATAAGAAGAGAAGAATCATAAAAACCGAGATGCACATACTAGAAAACAGTGAAGCACAACCATCCAGCCCCAACCTCCATCCGGGGGGTCCTCATATTGCACTGCCTTCTCTTTCTCCTTCTTTGAGGTCATGGCATCTTTCCTGAACAGATTCATGGCAGTCTATGTTTTACTTGGAGACATAAAAAAAAGAGACAAATACTTTATTATTTTTAATGCAGGTTCAAATAACTCAATTTTCATGGAAAACAATTGAGGACATGGTCAAAAGTGCCAGTTTAAGCCCAAATGTAATAAATGTATTTCATGTTTTTGTGAGGCATTTAAAAAAAAACACTTCTGGACAGCTTAAAGTGGCCAACATTTGAAAATAGCAAATAATCAATCAATAAAAACCCATTTAAAACAATTAAAAAAAAAAAACAATTTAAATATTAATATATTTTTCCATCAATACAGTTAAATAAAGTGAATAGTAAGGGTACAATGAGTTACAATGTGGAGTATTTAGATGATGAGTCACAGAGCTCTGTAACAGTTAAACCAAACATGGTTATTTTTTCACCTCTGCGCCCTTTCTGCAGAGACCCCTCCTGACAAAATGTCAAAGCTGGATTCCAATTAAACTGTTTCAGAGAAAGAGCACTAATTTGATCGAGCAAACTAAAAGTCTGCTGCCAATTTTAACCTTTTTCTGATGATTTACTGGATTAACAATGGAGTTATTCAGTTCGGTAAAGCAAAACTAATTGTCCAGAGAAACAAACATAATCATTGATGCTCAGTCACTTCTAAACAGTTTAACATCAAATGTAGAAACAGGATGATTTTTTTTTTACATGTGAAAGGTAAAAACTGGGTAAGACCTAATTAAGCTCACATTGTCTTGATTTCAGGCCAAAAAGCATTCTTGTCTCTCTTGTTAACCCTTGTGCTATCCTATGGGGTCCAGATGACCCGATCCTTACATTGACGTGTTCTCCCTACCATTACAAATGTGGATAAAGGTGAAGAGGATTTCATGTAATCCATGGACACCACTGAAGATCACAAATCATTGGGGAAAAAAAGGTTTGGCGCACTGTCTTGTGGGGTCTAGATGACCCCACTCCCAATGTTAAAGTGCCTAGGATAGCACAAGGGTTAAACATTGCTACCCAAACCAGCATTTACCAACTCTACAATGATTGAAATTATCTATTTGCTTTGTCTTTTTGTAACTACATGTTGCTCTAATGTAAAAGTACAATAGAGTTTAAAAATGATCAATGATCCAGGTTGTGATTTCTTTGATTTTCGCTTAATAGCGTTTGGCTGCATTATAGTAAGAACATTTTTTTCCGCAGTTTGACGTCAAATGTTTTTCAAGATTTTTTTTAACATCAAAAGAACAGAGAGGACGGTGGGTGGTGTCTGATCAGACCACTGTTGTAAACCAATCAGAGGACAGTTCTTTTTGTGAAATCTGGCCTAGAAGCTGTGTTCACAGTACATTACATTCATACAGTAGGTTTCTGCAGCGCTCAGAATGCCCAATGCTGGTAAATGCACCAAAGAAGAAAAGGAACGCTCAAGGCAGTCATTAAAAAAAGGGATTGGTTAAGAGTTGTTTTCTCATTAATTATGACTTTAATTTCTGTGCAGGTGTTTATCTTGACTGAAGCTTCTTCCAAAAAAGTTTAAGCAGATCTAAAGTGTTAAGTAAAAATAACAACAAAACTCGACACAATTACTTTTTTTACACTTGTCAAACTTGTGAATTACTTTTAACAAAAAATTACATCCAGAAAGTATCAAAACGTTTGACATTGAAAATACTCAGAATAAAGCTAAATTGAAATATGTACATTTAAATAAATGAAGGCTTGCTTTTCTGTATAGAAACACATGACAGCCTGGTGGATGTAGGCCAGAGAGAACATAAATCCTCTCAAAATTACATATTAAGGTGTGAAATAAAAATGAAAGCAAGAATGTATCATATTTTATTATTTCTTACCTTTAAAAATAAACATTCTCCTTTTTTGTTGCTACTGCAGCAGTTTTACTCTATAGAAAACTGGGCTAATGTGCTTGTAAAGCTCATAACTGACTAAAACCTAAAAGTCTTAAGAAATCCTTGACTGTGGGATTGAGAACAAATCTTACTTATTTTTTATGAATGGGAGCCTAAGAGGTGCATTTCAGTTTGGTTTTACAGTCATGTGCTGCATGAGTGTCACAGACATGACTGCAAAATTTGACCACACTGCAATAGTTTGTTTACATTTCCTGGGACTTTGTTCTTATCCTACATGTTGGATTCCCCCTTAGAGAATGTCCACACACTGTGGAGCCAAGCTTTGAAACTAGCCAGACGTAGGAGTCCACATATGACCCCAACATCAGATCAACCTTTCCTGGGCTGATAAACATCTGCTGATTCATCAGATTTGCGCAAACTATGACAAAGAAGAGCTTAAACATGTCATGGCCTCCAGTCAACACAAAGATTCATGCACAGTACCTTCCTTTAGTGCCATTTCCTCATTAAAAATACATTACAAATAAATATAAAAGGACAATGTGCCAAAAATAAGTGAAGCAAGTGTGGCTTATTTTTATTAATTACCCTGAGTGAGAATAGATGAAAGACCTAGATGATCTAACCCAGAGAAAACTTACCTACATATCAAAACCAAATGCATTTGGCATAAAAAAAGTTGGTTGGGTATTTCATGTGAAGAATCACAAATATTGATCAGAGCAGATGCTATGTGACATCGTCCTGCCATGCTATCACATCATGGCACATTGCAGTGAGACTTATTCACAGTGAATTAACAAAGTTCGAATGCCAAATTCTTTGGCATCTGGAAACTTTATGCCTTAGTCAAAACTCCCCAAACGGGTGGATATGGGCTGCCTGTGGGTGAAGTTGGTTTGTGTGAGGATCCTACGGAGTTCCAAAAGGCACTTACATATCACCTGAACATTTCACCTCACCAATGATTAGAATGTGGCACCAAATAACAGCATCACCCCTACGTCACAAGTGGATGTAGCTTATGTTATTGTTAAAAATACTTCACGATACACTTACTCATTGAACAACAATGGCACGTTCCATTTTCATGACTTCCCAAAAGGTGCCCGCAAGAGGTTCAAGGTAACAGCAAGACACACTTGTGCTCACCTTAAGATCCAGCCCCCCTCTCTACGACCCTCAACGGTTCCGGGAAACCCAAAATTAAAACCCAAGAATTTTTTCTTTTTTAGAAAGACAGAGAGTTCCTACTCCACATGCCTGTGGCATAACTATTTCAAGACCTGCAGTAGGCGTCACAATTGAAATGAGTTTATGTTGTGGATGTAGATTTTTCTTTTTTTTGGTGACAAGATTCATACTGTATTTACAACATCTATGTTTTTTTTCTAATTTAAAACATTGGATGACTTAGACGTTTTTGTCGCATATTTCTATTTAAAAGACAAAAAACCGGTCACTCCTGTTTTAAAGTGCAGTTTGCCAATCATAGTTTACCGCCTGAAAATCAAACATAAAAGGAGCATCAATGAAAAACGCTGAAACAGAAAGCAAGCTTGTAACTTTTTGCCAGCATGTGTAACTTTAAAGTGAAGTGAGTTAAACCTATTAAGGAGTATTTACATACAGTCTCTGCACCTGACCGTGCTGCAGCGCGTGGGGAGCATTAACCTCATCTCAGATGCTTGAGAGCAAAATCACTTAGAAGAATGTAATACATGTAGCACTGCTGTGGTCACAGACCAGCATCACTACTTCAGCTTGACATTTATAAAAAGCCAGAGACCAGATGCGACAGACAGCATGAGTGGATCAAACCTAGATAGAATTGGGCCAGTGTACTGCACCTGTAGTTCCATGAAGGTGGTCATGGTACAAATTGTCCCGAGAGAACTTAAGGACAAGTTTAATGGTCTGAGATTTACACAGTCAGAGTGATGACTTGTATTTTAAAGCCTCATAATTACAAGGACAAGAGGAATTTCTTACTGAAACTTACTGAAAATATAAAATATTTCCTGCAAGTTGAGTTTTGTATGTAGTTATTTATTTGTTTTCAAGAAAATCATATCCGATGCTGACCCACATTTCATCAGCAGCCCAATAAATTAAAAAGTAGACCCCTGCAGATATTTTTGTCTTCGCCATTTGAAGACCTGATTTATGGGTACTTCAAGCAGTGTGTTTACACTGAGCAAACTGGAAACAGACGCCTTAAAGGTACAGTGAGGGGTTTTCTTGCTGGTTTGCAGCAACTTCAGGTAATTCTAAAACATTTTATGTGTTTAGTAATTAGACGATTTATCTTTTTGTACGGTATCTAAAGGAAAAAAAGGATGTTTATGCAGTTTCAAGGTTAAGTATCTTACCTTAATGTTGGGTTAAAAATGGGGGCTAGCTTGTAGTTGGTTGGAAAACAATCATTCACAAAAAAAGTACAAATTAAATAAAACAGCAAACTTTGAATTACTTGTGAAGGTTGTTTTAAAAATGTTAAACCGTTTATTTTTCAAAAACTTCAAATGTGTGTTGCTATGGTGATTGTGGATGTATGCAACAGAGCACTGTTATGGAGCTGTTAAAGCAAAATCTGACCTAGTGAGAAAAGGATAAGATATTTTTTCTTAACAATTTTCTTAACTCCCATGTTTATATGTCCAACTTTACACCATTGATAAACACAGGTACAGCCTGGTGTTAACATATTTTGTAGTATATTTCCTTTTCTTTTGTTCTATTCGTGACAAATGATAAAGATAAGGTTTTTGTTTCCTTTTGCTAATTTTATTTTAGTAGAACTCATAGTTGTGCTATATTAAAGGCTTTTTTAATTGCTAGGTGGGTGGACCTATGGGTGGATTTCATACAACCCTCACTTTACTTTCTTCCTAATGCTGCGTTCACACCAAATGCAATTCATGCTTCAAATTTGTGTCAGCCACCTCTAGTTGGATGTATTTGCTTCTCAATCCTTGTCCAAATCTGTGTTTATAAATTTGACACCCCAGGTGCGTGTGGGACGAGCTACCGCCAAGTGTTGTAGCCTGATTGCTAAATTTAGTGGTGTCTGTTTATATGTAATTTCCAATACATGGAAGACACCTGAGAGATCGGATATATTTATTTAAAAAAGTTCTACAAAAGCATTGGTAATTGTGTCTCCATGTTTGGGATCATGAGATCATTCAGAAACTCTCCAGGTACAGTGAAGCTTCACTCATGCTGCAGGAGCTGCATCCCTGTGACCAAGTTTGACGGCTTGCTGTCCCGCATTAGTCCGAGGGGGGAAAAAATCAAAAGAAGAATACAATATTCTCATATCATATCGTAAAGTTCAGGAGCAGAAAGATCAGATTCTCCCCATGTTGGAATTGGATTCCATGCGCTGACCGCGTCACTGAACATGCCACAGGCCCAAAGCTGAGTCCCTAATGGGTTTTCGCCAACATTCAGATTGTTTAAAATCTGGACACACTGCCCTGCGATGCCCAAATCATGCCGGGATGCTCAAACTGTCGGAGTTTGGCAAAAACTCTTTCCTTTTATATGCACAACATGCATTTCCATCTTTGCAGAAGTTCGGATGTTGTTTGTTTTCATGGGTGAAACACAGACATGATGTCAAGGCCGGCTCTAGGATGACGCCATGAAATGGGCGGCACCCACAGGGAGCCGAAAGCCAGTGCCTCCAAGATTGAGTCGTCCTAATTTTAGGTAGGAAATGAACTGCACAAATAGGTCATATTTCATTCAAAGATCGTTCTTTGATATGCCAAAGGTAACATTTTATCATATACATGGTACGATTTTTGTTTTGCAGAAACTAATCAGTCGTAGACAACTTCACAAGGTTTCCTTGAAATTTGATGCCCTCATTTAAGTTTGTGCCTTACATCAAAAAGTTTAAAAAACACAAAAGAATGTTACCATTCGAAGATCGATCTGCAACCAAAGAATACACGATTTTTGTTATCTACGTTTTCTTTTTTATCTTTAAAGAGTTTAGAAATCCCTATTGCCACATTCTTTCTCTATTTCCTCACTAAATAACACAACCAAAAATCCAAACTAAAAAATACCAGAGGGTAGCAGAATGCCAGTGCATGGCGTCTGCAAGCAAAGTAGCGCCCAAGAATCGGGCATGTCCCATTGGATGAGGTCAGCAGCTCACGCTCACCATTTCACTTCAACCAGAACACCTCAGACTGCCAGCACAATTCAGATTCCCGTTATCCCAGCTATGGCATGTCATGGGGAGGACAGGAGAATATTCACCTCACCTCACCTTGAACGTAAAAAATACAAAACACATGATTGTGAATTATGGGAGAACCAAGAATGAACCAAACAGATGTTTCCATCCTGACAAAAGGTGAGGGCGCTTGAAGTGGTGGAGGGCTTTACAGACATGGATGTTTTTCTGGGATCCTTTATAGGATGATACAGATGATAAAGTGCAGTATGTCTGGCAGGATTAGAAGAATGGACAATTTTCTTGGCATGAGACAGTTCTTCAGGACAACTGGATTCTCAAAGGTTGCTCTAGAAGACGTTTTCCCGCTAATATAAGAGTTGTTTCTTCAGTTTTAACTGTTGATGGGGAATTTGGTGCTGACTGCATCATGTGACATAAAACGTTTTATACAAGATGTTGCCAAACAGGCCCCACGGCTCTACTTCTTGGATCTCTTCCAACTGCTAGTACATGCACTTGTGTCGGGTAGCGACAGTTCAATGTGAGCACCATATACTAAAATGCGTTCAAGAATGCCCGTTTAGGACGCTCTTGAACGTGCATCACATGCCCGGTGTTGTACGTAGCATGAGTCTGAGGGAGTCTTCTGTACACTTGAATGTTGGATCCCTGCCTTCCTTGATATGAAAAGAGCAGTCCAAGACAGCTAAATAATGGTCCTTGGCATTTTCCCATTTTAAATAGTCATTTTCCACTTCACTGGTAAGATGAGTGAAAAGACAATCCCCATCCGTCCAATCTATCTATCCATTCATTCAATTTCCAAACCTGCTTAAACCTTTTTTGGGTCACCAGATTGCTGGAGCCCATCTCAGCCAGTGTTGGGGAAAGGCATGGTTTACACACTGGATGGTTTGTAAGGCCATAACAGGGCCACATAGAGACATACAACTACACACATTCACACCTATGGAACAATTTAGATTTACCAATCAGCCTAAGAAGCGTGTATTTGGAATGTGAAAGAAAGTGCCCAGAGAAAACCCTTGTATGCATGAGGAAAAAAATGCAAATTCCAATCAGAAAGGAACGGAAAGGAAAAAATGCCCATTTTCCATTTTACCGCATTACAAGCAACAAGTATCATACTAATCAAGATGCTGCAAAAACCTAAACACATTGTTTTACTCTCTACAACCAAACCCTGCAAAATGCATATTCTGTAGTATAATAAAGGTCTTAGAGCTACAGCATTAGTAGTAGCGGGGTTTCAAGGGAGCCCAAACCGACAGTCCAAACAGGAGTTGCAAAGCTGAAAGTCAAAGTTTTAACATCAACATTATCCTATCTTGAAATGCTC